>NC_054742.1:56345194-56970194 GCF_018143015.1 Lytechinus variegatus | reverse complement strand
ATAAAGTCTTGAAGGTTAAAGATTTATATTCTTTTTCAACTCGGACAGTTAATGTACAAGTTTATCAATAAACAATTACCATTACCTTTTAATGATATGTTTGTAAAAAATGATACAATCCATAAGCACTTCACTCGGCAGGCGAGTTCCTTTCATTTACCTCTAAATAGAACATCGTTTGCACAGAAGACATTTGTTTTTACTGGTCCAAAATTATGGAATTCTTTTTCAAATGTAATTCAATACAAATTTTCAAAGGAAAACTTTAAAAATATCTTTTGAATTCATATTAGATTATCGTTTCTTCACAAAGTAATTTAATATGTTTATTAATTTCTCTTTTTATATATGTTTAATCGTTTTATGATTTCTGTATTCAGTGTATACTTAATCATTTATTTGTATTATTACTTATTTATTTTTATTTGTTTTTATTCATTATACTATATATAAAAATAAAGAAGTAAACAATTTATATATATATATATATATATATATATATATAAATTGTTTACTTCTTTATTTTATCTTATTTTTTATTCATAAAATGTACTTATGAAAGGGGCCTTCACCCTACAAACTCTGCGTTTTTAGTTGGTCTCCTTCTCTTTCGATTTCATAGTATTATTGTATTATAAAAATTATTTAAATGTTGTATTTTGTAAATATGTATATTGAACTATCATTTTCAATGTAAAAAGATTGAAAGAGAAAATAAATGAATTGAATTGAAAAAAAAAATGAATTGAATTGACAGTCACATTCCTTATCCACCAATATCGTATATTGAACATGTGTATACATGAACATCAACAACGTCACACAACTGAATGTCTGTCCGAATTCTTTGAGGTTGGAATAGCAATTTCACAAGACTTCACGTATATTATGTCTCATTTTTACCAAGCTATCTACTCCTATACCATGAACCGAAATGATTTAGAAACAAAATAACACCCTACATCATCTTCGCTATTTGTTATCCGATTTTGATGAAATTTTCAGCATTTTGCTTCGTGAATTTTACTCAATTTATTTAGATATAAATATTTTCAGCCCGGACCATCCCTTTAAATACAGTTTGATAAATCGTTCAACGGCAATGGTAGATTATTGTCTCAATTGGCATCTTCTAGAACGAAATAGGTTACAGGTTCCTTCCGAATATCCTCAATCGACTTATATAGGATGTTGTCAATGATTCCATCTCCAGAGAGTGGTAGGCGGTCAATATCTTTCTCGGGACGAGGTCTTTGCTGAAGATGAGTTTCTACCAGAGCAGAATCTGAAAGCGAGTTAGGCAAGTGAAGCGCTCCATCTTTAAGTTCGAAATAAAGATTGCCTTCAGAAGTGTCTTGTCTTGGAGTGTCTTGTAAAGTTGTCTCTGAAAAGGTACCAGGTAGCGTACCACCGACGTCACTACATGTGACTGTGCTCTCCTCAAGCTGTATGCCACAGAACACCGCTCCCGAATCAGACATCTCACTATCACTTGAATGCACTTTCGTCAGCTTGTCTGTGGAGGAAACTGCCGACTCTACAACGCGTTCCAAGATTGGCGCGTAGTAGTGAGAGCTCTCCGCATCATCATGTTCATTTTCCTGCAAGTGACAGATTCTTGTCTCACAGTTGTGAAACGTAAAGTCTGGGATTGTGGTAGAAGGGGTTCGGGATTTCTTACCGTTCGGGTTTCTCGGGTTGATATGAACTTTTTTACGAGTAGAGGATAACATCTTTGAAATGTTAAGAAGGGCAACGGCTACTATGAAAATGGCTAATCCGATGGTGAAACTTATAGCAATAGAAAGCGTAATTGTGATTTTGATGAAGAATCCATCCTCTGTTGTTGGGTGGTAATGTGTCCGAGTTGTGTATGTCTCTTGGGTGAAGATCTGATCAGTTGGAAGGGCCGAAAGTAACTGTGTGGATGATTGGCGAGGTTGAGTGGAGTCACCTTGAGGGGACAAATTTTGAGTGGCTGTCTTAATTGTGAAACCGGTCGACACATTGTGCGTGGATAACGGATTAGGCTGGGTGTTGTTAAGTGTCGACGTATCCTGTGTCGATGACGCGCTATGCCTGGTAATGGTGGGGGAAATCGTCGACTCATTTTCTGTGGAGGTCGGGTTAGGAAAGGTGGCGAGGTCCGTTAATTCGTATAGTAAAATCGACGTGCTAGGCTCTGTAGGGATAACCGTAAACATATTATGTGGTGATGATGGCATGGTTGTCTGGTCTAAAGAAATATTCACTAGGATATCATACTTGGACAGTGTCTTTCTTTCTGTAGTCTTATATGAAATGCAAGTGTAATTGGCCGTGTCTTCTTCAGCAATGTCGGAAATGTGAAGCGCGAAAGCAATTTTTCTCTCGACTGAAGAAACATTCTTATAGCTTGGTGTTAAACGTAAATTGTTTTGGAATAATAAAAACTTGTACAAGTACTCAGTTTTTAGATCAGCTCGTACGATGTATTCATCCTGTGATGATTCTACCTTCGCTCGATACCAATATAAACTTATATCTGGATCCCAATCCGTAGTACAATTCAGTGTGACGTTACTCCCAACTTGTAGATCTTTTCTCACAGTCGTGAAGGCCTCAGTAGAAAACATGAAACACAAAGACACACACATCCATAAACTTGAAGATAGATGACAAATTCCCATGTTTATCTCGCCTAACCCAAGTCAATGTACTCTTGAAATCACATAAGCGCCAATATAATGATCACATTCCTAGCTTGTTCCATTTAGCTTCTTATTTTGTTCTTTATCTTAATTATCGAAGTCCATGCAAGAGTAATAGGCCTAATATACAAGCTGATGTACAGATAAGTGGTTAGTACTAAAAATGAATTTCGAATCTCGATGTCTAATATATTTATTAACTTCCTTATCAAAAGCAATGAACGTAATTCTAAGATATTGTTTGATGAATAATTTATGGTTGGTATCGAAAACCAAGTACAGAGAAAGCGGAAACTGTAAGTAGTCACTTATATGGATTGACAGAAGCGTAACGAGACGAACAACAACAACACAAAAAAAATAATGGCCGAGTTTTGAATAGGGAGAAGTATCAGATGACTTTCGAGCTAGTGAGCGAACCCCGTCCCCCATAATCACTCTCGACCGAGTGGTCTAAGACGCCTTGCTGTACATTGAAAGTCCGGGATTCGATCCCCGGCCGCGGTACATTTCATCCTGCATTCAAATAAATGAAAATGCTATATGCATTCTTGGTAACTAGATGTGCTCTTGTTAAAATGTTCAAGTCGTCTAATCGTCAAAACATTGACAGAGTAATGATGCTTGACTTAACACAATTTTGTGATTTTTTTAGGGAGGGGTCTGCAGGCCTCCCCTACCCGAATACCAGTACGCCCTTAGTTAAATTCTCAGTCAAAGCAAATTAAGAAATTGAACAAACAAAATTTTGTCTTTGTATGGTATCTGCGAAATACCAAACAGGAAATTTCCTTCTGGCGGTATAGCAATTTACTCTGCTAATATCACCCGGAAAAAAATAATCGAAATTAACCGAGAATAAAGATATCATCAAATACAGGCTGATATGTGCCACTAACACCATCCCTTAAATGATTCCTCAATCGATTCCTCAATACTGGCATTCGAGATCGTTAAATTTGCGTTTTAATAGGCAAAGAAAGTTAAAGGAAATATTCGTTTCATACCATAGCTGTCGCTACACCACTTTTACAATGCACGTTTTGGTAGGGATTAAAACATTTTTTTTTCGTTAATAGCAGTGACGAGAAAACAAAGTCAAACTAAGATGTTGCCTATAATCTTTTCTCAATTACTAAGCTATATAAGTAACAGAAAAGATCAGGGTATAAAATATATATATATATTTTTTTTTTTTTGGGGGGGCAACGGATTAAATCATGGTCATGAACTGAATTCATGCTATAACAGTTCACTTTATCGAAACTTGTTATACGAAATGTTTTTTTTAAATGTCAGTCATCAGTCATTGTGGGCCGAGGCTTCTCATACATGTCATAGAAATAAAAACTGTCATCCTCTTAACCGATATTTAACCTCAATTTAAAAAGTCATTTGTTTTCTATTATTGCTGTATACAACTTCTAGATGGAAAGTATCCTCTCCAATAACGGAATAATGAAACTAATGATTATCAATCAAACGGTATTTTTATAACCTCACTTTAATTGCCATCTTAAAATAGTAATCCATTCGTCAGATCTGTATATAACTCAGAGATTCCTATTGAATTATGACCTACAAAAATGTGATTCCGTACTTCAATTACTTAATGTGACATTTATTTTGTTTTGTAGGTTTTTATTTTTTCATTTCAATACGCAATATTGATAATACTTAAATAGCAAAAAGCGTTGATCAGAACAGTGCCCATGTTGATATGTATCAATTATCAATATATCGATATACAACATTAATCATCAATAACAGTATAATAATAAAAAATCGACAGCGAAAACAATTTTCAGACATTCTTTAGAATACGAAATAGTGATTGCCACATAACATCAAACAATCCGCGTCTCTTATTTCTTTTAAAGCTTCTTTGAAAAAGTTTCTTATTTCTAAGTATTCTTGAATGTATCACCTGCACTCAACCACTAGCACTCACTCGCACTTTAAAAAAAAACAAAAAAAACTTTATCTTGTCTCTCCCCATTAAATATCTAACTTTTATACTTTCTATTTTGTGACATCATTTTATCGAATTCTATTTATAACCTATTACGGTCCCCATGTAGCCCTCCCTCATGGCTGCTATTGTTTCAAGCAGTTACCTGCTTATTATAGCTTCCCCTGCATTTTTTACCCACTTTACTATTTTACGTGCTTCATTTATGTATTTTTCAACCTTATTCGTTATTTATATTTTCGATTGTCACACAAAAAATGTACTCATTTATGTCATTGTTATTGTATCATTCTATTTTCATTTGTTGATTTATGAATAAAATGCAGAAAATCCTGCAAAAAATATTTTACAGATATTAAGAACATTGAGATAAGTAAGAACCCAATAGCAATCTTCATTGACAGTCACATTTATTCTCCATCAATTTCGTATAATGAAGATGTGTATACATGAACATCAAAAACGTCACACAACTGAATGTCTGTCCAAATTCTCTGAGGTTGGAATATCAATTACACAAGACTTTACGTATATTATGTCTCATTTTTACTAAGCTATCTACTCCTATACCATGAACCGAAATGATCTAAAAACAAAATAGCACCCTACATCATCACGTACTAGACGGTAAAATGTCACCCGAATGCTTGCTCTTAATTATCATATCAATGGAACCTTCATGAAAAATAATCGTAAATTTCCACTAAAACTATAAAACTCTTGATTTAGTTTGTTTCGATTCTTGCTGATGATGACGAAAAAAGTGTATAAATTACTCAACACACGGGCACCAGTATATGAAACCATATAATGCGAAATTAGTTATTAACTAATAATGATATTTTATGGCTGACATATAACACAATAATTATAATGGAGATTGTTTCATTATGCAATTATATCTTATGAGAAACTATCTGACTATTGTTATCACTAATTAGGGTCGGATTCAAATAACAAGTAAATGTGGAATGTAACGGAAATCTCTCTAATTAATAAATCAATTTATGTTAGTCTCACTATCCTGAAGGTTTCAAACACATCATTATTTGGATAAGAACAAAGTAAAAGTATTTAGGTACAACATGTACAAGGAAGCGGTTAACCAATTGGGAAATAATTCCCAAGAAATTTATCTGGGAAAATTAATGTTTTTAGGGTATAATTTTGTTGCCTTCTGTTTTGGTCTTATGCCCTGATAGTCCATCATGTGTTCCTGTCTTAAAATTCAGTTTCAATCGGTAACAATAATTGAAAATATTTGTGTAAGTAACCCAATTTGCCGGTTTCTTTCAAATTTCATCAGCCGATTTATGTAGGTCGTTATCAACAACTCCTTCTCCAGAGGGTTTTTCTTGCTCGGGTCGAGGTATTTGCTAAGGATGAGTTTCTACATTCCGAGCAGAAACTGAATGCGAATTAGTAAAGCGCTCTATTTTCATTTTCAAGTTCGAAATATAAATTCTCTTCAAGGCTCGTCGCAGAATGTCTTGTAAAGTTGTCTCTGAAAATGGTACCACCTAGACGTCACTGCTGAGCAGTGGCGTAACAGACTGGGTGGGGGGGGGGCAAGATGCCCATCCCACTAGCGGATTTTACCGAGAAAATTGAAAATATTGGAAATAGGAGAAAGAGAGAAAGGGAAAGAAAGAAAACAGGAAAGGTAAAGGAAAGGGGAAAAGTGAAAATAAAGGGAAAGAAATGAAGAAAATAAATAGGAAAACGGAAGGAAAGTGGGAAAAAGAAGGAAAGAAGAATATTCCTGAAATGCTAATACATTAGCAAGATTAACAGGAGAGGGATATAGAATTAAAAGATATGACTCAAAGGCACGAGCAAGAATGGCGGGAATATGAGAGAAAAGGCCAAAATAAAACAGGAAGTAAAGGTACAGACAATGGCGAAATTGGAAAATCAGAATAAGAAGAAGAGACAATTAAGCAAGAAAAGTACTTAATAACACGACCACGGCTGCCGAGGATTGATAAATATAAAGAACGGGAAGAAAGATGTCTATTGTCTATGATGTAGTCAAACATAATGATTGCTAATGATATAGGTTTTCCTGTCCAATTTCGCATTTAGTGCATGCAAAACTAAAGATAGGTCACTGAATTTCGCACATAGTGCATGGGAAAGTATAGATAGGTCATTCAATTTATTAGATAGGGCAGCCAAAGTCACCAGTCGGCATTCAAATTCGCTATAGTGCAACCAAAATGGCTTTTTGGCATTCATGATCGCTTTAGAGTAACCAAATCCGCCACTCGGCATACGAATTTTTACATAGTGCAACCAAGTTCGCCCGTGAAACCCCCTCGAGCTATGTTAGGGCATTCAATTTCGCCATTGTGCATCCACTTATACAATTTGTGCATGTAATTTAGCACACGTATTTTTTCTATTTGTTTTATGACTTTCTTATGTTTATATTTTCTTCCATTTTATGAGCTTATTATGTCCATATTATGTCAGTGAAAAAAATTAAACACCGGGTGGCTGAAGGCATATGAATTAACAAAGGGAAAATTTCCTGACATTTCCCTGTGTTAATTCATATGTCTTTTTTTATCTTTGTATTTTTTTTGTTCTTAATGTATATTTTCTTGTCATTTGCACCATCTCTTCGATATATGCATTGACTAGAGACATAATCATAGAATGTATACAATATCATGATTTCCTTCTTTCATATTTACGTTTAATATTCTTTTTATCTTGCATCTATTTCATATGACTTTAATCATTTGAAACAAGAATCTTTTCATCAAAACTTAAGACTTATGGTTTTCTTCCCTTACACAGTGCGTATCAAAAAAAAGTTTACACTTTAAAAAAGCCTTAAGAATAAAAAAAAATATACAACATGTGGGTTATTCTTTCACATATAATCTTGGGTTTGGGTCTCATCTATCTAATAAAAGTCAAAGTTTTGACAGAATGTTACACTTGAGTGAGCACTGTCCATTTTCGTAAAGCTCGCAGATATCTGTTTGCGGAGAAATGCTTTTCACTTTGTGTCAAGGGGAAAGGGCGAAATCGTACCCTGCGAAACGTTTCTCACACATTTTCCCTGCATCTTTAGTCAATTAACATAAAACGGATACATTCAAGCATTAGTAAGCACAAGCTTTACCCTTTTTTGTGCCAGCTCGATCTGAGGATATAACTGAATCTGAACAAAAGTTTATATCAGACATCTCCAGCTTCTGTTTTTCCACTAATTTTCTATCATTTAAATTGGGTTTACATTTCGTGTTTTATTTAATTCTTGTTTCTCCATACTTATCCCAAGCTTGACAATGATTAAAAAAAGGAAAATCAAGCCTAAGCCATTTCATGTAAATCACAGCTCAGTGTAAAGCAAATATCGTCACGATGGCCTCGGTGTGGGGGAGGGGGTGGGGTGGAGTGCAATACTCTCTTCGAAGTGTTTTGGGCAAGGAAACAAGTTTTAAATAGGTAAAAGATATCTTCAAATCAATTTTACTAGCTAAATTCTATGTGTTCTTCATCATTAAAGTCTACTTTTATTCGCAATTATATTTCAAAGTTCTGCGCAAATCATTTTTCACTAACTTTTCAAAAGTAAATGGTGCTCACTTAAACAGATTTATTTTTCGACAGTTATATCGTCATTATTTTGCTTAAATGGATCTTTACCAATGTTAAAACGTGGAAAAAATCTTCAGGATATTGCAAATGTATAATTTTACAGGATTTTTTCTAAGTGTAAACTTTTTTTTATACGCACTGTATAATTCTTTTTGAACCTTGTATATTCATTAAAGGACAAGTCCACCCCAACAAAAACTTGATTTGAATAAAAAGAGAAAAATCCAACAAGCATAACGTTGAAAATTTCATCAAAATCGGATGTAAAATAAGAAAGTTATGACATTTTAAATTTTAGCTTCATTTCACAAAACAGTTATATGCACAACTAGGTCGGTATGCAAATGAGGGAACTGATGACATCACTCACTCACTCTATCTTTTGTATTTCATTATATGAAATATTTTGATTTTCTCGTTATTGTCATGAGAATTGAAGTTATATTCCTCCCTGAAAACGTAAAATTCCATTGATTTTAACATTTTGTGGTTCATGCAAGGAGGTCCTAATCGTCAAATTCGTAAAAGTTGAAAAATTGTATAATTCAAACAAAGAAATAGTGAGTGAGTGACATCATCGACTCTCTCATTTGGATGTAACTGGCTCGTTCAAATAACTATTTTGTTAAAAATAAGCGAAACTTTGAAATGTCATAACTTTCTTATTTTACATCCGATTTTGATGAAATTTTCAGCATTGTGCTTGTCTGATTTTTCTATATTGATTCAAATCAACATTTTTCTGAGGTGGACTTGACCTTTAAAAAACATAATAACGAAATGTATATATTAATATGACAAAATAACTTACTTAATAAGCAGGCCACTGCTTCTATGCAATTTACATCATTTTTTTTACAATCATCTGTAAAGAATAATGTAAATTTTCCAGAGCAGTTTTATGAATGGTCACTGGTATCACACATTCTGCAGGTTGGGGAAAACAAGCGAAGAATGTTTGAATATGTATTACAAGTCATGTAAATACAGTGCTAAATTGAATGCACTAGTTATGAACATGAATACCCACTAGCGAAGTTGAACGCTCTGCCTTCAGTCACGTGACCCCTGGTGTTAACTTGAGTGCACTATGGCGAATCTGATTGATGTTTTTACACTTTTGATTGCTCTATAGCCAAACTGAATGCCAATTATGATTTTTTGGCGACACTATGGCGATTATGAATGACTAGTTTGAATTCTTGGTTGCTCTTTAGCGAAATTGAATGAACTATTTATACTCTTGCATGCACTAAGTTCGAAATTGAGCGGGAAAACCTATATTATGAAATAATGGTGGCAATAATGACCAAAAAATCCTTAGCTAAGGGCTAGTTATATCCCCCTACATTTTGTGCTAACCTAAGTAAAGATTTACGTTAGCTAGTTTTATCGTAAATAGCCCCTTAATGTTTACTTTGACTAAATTCCAAAGCCACTATCACATAATTAGAATTTAATTTCAAACCATTTCAAAAGACAATCTTTTTTAGCTCGCCTCTCTAGCTGGCGATTTTTTTTTACCACATTGTTATCATTGATGCGCTGTCTCAAGATATTACGTTTATTATCCGCAACTGCGTTATGTGTTTTTTTTGTACCCTCGATTTGATAAAAAAGTGGCCATCTGCAATATTTAAAAATGTCACGAGGACCCGGGGGATCCACCCAGGCCCATTAGCTGCACCAAGGGGGAGGCATGGGGGGGGGGCATTTGCCCCAAGTGAGTTGCCCCCATGAAATTTTGAAAACTAAAAAGAATGTATAGTAAACGTTGTCATAAGCATTTTATCAAAGCTGTAAAGTGCTCCAAAACAGCATTTTTGTTCTTTAAATTTTGAAAATCTTCTCATCCATTCAGTAGCTTCCAACATTTTTAGTCACTAACATAAAACTTTCAGGAAATTCAAAATTTTGCTCGCGCTACACGCTCGTAGTAACTGTTGACTGAGATAAGCAAATCCTTTGTTGGCATGGGGCTTCAAAATCCAGTGTTTAAGTCAATATGCTTCGCGCGATTACAGTTTTCATTAGTCGTTTTAGCGAGTTACACTTCCTGTGTATTCATGATCTTTCATAAATCAGAAATGTTCAGCTCGCGCTACGCGCTAGCATCAATTGTTAAGTTAGAGATCCATTCAGTTCGTGATTACAAAAAGTGCTTTAAACGTCCAGTTATCATCTCAGGATATCAAAAGTTTTCAGCACGAGCTTCGCGTTTTCATGACCGAATGCAAACAGCTAGTCCTTAACAGGTCCCTTTTCAAGTCAGTAGGCATGGTAGGGCCTACATTAAAATTTTGTGAAACGGGCAAAAAGTTGTGTGTTGCCACCCCAAAAATGTTCTTTCGCCATGTGGCTTTAATTTCGAATATTATGAAGTGCTTTGAGAGGTTGCTATTGCCATATATGTTGAAACAAACTAAAGAATTCACAAACCCATTTCAATTTGCTCTTGGCAGAATGGGAGCTTGGAAGATGTTGTACTTTTATACTTTCATCAAATCTTTACATTTAGCATGTTCAGATAGACCAAGGATGCTCGTTCTTTGTAGACTTAAGTAGAGTTTTAACAACAATCGCACCCCATCTTCTGGCTCACAAGTTGATTGGAATGAATGCAGACCTTAAACTGATTAGATGGGTACTCAATTTCTTGAGAAGTCGAACACTGTATGCAAAGGCCAATTTTCATCAATGAAGCACTGTTACCACTTACAAAGGTGCCCCCAGGGGTGTGTCCTTTCCCCGGTATTTTTTTCTCAAGCGATTATGTGAGTTCAACCTCTTGCTACAGCATTCTTAAGTACGCTGATGACGAAGTCAAAATTACGCAATTGTCTAATCTTACTAACATTTTTTTACTACAAAATTCAACATCATCAAATCTTTCAATGTCACTTTACAAAATACAAAAGCTTCCCCATGAGGAGCTCTGTCTCCTCTCTCCCTCGCTTTCGTTTTTTTTCGAAAAAGTTTACGCGTCCTGCCCCCGCCCAGCAAAAAAAATTCTGCGTACGACCATGACAGCTACTGTGAAAATGGCTAATCCGATGCTAAAACTTATAACAAAAGAAAGTGAAAGTACGATTTTGGTGAAGAGTCCCCTTTCTGCTGTTGGATCGTATTGTGTTGGAGTTGTGTATGTCTCATGGGTGAAGATCTGATCAGTTGGAAGGGCCGAAGTTATCTGTGTAGATGATTGGTGAGGTTGGATGGAGTCATCATGAGGGGACGCATTCTGCGTGGCTGTTTTAATTGTGATACCGGTCGACACATTGTGCGGGGATGACGGATTAGACTGGGTGTTGTAAAGTGTCGACGCAACCTGTGTCGATGACGGGCTATGCCTGGTACTGGTTGGGGAAATCGTCGACGCATTCTCTTTGGGCGTTGGGTTCGGCTGACTGGAAAGTCCCGTCGACACATATTGTGCGGATGTCGGATTTGATAGAGTGGACACGTCGGTCGACACATTCTCTGTGGAGGTTGGGTTAGGAAAGGTGGCGAGGTCCGTTAATTCGTTTAGTAAAAACGACGTGCTAGGCTCTGTAGGGATAATCGTAATCATATTCTGTGGTGATGATGGTATGGTTGTCTGATCTAAAGAAAAATTCACTCGGATATCATACTTGGACAGTGTCTTTGTTTCTGTACTATTATATGAAATGCATGTGTAATTGGCCGTGTCTTCTTCAGGATGTCAGACATGTGAAGCGCGAAAGCAATTTTTCTCTCGATTGAAGAAACATTTTTGTAGCTTGATGAAAAACGTAAATTGTTTTGGAATAATGAAAACTACAAGTACTCAGTTTTTAGATGAGCTTGTACGATGTATGCCTTATATGTTGATCCTACCTTGACTCGATACCAATATAAACTTATATCTGGATCCCAATCCGTAGTACAATTCAGTGTTACGTTACTCCCAACTTGTAGCTCTTTTCTCACAGTCGTGAAGGCCTCGGCAGAAAACATTAAACACAAAGACACACATATCCTTAAACTTGTAGAAAGATAAAAATTTTCCATGTTTATCTCGCCTAACCCAAGTCAATGTACTCTTGAAGTCACATAAGCGCCAATATACTGATCACATTCCTAGCTTATTCCATTTAGCTTCTGTTTTTGTTCTTATCTTAATTATCGAAGTCCGTACAAGAGTAATGTAGGCTTAATATACAAGCTGATGTACAGATCAGTGGTTAGTACTAAAAAATGAATGTCGAATCTCAATGTCTGATATATTTATTAACTTCCTTATCAAAAGCACTGAACGTAATTCTAAGATATTGTTTGATGAATAAATTTATGGTTGGTATCGAAAACCAAGTACAGAGAATGCGGAAACTGTAAGTAGTCGCTTATATGGATTGACAGAAACGTAACGAGACGAACAACAACAGCACAAAAAAAACTAATGGCCGAGTTTTGAATAGGGAGAAGTATCAGATGACTTTCGAGCTAGTGAGCGAACCCCTCCCCAATAATCACTCTCGACCGAGTGGTCTTAGGCGCCTTGCTGTACATTGAAAGTCCGGGATTCGATCCCCGGCCGCGGTACATATGCCCGTAAGCAATGCTCTTTTATCCTGCATTCAAATAGATGAAAATGCTATATGCATTCTTGGTAACTAATGTAGATGCGGTCTTGTTAAAATGTTCAAGTCGTCTAATCGACAAAACATTGACAGAGTAATGTTGCTTGACTTAACACAATTTTGTGATTTTTCAGGGGGAGGGTCTGCAGGCCACTCCTACCCGAATACCAATACGCCTTAGTTAAATTCTCAGTCAAAGCAATTTAAGAATTTGTACAAAGTTTTGTCTTTGTATGGTATCTGCGAAATACCAAACAGGAAATTTCCTTCTGGCGGTATAGCAATTCACTCTGCTAATATCACCCGGAAAAATAATCGAAATTAATATAACCGAGAATTTCACAAAAAAGATATCATCAAATACAGGCTGATGTGTGCCACTAACACCATTCCTAAAATGATTCCTCAATCGATTCCTCAATACTGGCATTCGATATCGTTAAATTCGCGTTTTAACAGGCAAAGAAAGTTTAAGGAAATATTCGTTTCATAACATAGCTGTCGCTACACCACTTTTACAACACATTTCCACTTTTTTGTAGAGATAAAAACAATTTTTCGTTAATAGCAGTGACGAGTAAACAGAGTCAAACTGAAATGTTGCCTCTTTCTTTCTCATTATACTAAGCTATAGGTCTATATGTATATAAAAAAAAGATCAGGGGTAAAATAGGATGCACACTTTTATCATTCTACTTTATTTTGTTGTTATTATTATCATTTTTTGGGGGGAGGGGCAACGGACTAAATCATGGTTGTGAATTGAATTCATACTATAACAGTTCCCTTTATCGAATCTTTTTACTCCGAAATGTTGTTTATGAAAATATCAGTCATTGTGCATTTGTGGGCCGAGGCTTCTCATAGAATTAAAAACTGTCATCCTCATGACCGATATTTAACCTCAATTTTAAAGTCATTTGTTTTCTATTATTTCCGTATAAAACTTTTGGTTGACATATCCTCTCTGATGACGGAATAATGAAACTAATGATTCAATCAAACGGTATTTTTATAACCTCACTTTAATTGCCAACTTTAAATAGTAATCCATTCGTCAGATCTGTATATAACTCAGAAATTCCTATTGAATTATGACTTACCGTGGCAAAAATGTGATTGCGTACGTCAATTACTTAATGTGACATTTATTTTGTTTTGTAGGTTTTTATTTTTTCATTCCAATACGCAATATTGATAATACTTAAATAGCAAAAAGCGTTGATCAGAACAGTGCTCAGGTTGATATGTATCAATTATCAATATATCAATATACAACATTAATCATCAATAACAATATAATAATTAAAAAAAATCGACAGCGAAAACAATTTTCAGACATTCTTTAGAATACGAAATAGTGATTATATTTTACAGATGTTAAGAACATTGAGATAAGTAAGAACCCAATAACAATCTTCATTGACAGTCACATTTATTCTCCATCAATTTCGTATAATGAAGATGTGTATACATAAACATCAACAAGTGGAATGCCTCTGGCCGTCTCACCTGCATCACGCGGTTCAATATAGCAGCAGTGCTGACTTTGAATACTACTCTAACTCGCACAAGATGTTCAGTGATACATGGTTACTCTTATGTCCACTTTTTATGAACTAGACCAATAAACTTACAGAGATATGATGGTTATTCAACAAAAAAACCCAACATGGCCAAAGTTCACTGACCTTACATGACCTTTGACCTTGATCATGTGACCTGAAACTCGCACAGGATGTTCAGTGATACTTGATTACTCTTATGTACAAGTTTCATGAATCAGATCCATAAACTTTCAAAGTTATGATGGTAATTCAACAGATACATCCAATTCGGAGAAAGTTCATTGACCTTTGACCTTGGTCATGTGACCTGAAACGCGCACAGGATGTTCAGTGATACTTGATTACTCTAATGTCCAAGTTTAATGAACTAGACCAATAAACTTTCAAAGTTATGATGGTAATTCAAAAGACACCCACGATTCGGCCAAAGTTCATTGACCCTAAATGACCTTTGACCTTAATCATTAGACCTGAAACTTGCACAAAATGTTTAGTGATGCTTGATTACTATTATGTCCAAGTTTCATGAATCAGATCCATAAACTTTCAAAGTTATGATGGGAATTCAACAGATATCCCCAATTCGGCCAAAGTTCATTGACCCTAAATGACCTTTGACCTTAGTCATGTGACGTGAAACTCATGCAGGATGTTCCGTGATACTTGATTAACCTTATGTCCAAGTTTCATGAACTAGGTCCATATATTTTCTAAGTTATGATGACATTTCAAAAACTTAACCTCAGGTTAAGATTTCGATGTTGATTCCTCCAACATGGTCTAAGTTCATTGACCCTAAATGACCTTTGACCTTGGTCATGTGACATGAAACTCTAATAGGATGTTCAGTAATACTTGATTGACCTTATGGCCAAGTTTTATTAACTAGGTCCATATACTTTTTAAGTTATGACGTCATTTCAAAAACTTAACCTCAGGTTAAGATTTGATGTTGACGCCGCCGCCGCCGCCGTCGCCGTCGGAAAAGCGGCGCCTATAGTCTCACTCTGCTTCGCAGGTGAGACAAAAACGTCACACAACTGAATTTCTGTCCAAATTCTTTGAGGTTGGAATATCAATTACACAAGACTTTACGTATATTATGTCTCATTTTTACTAAGCTATGTACTCCTATACCATGAACCAAAATGATCTAGAAACAAAATAACACCCTACATCATCACGTACTAGACGGTAAAATGTCACCCGAATGCTTGCTCTTAATTATCATATCAATGGAACCTTCATGAAAAATAGTCTTAAATTTCCACTAAAACGATAACACCCTTGATTTAGTTTGTTTCGATTCTTGCTGATGATGATGAAAAAAGTGTATAAATTACTCAACAGACGGGCACCAGCATATGAAACCATATAATGCGAATTGTCGTTAATAGTTCAATTAGTTATTAACTAATAATGATATTTTATGGCTGAAATATAGCACAATAATCATAATGATGATTGTTTCCTAATGCAATTATATCCTATGAGAGACTATCTGACTATTGTAACCACTAATTAGGGTTCGATTCAAATAACATTAAGTAAATGTGGAATGTAACGGAAATCTCTCTAATTAATAAATCAATTTATGTTAGTCTCACTATCCTGAAGGTTTCAAACACATCATTATTTGGATAAGAACAAAGTAAAAGTATTTAGGTACAACATGTACAAGGAAGCGGTTAACCAATTGGGAAATAATTCCAAGAAATTTATTTTGGAAAATTCATGTTTTTAGGGTATAATTTTGTTGGATTCTGTTTTGGTCTAATGCCCTGATAGTCCATCATGTGTTCCTGTCTTAAAATTCAGTTTCAATCGGTAACAATAAATATTTGTGTAAGTAACCCAATTTGCCGGTTTCTTTCAAATTTCATCAACCGATTTATGTAGGCCGTTATCAACAACTCCTTCTCCAGAGGGTTTTTCTTGCTCGGGTCGAGGTATTTGCTAAGGATGAGTTTCTACATTCCGAGCAGAAACTGAATGCGACTTAGTAAAGCGCTCTATTTTCATTTTCAAGTTCGAAATATAAATTCTCTTCAAGGCTCGTCGCAGAATGTCTTGTAAAGTTGTCTCTGAAAATGGTACCACCTAGACGTCACTGCTGAGCAGTGGCGTAACAGACTGGGTGGGGGGGGGGGGGGCAAGATGCCCATCCCACTAGCGGATTTTACCGAGAAAATTGAAAATATTGGAAATAGGAGAAAGAGAGAAAGGGAAAGAAAGAAAACAGGAAAGGTAAAGGAAAGGGGAAAAGTGAAAATAAAGGGAAAGAAATGAAGAAAATAAATAGGAAAACGGAAGGAAAGTGGGAAAAAGAAGGAAAGAAGAATATTCCTGAAATGCTAATACATTAGCAAGATTAACAGGAGAGGGATATAGAATTAAAAGATATGACTCAAAGGCACGAGCAAGAATGGCGGGAATATGAGAGAAAAGGCCAAAATAAAACAGGAAGTAAAGGTACAGACAATGGCGAAATTGGAAAATCAGAATAAGAAGAAGAGACAATTAAGCAAGAAAAGTACTTAATAACACGACCACGGCTGCCGAGGATTGATAAATATAAAGAACGGGAAGAAAGATGTCTATTGTCTATGATGTAGTCAAACATAATAATTGCTAATGATATAGGTTTTCCTGTCCAATTTCGCATTTAGTGCATGCAAAACTAAAGATAGGTCACTGAATTTCGCACATAGTGCATGGGAAAGTATAGATAGGTCATTCAATTTATTAGATAGGGCAGCCAAAGTCACCAGTCGGCATTCAAATTCGCTATAGTGCAACCAAAATGGCTTTTTGGCATTCATGATCGCTTTAGAGTAACCAAATCCGCCACTCGGCATACGAATTTTTACATAGTGCAACCAAGTTCGCCCGTGAAACCCCCTCGAGCTATGTTAGGGCATTCAATTTCGCCATTGTGCATCCACTTATACAATTTGTGCATGTAATTTAGCACACGTATTTTTTCTATTTGTTTTATGACTTTCTTATGTTTATATTTTCTTCCATTTTATGAGCTTATTATGTCCATATTATGTCAGTGAAAAAAATTAAACACCGGGTGGCTGAAGGCATATGAATTAACAAAGGGAAAATTTCCTGACATTTCCCTGTGTTAATTCATATGTCTTTTTTTATCTTTGTATTTTTTTTGTTCTTAATGTATATTTTCTTGTCATTTGCACCATCTCTTCGATATATGCATTGACTAGAGACATAATCATAGAATGTATACAATATCATGATTTCCTTCTTTCATATTTACGTTTAATATTCTTTTTATCTTGCATCTATTTCATATGACTTTAATCATTTGAAACAAGAATCTTTTCATCAAAACTTAAGACTTATGGTTTTCTTCCCTTACACAGTGCGTATCAAAAAAAAGTTTACACTTTAAAAAAGCCTTAAGAATAAAAAAAATATACAACATGTGGGTTATTCTTTCACATATAATCTTGGGTTTGGGTCTCATCTATCTAAAAAAGTTTTGACAGAATGTTACACTTGAGTGAGCACTGTCCATTTTCGTAAAGCTCGCAGATATCTGTTTGCGGAGAAATGCTTTTCACTTTGTGTCAAGGGGAAAGGGCGAAATCGTACCCTGCGAAACGTTTCTCACACATTTTCCCTGCATCTTTAGTCAATTAACATAAAACGGATACATTCAAGCATTAGTAAGCACAAGCTTTACCCTTTTTTGTGCCAGCTCGATCTGAGGATATAACTGAATCTGAACAAAAGTTTATATCAGACATCTCCAGCTTTTTTTTCCACTAATTTTCTATCATTTAAATTGGGTTTACATTTCGTGTTTTATTTAATTCTTGTTTCTCCATACTTATCCCAAGCTTGACAATGATTAAAAAAAGGAAAATCAAGCCTAAGCCATTTCATGTAAATCACAGCTCAGTGTAAAGCAAATATCGTCACGATGGCCTCGGTGTGGGGGAGGGGGTGGGGTGGAGTGCAATACTCTCTTCGAAGTGTTTTGGGCAAGGAAACAAGTTTAAATAGGTAAAAGATATCTTCAAATCAATTTTACTAGCTAAATTCTATGTGTTCTTCATCATTAAAGTCTACTTTTATTCGCAATTATATTTCAAAGTTCTGCGCAAATCATTTTTCACTAACTTTTCAAAAGTAAATGGTGCTCACTTAAGCAGATTTATTTTTCGACAGTTATATCGTCATTATTTTGCTTAAATGGATCTTTACCAATGTTAAAACGTGGAAAAAATCTTCAGGATATTGCAAATGTATAATTTTACAGGATTTTTTCTAAGTGTAAACTTTTTTTTATACGCACTGTATAATTCTTTTTGAACCTTGTATATTCATTAAAGGACAAGTCCACCCCAACAAAAACTTGATTTGAATAAAAAGAGAAAAATCCAACAAGCATAACGTTGAAAATTTCATCAAAATCGGATGTAAAATAAGAAAGTTATGACATTTCAAAGTTTCGATTATTTTTAACAAAATAGTTATTTGAACGAGCCAGTTACATCCAAATGAGAGAGTCGATGATGTCACTCACTCACTATTTCTTTGTTTGAATTATACAATTTTTCAACTTTTACGAATTTGACGATTAGGACCTCCTTGCATGAACCACAAAATGTTAAAATCAATGGAATTTTACGTTTTCAGGGAGGAATATAACTTCAATTCTCATGACAATAACGAGAAAATCAAAATATTTCATATAATGAAATACAAAAGAAAGAGTGAATGAGTGATGTCATCAGTTCCCTCATTTGCATACCGACCTAGTTGTGCATATAACTGTTTTGTGAAATGAAGCTAAAATTTAAAATGTCATAACTTTCTTATTTTACATCCGATTTTGATGAAATTTTCAGCATTGTGCTTGTCTGATTTTTCTATATTGATTCAAATCAACATTTTTCTGAGGTGGACTTGACCTTTAAAAAACATTATAACGAAATGTATATATCAATATGACAAAATAACTTACTTAATAAGCAGGCCACTGCTTCTATGCAATTTACATCATTTTTTACAAGCATTTGTAAAGAATAATGTAAATTTTCCAGAGCAGTTTTATGAATGGTCACTGGTATCACACATTCTGCAGGTTGGGGAAAACAAGCGAAGAATGTTTGAATATGTATTACAAGTCATGTAAATACAGTGCTAAATTGAATGCACTAGTTATGAACATGAATACCCAATAGCGAAGTTGAACGCCCTGCCTTCAGTCACGTGACTCCTGGTGTTAACTTGAGTGCACTATGGCGAATCTGATTGATGTTTTTACACTTTTGATTGCTCTATAGCCAAACTGAATGCCCATTATGAATTTTTGGCGACACTATGGCGATTATGAATGACTAGTTTGAATTCTTGGTTGCTCTTTAGCGAAATTGAATGAACTATTTATACTCTTGCATGCACTAAGTTCGAAATTGAGCGGAAAACCTATGTTATGAAATAATGGTGGCAATAATGACAACAAAATCCTTAGCTAAGGGCTAGTTATATCCCCCTACATTTTGTGCTAACCTAAGTAAAGATTTAAGTTAGCTAGATTTATCGTAAATAGCCCCTTAATGTTTACTTTGACTAAATTCCAAAGCCACTATCACATAATTAGAATTTAATTTCAAACCATTTCAAAAGACAATCTTTTTTAGCTCGCTTCTCTAGCTGGCGATTTTTTTTACCACATTGTTATCATTGATGCGCTGTCTCAAGATATTACGTTTATTATCCGCAACTGCGTTATGTGGTTTTTTTGTGTACCCTCGATTTGATAAAAAAAGTGGCCATCTGCAATATTTAAAAATGTCACGAGGATCCGGGGTATCCACCCAGGCCCATTAGCTGCACCAAGGGGGAGGCATGGGGGGCATTTGCCCCAAGTGAGTTGTCCCCATGAAATTTTGAAAACTAAAAAGAATGTATAGTAAACGTTGTCATAAGCTGCCTGACTATTTTATCAAAGCTGTAAAGTGCTCCAAAACAGCATTTTTGTTCTTTAAATTTTGAAAATCTTCTCATCCATTCAGTAGCTTCCAACATTTTTAGTCACTAACATAAAACTTTCAGGAAATTCAAAATTTTGCTCGCGCTACACGCTCGTAGTAACTGTTGACTGAGATCAGCTAATCATTTGTTGGCATGGGGCTTCAAAATCCAGTGTTTAAGTCAATATGCTTCGCGCGATTACAGTTTTCATTAGTCGTTTTAGCGAGTTACACTTCCTGTGTATTCATGATCTTTCATAAATCAGAAATGTTCAGCTCGCGCTACGCGCTAGCATCAATTGTTAAGTTAGAGATCCATTCAGTTCGTGATTACAAAAAGTGCTTTAAACGTCCAGTTATCATCTCAGGATATCAAAAGTTTTCAGCACGAGCTTCGCGTTTTCATGACCGAATGCAAACAGCTAGTCCTTAACAGGTCCCTTTTCAAGTCAGTAGGCATGGTAGGGCCTACATTAAAATTTTGTGAAACGGGCAAAAAGTTGTGTGTTGCCACCCCAAAAATGTTCTTTCGCCATGTGGCTTTAATTTCGAATATTATGAAGTGCTTTGAGAGGTTGCTATTGCCATATATGTTGAAACAAACTAAAGAATTCACAAACCCATTTCAATTTGCTCTTGGCAGAATGGGAGCTTGGAAGATGTTGTACTTTTATACTTTCATCAAATCTTTACATTTAGCATGTTCAGATAGACCAAGGATGCTCGTTCTTTGTAGACTTAAGTAGAGTTTTAACAACAATCGCACCCCATCTTCTGGCTCACAAGTTGATTGGAATGAATGCAGACCTTAAACTGATTAGATGGGTACTCAATTTCTTGAGAAGTCGAACACTGTATGCAAAGGCCAATTTTCATCAATGAAGCACTGTTACCACTTACAAAGGTGCCCCCAGGGGTGTGTCCTTTCCCCGGTATTTTTTTCTCAAGCGATTATGTGAGTTCAACCTCTTGCTACAGCATTCTTAAGTACGCTGATGACGAAGTCAAAATTACGCAATTGTCTAATCTTACTAACATTTTTTACTACAAAATTCACCCAAAGTATGCATGAAATCTTATTCCGTTATATGAGAGCGAAGTTGGCTCAGTCGGTAAAGTGTCTGCCCGTCGAACCAAAGATCGTGGGTTCGAGTCCACCCCGGGCGGATGACTGAAGCCAGTGCGTTGTGTGTAAACGTCTCTCCCCTGTTTCATAGATGCAGTCTATGTTACAGTGGAAAACACTCCGTCCCTCGGATAGGACGTTAAATGGAGGCCCCATGTAGAGGAGAATCACCACCTTTGCACGTTAAGAACCCACTGCACTATTCGAATAAGAGTAGGGGAAACCCGGTGTAGTGGTACACCTGCATTTTACCCAACCAGTTATATCGAGAGGAGAGACCTGCGGGTCACAGTTCTGTGCGTGCGCCCTTCTAGGCAATCCAGATTGGCTGGCTTCTCCAAAAAGGCGCCTTCGAATGTCTTTGACAGATATATGGCGCTATGAAAATGATGTGTATCATCATTATCATCATCATCATCACCATCAACATCATCAAATCTTTCAATGTCACTTTACAAAATACAAAAGCTTCCCCATGAGGAGCTCTGTCTCCTCTCTCCCTCGCTTTCGTTTTTTTTCGAAAAAGTTTACGCGTCCTGCCCCCGCCCAGCAAAAAAAATTCTGCGTACGACCATGACAGCTACTGTGAAAATGGCTAATCCGATGCTAAAACTTATAACAAAAGAAAGCGAAAGTACGATTTTGGTGAAGAGTCCCCTTTCTGCTGTTGGATCGTATTGTGTTGGAGTTGTGTATGTCTCATGGGTGAAGATCTGATCAGTTGGAAGGGCCGAAGTTATCTGTGTAGATGATTGGTGAGGTTGGATGGAGTCATCATGAGGGGACGCATTCTGAGTGGACACGTCAGTCGACACATTCTCTGTGGAGGTTGGGTTAGGAAAGGTGGCGAGGTCCGTTAATTCGTTTAGTAAAAACGACGTGCTAGGCTCTGTAGGGATAACCGTAAACATATTATGTGGTGATGATGGCATGGTTGTCTGGTCTAAAGAAATATTCACTCGGATATCATACTTGGACAGTGTCTTTGTTTCTATACTATTATATGAAATGCATGTGTAATTGGCCGTGTCTTCTTCAGTAATGTCAGATATGTGAAGCGCGAAAGCAATTTTTCTCTCGATTGAAGAAACATTTTTGTAGCTTGATGAAAAACGTAAATTGTTTTGGAATAATGAAAACTCATACAAGTACTCAGTTTTTAGATGAGCTTGTACGATGTATGCCTTATATGTTGATCCTACCTTGACTCGATACCAATATAAACTTATATCTGGATCCCAATCCGTAGTACAATTCAGTGTGACGTTACTCCCAACTTGTAGATCTTTCGTCACAGTCATGAAGGCCTCAGTAGAAAACATTAAACACAAAGACACACATATCCTTAAACTTGTAGAAAGATAAAAATTTTTCCATGTTTATCTCGCCTAACCCAAGTCAATGTACTCTTGAAGTCACATAAGCGCCAATATACTGATCACATTCCTAGCTTATTCCATTTAGCTTCTGTTTTTGTTCTTATCTTAATAATCGAAATCCGTACAAGAGTAATGCAGGCCTAATATACAAGCTGATGTACAGATCAGTGGTTAGTACTAAAAAATGAATGTCGAATCTCAATGTCTAATATATTTATTAACTTCCTTATCAAAAGCACTGAACGTAATTCTAAGATATTGTTTGATGAATAATTTATGGTTGGTATCGAAAACCAAGTACAGAGAATGCGGAAACTGTAAGTAGTTACTTATATCGACTGACAGAGGCGTAACGAGACCAAACAACAA
Source organism: Lytechinus variegatus (assembly GCF_018143015.1). Classification (NCBI taxonomy): domain Eukaryota; kingdom Metazoa; phylum Echinodermata; class Echinoidea; order Temnopleuroida; family Toxopneustidae; genus Lytechinus; species Lytechinus variegatus. The sequence continues at coordinate 56,946,863 of NC_054742.1, read as the reverse complement.
CAACACAAAAAAACTAATGGCCGAGTTTTGAATAGGTAGAAGTATCAGATGACTTTCGAGCTAGTGAGCGAACCCCCTCCCCCATAATCACTCTCGACCGAGTGGTCTTAGGCGCCTTGCTGTACATTGAAAGTCCGGGATTCGATCCCCGGCCGCGGTACATTGTGCCCGTAAGCAATGCTCTTTTATCCTGCATTCAAATAGATGAAAATTAATGCTATATGCATTCTTGGTAACTAGATGTGCTCTTGTTAAAAGAAAATTATGTCACATTTATGTGCAAGTCGTCGAATAACAAAGTTCTGGTCATTTGAAATAAGGCTTGAATTTCAATAATTTCATAAAATTAAGAGGTTCTCCAGGCTGGCTTTCAAACTCACTCGACACTCTGTTTTGTTGACGATCAGCCATGCATTAAATCTTTTGTTCACCATGCGAAAGCTTCTGTGGGAAACCGGTGAAAACACGTTTATCTCATGAAATTATGGAAATACAAGCCTTATTTCAAATGACCGGAACTTTTTTATTTCTTGACCATTTTCTGTAATTTAGGTACCAAATTAAAGAGCGGATATTGAACTTTTCAGAAATGTGATTTTCTTTTTGAAACCCAGATTCCCCCCGCATAATGAATTTTTGGTATCCTTTCTTCAAATTGTTTTGCCCACTCATGCGTGAATAAGAAATAATTTAAGTAATATCAGATGAAAGAGGAGATTCTAAGCTTTAAATTGGTAGGTCATTTGTCTATTTTATGTATGATTAAGTAATGATAAATGATCGCTAAATCTCGGTTTCGTTTATTCTGGGACGCACTGTATAAGTAACAAAAAAGATCAGGGGTATAATAGGATATACACTTTCATTGTTTTATTTATTTCAATATGAATATACATATAAATATATATGTATGTATATATATATATATGTATATATATATATATATATATATATATATATATATATATATATATATATATATATATATATATATATATATGTATGTATATATATATATATATATATATATATATATATATATATATGTGTATATAAATATGTATAATTTATATATATACATATATATATATACATATATGTATATATAAAGTATGACCTAGCTAGGGATCATCCCCCCAGGTCTAAGGACCTGTCTACGCCACTGTCGTCCGTGTATGTAAATGTACATAAATAAATATTTCTGAAAGGATATTGCATGAAAAATGTAATTTCTGGTATTTTGAGTCAATATAAGCGTATTACGTAATTTAATTGATCAGACACGAAAACCACATTCCGAATTAAAGGGGAAGTTCACCCTGAAGAAAACTCCGTTGTAAAAATAGCAGAAAAAATATTGAAAATATTGGTGAAGGTTTGAGGAAAATCCGTTAAAGAGTACGAAAGTTATTAGAGTTCAAAGTTTTGGATTTGTGACGTCATAAACGAGCAGCTGCCCAATGTGTTATGTAATATAAAATGCATGAATTTCAAATTCTGTATGGTTCCTGATGACTTAATTTTGTTTTCTATTCATGATCGGGTGTGAAGTAATTTGTCTATTGATATACAAAGGATACCGTAAAAACCATTTTCAATTTTCTGAGAAAATGACATTTCATTGATTTTTTACCATTCGCTATGTAGGAATGCTGCTCGCATATGACGTCACAAATCAAATAATTGAAATTCTAATAACTGTTTAATTATATGATGAGCTTTTCTCATACCTTCGGCAATATTTTTTATTATTTTTTCTGCTATTTTTACAATAAACTTTTTGTCAGGGTGAACTTCTCCTTTAAGCGATCGTTTTGCGCGTAGATTTCATAGGTTCTCATAAACTCTGAGTATAGTCTTTCGTAGTGAATTCTATGTTTAATTCTCAAGAAATTTATTTTTGAATTCTCTTAGAAACGTAACTTTTAAACTCCATTTTTACACAAAGTCCTTACCGTGGGGGGGGGGTCCCACGCCCTTACCGCTACCGCTCGATCGCTTCGGTATCTCACGCTGTCAAAAATATTGTGCCCCCTTCGGGATTTTGCCCCCCCCCCCAAAACTGAAAGTGTTCCGGCGCGCCTAGCTCGAAAGTCATCTGATACTTCTCCCTATTCAAAACTCGGCCATCATTTTTTTTTTTGTTGTTTGGTCTCGTTACGCTTCTGTCAATCCATATAAGCGACTACTTACAATTTCTGCATTCCCCGTACTTGGTTTTCGATACCAACCATAAATTTCTTCATCAAACAATATCTTAGAATTACGTTCAGTGCTTTTGATAAGGAAGTTAATAAATATATCAGACATTGAGATTCGACATTCATTTTTTAGTACTAACCACTGATCTGTACATCAGCTTGTATATTAAGCCTACATTACTCTTGTACGGACTTCGATAATTAAGATAAGAACAAAATCAGAAGCTAAATTGAATAAGCTAGGAATGTGATCATTATATTGGCGCTTATGTGACTTCAAGAGTACATTGACTTGGGTTAGGCGAGATAAACATGGGAATTTGTTATCTATCTTCAAGTTTAAGGATATGTGTGTCTTTGTGTTTAATGTTTTCTGCCGAGGCCTTCACGACTGTGAGAAAAGATCTACAAGTTGGGAGTAACGTAACACTGAATTGTACTACGGATTGGGATCCAGATATAAGTTTATATTGGTATCGAGTCAAGGTAGGATCAACATATAAGGCATACATCGTAAAAGCTAATCTAAAAACTGAGTACTTGTATGAGTTTTCATTATTCGAAAACAATTTACGTTTTTCATCAAGCTACAAAAATGTTTCTTCAATCGAGAGAAAAATTGCTTTCGCGCTTCACATATCTGACCTTACTGAAGAAGACACAGCCAATTACACATGCATTTCATATAATAATGCAGAATCAATGACACTGTCCAAGTATGATATCCAAGTGAATTTTTCTTTAGATCAGACAAAAGTGCCATCATCACCACAGAATATGATTACAATTATCCCTACAGAGCCTAGCACGTCGTTTTTACTAAACGAATTAACGGACCTCGCCACCTTTCCTAACCCAACCTCCACAGAGAATGAGTCGACGATTTCCCCACCAGTACCGGGCATATCCCGTCATCAATTCAGGATACGTCGACACTTTACAACACCCAGTCTAATCCGTTATCCCCGCAAATTGTGTCGACCGGTTTCACCATCAAGACATCTACACAGAATGCGTCCCCTTATAATGACTCCATCTAACTTCGCCAATCATCCACACAGATAACTTCGGCCCTTCCAACGATCTTCACCCAAGAAACATACACAACTCGGACACATTACCCCATAACAAAAGAGGGAGGATTCTTCAACAAAATCACATTTACGCTTTCTATTGCTATAAGTTTCACCGTCGGATTAGCCGTTTTCATAGTTGCGGTTGCCCTTCTTATCATTTCAAAGATGTTATCCTCTACTCGTAAAAAAGTTCATATCAACCCGAGAAAACCGAACGGTAAGAAATCCCGAACCCCTTCTACCACAATCCCAGACTTTACGTTTCACAACTGTGAGACAAGAATCTGTCACTTGCAGGACAATGAACATGATGATGCGGAAAGCTCTCACTACTACGCGCCAATCTTGGAACGCGTTGTAGAGTCGGCAGTTTCCTCCACAGACAAGCTGACGAAAGTGCATTCAAGTGATAGTGAGATGTCTGATTCGGGAGCGGTGTTCTGTGGCATACAGCTTGAGGAAAGCACAGTCACATGCAGTGACGTCGGTGGTACGCTACCGGGTACCTATTCAGAGACAACTTTACAAGACACTCCAGGACAAGACACTTCTGAAGGCAATCTTTATTTCGAACTTGAAAATAAAGATGGAGCGCTTCACTTGCTTAACTCGCTTTCAGTTTCTGCTCTGGTAGAAACTCATCTTCAGCAAAGACCTCGTCCCGAGCAAGATATTGACCGCCTAAAACTCTCTTGAGATGGAATCATTGACAACATCCTATACAAGTCGATTGAGGATATTCGGAAGGAACCTGTAACCTATTTCGTTCTAGAAGATGGCCCAGTGGCGTAGACAGGTCCTTAGACCTGGGGGATGATCCCTAGCTGGGTCATTTATATATATATATATATATATATATATATATATATATATATATATAAATATAAAGAATGAAGGAGATAACGTACTCGATAAAAAGAAAATATCATGGGCCAAAGCTGACGAGTTAAAGATAACAAAATAACACGATCTGCCTCATGGATTATCTCGTGTGTCTTTTAATCACTTTGCTTTCAGCAATAAACAGGGCATCCAGTAATAAACAAACTTCCTTGCACATTTTTCATGGCAGTAATCTTTTGTTTGATTAATGACAATGAGTAAAGATGATCATAAGAGAAATGTCATTTGTCGGATGTCTAGTTATCATCTTGGTCATGACAGTCCTGCTAAACATGATCTAGAATAACTAGTATTCCTTATTTTACTAGTATAGTAGTATACTCTTTTTAAAGTAGCGATATTGTTAATGATCAAACGGATGAATCAACAACTAAAGGAATAAACAAATAAACAGCCAAATAACTAAAAAAATATCAATTACAATTATAGTAATAGGGGTAAAATAAAAAAAAGCTCAACATTATATTTCTTATCCACGTGCAGATATGCGGACACTAAAATGATAAGCACACTCTGTTTAAAATTACCATGATTACAAAGGCTTGATTGAATTAAGTATGGAAATGAAATAAACCTCACCGGGTTGTCGGGAGTAAACTGCATAGATAGTAACTTGTTATAATTTCGATTCATTTCTTATTTAATTATGTACCTTGTTATGATGATTATGATAAAAACATAGGTAAGGAAATGTAACAGTTTATAACCTTCAAACCTAGAAGACTGCGCACGTACAGAAATCACTGGTATAAGTAATTCCAAAATACATTGCGCCTCGACTTACTTCTTGAAACTGGAAGACGTTTATTTTCACCCAATATAGTTATGCAAAACAGTCCTTAACAGTAAAGGATTATAATGCCCAACATGAAGGAAAAACAGGCATACTAATGCTTCATATGGCAGTATCAGGTAACACGCTCGAAAGGAACATACTTGCTAAGTTCCTATTCTCTTGAACGATTTAATAATCAGTACATGTATAAGTACAAAAGTATGAACGCTTAAGTGCTTAATGACTAGGAAATGTACTTGGTGAAACTCTGAATAACGATCCTTAAATGTATATGACGACGCAAGACAGTTGTTATTACTTAAAACTTGCAAGTTGTAAATGCATATAAGATGATTGACTCTGAATAAAAGTCCAATTTTGATCATGTTTGTCATTGCTGTACGTTATGATTATTACTGCTATTATTATTGATTGATTTTAACTAGCATTCATTGCTTTATTACTGTATAGTTTTGCTTCTTCCCCCACAGAAACCTGGGGGGGGGGATGATTGTACACACCATCCCCCCACCTAAAATTCTGGGGGGGATGCATCCCCCATCCCCCCGCTATCTACGCCCCTGGAAGATGCCAATTGAGACAATAATCTACCATTGCCGTTGAACGATTTATCAAACTGTATTTAAAGGGAATAGCGAAGATGATGTAGGGTGTTATTTTGTTTCTAAATCATTTCGGTTCATGGTATAGGAGTAGATAGCTTAGTAATTCATTTTTTTTCAATCTTTTTACATTGAAAATGATAGTTCAATATACATATTTACAAAATATCACATTTAAATCATTTTTATAATACAATAATACTATGAAATCGAAAGAGAAGGAGACCAACTAAAAAGCAGAGCTTGTAGGGTGAAGACCCCCTTTCATAAGTACATTTTATGAATAAAAATTAAGATAAACTAAAGAAATAAACAATTAATGTATATATATATATATAATGAATAAAAATTAACAAATAAAAATAAATAATAATACAAATAAATGATTAAGTATACAATGAATATGTTTATTCGATTATCGAATAAATTCTATTGTGAGAGAATACAAGTTTTAGTATGTAAACAAATATTGACTATGAACCAGTTCACTGCCCTTCAGAAGGAGGTCAAGTTCACGTGTACTTCTGTTGGGGGAAGTCGGTCAAAACGCGCACCCGGAAGGATTGTATCACATTAAAGCGTGCGCGGTAATTTTACACATCCGAAATGCGCCAATGCTCTGAATGCGCGATCAGCGCGGATGAAATCGAGTCATTCACTTTCTAATTTCCGTCCGGGAAAGACATTTTTTATGATCACGGTGGTACTACGGTACCTTTTACTCGGATTCATCGGAAACACACGATCCCCATGCACGGAGATATCTCAGATAGAACTATACACGGTACTCTATATCGCGATCTGGATCTATACACGGAAAACTAAATCCAACCCTAGCCGGACTCAAACCTAATAACATCGGAACATATTCCACTGGCACTGATACCGTATGTATCTGGGATGAAACTGTTAAGATGGTTAAAGTTATAGGCCTAGGCCTATTACGGTACTCTTCGCTTCGGCCTAGTCCTTTAATTCGGACAGATCTACGGAACCAATTTATTATACCTCGGCCTCGGAGACATCTGACAAGTGAATTCACTAAAACTCAATTTTAGTCGCAAGTAGGCCAGCTACACTGCACTGCAGATCGATAAGCTAAGTTCGACCACATTACGATACTGGCTCCTCAATTTCGACGGTCGACTCTAAAGTATAATTATCGCGGCAGACATCAAAACTTGACTGGTTCGATGAAATAATCAATGCTCAAGATGGGAGAACATAAAGGATCAACCAGCAGAGGAGGCAGGGGGAAAGGAGCCAAAGGTTGAAGGAGACGCCCACGTCCACGCAGTCTATGCGGTCAGAGTGCCGTACGGAGCAACGAGGGCCACAACGGAGAGCCCGGCAAGCCAGCAGCCGACCAGACCGGGGTGATCGAGCCTTCGCTACGTGATGGACCAGAGATAGAGCTCTCAACAAGCAACCACCTCCCACCCACGTTAACCCACGACGAGCCACCAGTCATCCGGTGAGTTAACCAGCCTAGGGCCTGTAATGCAGGCCTCTGGCTTTGGTGAACTTGTGTCATTCTCATTAGTAGGCCTATAGTGCCTGAAACTAGTAGAAATAGAATGAGGGTTAACTCGGCGGTAACTCAGGGGGTGAACCTGGGAATACAGCTGACAATAACGCTAGGCCTAGATTAACATCTCGCTCATTTTGCAGTGATAATTCAACCGGGGCTTTAAGTCCAAGATCCAGGGAAAATGCAAGTGCTAGCGATTAGGGCCTATTTTAATGTCACGCCATAGCACATGTAGATGTGGACCTAGCCTGCAGTTAATTTTAATCACTTGGCTGTGGATCAAGGTCTAGGCCTAGGGGTCTAAATTTTGAAATTGCTGCTAATTCAGATGAATTTATACAGAATGGATTGATACACAAGCCTACTTATTGGGTACAAACGTCGTTTAAACTGAAGAAATTAGTGGCATTACCACTGCCGCATAGGTGAAAATATAAATAAATATCGAGCCCGGGCCTAACGTTAGCCTGGCCTGGACCTGGTCTTACTCAGGACTACAACGTAGTGCCCGGCTTGGCCAATAACTCTGATTCATTGTAATTCCGAAGCCGGTTGTTTAGATTTTTGGGGTAGTCTATTATGGGTAGTCTAGACTTTACGTCAGAAGTAGGCTAGATTAGATCTGGATAAATTAAAGATCTCAATGCCTAAATTATATTCGTTTTCATAGTTTTGGCCAGATTTGATACGTATAGGATTAGAATATCTATTTAGGACCAGAATTAGGCCTAATTCTAAGACGTCGTTTTTGCAATTGGAGAAATGCTCGAACTTTTTCAAATCAAATTGAATGGGAAAAGTCAATTCTTTGTCAGATCCAGTCTACTGCCAGTTCTGTGCGCAGCCTACAGCTAGACCTACATCTTTAGTATCAACTTCACAATGGAAGTTAGGCTAGGCCTAGTTCTATTTCTGAGTAGATGTAACCATGGACTAGACTTGTCTGTTTTAGGCCCTGGTTCAGCTGGCGGATAAACCATAAAGGCCGTCTATAGTATGCGCAATAAATCAGCTTGAAAGATAAATGTTGACCTCTTTGATTTAATCTGATCATGGTCTCGAATTTATCCCTGTCCGGCTAGCTTGAAATGTGATTGAATGGAATTATCTCAGTCTTTCAACAAAAAATGAATAAATAAAGAAAAACAAAATAATGATAATAGATAAAGGGATAGGCCTAGATAGAAAACAAACACGGTAAATAAAGGAACCATAGAGTTGGTAGTATTGATAATGAAATATAAAAATAAATATCCCAAGATCTACACCTTGAAGCATCAATAATGGTTCGGTTCATACGCCTTGAAAGGATTGGTATTTGGAATTAGGTTTGTATTAAATGGATTTCGATGTTTGGGAGTGCTTTTGAGTTTTAAATCTCGAGAAAACACAGTAACGGTCAATTTACCATGCACTCACCTATGCGAACTAGCATGGAACTCCTACCTCAATCGGGATAGGATTATTACCAATACTTTGCAATATTTTTGCTCTCATTTGGAAGGGGCAAGTTCAAGGGTTTCGGCAAGCAGCGATTGTTTTTATATAGCGCTTTGTCAATATTCAACACAATGAAACATTACAATTCATGGTTGAAGCGTAAAAGTACAGGAGCCTAGATTGCCCGTGAGTAGTTGGAACTGAGATGATATCGACTATATCATGAATGGCAACAATTGAAATAATAATTTTGCTAGTAATGTTATATAGCGGTAAATATAAATAATGATGAAACAATATTTCCGGAAGGGGTCAAGTGGAAATTAATGGATATTGATAGGCGGGCATGGGCTTGTATTTGGATGTGGCTGAGCCCTGTTAAGCTTCGGTCATATTTTCCATGTGTTGCGTTTTTTTAATACAATACATACAAATGAAGTAAGCCATTTAGGTCAAGTGTACATGTAGGTGAACGGGTGAACCTGGAAATGAAGTCGTAAATGTTTTATGTGATAAAATGGGTGGTATTTACCCAACTGTAGTAGTTTTGATAATTGGTTTTCGGGGGAGGATGGCAGTGCATTCTTGTAATTCAGATGATGTTACGCAGATACCCATCCATGGTTTATATCAAAAGAAAGCCACTGATTACTCACTCAGCACGTTTCATAAATGTACATGTGGCTGCCCTTTTTTTTTTTAGATGATCAGGAGGGGAATATGGGTGACCAGTGGTCTGCTGCTGATTCTGCAAGAGTTAAAGGGATTGGTTAACATTGGTTTGACTTTTAAAAATCTGAGCTAGAAGGTCACACTTGTCACCTGCGTCTGTGATGTGTTACAAAAATGAAGCCCAGAAAAAATTGCGCTCGAAAATAATTATTTAGTTCTTCAAAAATTGAAATATAAAGTGACCGGAAATACCATCTTAATTTCATCCCATACACTTATGCGTACTATTTAAGCATCTATAAGACGCCTATTTTAAAAATCGGGGTTTGCCTTGTAGTTTTAGCTTTTCATTCTCAATAATGGTTGTTTTTAGGGTTTATTAGTTGTAATACATGCACTTGTACGCATATTTCATCTTGGTTTGAGAAATTTTTAAATCGGCAGCCCGCAAAGTTAAACAATACCTTTAATATTGGCGGGATGCAAAGAAAAAGAAAATAAATAAATGAAAAAAAAAGGAACATAAAAAATAAAAGAAAGGCGTCTGCAATTTGGCTCATTTCTGTAGTTTTAGAGGTTATAAACAGTGTATGAATATTGTTGATTATAATACTCTTCTGCTACAACTATTAGTTAAAATAAATTGCTTAACATGCCAAAATAAATAAAAAAAAAATAATAATAAAGGCTGAAAAAAAGAAAAGAAGAAAAAAAATCATAAATTTGATAACTGGAAAACAGAGATAGGTAGTCGGGAGCTACGTGCATGAGAAGAGCAAGGAAATCTTAATTGGCCTTAAGTTTAAATAGGCATGCTTCTGGCGAAAGTTCTTTATGTCAATGGAATGTGTATAGTTTACATGCAACACCAAATTAAACAATTAAGGTATTTACACGCACAATACAACTCCGGCTTAAAGAGAATTAGGTGTTTTTAACATGATCCAGGACAAATCAACCAGAGAAGGAACTATGGTTATTTTACATGTCCCAACGCAAGTCCAAAGTAAAAAGAAGTATGGGTGATTACAGGTGCCAATTTAACTTCAACTTAAAGATATATCAGAGTAATTGCCGTCAACATGAGTTTATATCGCCAGAGCTGAGATCTGGTACATTTAAATGAATCGAATCTTGTGGAAACATGAAACCTAAGCCGGGATCAGTTACCATGGGCAACGCCAATACAGGCAAATAAAGGAAAAGACTAGACAAATCCGTGGAATGTATGCTTACATGTACTTTGATTATTCATCAGAACTACACAATTTCTTGCAGAATCCACTGGCATAAATAATGCTCATATGAACAAATGTTGGGGTCATTTTTCAGGTTCAGTAAACTCACTACCACAATTGATAGTTATCTTTGAATATCATTAAGGGTATTTACATGCCGTGTCCCAATGCAACTCCAGCTTAGATATAATTATATATAATTACAGTTACCATATTATATCCATACATCTGGATACCAATAAATTATCTCATACTGACATGCATGTACGGCATAGGCTACCATAAAGAATATATACTCGGAAAGATTTCTGGTTTCTCCTTGCAGGGCTCGAAGAATCTGGCTGTTTGGCGACAGCTTACAAGGAGGGCTCGGGAGAGGGCCGTCACCACGGGGAACCACAACCTTGGGGGCTGATTAAAGGCTACGAGGTGTACTAGTTGGTGGAGCCGTGGGGGGTACTACGCTTCCCAACTGCCCGAGTGACCTCCAAGGGGGACTGAGATACAGCCCCATACCAACCTTAATAATCATTCACGTGGGATCCAATGGATTCAATGATTGGGCAGCTATATAGTGCCAAAGAAAGTAGACAAGCTGGAGACAACTCACTGAATTCAACCAGAGCTCTACGGCCTTGGTGCCACATATGTTTCTCAAGCATCTTGCCACGCCTTACTATTATGCACAGGAAAGAACTATCACCTCACAGGCAGCTAGTGACAATGTCAGGAAATCTGTGAACAAGTATATATGCCAAGAGAAGGATTCGGTGCATGCACAATGCGTCATTTATCAACCACATCTTACACTATCATGAACACCGGTACTACAACAGAGGTGGCATCCAACGGTCAGACGAAGGAAGTGACATCCTGATTAGTGATTTCAATAGGGCGGGTCAATTCGCCCTCACCGGACAAGACTTGAATGAATAAGAGAGCTCTTGAGTCCCAGGATTGGCGAATGCGACTCCTTTAATTGATCTGGGAATAGCGAAGGAAAGACACTGGACGTGCAGGGAAGTGTTGTTTAATTACACAACCCATGGCATTCATACTATTATAAGGTTTTCTCATGCTTATATTAGTTCATTATCCTTTTAACCAAACGTTACCTTCGGCTCATACCGAAGAGAAATACAAGAGAAACATTATACGAATGAGTAACACCGAAAATAAATTAAATAGATCAATAGCACGAATTGCTCAAAGGTTAGCAACTGGCATTAAGCCAAGCTGATAGTTTTGAATTTGGTTTGGTTATACCTTACAATGCAATCACATCTGTCATATTGGCGTGGGTGGACACTCGCACCTGATTGGACATGGGTAATAGTGAAAATAAACTTGGGAGTTAATTAATGAACAGAGAACCTCTTTCTGCCAAATGGCAAGATATACAGAAACACAGAAACAGTGCCTATCCAATGTTTCTTTTCTTGGTACGAAAGTTGTTCTGGTCAGTGCTTAATGGTAACTAGTTTGGTGCAACTGAACAAGAATTGGCAAAAAAAAAAAAAAAAAAAAAAAAAAAAATGGGTGTTGTTTTGTGGGCATTTGTTTTGGGGGTGTTTTTTAGTACTTGGCAATTTCATTATCATTTCTCGAAGCATGCAGGGGATGGAATGACCAAGAGCTCTGTGAGCCAATGGCGGGGAAAGGCCAAGATTATCGGATATTTCGTAGGGGGATCCCCGTCCCAGGCAACTGGGACACTGGGTGGAGCCACCATCCTCCCAGCTGGTCACGTGACTCGTGACCCGGTTCCCCCTATGTGGTTAATTCTTAGCCTTACTCTCTCCTTCCTCTGCAGGCATTGACATTTATTGATATTACTGCGATACACATGTTTGTGAAGTATTGGTGTATTAATTAATGTTTGATATTACTGTGATACACAAGTATGTGAAATATTTGGGTAACAATTCCCGAACGGAAATTAAAAGTTGAGAATATGGCAATATCTGGTATATCGTGTAGTATTTCTTCTCACAATATGTTTATTCGATTATCGAATAAATTCTATTGGGAGAGAATACAAGTTTTAGTATGTAAACAAATATTGACTATGAACCAGTTCACTGCCCTTCAGAAGGAGGTCAAGTTCACGTGTACTTCTGTTGGGGGAAGTCGGTCAAAACGCGCACCCGGAAGGATTGTATCACATTAAAGCGTGCGCGGTAATTTTACACATCCGAAATGCGCCAATGCTCTGAATGCGCGATCAGCGCGGATGAAATCGAGTCATTCACTTTCTAATTTCCGTCCGGAAAGACATTTTCCCACCTCCCACCCCTCATTCCTCTGTATTGATGTTCCTTAAGGTGCATTTACGGATTCCGTCGATATATTTAATCAGCGGATTTTCTTTTAGCCCAAGGGTTGAAAAAAGAAAGAGAGAGAAAAAAAATAATAATAATATATATATATCTTATCAGTATAACATGCGAGACGGGCACAAATGGGTAGCATGAATGAATAATTAGCATTCACTGTGCGGGAATGGTAAAACATGATTACTATGACACATAACACATGTAATTGGTAGAAAACCGTGACTATTGGCCAACAGATGGTTGGTACAAAGCTATTACCTCATGGTTATACTTTAGAGGAAGTTTGGACTTTCAGTTGTCAATGGGGTGGCTAAATGAGTTTGCATGTCTTGTTGCTTAGTAAGATTCATTCATGTATCTTCATAGGCTGATTTTATGGTTTCGTAAAGAAGTGGATGGCTGGTTGGGGTTGTACCAAGGAGTAACTCCTTGGTTGTATACATATTTTGGTTGGCTGGTTGGGGTTGTTAAATATTTGGCTGGATGGTTGGGGTTGTTATCTACAAGACTTTAGGCCAACAGGTGGTTGGTACAAAGCTATTACCTCGTGGTTATACTCTAGATGAAGTTTGGACTTTCAGTTGTCCATGGGGTGGCTAAATTAGTTTGCATGTCTTGTTGCTTAGTAAGATTCATTTATGTATCTTCATAGGCTGATGTTATGGTTTGGTATAGAATTGGATGGCTGGTTGGGGTTGTACACATATTATTTTGGTTGGCTGGTTGGGGTTGTTAAGTATTTGGCTGGATGGCTGGGGCTGTTATTAACAAGACTATTGGCCAACAGATGGTTGGTACAAAGCTATTACCTCATGGTTATACTCGAGAGGAAGTTTGGACTTTCAGTTGTCAATGGGGTGGCTAAATGAGTTTGCATGTCTTGTTGATTAGTAAGATTCATTTATGTATCTTCATAGGCTGATTTTATGGTTTTGTAAAGAAATGGATGGCTGGTTGGGGTTGTACCAAGGAGTAACTCCTTGGTTGTATACACATATTTTGGTTGGCTGGTTGGGGTTGTTAAATATTGGCTGGATGGTTGGGGTTGTTATCAACAAGACTTTAGGCCAACAGATGGTTGGTAAAAAGTTATTGCCTCGTGGTTATACTCTAGAGGAAGTTTGGACTTTCAGTTGTCCACGGAGTGGCTAAAAATGTTTGCATGTCTTGTTGCTTAGTAAGATTCATTTATGTATCTTCATAGGCTGATATATGGTTTTGTAAAGAAATGGATGGCTGGTTGGGGTTGTTAAATATTTGGCTGGATGGTTGGGGTTGTTATTAACAGGACGTTGTAACCTGTAAACGACATGCATCTTGGTTGTTTTTTAGTACTTGGCAATTTCATTATCATTTCTCGAAGCATGCAGGGGATGGAATGACCAAGAGCTCTGTGAGCCAATGGCGGGGAAAGGCCAAGATTATCGGATATTTCGTAGGGGGATCCCCGTCCCAGGCAACTGGGACACTGGGTGGAGCCACCATCCTCCCAGCTGGTCACGTGACTCGTGACCCGGTTCCCCCTATGTGGTTAATTCTTAGCCTTACTCTCTCCTTCCTCTGCAGGCATTGACATTTATTGATATTACTGCGATACACATGTTTGTGAAGTATTGGTGTATTAATTAATGTTTGATATTACTGTGATACACAAGTATGTGAAATATTTGGGTAACAATTCCCGAACGGAAATTAAAAGTTGAGAATATGGCAATATCTGGTATATCGTGTAGTATTTCTTCTCACAATACAGTAATCATAAAACGATAAAGCATATATAAAAAGAGAAATTATTAAACATATTTACATGTTAAGTTTTAAATTACATTACTTTGTGAAGAAACGATGATCTAATATGAATTCAGGAGATATTTTTAAAGTTTTCCTTTGAAAATTTGTATTGAATTACATTGTATAATATCTTTGAAAAAGAATTCCATAATTTTGGACCAGTAAAAACAAATGTCTTCTGTGCAAACGATGTTCTATTTAGAGGTAAATGAAAGGAACTCGCCTGGCGAGTGAAGTGCTTATGGATTGTATCATTTTTTTACAAACATATCATTAAAAGGTAATGGTAATTGTTTATTGATAAACTTGTACATTAAGAGTCCGAGTTGAAAGAATATAAATCTTTAACCTTCAAGACTTAATTTCTCAAAAACAGAATATTTGTATGTGAACTGAATTCTGCATGATTAATGATACGAATTACTCTTTTTTTGTAGAATAATAAGTCAATTAATTTGAGAATTCGCTGCGTTACCCCATGCAACAACTCCGTAATTCAAGTAAGGTAAAATTAACGTTGAATACAATGATAACAAAATATAATGGGGTAATAAGGAACTTAATTTTCTAATGACACCAATGTTGCGAGCAATGATTTTACAAATGTTATCCATATGTGCTTTCCAAAAAAGTTTTTCGTCAATGATCAGTCCCAGAAATTTAGTAGATCGCACTCTTTGAATGACAGTATCATTTAAAATTACATCTTTTGGTACAGTCGTAATCTTGTTGCTAAATAACATGTAGCTAGTTTTTTCGAGGTTGAGAGTTTGTTAGCTGTTATCCAATTCGAAACATTTTTTAGTTCGTCATTGAATATTTGCGTCAATTGCTCTGGGTCGGGTTGCGACAGAAATATATTAGAGTCATCAGCGAAAAGTATAAATTGAAGCAATCTAGATGAAATATCAATATCATTTATATAAGTAATGAAAAAAAGTGGGCCAAGAATGCTGCCCTGTAGAACTCCACAAATGACAGGCTTACGTTTACTAGTGAAACGAACTGTGAACACCCGATTAGATAATTCTAGAACTACTTTTATAGTGGTTCACCTCTAATTCCATAATGAGAAAGTTTATAAAGGAGAATGTTATGATTAACTGTACCAAATGCTTTTGAAAAATCTAACTAAAACAAACCAATCGTATTGCGTTGGAAGTGCTACTCTTTTCCCGAAAACCAATTTGAGTATCGGATAGGATGTTGTGCTTTAAAAAAAAAACATATGGTCCGTATGTGAACCAATTTTTAAAGAATTTTAGATAAGTTTGAAAGCAATGAAGTAGGTCTGTAGTTACTTGCTAAAGAACCGTCACCTTTTTTGAAAACTGGTATTATCTTAGAAATTTTCATTTATTTTGGAATATTTCCCGATGATAATGACAAATTGAATATATAAACAAGAGTGTCAATTATATAATTCATAGTTTTCTGTAAAAGGTTGTTATCAATGTTATCAAATCCCGCACTTTATTTGATTTTAGGCTAGATATAATTTTAATTATCTCATGTGCGTTCGTAGGAGAGAAAAACATAGAACTTTGATTTCTATCCCCGAGATATTGATGAAATGAATGGGAGTTTGTTGGTATACTTCTAGAGAGCTTGAATTCAACTTGTGAAATGTAATTGTTGAACATATTTGCCATCTGAACTTTATGAAGATTGCTATTGGTCTTTTTACTTATCTCAATGTTCTTAACATAATTATGTGAAATATAATCACTATTTGTGGAAAATCGTATTCTTAAGAATGTTTAAACAAAAATCGCTGTCGAAAAAAAAAATCTTGATTATTGTCAAATTTTCCAGCCCCTGGTCTCCCTACCTTTGGGAAGAGGTTTCCGCCCTTGTAAAGGGGGAACTGTCAGAGCATAACAACAACAAATCAGGTGTTAATTATGTAGTACTTACCAGATGATTAACACTACCACAACACCAATCTTACCATAACACCAAACTTTGCAAATGTGTCGACAATAACGCGCATTTATTGTGCCACCAAACATAAAATAATCCTATGTGTTTCACTGCAGAATATACAAGTAATTAAACTTCTTTCAATTGTTCAAGAAATCAATGATCATTGTGATACAGCGTTGTAAATGCGGCCATAAAAAAATCAGAAAATCAATATCGTCAAAGGCATAACAACGTCATTTAGCAGATAATTAAGATCGAGTGCGTTGATTGTTATTGTACTGGGTAATTTATAGAGTGGGCTCATGCTCATGTAATCAATGGTTTTGGGCATACTAGGAGAAGGAGTTGGTAATAACGGCCTACATAAATCGGTTGATGAAATTTGAAAGAAACCGGCAAATTGGGTTACTTACACAAATATTTATTGTTACCGATTGAAACTGAATTTTAAGAAAGGAACACATGATGGACTATCAGGGCATAAGACCAAAACAGAATCCAACAAAATTATACCATAAAAACATTAATTTTCCCAGATAAATTTCTTGGGAATTATTTCCCAATTGGTTAACCGCTTCCTTGTACATGTTGTACCTAAAAACTTTTACTTTGTTCTTATCCAAATAATGATGTGTTTGAAACCTTCAGGATAGTGAGACTAACATAAATTGATTTATTAATTAGAGAGATTTCCGTTACATTCCACATTTACTTCTTATTTGAATCGAACCCTAATTAGTGGTTACAATAGTCAGATAGTCTCTCATAGGATATAATTGCATAAGGAAACAATCACCATTATGATTATTGTGCTATATTTCACCCATAAAATATCATTATTAGTTAATAACTAATTGAACTATTAACGACAATTCGCATTATATGGTTTCATATGCTGGTGCCCGTCTGTTGAGTAATTTATACACTTTTTTCATCATCATCAGCAAGAATCGAAACAAACTAAATCAAGGGTGTTATCGTTTTAGTGGAAATTTAAGATTATTTTTCATGAAGGTTCCATTGATATGATAATTAAGAGCAAGCATTCGGGTGACATTTTACCGTCTAGTACGTGATGATGTAGGGTGTTATTTTGTTTCTAGATCATTTTGGTTCATGGTATAGGAGTACATAGCTTAGTAAAAATGAGACATAATATACGTAAAGTCTTGTGTAATTGATATTCCAACCTCAAAGAATTTGGACAGAAATTCAGTTGTGTGACGTTTTTGTCTCACCTGCTAAGCAGAGTGAGACTATAGGCGCCGCTTTTCCGACGGCGGCGGCGGCGGCGTCAACATCAAATCTTAACCTGAGGTTAAGTTTTTGAAATGACGTCATAACTTAAAAAGTATATGGACCTAGTTAATAAAACTTGGCCATAAGGTCAATCAAGTATTACTGAACATCCTATTAGAGTTTCATGTCACATGACCAAGGTCAAAGGTCATTTAGGGTCAATGAACTTAGACCATGTTGGAGGAATCAACATCGAAATCTTACCCTGAGGTTAAGTTTTTGAAATGTCATCATAACTTAGAAAATATATGGACCTAGTTCATGAAACTTGGACATAAGGTTAATCAAGTATCACGAAACATCCTGCATGAGTTTCACGTCACATGACCAAGGTCAAAGGTCATTTAGGGTCAATGAACTTTGGCCGAATTGGGGATATCTGTTGAATTCCCATCATAACTTTGAAAGTTTATGGATCTGATTCATGAAACTTGGACATAATAGTAATCAAGCATCACTAAACATTTTGTGCAAGTTTCAGGTCTAATGATTAAGGTCAAAGGTCATTTAGGGTCAATGAACTTTGGCCGAATCGGGGGTGTCTGTTGAATTACCATCATAACTTTGAAAGTTTATTGGTCTAGTTCATTAAACTTGTACATAAGAGTAATCAAGTATCACTGAACATCCTGTGCGAGTTTCAGGTCACATGATCAAGGTCAAAGGTCATGTAAGGTCAGTGAACTTTGGCCATGTTGGGGTTTTTTTGTTGAATAACCATCATATCTCTGTAAGTTTATTGGTCTAGTTCATAAAAAGTGGACATAAGAGTAACCATGTATCACTGAACATCTTGTGCGAGTTAGAGTAGTATTCAAAGTCAGCACTGCTGCTATATTGAACCGCGTGATGCAGGTGAGACGGCCAGAGGCATTCCACTTGTTGATGTTTATGTATACACATCTTCATTATACGAAATTGATGGAGAATAAATGTGACTGTCAATGAAGATTGTTATTGGGTTCTTACTTATCTCAATGTTCTTAACATCTGTAAAATATAATCACTATTTCGTATTCTAAAGAATGTCTGAAAATTGTTTTCGCTGTCGATTTTTTTTAATTATTATATTGTTATTGATGATTAATGTTGTATATTGATATATTGATAATTGATACATATCAACCTGAGCACTGTTCTGATCAACGCTTTTATTATCAATATTGCGTATTGAAATGAAAAAATAAAAACCTACAAAACTAAATAAATGTCACATTAGGTAATTGAAGTACGGAATCACATTTTTGTAGGTCATAATTCAATAGGAATCTCTGAGTTATATACAGATCTGACGAATGGATTACTATTTTAAGATGGCAATTAAAGTGAGGTTTTAAAAATACCGTTTGATTGATAATCATTAGTTTCATTATTCCGTTATTGGAGAGGATACTGTCCATCTAGAAGTTGTATACAGCAATAATAGAAAACAAATGACTTATTAAATTGAGGTTAAATATCGGTTAAGAGGATGACAGTTTTTATTTCTATGACATGTATGAGAAGCCTCGGCCCACAATGACTGATGACTGACATTTAAAAAAAAACATTTCGTATAACAAGTTTCGATAAAGTGAACTGTTATAGCATGAATTCAGTTCATGACCATGATAGTCCGTTGCCCCCCCCCAAAAATATATATATATATATATGTATATATATATATATATATGTATAATATATATATATATATATAATTAATATATAAATATAAAGAATGAAGGATATAACGTACTCGATAAAAACAAAATATCATGGGCCAAAGCAGACGAGTTAAAGATAACAAAATAACACGATCTGCCTCATGGATTATCTCGTGTGTCTTTTAATCACTTTGCTTTCAGCAATAAACAGGGCATCCAGTAATAAACAAACTTCCTTGCACATTTTTCATGGCAGTAATCTTTTGTTTGATTAATGACAATGACTAAAGATGATCATAAGAGAAATGTCATTTGTCGGATGTCTAGTTATCATCTTGGTCATGACAGTCCTGCTAAACATGATCTGGAATAACTAGTATAGTAGTATACACTTTTAAAAGTAGCGATATTGTTAATGATCAAACGAATGAATCAACAACTAAAGGAATAAACAAATAAACAGCCAAATAACTAAAAAAATATCAATTACAATTATAGTAATAGGGGTCAAAATAAAAAAGCTCAACATTATATTTCTTATCCACGTGCAGATATGCGGACACTAAAATGATAAGCACACTCTGTTTAAATTACCATGATTACAAAGGCTTGATTGAATTAAGTATGGAAATGAAATAAACCTCACCGGGTTGTCGGAAGTAAACTGTATAGATAGTAACTTGTTATAATTTCGATTCATTTCTTATTATGTACCTTGTTATGATGATTATGATAAAAACATAGGTAAGGAAATGTAACAGTTTATAACCTTCAAACCTAGAAGACTGCGCACGTACAAAAATCACTGGTATAAGTAATTCCAAAATACATTGCGCCTCGACTTACTTCTTCTTGAAACTGGAAGACGTTTATTTTCACCCAATATAATTATGCAAAACAGTCCTTAACAGTAAAGGATTATTTCATTCCAAAATCATTCATTTACTAATTCGCTCCTTAGAGACTGAAAATTTTCACCTTTCCTTTGCAAAGTAGGGGTTGAGGACATGGCCAGCAGGGAAAAGGGTCAGTGTATGTGTATAGGTGATTTCTTATTAATTCGTTTGAACAGTGTTAATGTGTTATGAAAGCAATTGCTCTGAAAGGGAGTGATTAAGCGACACTTTCTTAAATCTGTAATGAAATATTTTGAACTTATCTCCTTTGCAAATACATAATTATTATAAGGAAATGTACTTGGTGAAACTCTGAATAACGATCCTTAAATGTATATGACGACGCAAGACAGTTGTTATTACTTAAAACTTGCAAGTTGTAAATGCATATAAGATGATTGACTCTGAATAAAAGTCCAATTTTGATATGTTTGTCATTGCTGTACGTTATGATTATTACTGCTATTATTATTGATTGATTTTAACTAGCATTCATTGCTTTATTACTGTATAGTTTTGCTTCTTCCCCCACAGAAACCTGGGGGGGATGATTGTACACACCATCCCCCCACCTAAAATTATGGGGGGATGCATCCCCCACCCCCCCGCTATCTACGCCCCTGCGGACGACGCGAGAAGAAGAAGAAGCAGAAGAAGCGTAACAACAGAAACAAAATACATTCCAATGAATGTCTTTTTAAATTAAAAATGGCGGGTGTTCTGACGTGGCAGACGACGATAAGCGCTTAAATACCCATTCTATTTAAATCATTTCTGACCTCAGCATTGGAGAGAGTCCCTGATTATACATACATAGGCAAAACGTTTCATATTTTGTAACTGGAGGAAAAAGAAATATGACCTGCTTAATTATTGTCTAACAATTTAAAACTTTTCTGAAAATTTAAAACATTACTCGATTTATGTGTTTCCTTTGGCATGTTTTGTATGGCTGGGAAGCACTTTTGGATGACCCCTTCAAAATCTTCTTTTTCTTTACATATTTTCTGGGGAAAATGTGACCATAACTAGGAAATGATGAATATCGAATTCCTGGAAATATTCATTGGTAAATAATCATGAACTAACAAGCTACGGCAGTTCATAATGTACATTATGTAACATTATTTAGAAGAAAACAATTACATTCCAACAGCGGATGTGGTTGACGGTACACCATGTGGAGTTTTCGAAAAAAAAAAGAGAAAAAGTGGATAGAGGAAGAATTGAAATTGATAGGAGGAAGTAGACAGTGAAAGTCGAGTAATGTTTTGTTCAAATGAGCGTAATCCTGATAAAGACAGTAAACCAGAAAAGGTTGAAGAAGAGGCTTGATTGGTTGATAGATGAGTACTCCTGCTCTGCACTCCATTCGCCGAATCATAGCATCTTCTCATTTATCCAATAAGCAACTACTCAATCCTCTATAACTCTTTAAACTTTTCGGTTTTACAGCTATTTTCAGATTCCATATGTTGCTCGAGTAACTAGCGTTCACGCGCGTTGGTGATATCGGGGGGGGGGGGCGTTTCATGAAAGGACTTGTCGGACGTTTTATCCGAAAAGTCCCATTTCATCCGACAGTTACCATAGTAACAGTACCTCTCAGCCAATCAACATCAGAGAAAGATGTCAGATCTGACAACTTGTCGGATGAAACACTCCCCAGGTCCGGGAGCGTTTCATGAAAGGACTTGTAGGACGTTTTATCCGACAGTTACTATGGTAACAATGCTTCTCAACCAATCAGAATACAGGAAAGTTGTCAGATCTTACAACTTGTCGGACGAAAATATTTATGAAACACCACCCCGGTCTGAGCGTTTCTGGGCGACCGCGCGTTTGTTAGCCGACACAGCATGCAAATTTGCCATTCGGTTTTAGTCTGAAATGTATTCATTAATACTAATAGGCCCCCATTCCACAGAACAGAGACCATTGAAAGATTGGTGAGGTCTTACAGCGGTCTTCAAGATCAATGAAATTTGTCGACTCTGTGGAATGGCTCAGAAAGACCCCTCAAAGAACTCTGAAAGACTAGTTGGATATTTCTTGTCGTACTGGTCTTAGACTAGTCCTCTCGAGATCTTTCAATGGTCTTTCAGAGATTTTTTATGCAATAAGTGATCTTTCAGAATTCTTTCCATGGACTTTGCCTGGTCTTTCAATGGTCTTTCAATGATCTTTCAATGATCTCTCATGAGTCTTACAGTGATCTCCGCAAAAATCTTGAGAGACTGCTGAAAGACCACTGAAAGACAATTTTCCTGTAAGACCGTTGTAAGACTGTTTTGAACCGTTTCAAGAAGTTTTGGAGCCCATGAAGACCACGAAGACCACTGAAAGATTGGTCAGGACTCGCGTAAGACCTCAAAGACCATTTTAGGTTCATTGAGAGACCTCTGAAAGATCAACCAAAATTCATGGTCTTTCAAAGGTCTTTCAGCGGTCTTGTTTATCACACTGTAATAAGATGGAAAAGGGGCTTATCAAAGGTATGTTTCACAGAGGGACATGTTCGTCAAAAGACGCAAGGCTTACTATGATGTATAATTGCCCCGTCAGGGGCGATTTTTTTTATTTTTGACAAAAGAAATGACAATTCTTAGGCAGAAAAGTGCCTTCATCGTTTACTTTTGTCCTTAAATAATATCATTTTTCTACTTTTAGGGGGAAAATTGGGGGGGGGGCAAAATCTCGTTTTGCCCCCCCCCCCAAATTTTCTTTGGGGGGGGGGGCAAGTGCCCCCCCTGCCCCCCCCCCGCTTCCGGCGCCCTTGCTGTCGAGCTAGTGAGCGAACCCCTCCCCAATAATCACTCTCGACCGAGTGGTCTTAGGCGCCTTGCTGTACATTGAAAGTCCGGGATTCGATCCCCGGCCGCGGTACATATGCCCGTAAGCAATTCTCTTTTATCCTGCATTCAAAAATGCTATATGCATTCTTGGTATTAGATGTGCTTTTGTTAAAAGAAAATTATGTCACATTTATGTTCAAGTCGTCTAATCGACAAAACATGGACAGAGTAATGATGCTTGACTTAACACAATTTTATGATATTTTTAGGGAGGGGTCAACAGGCCTCCCCTACCCGAATACCAGTACGCCCTTAGTTAAATTCTCAGTCACAACAAATTAAGAAATCGAACAAACAAAATTTTGTCTTTGTATGGTATCTGTGAAATACCAAACAGGAAATTTCCTTCTGGCGGTATAGCAATTTACTCTGCTGATATCACCCGGAAAAAATAATCGAAATTAACCGAGAATTTCACAATAAAGATATCATCAAATACAGGCTGATATGTGCCACTAACACCATTCCTAAAATGATTCCTCAATCGATTCCTCAATCCTGGCATTCGAGATCGTTAAATTTGCGTTTTAATAGGCAAAGAAAGTTAAGGGAAATATTCGTTTCATACCAAAGCTGTCGCTACACCACTTTTACAATGCACGTTTTGGTAGGGATTAAAACATTTTTTTCGTTAATAGCAGTGACGAGAAAACAAAGTCAAACTGAGATGTTGCCTATAATCCTTTCTCATTTACTAAGCTATAAGTAACAAAAAAGATCAGGGGTATAATATAGATATATTTTTTTTTTTTTTGGGGGGGGCAACGGACTAAATATCATGGTCATGAACTGAATTCATGCTATAACAGTTCCCTTTATCGAAACTTGTTATACGAAATGTTTTTTTTAAATGTCAGTCATCAGTCATTGTGGGCCGAGGCTTCTCATACATGTCATAGAAATAAAAACTGTCATCCTCTTAACCGATATTTAACCTCAATTTAAAAAGTCATTTGTTTTCTAGATGGACAGTATCCTCTCCAATAACGGAATAATGAAACTAATGATTATCAATCAAACAGTATTTTCATAACCTCACTTTAATTGCCATCTTGATATAGTAATCCATTCGTCAGATCTGTATATAACTCAGAGATTCCTATTGAATTATGACTTACAAAAATGTGATTTCGTACTTCAATTACTTTATGTGACATTTATTTTGTTTTGTAGGTTTTTAGTTTTTCATTTCAATACACAATATTGATAATACTTAAGTAGCAAAAAGCGTTGATCAGAACAGTGCCCAGGTTGATATGTATCAATTATCAATATATCAATATACAACATTAATCATCAATAACAATATAATAATAAAAAAAAATCGACAGCGAAAACAATTTTCAGACATTCTTTAGAATACGAAATAGTGATTATATTTTACAGATGTTAAGAACATTGAGATAAGTAAGAACCCAATAGCAATCTTCATTGACAGTCACATTTATTCTCCATCAATTTCGTATAATGAAGATGTGTATACATGAACATCAAAAACGTCACACAACTGAATGTCTGACCAAATTCTCTGAGGTTGGAATATCAATTGCACAATACTTTACGTATATTATGTCTCATTTTTACTAAGCTACATGTATCTACTCCTATACCATGAACCGAAATGATCTAAAAACAAAATAGCACCCTACATCATCACGTACTAGACGGTAAAATGTCACCCGAATGCTTGCTCTTAATTATCATATCAATGGAACCTTCATGAAAAATAATCGTAAATTTCCACTAAAACTATAAAACTCTTGATTTAGTTTGTTTCGATTCTTGCTGATGATGACGAAAAAAGTGTATAAATTACTCAACAGACGGGCACCAGCATATGAAACCATATAATGCGAATTGTCGTTAATAGTTCAATTAGTTATTAACTAATAATGATATTTTATGGGTGAAATATAGCACAATAATCATAATGGTGATTGTTTCCTTATGCAATTATATCTTATGAGAGACTATCTGACTATTTTAACCACTAATTAGGATTCGATTCAAATAACAAGTTAATGTGTGATGTAACGGAAATCTCATTAATTAATAAATCAATTTATGTTAGTCTCACTATCCTGAAGGTTTCAAACACATCATTATTTGGATAAGAACAAAGTAAAAGTATTTAGGTACAACATGTACAAGGAAGCGGTTAACCAATTGGGAAATAATTCCCAAGAAATTTATCTGGGAAAATTCATGTTTTTAGGGTATAATTTCGTTGGATTCTGTTTTGGTCTAATGCCCTGATAGTCCATCATGTGTTCCTTTTTTAAAATTCAGTTTTAATCGGAAACAATAATTGAGAATATTTGTGTAACTAACCCAAGTTGCCGGTTCCTTTCAAATTTCATCAACCGATTTATATAGGTCGTTATCAACAACTCCTTCTCCAGAGGGTTTTGGCGGTCGATTTCTTGCTCGGGTCGAGATATTTGCTAAGAATGAGTTTCTACACGAGCAGAAACTGATTGCGAATTACTAAAGTGCTGCATTCGGGGGTATCTTGTCGGCGTGGGTCGTCTTGTATAGCTGTCTCTGAAATGGTACTAACGATGTTACTGTTGAGCAGTGGCGTAAAAGACGGGGGCGGGGGGGGGGGGGCAAGCGACCCCATGGCGGATTTTACCGGGATAATGAAAATATTCGAAAAAGGAAAAAGAGGGAAAGGGAAAGAAAGAAAACAGGAAAGGGAAAGGTAAGGAAAGGAAAGGAAAGGAAAGGGAAGGGAAGGAAAGGAAAAAGGAAAGCAAAGGAAAGGAAAGGAAACATGAAAGGAAAGCAAAGGAAAGGGAACAAGTGAAAAGAAAGGGAAAGACAAAAAAATAGAAAAATGGAAGAAAGGAGGGAAAGAAGAACATGTGAGAAAGTATAAAATATCATGAAATACTAATACATTAGCATGATTTGCAAAGAATTAAAAGATATATCTTAACGGCACTGGCAAGAATGGCGGTAAAATGAGAGAAAGAGAGCAAAAATATAAGGTCGAGACAAAGGCTAAATTGGAAAATCAGAATAAAAATTATGAAGTAAAGGGACAAGTAAGCAAGAAAAGAACTTGATAACATGACCAGGCTGCCGAGGAATGAAAAATAAAAAGAACGGGAAGAAAGATGAATGGCGTATTGCTAAATTTTATGGTCGAGTTAATGACACAAAAAATACTAAGCTATGGGATAGTTTTATTCCTCTTTATTATGTCCTAGACTAAGGAAAGATTTAGGTTGGCTAGATTTACCATAAATAGCATCTTAATGTTTACTTTGGCTAAATTTTCAAGCTACTTTCACAATAAGTAGAATTTCATTTCAAAATCATGTCAATAAAACATTTTTCTAGCTCGCTTCGCTCACTGGAGACCTGTCTTGTTAATTTTTTTTTTTACAAATTTTTACACATTGCTATGATGTGCTGTCTCAAAATATTTCGTTTATTGTACGTAACTGCGTTGAAATTATGTGTTTTGTATGTACCCGCGATTTGATAAAAAGGGGCCATCTGTAATGTTTAAAAATGTAACGAGGATGCGGGGGCTCTGCCCCTGCCAAGTGGCGGCACCAATTTGGGAGGCACGAGGGGGGGGGACTTTGCCCGAAGTGAGTTGCCCCAAAGAATTTTTTTAAAATAAAAAAACTTTTAGTAAATGTTGTCATAAGCATTTTACTAAAGCTGTAAAGTGCTACCAAATAGCACTTTCGTTCTTTGAATTTTGAAAAATTTCTCATCAATTCACTGTTAGCTGCTAACAGTTTTTAGTCATTAACACAATTTTTTTTTAATTCAAAATTTCGCAAAATTCTCGCAGTAACTGAGATAACTAAAATTGACTGAGATAAGTAAATTATTTGTTGGCTAGGGCTTCAAATCCAGTGTTCCAGTCAAAATACTTCGCGCGATGACAGTTTTCATTATCCTTTTTAGCGAGATACACTTCCTGCGTATATATGAAGAGCTATATACAGTGAAGACTTAAGTCTTCTGGTTCACACGTTGATTCTCCATCTTCTGGCTCACAAGTTGATTCGAAAGAATGTAGACCTTAAACTGATTAGATGCGTACTCAATTTCTTGAAAAGTCGAACACATAAGTAAAAGCCAATTTTCATCAATGAAGCACTGTTACCGCTTACAAAGGTGCCTTTCCCCGGTATTGTTTTCTCTTTACACAAGCGATCATGTGAGTTCAACCTCTTGCTGATGACACAGTCAAAATTACGCTATTGTCTAACATTTTTTTTGCTTCAAATTCACCAAAAGTATGCATGGAATCTTTCAATTTCATTTTTACAAAATATAAAAGCTCCCCATTGAGGAGCTCGGTCTGTTCTCTCCATCTCTCTCACTTTTTCGAAAAAAATTTACGCGTCCTGCCCCCGCCGAGCAAAAAAAATTCTGCGTAAGATCATGACAGCTACTGTGAAAACGGCTAATCCTACGCTAAAACTTAAAACAAAAGAAAACGAAAGTACAAATTTGATGAAGAATCCATCCTCTGTTGTTGGGTGGTAATGTGTCCGAGTTGTGTATGTCTCTTGGGTGAAGATCTGATCAGTTGGAAGGGCCGAAAGTAACTGTGTGGATGATTTGCGAGTTTGAGTGGAGTCACCTTGAGGGGACAAATTTTGAGTGGCTGTCTTAATGGTGAAACCGGTCGACACATTGTGCGGGGATAACGGATTAGACTGGGTGTTGTAAAGTGTCGACGTATCCTGAGTCGATGACGGGATATGCCTGGTACTGGTGGGGGAAATCGTCGACTCATTCTCTGTGGAGGTTGGGCTAGGAAAGATGGCGAGGTCCGTTAATTCGTTTAGTAAAAACGACGTGCTAGGCTCTGTAGGGATAACCGTAATCATATTCTGTGGTGACGATGGCACGGTTATCTGATCTAAAGAAATTTTCACTTGTATATCATACTTGGACAGTGTCTTTCTTTCTGTAGTCTTATATGAAATGCAAGTGTAATTGGCCGTGTCTTCTTCAGCAATGTCGGAAATGTGAAGCGCGAAAGCAATTTTTCTCTCGACTGAAGAAACATTCTTATAGCTTGATGTTAAACGTGAATTGTTTTGGAATGATAAAAACTTATACAAGTACTCAATTCTTAGATCAGCTCGTACGATGTAGTCATCTGATGATGATACATTCGCTCGATACCAATATAAACTTATATCTGGATCCCAATCCGTAGTACAATTCAGTGTTACGTTACTCCCAACTTGTAGATCTTTTCTCACAGTCATGAAGGCCTCAGTAGAAAACATTAAACACACAGAAACACACATCCATAAACTTGAAGATAGATGACAAATTCCCATGTTTATCTCGCCTAACCCAAGTCAATGTACTCTTGAAATCACATAAGCGCCAATATAACGATCACATTCCTAGCTTGTTCCATTTAGCTTCTTATTTTGTTCTCTATCTTAATTATCGAAGTCCGTACAAGAGTAATAGGCCTAATATACAAGCTGATGTACAGATCAGTGGTTAGTACTAAAAATGAATTTCGAATCTCAATGTCTGATAACTTCCTTATAAAAAAAAAGCACTGAACGTAATTCTAAGATATTGTTTGATGAATAAATTTATGGTTGGTATCGAAAACCAAGTACAGAGAAAGCGGAAACCGTAAGTAGTCGCTTATATGGATTGACAGAGGCCTAACGAGACGAACAACAACAACACAAAAAAAATAATGGCCGAGTTTTGAATAGGTAGAAGTATCAGATGACTTTCGAGCTAGTGAGCGAACCCCGTCCCCCATAATCACTCTCGACCGAGTGGTCTAAGACGCCTTGCTGTACATTGAAAGTCCGGGATTCGATCCCCGGCCGCGGTACATTTCATCCTGCATTCAAATAAATGAAAATGCTATATGCATTCTTGGTAACTAGATGTGCTCTTGTTAAAATGTTCAAGTCGTCTAATCGTCAAAACATTGACAGAGTAATGATGCTTGACTTAACACAATTTTGTGATTTTTTTAGGGGGGGGGGTGGGGTCTTCAGGCCTCCCCTACCCGAATACCAGTACACCCTTAGTTAAATTCTCAGTCAAAGCAAATTAAGAAATTGAACAAACAAAATTTTGTCTTTGTATGGTATCTGCGAAATACCAAACAGGAAATTTCCTTCTGGCGGTATAGATATTTATTCTGCTAATATCACCCGGAAAAAAATAATCGAAATTAACCGAGAATTTCACAATAAAGATATCATCAAATACAGGCTGATGTGTACCACTAACACCATTCCTAAAATGAATCCTCAATAATGGCATTCCAGATCGTTAAATTCGCGTTTTAATATAGACAAAGAGAGTTTATAGAAATATTTGTTTCATACCATAGCTGTCGCTACACCACTTTTACAACCCATTTCGACGTTTTGGTAGGGAGGAAAAACAATATCTGTTTTTTTTTAGCAGTGACGAGAAAACAAAGTCAAGCTAAGATGTTACCTCGCCCTTTCTCATTATACTAAGCTATATAAGTGACAAAAAAAGATCAGGAGCATAATAGGGTTTACACTGTCATTGTTTTGTTTTATTTTATTTCAATATAAATATACATGTAAATATACATATATATATACATGCATATATATATATTTTTTTTTTGGGGGGGGGGCAACGGACTAAATCATGGTCATGAACTGAATTCATGCTAAAACAGTTCACTTTATCGAAACTTGTTATACGAAATGTTTTTCTTTAATGTCGGTCATCAGTCATTGTGGGCCGAGGCTTCTCATCCATGTCATAGAAATAAAAACTGTCATCCTCTTAACCGATATTTAACCTCAATTTAAAAAGTCATTTGTTTTCTATTATTGCTGTATACAATTTCTAGATGGACAGTATCCTCTCCAATAACGGAATAATGAAACTAATGATTGTCAATCAAACGGTATTTTTATAACCTCACTTTAATTGCCATCGTAAAATAGTAATCCATTCGTCAGATCTGTATATAACTCAGAGATTCCTACTGAATTATGACCTACAAAAATGTGATTGTGTACTTCAATTACTTAATGTGACATTTATTTTGTTTTGTAGGTTTTTAGTTTTTCATTTCAATACGCAATATTGATAATAAAAGCGTTGATCGAAACAGTGCTCAGGTTGATATGTATCAATTATCAATATACAACATTAATCATCAATAACAGTATAATAATAAAAAAATCGTTAGCGAAAACAATTTTCAGACATTCTTTAGAATACCAAATAGTGATTAGAAATAGAATAGAATAGATTTCATTTTACAGATGTTAAGAACATTGAGATAAGTAAGAACCCAATAGCAATTTTCATTGACAGTCACATTCATTCTCCATCAATTTCGTATAATGAAGATGTATATACATGAACATCAAAAACGTCGCAACTGAATGTCTGTCCAAATTCTCTAAGGTTGGAATATTAATTTCACAAGACTTAACGTATATTTTATCTCATTTTTACTAAGCTAATCCTATAGCATGAACCGAAATGATCTAGAAACAAAATAGCACCCTACATCATCACGCACTAGACGGTAAAATGTCCCCCGAATGCTTGCTCTTTATTATCATATCAATGGAACCTTCATGAAAAATAATCGTAAATTTACACTAAAACGATAAAACCCTTGATTTAGTTTGTTTCTATTCTTGCTGATGATTACGAAAAAAAGTGTATGAATTACTCAACACACGGGCACCAGTATATGAAACCGTATAATGCGACTTGTCGTTAATAATGGTGATTGTTTCATTATGCATTTATATCTTATGAGAGACTATCTGACTATTTTAACCACTAATTAGGATTCGATTCAAATAACAAGTTAATGTGTGATGTAACGGAAATCTCATTAATTAATAAATCAATTTATGTTAGTCTCACTATCCTGAAGGTTTCAAACACATCATTATTTGGATAAGAACAAAGTAAAAGTATTTAGGTACAACATGTACAAGGAAGCGGTTAACCAATTGGGAAATAATTCCCAAGAAATTTATCTGGGAAAATTCATGTTTTTAGGGTATAATTTCGTTGGATTCTGTTTTGGTCTAATGCCCTGATAGTCCATCATGTGTTCCTTTTTTAAAATTCAGTTTTAATCGGTAACAATAATTGAGAAGTTCTATTTGTGTAACTAACCCAAGTTGCCGGTTCCTTTCAAATTTCATCAACCGATTTATATAGGTCGTTATCAACAACTCCTTCTCCAGAGGGTTTTGGCGGTCGATTTCTTGCTCGGGTCGAGATATTTGCTAAGAATGAGTTTCTACACGAGCAGAAACTGATTGCGAATTACTAAAGTGCTGCATTCGGGGGTATCTTGTCGGCGTGGGTTGTCTTGTATAGCTGTCTCTGAAATGGTACTAACGATGTTACTGTTGAGCAGTGGCGTAAAAGACGGGGGCTGGGGGGGGGGGCAAGCGGCCCCATGGCGGATTTTACCGGGATAATTGAAAATATTCGAAAAAGGAAAGGGAGGGAAAGGGAAAGAAAGAAAGTAAACAGGAAAGGGCAAGGTAAGGTAAGGAAAGGAAAGGAAGGAAAGGGAAGGAAAGGGAAGGGAAGGGAAGGGAAGGGAAGGAAAGCAAAGGAAAGGAAAGGAAAAATGAAAGGAAAGCAAAGGAAAGCAAAGGAAAAGGAACAAGTGAAAAGAAAGGGAAAGACAAAAAAAATAGAAAAATGGAAGAAAGGAGGTCAAGAAACATGTGAGAAAGTATAAAATATCATGAAATACTAATACATTAGCATGATTTGCATAGAATTAAAAGATATATCTCAACGGCACAGGCAAGAATGGCGGTAAAATGAGAGAAAGAGAGCCAAAATATAAGGTCGAGACAAAGGCTAAATTGGAAAATCAGAATAAAAATTATGAAGAAAAGGGACAAGTAAGCAAGAAAAGAACTTGATAACACGACCAGGCTGCCGAGGAATGAAAAATAAAAAGAACGGGAAGAAAGATGAATGGCGTATAACATTGTATAAGATTGCTAAATTTTATGGTCACGTTAATGACACAAAAAAATACTAAGCTATGGGATAGTTTTATTCCTCTTTATTATGTCCTAGACTAAGGAAAGATTTAGGTTGGCTAGATTTACCATAAATAGCATCTTAATGTTTACTTTGGCTAAATTTCCAAGCTACTTTTACAATAATTAGAATTTCATTTCAAAATCATGTCAATAAAAACATTTTTCTAGCTCGCTTCGCTCGCTGGAGACCTGTCTTGTTAATTTTTTTTTACAAATTTTTACACATTGCTATGATGTGCTGTCTCAAAATATTTCGTTTATTGTACGTAACTGCGTTGAAATTATGTGTTTTGTATGTACCCGCAATTTGATAAAAAGGGGGCCATCTGTAATGTTTAAAAATGTAACGAGGTTGCGGGGGCTCTGCCCCTGCCAAGTGGCGGCACCAATTTGGGAGGCACGGGGGGCATTTGCCCAAAGTGAGTTGCCCCAAAGAAATTTTTTAAAAATAAAAAACTGTTAGTAAATGTTGTCATAAGCATTTTATTAAAGCTGTAAAGTGTTCCCAAATAGCACTTTCGTTCTTTGAATTTTGAAAAATTTCTCATCCATTCACTGTTAGCTGCCAACAGTTTTTAGTCATTAACACAAATCTTTTAGGAAATTCAAAATTTCGCAAAATTCTCGCATTAACTGAGATAACGAAAATTGACTGAGATAAGTAAATTATTTGTTGGGTTGGGCTTCAAATCCAGTGTTCCAGTCAAAATACTTCGCGCGATGACAGTTTTCATTATCCTTTTTAGCGAGATACACTTCCTGCGTATATATGAAGAGCTATATACAGTGAAGACTTAAGTCTTCTGGTTCACACGTTGATTCTCCATCTTCTGGCTCACAAGTTGATTCGAAAGAATGTAGACCTTAAACTGATTAGATGCGTACTCAATTTCTTGAGAAGTCGAACACATAAGTAAAGGCCAATCAATGAAGCACTGTTACCGCTTACAAAGGTGCCTTTCCCCGGTATTGTTTTTCTCTTTACACAAGCGGTTATGTGAGTTCAACCTCTTGCTGATGACACAGTCAACATTACGCTATTGTCTTATCTTACAAACATTTTTTTAACCTCAAATTCACCAAAAGTATATGCATGAAATCTTTCAATGTCATTTTTACAAAATACAAAAGTTCCCCTTTGAGGAGCTCGGTCTGTTCTGTCCATCTCTCTCAGTTTTTTCGAGAAAAAAATTACGCGTCCTGCCCCCGCCCAGCAAAAAAAAATCTGCGTAAGACCATGACAGCTACTATGAAAACGGCTAATCCTATGCTAAAACTTATAACAAAAGAAAGCGAAAGTACAATTTTGGTGAAGAGTCCTCTCTCTGCTGTTGGATCGTATTGTGTCCGAGTTGTCTCTTCGGTAAAGATGTGATCAGTTAGAAGGGCAGAAGTTATCCGTGTGGATGATTGGAGAGGCTGGGTGGAATCATCATGAGGAGACGCATTTTGAGTGGATGTCTTAATTGTGAAACCGGTCGACACATTTTGCGGGGATAACGGATTAGGCTGGGTGTTGTAAAGTGTCGACGTATCCTGTGTCGATGACGGGCTATTATGCCTGGAACTGGTGGGGAAACTCGTCGACGCATTCTCTTTGGGCGTTGGGTTCGGCTGACTGGATAGTCCCGTCGACACGTATTGTGTGGATGTCTGATTAGATAGAGTGGAAACGTCAGTCGACACACTC
Organism: Lytechinus variegatus; assembly: GCF_018143015.1. Classification (NCBI taxonomy): domain Eukaryota; kingdom Metazoa; phylum Echinodermata; class Echinoidea; order Temnopleuroida; family Toxopneustidae; genus Lytechinus; species Lytechinus variegatus. The sequence continues at coordinate 56,912,912 of NC_054742.1, read as the reverse complement.
TCTGTGGAGGTTGGGTTAGGAAAGGTGGCGAGGTCCGTTAATTCGTTTAGTAAAAACGACGTGCTAGGCTCTGTAGGGATAACCGTAATCATATTCTGTGGTGATGATGGCATGGTTGTCTGGTCTAAAGAAATATTCACTAGGATATCATATTTGGACAGTGTCTTTCTTTCTGTAGTCTTATATGAAATGCAAGTGTAATTGGCCGTGTCTTCTTCAGCAATGTCGGAAATGTGAAGCGCGAAAGCAATTTTTCTCTCGACTGAAGAAACATTCTTATAGCTTGATGTTAAACGTAAATTGTTTTGGAATAATAAAAACTTGTACAAGTACTCAGTTTTTAGATCAGCTCGTACGATGTATTCATCATGTGATGATTCTACCTTCGCTCGATACCAATATAAACTTATATCTGGATCCCAATCCGTAGTACAATTCAGTGTTACGTTACTCCCAACTTGTAGATCTTTTCTCACAGTCATGAAGGCCTCAGTAGAAAACATTAAACACACAGACACACACATCCATAAACTTGAAGATAGATGACAAATTCCCATGTTTATCTCGCTTAACCCAAGTCAATGTACTTTTACAATTTGAAGTCGCTTTCTTCATAAAGTAGCGCCAATACGATGATCACATTTCTACCTTATTCGTTTTAGCTTTGGATTTTAGTTCTCTCATCACAGCCAACTTATAATTATCGAAGTCTATGCCTGCTAGGGTAAAGTAAAGTTTAAACTGACATACATTCACTTGTCAGCACCGAGATTGATTTTCGAATTTAAATGTTTTGGCCCTGTTTTACAAAGAGTTGCTATTGATCTGATCAACCACAACTATGGAAAGCCAGCAGCGTCAACATCTAAAATGCATGTTTGTTCAAATTATTTTGTAGATCGGATGATATTCATACTTGCATTGTTTTCTTGTAAATTTCGTGTGCTTCTCTTTAGTTACAAAAGACATTATGCAAACTTTCTGTGTAGAAAAAAATAAGACATTTGCTGATTTCCATACAGTTGGGGTTGATGGGATCAATCGTAACTATTTATAAGACGGGGCCCTGATCTTTTCATTAACTTCCTCATCAAAAATGCATTGAATTTAATTCTGAGATATTGTTTGATGAAGAAACTTGTGGTTGGTATCGAAAACCAAGTACTGAGATTACGGAAACTGTAAGTACTTACTTATATCGACTGACAGAGGCATAATGAGACCAAACAACTGAAAAACACTAATGGCCGAGCTTTTTGAATACGTACAAGCATTAGATGAGTTTCGAGTCGAGAGAGTGAGCTACCCCTACCCCTTCCCCCATATTCGCTTTTTAATCATGTTAATGATGTCACAGTTTATGTGTAAGACGTCGCATCGACCAAACATTGTCAGAAGTAATGATGTTCAAGGTACAGTTGATGTAACTTGATAAAATTTTGTGATTCTTTGAAGAGCGGGGGGGGGGGGGTCTGCAGTCCTCATCTAACCGAATACCAGTACGCCGTTGGTTAATTCTCATTCCAAAGAGATAGAACCAACAGATTTTTGTCTTTGTATGGTATCGGCAAAAAAAACCCCGGGAAATTCCCTTCTGGAGGTTTAGCTACTAATTAGTATGCATGTAGCTACTAAATTCATTATCCGGAAAATAATCGAATTCACTGAAAATGTCACAATTGTTTTAAAAAGATATACAGGCTAATTTATGTCATTGGCAATACATTGTGAAATGTTGAATTCTTTTTTCCCCTTAAATTAGATCGATTGTCAATAAATTCGCGTTTTTAGATAAAGAAGGTTAACATGGTTAAGGGAACTATTCGTACGATATCATAGCTGTTGCTTCACAACTTTTACAACTCATTTCGAGGCTTTGGCTAAACTGAGATGCTTCCTCTTCTTTGCTCGTTGTACTTATTAGCACCCTCGCTTCCCAGGGCCATGGGTGGATTTAGTCTGCTGGGCAAACCCTTCACTCGAAACAAGGGTCTGAATGTGCAGCCTACTCATGCCTTGTGTACTGAAGGCTCAAGTTATGTATGTGCTAGTCTTCGCGTGGAGGCACACTAATATTGTTGATCAAAGTTCCAATGAGGGTCTGTGCCTGCAGACTAGGGTGGATTCGGGTGGGAGATGAGTGGATTGGCAGTGGGTCAGGTATTGCAAGTCACATAGCTTTGGTCCAATCAGGGCCCTGTAACATAAAGGTTGGCGATTAATCGCTATATGAAATGGCCAATCAAATTCATCGTTGCATGCGCAGTTTGCTCTGTAGAGTGACTAGGAACCAATCAGAATTGTTCATACAAATTAGCATCTGTCATTTCTGTGTAATGTAATTATAATTGAGGATAAGTGAAGACTGGTTCTTGGAGAGATAGCGATTGGGTTAGTTGTCTGCTTAAATAAAATTAGTTAACAATACGATTTTTAATTATTGATTCAATGTATTGATTCGATTTATTCAATTCAAGTCAATATAATGTATATAATAATATATTCAATACTTTAAATTCACTTCAATATAAAACATATTCACCATTTGTTTGAGCAAATTTGATCCAGGGACGGCCATTTTAAGAAATCTGGTCTCTTTTGACGACAATGTCCATTTGACAAAAATGACCAAAACAAAACGTAAATACAAATGGAATTCCATTTTTCGCAAGAACGAATAAATGGAAGCGTTATTTTGTGTCATTTTTACGCTGTGCTTGTCGGCTTGAAAGTTTGTTTTTTTTAGACTGTATTGCCGAGTTTGAGCGGAGTATGGCATTCCTCTCGGGTAAAAAAAACTAAATTCATCAGTATTCATATAAGGAATGTCACACAATATCACACCCACACACACACATCCCCACACATCTCCCTTTTTAATGAATAATAATTGATATGACTTTCAGTAGGATGTATTGCCATTATTACCTCTATTCTTATCCCTTTAAGGGCGAGATGGCATTTTTTTTTATTCACCCGGGTTCTTTTCACACAATGACATCAAATATTAAAATAATGTCAGGTGTTGTCTATACTTTGCCGTGTATGACAACCACTGGCGGATCCAGGCACAATGAACATTTTTAAAGTGAATACAAGCGTGCCCCCCTTTTTAGTTTTTTTTTTAATTTGTTTGCTTGTCAAATGTTTTCGTGGACGAAATGTCCGTAATATTTGGTTGAAACTTTTTTTTTCTTTTTGCTTGTAAATTTTTTTCTCGGGAAAATGTGCCCCGCCCCTTTGGAAAATCCTTATCCGTCTTGATGACAACAACATGCATGATATCATGTAGAGGATCCGTTGAAAAAATAATGACAAGCATAGACGTATTCACATAAATAGAATTGTTTATTCGATAAAATGTTCAATAAAATGCTCAATAAAATTGTGAGTTCCACAACCATGGTAATATTGCATGTACACATTGATTTAGATATATTTTCATACAATAAGACTAAATATTAGCTATACAAGACATTGTCTTTACATAAAATATAAGGAAAGACTCGGAACAATAACGACATTGGTCAATTATACTATCCCTCTCGTCAGTAACTGAATCTAATGGAAATAGGGCCTTTTCGCAACCCTGCGCAGACGCGTTCCATAACGCAGATATTTTTTGTCAAAAGCCCTTCGACAGTGGCGGACCGTGACCCCGAGGAGACAAAGCATTGTGGGGGGGGGGCACGGCATTGTTCACAAACAATGCAGTGCCCCTCCCCAATGCTTTGTCTTCTCCGGTCACGGTCCGCTACTGTCCTTCGATGATGATAAAACTACCCTTGTTCGAAAATCGGTGATTAAAACCAGCAGTGTCCTCTTGGACTCTGAAAGCAGCTTATTTGTAATTTTTCGTCCGGTCCGAATCTTCGGACGGACGATCTGCTATCCCGGTCCATTGTGATTTGACCCTTCCACTTTCAAAGGAATAGGTGCGTTGTGGAAAGCATTTGCGTACTGTTCGCGAAAATACGCTAATGTCACCAGGGATCCGTAACACAAAGGTTTGCGATGAATTGCAAATATGAAAGAACCGCACTGATTGGTCCCTGGTCGGTATTTTAAACCAAAATGCGCGTGTAACATTGATATTGATTGGTCAGTTCATTTAGCGATTGATCGCAAATCTTTGTGTTAAGGAGCCCTGAACATTTTTGTCTGCATGTGCCGACGTACGTAGGCTATGACAAGTCGTTGTCTTGATCCAATTTCTATATCAACAATTGCCCTTTTAACGACAAGAAATGATTTATTTTCAAGAATTTCATTACTTGATGTTTTATGTTGTTGTCAAAATGCAATTATTGATATAAAAATTGAATGATTGATGAAATAGGATTATAAGAGAAAACGGACTGTCACACTTACGGTAGGTCGTCATACACTGACGAAAACTAGTCTGCTAGCACAGACTCATAGTAACGTCTTTGCATTTGACACTTCAGCCAATAGCAGATCTAGAATGAAGATTAGACGCCAGGGATCTGTCCGTGTCAAGTAGAGCATGCCACATTACATAGTGAATCTAGTCTTACTACGTCAGGCTTAGCAGTATGCACTATGTGTATTGCAAAAACCAAGGGTCTGAGCTTGAGGACTAGACAAAAAGTCCAGAGGTCCGTTTTAGAAAGAGTTATACGTGTAAACGTAACTTTGAAAAATCAAGCACAAGTCCATCATACGCACATCTAATTGGTCGCAAGACCCTACTACTGGCATTTCATTGGTTGAAATTCAAGTTATACGTTTGATCGCAACTCATTCTGTAATGAGCCTCCGGTGTGACCTGCACTGTTTCAGTTCCTATAAACATCGCGCTGTTTACTGACATAATACAGATAAATTATGTTCTCGTCAGCTTTCGCTCGTTGGAACTTGAAAGCTTGCTTTGCTTGAGGCTTGCTAGATATAGCAAATAGACAATAGAAACTGGATTCTCCGAATTGTACTCAACAATCGAACTCTATAATTACAGAGATTACAAATAAGGCCTGGGGCCCGTTGCAGAAAGTTGCAATCAATCGCAACTCTAAAAATTAGGCGTAACCTGATTTTCAACCAATCAAAAGCGCGCATTTGGGACTTGAGATTGATTTTTCTAGGTTGCGTTTAAACGCAACTCTTTCTGCAACGGGCCCCATATCGGCTGTTGTCAGTGATCAGTTGACTTTGGATGAGAAATAAAACATTGTTAAGGACGTTAATCTATTCCACTATTGACTGACCTTAAAACCTGTCGATGGGGATTTCTTCAACTACATGTAATAAAATAGTGAATGCATCGTCTTTATGTCCCTTTCAAAGAAGCGTTTATAAAGTTTAATAACTAAAAAAGATACATGTTTATTGACTACATTACTCTTAAACAAACAAATATAGTTCATAAATAAAAAAAAACTTCTAAATAAGTCTTCGATAAGCACTATCACATCTCCAGACACTCTAAGGAAAAAATAAAAATTCTGCATATTTGAAAATACTATCAAACATGACAAATGCCACACTACATATGGAGTAGTTTTCAAAAGTGGTAAACCTACGTTTTTGTGACATTCTGATAATTAAATCCATGTTTAACCCCAAGAAATTTAGCCCACACTTCTATGGAATGCTAAGTTTCACCTTAATTCTTAATTATTCATTACAATCATAAGGTACCGAGACCTTTCAACTTTGAGTATACTACTGAATGACATTATTCTCATTTCATACCACAATGCAACGAGATAATTAATGTCATATCTTCATAGATAAACTGGAGCACGCCGAATTTATCTAATTTCCAGTTATCTGGATACACCACTTTTAATTGAACCAAATGTGAAACACAGCATCCACACTTGAAATAGAGGATACTAAATTAATTTGAGAAATAATCAAAGCTTACGCAGAAATTGGCAACTTGGAATATAAGCAAAATCATGTTAATTTTCTTATGATGCTGCATATCGTCTAAACTAAGCTATTTTGACTGCTTAAAAGTTGATAACACAGACTAGCTTCCTTTTAATCAAGGAGATACAAAAACGAAAATATCTCAACAGGGTGCTGTTTTATAAGTATATCGTGCAGACATGAACGAGATATACACGGGGGTTCATAATTTCGTCGTCTTACAAGTGGACAGATCTGAAATATTTTCTTTGTTTAGAAATTGCTGGTAAGCACAGTTCTTTGATAGTTTTACTGACTGTCGGACAATGTCGCATGATTTTGTCAGTGCTGACAACCTTCATGAACCGTTCATCTTAAATATGGAGAGCCAAGATATAAACCATATGATCCAGTTATTTCTGGTTGCTCGTGACTTATTTCAACTGTTTTATGAACCACTCGAGTACAGATGGGGGGCGCTCTTGCCCCCCCCCCAAAAAAAAAAAGAAATCACGACTTAAAAAAAGAGAGAAAAGGAAAGAAATCGAAAGAGAGAAGGGTGAAATATAATATAATTCTCTGAATATTTTGTCAAATCTATCACAAAATTTGATATTTGTAATAAAAATGTAAACATTTTTGCTAACTCGCATCGCTCACTCGCAACTATCCTAAATGTCACCCTATATACTTCAAAGTTAGCCCTCTCAAAATTCTTGGCCCATTAAGCCACTGCATGAAGCACACCCATGTGGCATGACAAACAGAAGATGTTTCATTAAAGTCTTGGCCAATGCGCAGATCAGTAAAGTTTATCATGATTTCCCAAAAGAACGAGATATGACAAGCCAAAGGTGTTTGTTCATCATTATATAAAAAAATATCATCAACTCAACTTAAATCTATATGAAAATGAATATCCTATTGTTAAAGTCTTTAAACGAAATTGATAGTATTTTGAAATAGTTGAAATAGAGATGATATTAGAATTGCAGTCAAATTTCATCAAAAGTCTTGAGAAACTATTAAGTATCCCATTGGCATTTCATAATAAAATGTTTTTTTTAACACCTCGTCAATGAATGATCAAACGGTTGTCCACGCGGTACTGTGTTTCGTCAAAACTAATTCTAAATCATGATCTCATCTATATACATTCGAAAGTCTAACCCTTTGACCCTGTAAACATAATTATAAATAATAAATTATATTATATCTAAAATTCATGTAAATGTACATACAATGATACATGTTTTCCTAAAACGACAGAAAACCTTTGCTGACCAAGAGTGATACAATGACTAAAAACTCTTTACTTACTATAACATAAAATAAAAAAGTAAAAACCCTAGATTGATGTACAGCTGAATATCAGCACCAAAAATGTATGTGTTTTATTTCAAAAAGTCATTATACCATACCACAATCCAAACAGAAGATCGGTATATACATTCAGCTAAAATATTTCCATACGGACTCAAATTCTCGTCTGAAATGCGATATTTTGGCATTATTTTAAAGAGCGTTTAAAATGCTTTCTATTACCTTTTTAAAATCTCTTACGGGAGAATTTCGATTTCGGCGCAGCTTTGAATAAATACGAGATTATTATTTAGTAGTACCATTCGGAGTAAAGAGTGGCAAGTTCGAATTATTAATTTTCGTCGTAAATTTCGCACGGACCCGAGCACCAAATCTTTAAAACCAAAAATAATGTATCTTTGGAAGTGATTACAGTGGTTGCCAGAGTGCAAGGAAAAAATAGCTAACATGAACACCAATGACACAGTAAGCAAAGTTTTTGAATACATATCAAACAAAGCCTCTTTTTCTTGTAACAGACACACAAATATGAACAGCTGCCCTGATTTTCAATGTATCAATAGATGTCAATAGCATAGGGTCTATTTTGTGGATTGATTCTTCATACTTTTTGAAAAATGTATTACTCGGGTAAGTAACTTCGAACCCAATCATGTGACTACTGCAGGCTAATACTCCATCCTATATCGTTCATTCAATAATCAAAACTGGTTCTCTACATAACAAGCAACTGGTAATGTATACCTTTCCTATAACACGAACCTTTTAAAATAAGTTAATACAATACAAATGACAAACTCCTTCTCAACCGTGACCATCAGTAATATAACGATGATCACGATAGCCAATTTTACATTGGTAAAACCTAATATATAAGTTACTTGATCAAAATATACATATCGGTCATATCCGAAAATGGGTACTCCTAGACTACAGAGGGCGACAAACTTCATTGGGCGTCCAATTTGTTTCCATCCGCGCTGCTATCGGCTGAAGATGGAACTAGTAAAGTTTGCTCACTGCTCTTTGTCACCACGATGGCATCGAAGCTTAGCCGGACGGTAACCCGGCCGTCGGGGTGCTGTTCGCAGTGGTCCAGCAGCCTTTTCATCAGTCGGTCCCTGTCTGAGGTCGTCAGCGTCTGGTAGACCTGAGCAGCGTTGGTGAGGCAGATGAAATCCAGAAGAAGTTTGCCACCTTTGGAATCTTCCTTGAAGCATTCCGTGATGTCCAGATGGTAGATGACGTTCTCGATGTCGTACTTGAGGCCCAGACGTCGCAGGACACGTGTGACGTCATCACTGTAGCGTTTCTTGTTCTTTGGGGCTTGTTTATTCCGCTTTGGCTCGAGGTCAAGGAAAGACTTGAACATGTCGTTATTCTCTGTAATAACCACACACACAAAAATCAAAGCATCAAATAAAACATTTGGTGATATTATCTTGACATCATGTGTGTCTATCAGTGTTCATGGTTCGAATTCGTCCCTTTTCTTCCATATAGTCCTCAATTAGCCCCACATCTGCATGCCAGTGGGAATAGTCCTACAGATTACAGTTTTAAGGACAAATTACTTTATTTCTATAATTACATCAAGACGACGTATAAGTACGAAGTAAACGAGAGCGCGAAGCGCGGGCTGTTTTTCCCCCAATCATTGACCTGAAAATGAGCACTTTCGATAATTTTTTTTGTCAGTTTTTATGGTCATTACCCTTCTATACACTCTTTTCAATTTCAAATCCTCATTTTCTCCATTTTACATTATAAATCGCGATAAAGAATACTAACAAAAATGAAATGATATTTGAAATGGTGGTAAAAAAACGACCCAAGCGCTTAGGCATGTTATTTTGATTTCATCCTGGATAATTTTGGTAAAAAAATAATCTATAGGAACCACGACAATCAATGTTACCATTACGATCCGTCAGCATGTAGGCCAACTTTTCTTATCGTCATCATACCTGTCATATGATTCATCATAAATATTGTGATGGGGGAATGAATAACAAGCCATCCACCCACCTGAAATATGAAGGGGATAACCCCCCCCCCGCGGAACGACGCCCATGCATGACATTGAACAAACTAGTACATGCTTCACTTGCATTTGCAAAAATGCCAGCGCAGTCGGTTTTTATCTGAACTTGAGTTAATGTATAGGCTATTACAATATAGTCTATCAAACAATCATTATTTTTCCAGGGACACTAGAAAGCAATCAATATATTCATGAAATCACGAGATACGTTATTCTGACAGCAATCAATTCTTGTTATCAACTTAAATCCATGGGGAGATTTTTTTTTCAAACAGTAAAAAAAACAGGGTAGAAAAAAAAAGAGAGGGATGGACAACGTTTGAATCACGGAAAGAAAGTATCAGAATGCATACCAATAATTCGTTGAAAATGACACATTCGGATACCTCTTGTGCTTTTAGAAGGACTATAGATAAAGAAATGTCCTAAGAATATGCCGCAAATTGATAAGAAAAAACCCGCGGTATCAAATTAATGATGCTGTGCTGATGGGGAAGGATACCTTTCTGTTCATAGCCTTGATCATTGATAATGTACCTGACTCTAGAATAAGACATACAGTTTGAGGTTCTCATGCCTACACTATACAGTGCAATCTCGTGCAGCCATTATTGATTTGAAATTTCCCAAGCAGTGACAAGAATTATAACGCACTACTTTGCAGTAAAAACGCTGATTAAAATTTATACAACGTTGTTAACAATATGAACTTTGGAGAAGTTATCTAACAGTATAACAATCATGCTTAATTTATTGAATATCAAATATCTCAATTCAAACTTTGTTTTAGATTTTAAATACTTGTTTAAACAATTACTGTAAAGTTCATATAGTAAATCATTGTATCATGTGTATAGAACATTTAACAGTGTTTTTACCATGTTTACTGTAGAGGGAAAACACATGTGGCACAGGGCCTATGTGTAGAATAGTTATATGAGAAGGAGTTATTTCAAAGTGAAGCATATTATCTTCCACATGTACTGACGTCTATTGAAAAGCCTTGTTGCCCTTATTTTATCATTTGAGTGTTTTTATAGTTAAACTTTGTCAAAGCGAGGATAGAAAGTGAAACGACGAGCATGACACATGTACTCCACTGATCTGTATGTGGTATACTCTAAGAGTGTACTGATACTATCATTAACTAATTTGTTTCTATTTTTATCGAACGCGAACGAATGAATCTCATTCTACTTGAATACTCACTTTTTGAAGCTATCGTGATGAGCATGACTCCACCATCAAGCAGTGCCTTGTAATAATTAGAAATGGTAGATTCCATGTCTCGTGCATGGTATAACATCTGCAACATGTGGACGAAATGAACTTTTGGAAATGCGCCTTCTGCGACAAGTTGATTCATAGTTACCTGAAATTGAAATAATATATTTATACTGGTGTGTTGTCTTTTGAAATGTGACAGCAACAAAGCAAATTAACAAATTAAGGAAAGAAAAAAGTCTGAAGAAACTGCTTTTTGGTTTCGAAAGAGGAAACGTATACTAACAAGGAGAGGAAACAAAAAAAAGATGCCATACCCTCTAATTTTCAACAAAAGGGAAATGTGGGCTTTGTGGAGAAAAAAAGAAAATGACAGATTAAATTACAAATTTTTTAAATTGTATGAATTCAAGCAAAATTTAATAGATAGGGATCTAAGAAAGTATGAAGGGAAAAATAAATACACATAGACCTTTTGTGCTTTAGGGCCGAGCAATGTGAGAACATGATGTAGGAAAGCAGCATGATATTTCCCCGATTGGCGCCGTACGTACTTATCGGAACAAAAGGTTGAGCTGAAAGGCCCATGGCATTCAAATTCAATCTCGGAATACGTTGTCGTCATGACACCAGGTTGAACAACTAAACTTGATATTTATTGAGTATTGTATCATTTTCATATCGGTAAAAAAAAACTGATTTTTTTTTCATAATTGCGAGTAACAAAGAAAAAAAAAGCAAGGAGTATGCGAGGAAAACTTGGCTGCCATTTTCTGTGTTTCTTAAAAAAAGAACCCCAGACGATTCGTAATTTGAATTTCTTAATTGCATGAAATAAAACAGCGTTCACGCCCCTTTCTTTGGAGAGAAAAGAGGCTGATAGATATCGATGTTGGTGTAAACTCTCAGGTATATTCAATAGCAAATTTTTCGCGATTGCAACGGGGATATACAACACAGTAAATCTATTTTAAAAATGCCCGTCAAATCTCAATGAACAGCTTACAGCATGTACAGGCCTTTGCCAAAAAAAAGAATTGTGAACCAGAACAGCAGATCGTCCTAAGATTCGGAGCTGACAAAAAATTGCAAAAAAATGTCATTTGTCCAGAGTCCAGGGGGCGTTTCATCAATATTTTCATCCGACAAGTTGTCAGATCTGACATCTTTCCATGATTCTGATTGGCTGAGAGGTACTGTTACTATGGTAATTGTCGGATAAAACAGAACTTGTCGGACAAAGTCCCTTCATGAAACGCTCCCCTGGGGGACCGTTTCATCAACATTTTTGTCTGACAAGTTGTCAGATCTGACATCTTTCCATGATTATGATTGGCTGAGATGTACTGTTCCTATATGATAACTGTCGGATAAAATGGGACTTGTCGGATACGACAAGTCCTTTCATGAAACGCCCCCTGGACGACACTGCTGTTTTGATTCATCGATTGTCGACAATGACTTCTTTGTCATGAAGGGGTTTTTGGAATAGATTCTCAACGTTCCAGAAAACGTCTGCGTAGTGTTTCGAAAACTCCCTTCTAACGATATTTTCAAAGACGTACACTGTAAAAACTGCGGTGTTAAAACTGACACCAATTGGTGTTTATAGAGGACCACACCCTGAGGTGTTAAAATTACACCCTAGAGATTAAACATAACACCAGAGAGTGTAAATGTAATAACAAAAGGTGTTGTAATAACACCTATAGGTGTAAAACTAACACCACCAATTTAACACCGGTGTAAAATAACTGGTGTGGTCCTCTATGTACACCGGTTAACACCACAGTTTTTGCTGAGTAAAACACATTACAATAAAATCGCACCATTTACATATCAGGATAAAACGCATATTCAATGTTATATCACACAACGATCTTGATCGGTGAATGTAAATTTGATACTATTGATTTTTTTTTAATTGATGCAAAATAAATGAATTAACTGATTAAACTTGACGTAAAATGTTTCATATATATAGGTAAATGGTGCCAGCTTGGCGTTTACCAGCAAAACGCTATATCCTGCCGAGTTCCTACGGTAGTTACCATAAACAGAAACAAATTGAGAAATAGAAACAGAATTGAAAAAAAATGAAGGAAAGTATGTTTGATTATTACGAATGACAAAATGTCCTCTGTTGTTTGCTTTCGAAAAGGTCATACAAAAGTAATCTACAGGCGTCTTAAAAATACAGCGATAAATTTATGAAGGCTTTCAAACAAACTGGATTGCAATAATGATTATTCGTCGAAAAATAATATATTTAGGCCTTTTTTGCAATCTCGATACGCCTTGTGGAAAATAAATCATTCCCACATCAATTTGTACGATAACGAGTATCATAGTGAATTTCATCATACAAAACAGAAATTGTCATAAAGTTCCTGAATCTTAGACATATTTATATCGATACTGTTTTTGTTGTTGTGGGGTTTTTTTTTGGGGGGGTGGGGTGCACCTTACGTTCAAATGTGTACAAACTTTTTTCTTCGACATCAACATCTTTAGACTGAAATGATCCAAAGCAGAAGCACAGTTTGTGCATGGTCGGGAGCTTAAATATATCGACCCGACTGTAACATTTATGTTGAGTGTAAAAGGGTGCATGAGTCGGTTTCTCTCACTCTCTCCCTCTCTCTTTTTTTTTTGGGGGGGGGGGCTAACAAAAAATAGCCATTTATGCAATACACCTTTAATCCCCTTCCTTTTACAAACTTCAAATTGGTTTGTGTGCACACCTATCCGAGAGCAAAGTTACAATGGGAAACTAAATTGTTCTGCTATTTGTCTTCCGATTTAGGCAACCGTTTCTGCAAATAGAAAATTGAATAAGAAACCTGGTTCCCAAACACTATTAACACTCGTGGCTAATTGGCTAAATGTTATATAGGCTCATGCGATGATGAACGGATGTGTTAAATGTTTTGCAACTAGAAGGATCTTGAAAATGTCAGTTTTTCATTTTTTTCAGTATATGTCACTATTACATATTTATATTCAACAATACTTGCGTTTATTAATTATCATTCATTTCAATGATATGTATTCCATTTTTAATATATTGATTTATTTCAATTTATAAGTAAATGCATCACAATTCGGCTTGGCCGCCATGATGTATGAGTTTTATCAAATAGACCATCTATCTATCTATCTATCGAGTATTTATGTTTACGATCTCAAGTATATCAGGCCACTGTGAAGATAAATGTGATCTTCAATTTGTCATTGGAAAAAAAATTAAAGGGACAAACAATTATAGTCTTTCTCTATAAAACTTGACAACAATAATGTCAAAATGTAGTTTCATATACGTAGATCGGAGCTAGTTACCTCAAAAACTTCTGTCGTCGCATGTATCCAGTCAAAGGTAAACGATTTTAGTCTTTCGTCTTCTTCTATCCTCGCCTTGAATCGGAGAAGTTCGGCATCATTCGGCTCAATGGCGATCTCTTGTGTAAAGGCACTCAACGAACTCATCTCTCGTAGAACTTGCACATCCATTATACCTATCCGATAGTATAGCGTAGAAATTAATTTTTGCATCACTGAGCGATAGTGGATAATGGAAAGCCCCACCTTTCTAATCAGATTAAATCTTATAAATTAGAAATTTTCCCTATTTACTTATAGAAACTGCACTATATTCCTTTAGTAGAGCTGTTAAAGACGCATGAGTATATATATTTTGTTCGAAAATTATGGGGAACAACTGAATCAGACTGTCAAAAAAATGTAAAAAAAATCGTTTTCGATCAATTGAAAACGAGATAAGGATTTTCAATATCATTTATCAGAAAGTAGGATTCATTATTTTGGCTGACTCATCCCCCTCCATCTCCTTTCCGGAAGCAGAATTCCTTTATTTGGCGGGGTTTAAACTGAAATAATTTCAGTGTTCCATATCGGGACAAAGAATATTCAAAATGAGGAATTAATCATCAGATAAATGCCTGGTGGTGAAACTTGGTTGACAAGGTCTACATCCGACGCGGCCAAATGGACAACAAACTTTTGAAAGACATTTTTATGCCAAGCCTTTGGCGAGAAAACAATTTAACAATAGGCCGAGAAATATGAATATACGAAATATTCATCTCGAATTAATAATCAGCAAAATCTCCGATATATGATATATTATAAGTATATAAAGTGAGATTAAAATTGTTCGAATACCGCTTTGACAGAGGCGAATATAAAATTTGTCACTGGATATCTATAAATCTGAAGAGTTTTGGGGTAAGGAATTTGGATTGACGTAGGTAGGTTTTACTGAATGAAAATACGAATGGGAAAGAAAAAAAAATACGTTGAAAATTAAACAAATATGAGAAATGAGAAGGAAGGCCGAACACTAAATAGCCTTTGGCAAATGTCTACAAAACAAACCCACAGTTCAAACAGTCTGAGAAGGGTCCAGTTGCTGTGTATTATTCGTTATTTGATTTTTTTATACTTTGGGACTTACCATTAGCTACAGGGGGGGGGGGGGGCTGGAATTTTGGGTTGATGCAATTTCTTTTTTCCTTTCTTTTTGTAAGCAAATTTTATTTTTTCCTTATTCCATTGAGACAAGTTTTTTTGCACTTTTTTTTACTCTGAAAAAATGCTGATTTGAATAAAAATCAAACCAGCCTAAAGCTGAAAATTTCATCAAAATCGAATGTAAAATAAGAAAGTTATGATATTTAAAAATTTCGCTTATTTTTCACAAAACAGTGATATGCAAAACTCTGTGAAATGCAAATGAGACAGTCAATGATGTCCCTCATTCACTATTTCTTTTGTTTCTGTATTATTTGAATTATACAATATTTCATTTTTACAAATTTGACAATAAGGACCAACTTGACTGCAACATATAGTATTTAAATAATGCTAATTCCGCATGTTCAGGGAGGAATTAATCGTTGTTTTACTTGACAATGATGAGAATAATTATCATAATATTTAATGTAATAAAATTAAACAGTGAGTGGATGACGGCATCAGTCTCCTCATTTTCATACCGAACAAGATGTGCATATAACTGTTTTAACTGTTTTGTAAAATTCAGCGAAACTTTAAATGTCATAACTTTCTTCAATACTTTACATCCAATTTTGATGAAATGTTCACTGTTATGCTTGTTAATTTTTTTCTCTTTTTCTTCTTTTGTTTGGGTGGAATTGTCCTTTAAGACTATTGCTGTAGGAGATTGCAAAAGACAAAAAAATAATCGATAGTCATTGTCATAGAATTCGGTGAAATAACTGAATAATTCAAACCTCCATTACCAAGGGAAAATATGACGTTTTTCATAAGTTTAAAATGTTATAATTGTGTAAGATTGTCATGTTTTTATTTCGTACTCATTTATACATATATGTTCATTCATTTTCTATACATTTTGGGTTTTTATTGTCTAGGGGATGTTTGTTGACTGCATATAACCACAATCTTGAGGGAATTTGAATCATTGAGTCACCCATTTAATCGATACAAATAGTTTTACATTTCAAATTTAAAATATACACCATTTATAATAAGTTATCGGGCATTGATTAGGAATTTAATTTGGAGTTACATGGAGGAATCTTTAAACGTTTTTTTGAGGTTTGCTTGGCGTTTGAAACGAATGATTTGATCAGTGTAATTGCTCTATTATGCGCGTGCAAGATTATTGGTTGTGAAAAGGGTATGTACGTGCGCCCTTGTCACACCAAGGGCGATTCACACGATACTCACCATTCCCGCATCCTACACCAATTACCCTGACAGGGTTACTCGGTGAGCTTTCTACGATGGGAAGCACATTTAGGATATTGGGGCACCTTTTCTTGATCCAAGCTAACATCACCTCCTCCTGGTCACATCGTCGTATGAATTCCGTCAGGGCATCGAGGTAGTGGTCTTCCTTGATCGTGGTCATACCGCTGTCACGTCGGTTCGACTATAAAAAAAAATCATAATAATTATTGTTATTTGAGCGATGAATAAAAATTTAATCAATCTGACTGGGCCAGAGTATTGACGGGTCAGTTTTTCACTTTTAGTTGTTATCGTTTCCCCCTTGTCATCAGTATCAACACCACCGAATTGGAATTGATGATGATAAAGTGATGATGATGGCGATTAGGTGAAAGTGATGATGATGATGATGATGAGGATGATGATGATGATAATGATAATTTTGATGGTGATGATGGTAATGATGATGGTGGTGTGATGATCATTATGGGGTTGAAGATGGTGATGAAGATATTAAAGATGATAATGATAATGATGATTATGACTGCAAAAATAAATGAATGCTGATTATGATTGCCAACAATTGCCAACGAAAGATACATAGTGTACCGTGAAACCAATACACTCGGATTATGATGGTGGTGATGATGCTACTGATGATGTGATGATGACGATGGTGATGATGATGATGGTGATGATGATGGTGATGATGATGGTGAAGATGATGATGATAATGATGATGATGATGATGATGATGATGATGATGATGACAATGGTGATGATAACTTTGATAACTTTGAAATCATAACATTACGCAAATTATGTCAATGGATCAATATATAAACGGATTTTGTATAGAGAATTGAATTTCACTGCAAGTTTGATCCAAGGAAAACTTGATAGAAATGACAATTGAAGCACAAAAAGTTATAAGGTGAGTCCAGATACCTAGGAAGAATAAAAATATATAATTTTGATATTTGTCCTTAGGTTTCCCTTACCTCATCACATAGAGAACAGCCATAAGTTCCACATGCACAGCTGTGGCAAACGTTTCCCATGGTTACCCTTACATGGTTCCTTCCTTCAGCTGATGTTTCATCTTGGTAACCGTAATATATCAGTCCATAAATTCTTGTTATTCTTTCGCAATCTGCTATCTCGCACATTTAAAATTTGTTTTTTATTTGTTCAGTGTAATTAATATGTCATTCATTTTGAAATGAATGTAAATTGAAAAATTGCTTAGCCTTATGATTTCTTATTATTATGAACAATGTTTTCCCTGCATAATTTGCGCACAAGTATTGCGTAATAATAACCGCTTTTATGCACATGCGCAAACGTTATCGCATGCATATTATTACGTCGTAGCGCAATTCCTCTTTTTCATCAATAAAACCAAAGTCAGCCAAAATTAGCTGATGATGGGTCAGATGCATAAAAAGTAGCATTTGCTTTTACTAGGCTTTTGCTTGGCTTGTACTCATTTCCTATATGCATAAAGATGAGCGATCAAATGCTTTTGCTATAAGTAAGTTCAAACCAACGCTAACTGACTGCTTTCCTTGACGATATAGCTATTGCTAAAAGTGTATTAAAATTGTGCGTTTAAGCACTTTCTTTGTTTTTTTCAAGCTCCGTCAGAGCAGCTTGAGTGTTTATCAGGGCTTCCGCGCTTTTTAATCATGTTTATACACCTGAGAGAAGCTTACGGTGTACATGAACATGTTTTCTTCCTCGTAGGTGTAAACCAAATGTCTAATGCATAAATTCATTAAAATGAAACAAGTTAGTTTGACGCCACGTCTTATATGGGAAAAGATGTTTTATGAAAGCAGAGGTAATTTGCTCTGCCATTCCTTTGCTTTCAAGTCCTGCCTTTTCTGTGAATCGTGTTCGCACCAGCGTGACGTCGCTATTGCTAAAACCGTTAATATTTAGGCTATATATATAGATTGCAGGCACAGACCCTGAATGAAACTTTGATGTGTCTCCACGCAAAGACTAGCACGTACAAAACTTATTGTTTCAATTCAGGATGCGAGAGGGCCAGAGAAGGCATGAGTAGGCTGCACATTCAGACCATTAACTCGAGAGAAGGTTTGCACAGCATACTAGCTAGCAATTGCTTTCTGAAGGCAAGAAAAGGGTTATGCATACGAAATAAAGAAATTGCCGAGGCGTGATCTTTGCATGGCTAGCACTTGCTTGTGCTTAAAGCAATATTGCTACTTTTTATTCATCTGACCCATTATCGGGAAAATGAAAGGAGGTGATAGAGGTGTGTGGCGGGTTTGTACCGATCGGATCGAGGAAAAGGGGTGGGTGCATGGAGCAAAACATTGTACAATATTTTATATAAATTTCGGAAGTCCGTAAAATACTTCTGACCCTATCCCCATCATGCTGCAGAATAAAACGAAAGTTTAATGTCTATATTTACTTATCGACCAAGTACATAGTTGGTCGATAATGCATGCTTAGTATAGACATGAATAAAATACTTCCTTATTTATATATTTATGTCTAGTAAGTAATTAATAATAATAATAATGATGATGACAGTAATAACAATAATAATAACAATGATGATAATAATAATAATAATAATAAAAACAAAAGTAATAATATAGGTTTTCCCGTCCAATTTCATCAGGGTTGCATTTAGATTAATGAAAGGACTTTCAAATTCGAAATATTTTGTCAACCCTCTGCACACATGGTTCATTTTCATTTATTCATCATTTAATTCCGTTCTATATCATTCCTTTGAATTTGGTAGAAATTCAATTCAGGGAGAAATTCGTTCAAATTAATGGCCAAAAGTTGTCATTTAATTTCGCAACGACGAACTGATCGTTTAATTTCACCCAAAATACCATTTTCAATTTCATTCATCGGCACACATATTTGCACTTTAAACGTCCAAATTCAGATATGTTTCTGTGTTCATTTTTCTTTTATAACGTTTTACAATCTTTTTTTCTGATCTTTCAGTTAGAATAATTTTATTCCATTATGTTTGATAAAGACGCAATTCATGCAACACTTATAGGATATGGTTGTGAACGGTTATTCTTTTAGTGATTAATGAGTGGGTGCAGGGGCGGATCAAGGATTTCTAAAAAAGGGGGGCATTTTCCCTAGGAATTTGACGAGCAAAACAGAAGGTTTTTAACCAAAGAATAAGGGACGGTCCACGATTTTTTTTAATTGTGGCTCTCAAAGGGGGGGGGGGGCACGGACACGAGCCGGGTGTGCCCCCCTGGATCCGTCAGTGAGTGGGTGGATGACCTATGCCAATGGTAGGTTTTTTTATCATCTTGTTCTTTTTTTTATTTCATATTATTGTTAATTATATCGTTGTGGGGAAGGGATGGTATTGACCACGATCTATAGTTATGAAAGTGGAAATACGAGTTGTTGTTCCGATGATGGTTTTTCAGATGGATGATACATTTCAGTATAATGGTAAACATCCAATTAAGAAGTAAACCCATTTCCATAATCATTCAAATGAAGTAAAAAAAAAGAAATAAAACAACGAAAAACACTGTGCATATCCTATAAGTGATCGCATATTAATGATTTTGAATTCATAAACCTTCGCAAGGAGGGTACCGTTGCGAATTTGAAAACACCTCTTCGGCTATTTGAATTTGATCGATCTTTATACTTGTTTAAATGAAATAACCATGAAATCGCGTGCCAATATGATTAAATTAAATAAAGTATTTGGGTATTTAGATGCTGATCTCACAGGTCATTCGAATTAGTTGCAAACTGAACTATTACATCATTAAATCGGTTGAAATTTTGACGAAATTGGACGGGAAAACCTATAATATATGATAGTAATAACAATTTAATAATGATAATAATAATAATAAAAGTAATGATGATAATAATAATAATAATGATAATAACAATGATTATAATAATAGTAATAATACAAATAAAAATAGAATAACGCTT
This sequence comes from Lytechinus variegatus, assembly GCF_018143015.1. NCBI lineage: Eukaryota > Metazoa > Echinodermata > Echinoidea > Temnopleuroida > Toxopneustidae > Lytechinus > Lytechinus variegatus. The sequence continues at coordinate 56,892,730 of NC_054742.1, read as the reverse complement.
TCTTTTCCCATGGCAGCCACTTCAGTTACATTACTTCTCTAACAGCAGACCCTTTCCAGTTCACTTTTATATCCAAAACTTCCCGAAATCATGTTATTTTTCAGAGAAGAAATAAAGTCCATCAGAAATACCTCTTTTATTAAAATCACGCTATTGTGTCGTTCGCCCATCGAATAATTATTTAATTTCATTTTGTATGTACATTTTTTCGAAGTGAATGTAAACCCAAAACACAACAAAAACATTGACATATACCAACCAAGAAGACCTTTTTGCCAAAATCAGAGTGCATCGAGCATAAACTTACTATTACTGGATCTACTAATTCCTCCTCAGTAACAAGATCGGCTCCTAGATAACCCATTCGACAAGTTAAACATTCCTGATCCATGACATAAAAGAACACCAAACGTCGCAACAATGTTAAAAAAATTGTTTCACTTTGATACCAGTATAAAACAGCATCCCCTTCTCCCGTGATGTCGATGCTTAACTTTTCAAAGAAGAAGAAGTAGTATAGCCATGATTGCAGTGATATTTGAGTATTTTGAAAAAAAAGCTGCCCTGATCAATGTGAAATAATTGCTCGAATAAACTCTATTTACTTGAAGATGTCCTTTCTTCACTGTGTCTAGAGTCCATGCAGGACATTTCTTGAGAGTAACTGACTAAAAATATTGGCCAGTGATTTGTAGGAGTGTAATTCGAATGCTATTAGCGCGGTATTGTGGGTCATTGTGTTAGGGATTAGAACCATCCTCTGTAAGAGTTGTTCAATATCTTTGAACTCGCTCCTGACCCGAGGGCCTTAGGGTGGTGGAAGCTTTCAATTGCGACTACTGCAGAGTGTTTAGATCTGTATCACCCTAACACAACTATGATTATTATTTTTATAAGGGGCAACTCAATGCAATATCTGATTTTAAGTTTACTAATACGATGTCCTTGCCAAAGACTCTAGTTGATAAAAGGGCCATACCATTCGTCTCGCACTCGACCCAGATTTTGGCTCTACTTTTATCCATTCAAAAAGACAATGGAAATATGTGGACCTATGATTCCTTAAAATAAAAAAAATTCCTTCAATTTAAAAAAGCCACAAAGACACGTACCGGTTTTTAGACTCGTACCACATATAAATATGACTTTAATAACGAGCCTTTTTTGATGAATGTGCTTCTAACCTTAAAAGAGCAAATGATTATCAATATAATTCAATTTTCAATCTTCGATATATGAACTGGACTTTAAAATTTTGATGAAATTTATGCGGATTTTAAGTGAGTATGAGGTTTAAACTCAGCGTTGTGATCTTATGAGGTCTAAAACTGCCCAATTCTTTTGATTGCGTAACTGTCAATGAGGTGTTTTTGGTGGACGATACCAAAAAATAAATCACATGAGCCCGTGTTTTTTTTTGCATTTTTTTTTAATATTTAGGTTCTAAAGGAACTCCGTGCAAAATTTGGTGAAAATGACATAGATTTCACTTTAACTGTAAAATAAAATTTACATTTGTGTTTGCTTGATTCGCTCGCTCTCAAAAAAATGTATGTATAGTGAGTGATTGTATTACCGTCCGGCCTTGTATTACCGAACGCGCGCATCCATATGCGTCAGAAAATAATCAAATACGCTCAAACTTTGCAACTTCCTTCCAAAGGAACTTAAATAGAAACATGATGAAAAATTATCAAAAACACAATTTCAAAGTCTTTATATCCTCAAAACAATAAAATATGGTCAAAATAGCTCATCAGTGACTTTGCTGTTTTCCCAACTTTTCCCATAGAAAACACACGTTCGGTAATACGATACCTTTTCAAGTGACCAAAATATTTCACTTGCGAAGAGGGGTCGATTGGAAGCTGATGTCGTAAAAATGAAAAAACAATTTCGGCAAAATTTCTGCATGTTTATGTTTTGTAGGTATTTGTGTATTTATGGTGAAAGTTTGGTGAATTTTATTGGAATAATGTGTTTGATATGATCAAATTCATGAAAAGTGTTCGGTAATACGATCCACTACCATATATACTGCATAGTCAGATGCGCAGTTCCCCTATGTTTTTATGCATTAGGTCCATGTAGTCATATTTGCTCCAGATTAGATGCGAGAAAAAAAAAATCTACTTGGTGTCTTGAACTAACCAGCAAGTGGGTAGATTTGCTCTCCACTAAAAAAGAACATAAACCCACAATTCTAGAACCAATAAAACTTTGAAGAGAGAGTGAGAGAGAAAGACGAAATAAATCAATTTCATCAATATGTATATATATATACATATAGAAAGTAAGGGGGCCCTCAGCACAACGAGTAGTGCAGGTACTCTAGCTGTGAGCAATTTAAGCAGAATCGTCCAAATAAAAGTATAGTAGAAAAATGTGAAATTACCAAAATTTCCTATTAAAAATAGATAAATAAAATGTGGTAGGTCCTAAATAATTTTGAAGGAATGGGGCACCTAATTTGGAATCCTATTATGAACCCCCCCCCCTCGTCTTTAGGCCCTGAATTTCTTTTGGAGGAGGTCCTACCGTGCGTATGTACGTGTGTGCAGATATATCGAGAAACGATAGCAAGTAGGCCTACCAGTTGCGTACCTAGGATTTTCCACAGGGGGGGGGGGGCAAATCGGCCCTTGCATGGGTTGTGCTCCCCCCCCCATAGGTACGTTAGTGGCAACGACGATATTGGTACTGAATTCGCCGGAGTTGGAACACGATCCGCTGTCGATGTCAGATAGCGTTTAGAGAACCGTATTTTGCCAAACACCGGTTCCGCCTCGCTACCGGACCCCGCCGCTACACCGGCCATAGTTTTACGACTACGTTTTGGCTTTTTTGTCTTATCTTATTGCTTTGGCTGGATGCGAGATCGCGAATTTGCCAAGATGTCAGTGCCATTCATCTTTAAGCATCCTGGAGGGAGAAGCAGAATTGAAAGGCGTTTCTATCTTATGTTACTGATTTTGGCCTTATCGTTCTTTTCGACACTTATTATTTTGCACTCATTAAACATCAACTGGGGCTCGGCCTCAGGCATTGGCCCCGGAATCGGACCGCACAGTCTCCACAGAGCAAAAGGCGGGGAACCAATCGACTTTGAATACTTTCAGGACGGTAGAAGACCACATGAAGGTTTGTAACATTGCCATTGACTTATGGTAGATCTAACGTTATGGCCTAGCCCTAGGCCTAGTACACGTTTATCTATACCAGTATCTAGGTAGGTGGAGCATTATTAGGCCTAGCCTAGGGCTAGGCCTAGGCCTAGCGGTAGTGAAGTGGAGCCTGCACGAACTTCGCTCGAGGTATATGGTAGGCTAGTCTAACGTAGGGCCTAGACCTATATCTCTATTGTTAGTTCAGGAACAGTGAACTTGTTGGATACGCGGAATGCTTGGTTTTGGATGTGTGTAGGACGTGCCCCCTGCCTGGGCTAGAGATGTGGTGTGCTCCCCCAGTGCCCTCTGAAAAAAAATTGCAGAGCAAAATTATTTGATTTGCCAAGTTCCTAATGTCTTCGTATATTCCATAAAGTTCTCAAAAAATTCCTATTCAGGTGGGATTAACGAATCGTAGGCCTATTATCAGTTACCGCTGCGCGCTCGCATAATTTGACCGGCGACTTTAATACACTGTATGTATACATCTACAGGCCTATAATATAGACAGAACAAGCTAATTAAAATCCCATTTTCATTACAGTTTATAAAAAAAAATCTGCTCTCGATTTTAATTGTTAAAAATGAATTAACCCTTGCTTCCTATTCATATTTACAAAATACTTAAAATGTCAAGTTTTCAAGGCTTGATATCAACTAATTCTACACCGGTATAGAATTTGTTTTCATTAAGCTTTGATTAATAGATTAGAAAATAACATTTTCATGAACTCATAACTAATCTGGCCCTTTTTTTTAAATGAAACATCGACAAGTTTAAGCTCGTGCTCATTTAGGAATAATAAGTAGATAGTCATCATTTTCATATGATGACAAAATGTCTTTAGAATGTCCCGGTCCTAGGTCAAAACAATAATTTAAAAATATCTTCGCGCTCGCATCATTTATTAAGTGTGATCCATATCTACTTCACACTTTCCTACACAGTGCTTGAAATAGTAGTTAAAATTGACCCTTTTCAGATCGGAAAATCAAATGTTTTCAGCTCGCCCATCGATCTCACATTACTGATCTTCATGATTAAAAAATGTATTCAGAATGCCCATATTCTGAGTCTAAATCTAAGATTTGCTTAAATTAGCCAGTTTCAAGAATATCAATAATTTTCTGCTCGTGATTCACGCTCTATTGATGTAGGAAATTACCCAATTACCCATCCTATTCATAATTTACAAACAGTCATAAAGTGTGCCATATTTAGGTCTAAAATATAATTTTTCTTTCGCTCGCCCTCGCGTCTATTGTTTAGTTACATACCTATCCAATTCATGATTAAAAATAGTGCTTAGAACGACCATTATTTTTAGGACATAATGTCAAAAGTTTTCAGCTCGCGCTTCGCACTCGCATTATTTAATTGTTGAAATAAGAATAGTCTTTATGAGTAACTGCAAACAGTCCGTAGCAGGTCCCTTTTCGATCAGACCAGAACGTTTATTGAAATTTTTACTCGCGATTGGCGTTCAGTCACAGTAATTATCTAGTTACATAATGCACATTGTTCAAGATCACAAACTTTGCCAAGAATGTCAAATTTCAGGACAAAATACCTCCCCCACAAAAAAGTTGCTCACGCTTTGCGTTCGTACTTTTTATATAGAGCTTATGGGATTATTTATTATTCATGTTTTATATGAAAAAGAAGTGACTGTGACAGGACTGCCCCTTCAAACAAACATCGACAAAAATTGACTTTTAGCGGCCGATCGGGGAAAATATGGGTAAAAATTATTTCGGCCCCACCCCGGCTATTGGCAAAGCTAGATCCGTCCCTGTGACACATACACACACAGAAAAACATTTTTGCCCCCCCCCTCCCCTCCTTAAAAAGCAAGGACCCCCAGTCCCCCCGAAAAAATCCTAGCTACGCAAGGGGGGCGTGTCTAGGCTAACCATGCTAAAACTCATAATCTGATGCTGATGATAATTTTTACCATCTTGTTCATCGAAAAAAGATGTGTGTTTGGGGATGCCAGAGGGCCTAATATGTGAGGGTTGGGGTCGGTTGCGATCCCCTATGGCTATGGCCTGAATAAGATTTACCAGAGTTTTTTTTTTTATTTTTTCAATATCATTCTCTAAAGATCTAGCTACCTAATTTTCTTCTCAACATTTTGGGTCACTTGAGAAAAATTCTCGTTTATGAAATAGATAGCACCAGCTAAATTTAACTGTTCTATTTATTTTAGATAGATCTAACATTAGGGCCTATATCTAGACTAACTTACATGTTCTCGCCATTTGTTGATAAGTTAAATAAAATCAAAATCCCAAATCAAATCTATGATAATCATCTCGGCCTAAAATAGGCTCAGCATCTACCTGCGCATATTTCATGCTATGGGCATGATGTCACAATAAAAAAAATGAGCTGTTAGTGTTTATAAACAAATATTTTAATGGTGTCTATATGCTGCCAATCCTATATATGCAAATACATGATCAACAGATCAATGAAAACGAAGAATATGTTCCGACTTTTGAATTTTTTCTATACGCCTTAAGAATGCATGGGAGGATATTTAGGACTGAGATCATAATGCGAGTGCGAAGCGCAAGCAGAATATCTACTCCTATTTAATGACCTGAAAGTTATGTTTTCCCAGAATCCACCTTCCCGTATTCTGTTCACTTCCATGTCCTCGTCTTCTCTGAGGTCTAATATAGCCTCAAATCTCGAGATTGTCTAATCTTACCAGAATTCCAAACGACACAAAACACGGCACAGGAATGTCTGATATTGTTTTGCATATTTCGCCTTTTGTAACCAAGTCGTAAAAAAATCGGGGAGAACAGTGATTTTGTCTCACCTCCAAAGCGACATAATCGCTCTTCCAACGGCTATATCGCGGCGGCGTTGAATATAAAATTTTCAACAAAGGTTGTTAATGCTGCAGTCACATTTCCCCTATGGCGGCCTTACTGCGAGTCGACAACAGCCATTTTATTAATTTTTGTTTAAACCACCTTCATGCAGCTATTAAAGAAAATGTCGAAAACGGCCGTTTTGGACTAGCCGTACGGCCGCCGGGGGGGGGGGGGGATGTTACTGCGCCATAGGATTTTAAAACGTCATTTATATATGTTAAAAAGTTTTCATGATGATTTCGAAAGTTTAATAAATTTGCAGATGAATGTTATTTATCATTGGCGGCGGAAGCCAAAAAATTTAGGGGGGTGTCCACCTGAAATTTTGTGATGGGTACATGTAAACAATTATCAACTAAAAATTTAGAGGGGGAACCGTCCCCCACCTCAAATTTAGGGGGGACCTGTCCCCCACCCCCCCCCTTCCGCCGCCTATGTAATTTATTGTTGCAAGACCAAAGTCATAGCATGGATCTCCATGGTCATAGGTCATTTTATGATTGATAATAACTGGTAATAATTACATTCAACATTACAAACAATACCCCAATCAATTTTGCAATTATAATCCGTTAAACTTGGATCAATATTCATCTTGATATCAAGGATCATCAATTACATAAGTGTAATATAAGGTCAATGTGTCATGGTAAAAAAGTTATCATAAGCATGATAATTATTATTGGGATAGCGGATAGCATATGATTATAATCAAAGTTTACGAATTTCTTTAATTAAACTCCCGGTCGATATTTGTCTATTAATAGCTCCATGAATTTTGTTCTAGCTATTGGTTGCTCTGTATTTTATGGATTGGATTATAGTAAAATATACTTAATTAAAGTTATTTAGCTTAGAGAGCGTGCCGGTGATTCAAGATGCATTCTCTATATAGAGTGAATCCAAGTAACTGATTTTTTTAAAGGGGAATGAAACCTTTGGAACAAGTAGGCTTGTGTTGAAACAGAAAAATCAAAGAATAAGAACAAATAAAGTTTGAGAAAAATCAGACAAATAATGAGAAAGTTATGAGCTTTTTAATATTGCAATCACTATTGCTATGGAGATCTTCCTATTGGCAATGCGACAAGGATATGTGATGTCACATGTGAACAACTTTCCCTGTGATGGACTATGAAATACCCTCAAAATGTCTCTTTCTGCTTTTTCTTGTGGTGATACAAAATCTTTATAATAATAGTGTATATTTGTAGAGCGCACACACGTTTATCCATGATGTATTCTTTAAAAAATTGTATTACAAGCCCTCATATCGAAAGAACACATGATCTACTGTTAGATGTATAAAAGGCAATAAAGTGAAATATATACTAAAGTAATGGGGGAGTTGTTCACAAGTGACATCACACATCTCTGTCGCATCGCTAATTTGAGGATCTCCATATAGCATTAGTGATGGCAATATTCAAATGCTTATAACTTTCTCATTATTTGTCTATATTTTCTCAAACTTTCGTTAATCTGTTTCTTTTATTTTTTTTGTTTTCACACAAGCTATCTTGTTCCAAAGGTTTCATTCTCCTTTAAGTACCGGTAATACCATCATTGCTAGTAGTCAAACAGTCGGTTATGTCGTTAGAGGCAAAATCCAGATCCATTTTGCAATCGAGCATTTTGTCCAGACAAAATTATGATTTATCTTAAGATGTCAATGAATATAAGTACTGAATGCTGTTTCTCGCTATCGCCTCTATTTTCATTTCGATAACTAAATAAATTTTATATTTATTCAGGAGACAAGAAGAGCATGCTTAATGGATTAATGCAAGATGACTCGAAAGAGCGATTAAACAACATGCACAAAGGAATATTTCTTTCGGTGAGTAATACCATAGAAACGTGTCGTTCTGCTAAAAAAAAGTATTTATGGTTCTGAATGGATTTTTGTACTTATTACATGTAATTATACTATGAGTATTTAAAAAATAAAGAAAAGAAGTGGAAGAAGAAGAAAATAAAGAATTGAGAAAAGGAAGAGCAAAACGAAAGTAAATGGCGCATTGATATCGGAAACGCGAAAAAAAATAATTCGGTAAAGTGGATCCCTGTCCGTACCTATTCATCCCGAAAAACATTTACAAATATAAATTTGTCAAAAATTGCTATTTCCCGCTTTTTATTTCACGAACTTCTTTAATTGAGCTGCTAAATCAAAAACACCTTGTAATATTTGATAACATTTTTGTAGATAATGCTCAAATCGATTTAATCCATTTGAAAGGCCCAATAAATATGGCCACTTTTATGTTATTATAAAGCCCTGTACTTGTTCCCTTTTCCCAAAATTTCAAAACTTTTCTTTTGGTTTGACTTCATTATTTTTCAAATGCATTTTCTTTTGTGATTAAAAAAAGAGCAAGGGGAGAGAGAGAGAGAGAGGGCAAGAACCCCTAACCTACCCTCTTCCAAATAATGTAAGATTTTACTCACCAAAATGATCGTCAAATCATTCGGAGTAGGCATATTAATTAAATGAATAGACCGTTCCGTAAAGTACACTTTGCAAAGATCTCCGTTAAACAGTCGGGTAGTCGAGTAATAAAGTGACCGGTCGCCGCGGATGCCCCTTTCTTGAGTGCATTTGTCTTGCCTGATCCAACTCCTTATATTCCATACATCTCGTTTAAAGATGATCGCTCTCGGAGTAATTGATTTGTTTGATCTTTCGAGCAGTTTGATTCGGTGTGATTTTTTTCCCTTTCTTTAACATGTTTAAAGGTGGTGCTCCGCCCACACGCTGGCTGCAGTGGTCGTTTCAGTAAGTAAGGGCTCGTAAAACTCCCGAAACGTTCGGCGGATATGGTAGTCGGGTTGACATTTGGATAAATCATGCATGCATGCCGCGGTTGAGGGGCAACGAATGAATTGTCAATATACGCACCAAACCCTAAATAAAGCCCCTATTTAAGGGACAAAGCACGTTCGAAATTTGATTGCTTCTGGAATCCCCCTCTCCCTGCAATCGTTTTGAGGGGAGGATGAGCTCTTTACGCCCGATTTCGGTTTGGGATCGCGAACAGGAAGTGGTGATAGTCTCTGTTGCGGCATGTCTACGAGATGGCACAGAACCTATCATGACATGACAAGGGCCCGTTAAACAAAGTTTAGCAATCATCGTAGAACATTTTGCTAACGATGGATTGCACTGACTACAGTGTACAATCAATCGTTAAAATCAAGCGTACAATTAATCGCTAACCTTTGTGTTACGAAACCCAGGTCTCCTTTACCTGCATGTCAGACCGATTCCGAGACGAGGATTGGTTGTTACCCAGTCATCACTCTCGTCATTGAAGTTCTCAATGTGTTGTCACGGGTGTATGAGGTCTGCCATCCTAATATCCTTATATGAACCGTCATTCACTCAATTATTACTAATTTAAAACCTATAAAATGGTGTGAATATGTGACTTTAAAAAGAAATGACACAATCGGCATTCACAGTCAAAGAATTGTGTGCAGGACAAGCAAGAGATCGTGGGAGATGTAAGGGGTTGAATGACGTTCGTAACTGACAGAACGTAATGTGAAATTGTCACTTTGTTGCTGATGTATTGGTCATATACTCACTGAATTTAATTTCAAATATATATATATGTATATATAAATAAGGGTTGGCAAAAGGGAAGAACATGAACATGATTTCTAGAATTTACAAAAACAAATATTCCACTATGACCTGGCAAATTAAGGTAATGATCTACTATATATGACCGCAAATGAAAATAGAATACATGTTTCACGTTAATTCGTCATAAAGTATTGGGAATAACCCTCTCTAGTAGTTTTCGCTAAAGTATTACAACCTAAGTAGTTCATATGAATCTATTATGATTGATAAAAAGTAGAGTGATCAGTTACTATATAGTAGTGGGCTTATTTGTGCATACACACAAACAAATCTTTCTAGGTCAATGACTCGTTATTATGCCCCCTTTAAAATAAATGAGAGTCAAATGACTCATTAAATTGAGTCAAATGACACATATAAGAATAAAAATTCAAGATAATTTATTGTCATGAACAAATAAAATAAACTAAATTTGTTTTCGGGCATATAACAAGTAAGTCGAATCACGTAATGAATAGCTCAAGTGAGTCATATGACACTTTATGTGACATACACACAAATATCACAATGATTCTGATGATGTACATCACAGTTGTGTCATATCATTATAACTGTTTCATGGGTTACATAAAGACAAACCGAATATGTAATTTGACTTAGTCCTTTTTACGTAATTTGACTCACGATACAAAACGTAACGAATCCTACAATGCTCATGATTTTTACCACTCTCTTCTACGTTCTCTCTACGATACGTTTACGACTCGTCTATGGCATAAAAGCACACACACGCAAATACACCCACTCAAGGGAAAAATACACTAGCAAAACTGATAAAGTGGGGGTGTATCATGATTTTCGAAGAAAGCTATGAGCATGTTTAAACGACGACCAGACATAAGCATATTTTTTTATTCTTTAAAATATATAAATGAGGTCAAATATTAAAAGCTACCGTTCTTTACACCCTTTTATCGTATATAGCTGTAGGCCATCGTGTAAAGATATAAATAGATCTGATAGCCACTGCCAAAGTGTACATAGACGTATTCTTTAGTATCCACGTGACACCTACATTCAATTAAAGATGCCATTTCTTAACACCTTCATGAATCAATTATATGCTTAATGGGCACTGGGCGCTCGAGATCTTAACTAATGACCCATCTGGCGCTTGCTGAATCGAAGCGATAAAAATTCAACACTTTGCAATTTGTTGACTATGTACAAAATGATAGATCGTTGCCCTTTCAGGTGAACAAGTAATGACGTCTAGAAATATATTCCTCAGAAAAAAAATGCGACATTTCATCTCGAAGACATTTTTTTCTTTTTATTCATTTTTTAATACAACAGCGGCCGTCATACATGTCATAGGGGTTTGGACTCTCAATATACAATTCTTTGCAATGGCCATATCGGCAATTAAGACCCATTTGGTGCAGTTTATATGTACTATACGCTATACCTACTGTCTATTCAGGGTTTTTTTTATATGTTTTGATCAACCAAGAAAGTTCCTCTACAATATTGCTTTTTTTTTTTTTTACATTACCAGCATGATGTATAAAAACGAATTTACAACAATAATGCATGTATCACTTGAATTTAATCAAAGACATGGAGAGTTATAAACATGAACGTCATCAAACAAATTAATTGATAAAACATTTGAAACCAATCTGCATTTTTAGAATTATTTTCCTACAACCCTCCCTATCAATAAGCAAATGTTTGTCTATGTAGGGGCTCAAGTTCGTCATCTCATTCCTGACAATCTTATATTTAATACCAATCACATCCAGACTCGTATTCATAGTGTGTGAGCGTGTGTGTGTCCGTGCTTAAAATTTGTATTTTGCTACAATTTTCAGTGTATCATTTTTACCCTAATCATCTGACTCATTATAAATATTATTGTTATAGTAACTATCATTACTATTGTTATTATGTTGATTGGTTTGTGTTATTATCACCAGCCTGCATATTATGCCCCGGTATTAAAAGTGTTTTGTCACGATCTGGACGCAAGATGCTCGCATATGCTTCACAACGTTTCACAACTTATTTCATTTTGAAAATAAATTCATTTGTTGTGCATGACAATGCTTAGTTTATTCATATTTCAAATTGTAATGTTCAAACGCAACAGTAAGCTGTCTGTCGTTATTTGACAAATTTTAATTCAACCATTGCTCTTTCCCAATTAACTTGTGCATACAAAGTGTATGATCAGTACAATGCAATCGTGCGTTCAAGCCATTGTGTATAAAATGTGTCCCCCTCTCCAAATGTCAATTCAGGCATGCCCCAATTTAAAAGTACATGCAGCAATCAAAGAAGAAAAAGGAGAAGGTGTCTATATGAATTATTTCAATCACTTAAAAGTAAATAGTAAACGAAAAAGATTTGTTAAAAATGCTTCTTTTTTTCATTTTAGGTAAAGAACAAGCAAAGGAATTGATTACATAGCGAAATATTGTGCTTTCTGCTTCGTGACTTTCGTGGCTTTTAAAGATATAACAGTATAAAATATATATTTGGATTTGAATAAAGAAAAAATCAACACGGTCATATAAAGTCAATGTTTGCATGTTACAAAGAACCAAACTCGATAGACAGGTACTTTATTTTTGTAATCGTCCTTGCTACTTTTATCAAATTTGGGGAATCTATGCTTGTTGGTGTGTCGGAGAAAAGAAAACGAGAAAAAAAATAAAAAGGAAGAGACAGAAGGAAAGGGAAGAAAAGAAGGGGGACGGTACTGATATTTGTATGTTTAATAACGTAATAACGATAATGAAATAATGGGAGTGATAATATTGATATTTCACGATGATAACAGATGCACATTCACAGTATTTCTTCACAGTAATCTTCAAACACTGTACGCATCCGTAGAACCTCATAAAGCACCAGTCACATCCACGGATCCTCAAGGATCAGCACTGCAATGCCGGCATGATTAAGGGAGGTCCGGGATAGTTTTGCCCCGGATTAAGCGTCGACGAGCGTTGATTGCTGCACACACGGCATCTTCACACGGATCTACACGGATCATGCCGGCAGAGCACGTTGTCTACACGGATAGTCCGTGCGTCAACGCGGACCAACACGTCAGATACACGGACCAACGTGGCAGCTTTATTGATCAGCACGGCAGACGTAAATCTGCTATAAAAAATTAGCAGATTTTTTGTCTCGACTGCAGGGCTCACAGGCCTAATTCATTTCCCATAGACTCATGTGTTAAAGTGGCACTTAAAAGAATTCTTAAAAATAAGGAGGAAATTCGAGGGTTGAATGTTTACTACCAGTGGAGAGGATAAATGTCTGACATTCCATATCTGACCCGAGGGTACCTCGACCAGCTCATAATAAAAATAAATCAGCATTTATGAAGATTACACCTGACGGGACCAAATTCATAACTTGAGAAAGTAAAATTACCCTAATTCTTCCGCCAGTAAAAATAATTTGGAAAAAAGTAAGTTCAGTAGGTACCCTCCCTACAATCAGTGCTAGATTGTCAGTCATATTCATTCACTTTTGTCAATCAGCAAAATCAAATTTAAAAATTGGCTCGAGTGAATACTATATGGACTGCCAGTTGTGATTAGGCCCGTGCAACCTGCATAGCAGAGTGAGACTGTAGGCACCGCATAGAGATATATACATCTCTATGAGGCACATCTTTTCCGACGACGGCAGCATCGTCAAGATCAAATCTTTAATAACCGAAGGTTAAGTTTTTGAAATGTTATAACTTAGACAGTATATGGGCTTAGTTCCTGAAACTTGGAGATAATGGTTATCAAGTATTACTAAACATCCTGCCAGAGTCTGATGGCACATAATTAAGGTCAAAGGTCATTTAGGGTCAATGAACTTAGACTATGTTGGGGGAATCAACGTCAAAATCTTAACCGAAGGTTACGTTTTTTTAAATGGCATCATAACTTAAGGTCAAAGGTCATTTATGGTCAATGAACTTTGGCCATGTTGGGGTATTTGTTGATTTTCATCATGACCATGAGAGTTTATGGATCTGGTTCGTGAAACTTGGACATGATAGTAATCAAGTATCACTGAACATCACTTATGAGTTTCAGGTCACATGACCAAGATCAAAGGTCATTTAGGATGAACGAACTTTGGCCATGTTGGAGGTATTTGCTGAATTGCCAACATAACTTTGAAAGTTGATCTAGTTCATGATACTTAGACGTTAGAGTAATCAAGTATCATCGAACATCCTGCTTGTGATTCAGATCACATGACCAAGGTTAAAGGTCATTTAGTGTCAATGAACATAGTATTACATTATCATATGAATTGTGGTCTTTTCTTGTGTAAATAACTATTCAATATAGCTGTTTTTCAAAGTCAGCACTGCTGCTATATTGAATGACGTAATGCAGGCGAGACTGTCAGAGGCGTTCCACTTGTGTTTTATTTACTTAATTCTTTTCTCATCCTTGTCGCATCAACATCGTTATTGTTTTCTGAGTGAATTACAAAATTTTCCAAACTTCCTTACACAGTAGAAACGTATATAATATGTATACAACGCCGTTTGCTATATTTACAGTTGAGTGCTTGAAATCTTAAAGGAGAATGAAACATTTGGAAGAAGATAGGTTGTGTGAACATGGTGAAAACAGAAAAATCTAAGAAAGAGATCAACGAAAATTTGAGAAAAATTTGACAAATAATAAGAAAGATATGAGCATTTGAATATTGCGATCACTAATGCTATGGAGATCCTCACATTGGCAATGCGACAAAGATGTGTGATGTCAATGCGACAAAGATGTGTGATGTCACTTGTGAACAACTCTCCCCATTACTTTAGCATATACATGTATTTCACTGAAACTGTTTCTTCAATCACATCTATCAGTATATCATGTCTTCTTTCTATAGGTGGGCATGTAATACAAATTTTTAAAGAATACATCGTGGATAAAGAGTTTGTATCACCATAAGAAAAAGCAAAAAGAGACAGTTGGGATGTATGTTATAGTCTATCAAAGGGAAAGTTGTTCACCTGTGACATCACACATCCTTGTCGCATTACCAATGGGAGGATCTCCATTGCATTAGTAATTGCAATATTCAAATGCTCATTATTTGTCCGATTATTCTCAAACTTCCTCTGTTCTTATTCTTTGATTTTTCTGTTTCGACACAAGCCTACTTGTTCCAAAGGTTTCATTCCCCTTTAAACATTAAATTATAAATTTGAATATTTAATTTTAAATGAACGAAGCATGTTTATGTCACTGGAAAGTTCATAAAGTAAACAGCATTGTATAAAATTGATGTGAAAAAGACACGGACTGCCAAGGATACTCCAGGCAGCCACACGGCAACTACACGAATCTACACGGCAGTTACACGGACCATCCTGTATTGTTTTGCCAACACGACAGTCCACGGATGACGCTGGATGTTTTTGACAGCCAAAAACTGCAGTGTTGGCCTCACGGACGTTCAAGGACGAACACGGACCTCCAAGGCTGCCCAAGAAGCAAACACGGATCTCTCCCCGGATCAGATCCGGGATGGTCTGGGTCTATGTGACTGGGGCTTAACTCGGGTAACAAGACTTCTTTATTATTGGCGGCACTGGCTAAGCAGCTACACTGTTGGGGGGAAACTTTGGAGAGGTTTAATCTGCCTCTCTGATTGGTCGAATAGATACGATCACAACCGAGCAGTTGGCATACCCTCACTTTCGCGACTGTGTGATCATTTTCGATTAGTAACGAGGATTGCCCGCCATACCACCGTGACCGATGTGCAAATTTCTTAACTCCAGAACAATAAATAAATGCGTATAGCTCTTTGCAAGTCAAGGCATCATCGTGTTACAAAATCATTATAATTATAATATTTTCTTCTGTGTGGGTATACTTGCAACAGTATTTGTCTCGATTCAACTTTCTCATTTTATATCCGATTTTGATGAAATTTATACTCATTGGATTTTTTCTCCTTTTATTCAAGTCAACTTCTTGTTGGGGTTGACTTGTCCTAAACGCACAGGCTAACTTATCGAATCTTGATCCCGGATCTTGACTCACCTTGTTAGGTATTAGTTGAACAATCATGTATGAATAGCCGTAATGGAATAATATTTTCTGCATGACAATCTCGTCCCAATTCCACACTTTTTTTTCTCTCTTCTCATATTGTCGGTAAGTAATTTGAGCGAGAGCTTGTAGTTTATTTCATTTACTTATTTTTGCGGATATATCGGTACGGATTTGGATCCGGTCAAGTCATGAACTATACAGAGATATTTTACACCGATGTGCTTTCCTATGAAATTATACTTCGTCACATGATCGCGAATTAATTGACCAAGTTATCAAGAATACTCATGTATATTCATAAGAGGGATATAATGGTAATTAATAGACGTAAGTACATGAATACAGTATGTGGTATATACAGGATCGTCAACATTGAATACTTAAACAAGGTTACGTTGTTTAAATGTCATGACTTTGAGGGTTTATGGACATGATGGATCTTGTTCAAGAAAATAAAGGCAATGGCGTATCACTGAACATTCTGCCTGAGTTTCAGGTCACCTGACCAAGATCAAAGGTCATTTAGGGTTAACAAACTTTATTAATTTTTCATCATAACTTTGAAATTTTATGGATCTAGTTCTAGTTCTACTTGTTGATATCCTTCACACCACAACCGGGTTTTTTTGCGGGGGGTGGCCACATGCAATTATAATCTAGTGAATTGAATGGTGACATGCACTTTTTGAGGGATTTACCAAATCTAAAGACAGGCCAGTATTTTTAAAGAGATCGTTATCATTAACACGATACACTCATGCTATATTGCTCTCTGTCGAGTAATTGCCCATCTTCATTCGAAGTGACTGACTGATTGAATGGTATAGTGCGTGATTATTCCAAGGAAACCAAATAACTTTCAGCGCTTTTCAGATTTTCTGCCTGTCCTGGGGCCTGTTGCAGAAAGAGTTGCGTTGAAACGCAAGTCAAAATATCAAGCGCAAGTCCCAAATACGGGTGTTTCATTGGCTGATAATCAAGTCGCGAAAGATTTCTTGAGTTACCTTTGGTCGCAACTCTTTTCTGCAACGGACCCCTGATTAACAATAATTAGATTATATATTAATGTCTTCTGAGTCAAGTAGACCCGATGTGTTCATTGATAAGGGCGATGATGCATGATTTCATGTAGCATGTGTAGAGGAAGTCTCGTCCAGCCCTGTTCTAATTATGTCAAAGGTTGAGCATGAATAACACACATTTGGCCCCCATTGTGGCCTAAATACAACCCTGCTCCGAAAACTTTTATAAGTTTCATAGTTTTCCATGGCAGCAAGGTTTTATATAGGGGCGATTCCACCGTCAGTCGCATTATACTTTTATGGGTCTTTTGTATTATTTGCTACCGTCAGTTTTTTCAAAGAGTGAGTCTGTCAATTTTATACTGTGAATTTAAATTGACAACAAATGCTCTAAAACAATGTACAGAAAGGTTGCTGCATGTATTTTGAGAACGCTACGGCATATCCTATACTTGATTAGAATCAAGAACGCTAATCACAGTAACAATAACAATAGCAATCATCATTGCAATGATGATTCAATGATTCACGTGTGAAATGGCCCTAAGAGCCGTTTCCACTTTGATGTTCACTTTTAAAACCGCTTTTGGGGACAGTTACTTCTTTCCAACCACATAGTACTTTTGCTTTTAGTTTGCGCATGCAGGGGAAGAGCAGGGACACAAAACGCCTTTCACACGGCAAAATAAAATCGTAATTTGAATGATTCCAGTAAAAAATAAGGCTAATGACGAATTTTTAGCACGTGTGAAACCAAACTAGAACATGATCAGAATCAATTATTATTTTAGATTCACGTGTGAAAAGGCCCAGAGTTCAGTGACATTCATCTCTAATGCTTTCACCGCTTGTAACAGCACGAAAAATAATGAACAATAACATGACATAAGGGGGGTTTACTATTACGTAATCAATTGTTCTTCGCTGAACACTTTGCGAGTGTCACGTCCAATACTATTGTTATTGCACTCTTTTGTTTTCAAGAGGACGTGGAGCCTTCAACTCTGACCGAAGATAATGACTTGCAAAACGAGAAACATCCACTTTAAACGCAATTAACCGCCCTTTCACACGGTTAAAAAAAATCGTAATTTGAAACCAAACTAGAACATGATTAGAACCGCGAATACTAATCACAGTGACGATAACAATGCAATTATTCAATATTCACGTGTGAAAAGACCCTATGATATTTTGTGCTGTATAGTCGATTTTTTACTGGAACTTTATTATGCAAATTGTATTATTCAGTAGTCACCCGAAGCCTGGATGAGTTGACGGCCTTTCCAAAATTCGCTGTACCTAATTTGCTTCAGTAGCTGCCCCAAAACTATAAAACAGTATGACTTCAGAATTGACTTACCGGTCAGTAAACTGCTCCTGCCCTTCGAATCCGTATCCCAGTGACTTTGTCAGATCGCCGGTATTTTGTTCGTTTGCAATGAGTAATCAACCTGGTGTACAAGTTCCTTTTATGAATTTTGGAGGCGCGTCATTTCGTCTTGAATAAACAGTCGGTGGTACAATTCTTAAGCAAAGATCATAATAACGAGGAGAAACGGTTGCCAATGTGGATTGGGTGAAGCGTATTCTCCGTATTTGCTTAGTCCTATCCCCGTAAAGATCCTCTAACACGAATGCCATTTCTCCTCCCCCATGGAAACCATTCAGAAATTTGGAGCCTGCTCGTAATCGATCTTTATCACTTGACTACTAAAGTGTGTGTGTATGTGTAAAGTAGCATGACTTTGTGATGAACTTTATCACTGGGATGATGCATAGAATAGAAATAAAGGAATGTGTTACGTGATGAACGTGCTATAGAGACCTGTGGGGATTGTCTTGTGATTGACTGAATTACTGTAAAGGTGCATAATACGCCAACTTCATCAATAGCGAGTTTTCGCTAAGCGACGCAGAATGGATCCAACAAAGTAGCAAATACATTGAAACTGAAAGTCACAATGAAGTCTTTGTCGGGGGTCGGTAAATCGGAACAGCAGTTTCGTCCGACGTTTCAGAGCTGACGAAAAATCGCTAATAAAATCATGTCATTTGTGGAGATTTACTGACCCTCGACAAAGACTTGAAGAGCATTTGGCAATAGATTCTCTACGTTCCAGAAAGCGTCCTCCTAGCTTTGCGAAAACTCCCTTGTGCTACGAGCCTAATTACATCAGGAAGACTGGAGATATTCGTTCGACCCAACCCATTCGATTTTTTCCATTTGATGTTGCTGATTGACAAAAATGTATGAATATGATTCAAAATCTAACATTGATTCTAGAAATGGTAACTACTGAACTTCCTTCGCCCAAATTGGGAAGATAAATAAATGACTTGGAACTATTGACTGGCGGACTAATTAGGGCTATTTTACTGTTTCAGTTGATGAATTTGATCCATTCATAGTTATCTTCATAAATTGCGATTTATTTTTAAAATAAGCTGGCTACACAGAAAAAACAAAATTATACAACCTGTATAAAATTTTATACAACCGCTGTTTACTATATGAACCTTACAACTGTTGTTTGAAAATTATACAACCCTCGGTTGTTCAAAATTTAAACAGCAGGTTGTATAAATTTTTTATACAAATTATGTTTAAAACTTGGTTTTATACAGCGGTTGTAAAAAGATTTTTATGCAATACTGATTAAATTTTGTGCAACTGTATAAACTATGGTTGTATAAAAAAAAACTGTTCAAAAATGGTTGTATAAAAGAAGGAGGCAAAGAAGAAGGCAAATGAGAAACTTTTATGCTTTCAGTTTCATTCAAGATATTTATTCTTGCATTTCACACCTGCACAGTAAAGTATGCGTGTTTTTACATTACATACATAGGAGGCAATACTCCCAAAACTTTTTTTACAAGGTATCACTTAAAAACACTATGTAACACTGTGGAAGACTGACATACGATATCGGAACACGGACGAGTAGATTCAATCCTGCACAGGGAAAGGTAGAAAATTTGAAATGTGTACAAAATATGAAGAAATGTCCATAACTTATCATTGACGTATTTGCTGCCCTCTTGTTATCAATATTATTTTTAAAAAGCAGAAATTTTCTTATTACTTGTTTCAGTAACAGTAATTTATTTTATTCCCCCCCCCCGCTTTTTTTACAAGAAAATCAGACACCTGTGTGCTTTCACAAATGCGAAAGATTAACATTATCCTAAAAAGATGGGGATCCTTGTAGTGATCTTAAGTATGCAGAAAATCTCAATCCAGGCATTATATCTAAGAAGTACTCTGATAACTAACTTGCAACAGTGAAGAATTCACATTTTTTCATATTTCAAATAGCTATTTGATACATAAATTAATGAAAATTACATTGAATATTGGCATGATAAATTTAGACAAAAATGTCATTACAATTTCATGAAACATTGCAAATAACAAGACTCATAAATATTACATCTATTTCAACCTATTTGATGCCTAAGACGGGGGGGGGGGGGGCTGATAGTCTGATACAGCCCCTCTTATGATCTCGATCGCAACAAAACTTGGTACGAGTGTTACCCGTCGCATAATCTACAAACTAGAAGATCATTTTCTGCGAACAAGCTCATTGCTAATTAATTATGCTAATTTATGCGTAGAATCAAAATTTTGCTTTAACTAACTAAATAATGCCCCTAAAATGCAAATTTGGGGTACACAGACACTTTATATGAATCTGATCAAATGTACAAAAAAAAATCCAAAATCACATTTAATTTTTTTTATGTATTTTATTGTTTTCTAAATTTCTTATGTATTTCTCAATTTTTTATTGTTTTTCAATGGAAATTGTCGGGGACCATAAATAAGATGGAATTAATAAATTTCAATCAGTAAAAGGAAAAATAATGATACATTTGCCTAAAAACTCTATTTGCATTGGATTTGTACACAAATTCACATTTTTGTTAAATTTTGGGTCTGCAAGCACTTACGAAATGCGTTATTTTGGAACCGCGTATCCGGGGGTCGGAAATTCGGTCTCAAAAGTTGCGCGAGGCTTGAATGTAAAGAGTCGGTGAGCGACGCGGTCAAAAAACTTTACATGGCAGCTTTGTTACAAAAAAAATGTCGAGGGGGGGACCGATTCAGCTCCCCTCAAAATTTTTTGACCATGTCGCTCACTAACTTTTTACTTTCAAGTCTGGCGCAACTCTTGAGACCAAAATTGTGACCCCGGGTACGCCGTTCCGAAATTACGCAACATTTCGTAAGTGCATGCAGACCCAAAATTAATCAAAAACGTGAATTTGTGTACAAATCCAATGCAAATAGTGTTTTTAGCCAAAATTCATAAATGTATCAATATTTTTCCTTTTACTGCTTAAAACCTATTAATTTTATCTTTTTTTATGGTCAAAAGTCTCCGACAATTTCCATTGAAAAAAGTAGATAAACAAAGAAAAACAAAAGAAATTTAGAAAACAATAGAACACATAAGAAAATAAATGTGATGTTGAAATTTTTTTTAAATAAATTTGATCAGATGCCTATCTAGAGTATGTGAAACATAAAAAAATTAGCAATTCAGGGGCATTATCTATGATTTTATGCATAAATTATCATAATTAATGAGACATGCAATTTTTTGCAGAATTTGATGTTATAGTTTTGTGATAATGCCATGGGTAACACGTGTGCCAATTTTCGTCTCGATCGCGCCATCCACGGCGGAGATCGTAGGGGGGGGGGCTGAATTAGCCCCCCCCCCCGTCTTCTTAGGCGTCGAAATAGCCCAGTCTATTTAGGGGTGTAGCCACTGAATACTATGTGAGCAAAGCAAATATGAAATATATGTCCTATTACAGAACCAAGCTCAGCATTACTGCAGGCCAAAGTGAAATAAGTGTGCAATGGATGAAAAATTAGAGGGTGGTATCCAATTATGGTACAAAAGATCCTTCGGTTTTAATGCATTGAGCAAATGTTCAGTTGCTGAATATTTAAAGGACAAGTCCACCCCAACAAAAACTTGATTTGAATAAAAAGAGAAAAATTCAAAAAGCATAACACTGAAAATTTCAACAAAATCTGATGTAAAATAAGAAAGTTATGGCATTTTAAAGTTTTCAACAAAATAGTTATATGAACGAGCTAGTTGCATCCAAATGAGAGTTGATGACATCACTCACTCACTATTTCTTTTGTATTTTATTATATGAAATATTTCATTTTCTCATCATTGTCATGTGAAATGAAGTTTCATTCCTCCCTGAACACGTGGAATTCCATTATTTTAACATTTTGTGCTTCAGGCAAGGAGGTCCTAATTGCCAAATTCGTAAAAATTGACATATTGTATAATTCAAACAATAAAAACAAAAGAAATAGTGAGTGACATCATCGACTCATTTGGATTTTACTGGCTCGTTCATATAACTATTTTGTTGAAAATAAGCGAAACTTTGAAGTGTCATAATTTTCCTATTTTACATCTGATTTTGATGAAATTTTCAGCATTGTGCTTGTCTGATTTTTCTTTATTGATTCAAATCAACATTTTTCTGAGGTGGACTTGACCTTTAAATAAATTCAACGATGGAACATTCATAATTAGCATTGAGAAAGTATCGAAATGAGTCAAATTTATCCTGGCACAACAAGTTGGAATAAAGATTGTCATCTAAATGTTTCAGACATGCCTTAGAAGATTCTTTCTTGTATTTGCATGAAATCTGGAAAGATGATGTGTACTGGACTTAAAGTTCTTACAACAAAGATAACAAGAACTGTTCTTCTGCACCAAAAGGTGAAATTATTCAAACAACTCTTTAAATTAGCCAACCGTCATAAAAAATGCCATTTGACCTAAAAATATTTACATGTGATCAATAGAATAACAAACGAGCACTCCTCTTAACCCCAACTAGACCAAGCTTTTTTGGCTGCTCTGTGGGGGGGGTTGCCCCGGGAGCCACTTACATTGACGAGTGGATACCATGCGCGACCTAAAAAACAGGTAAAAAGGATGTCTTTTTAACGACATTTCACGTTGCGTACGTAACGTGATAATGGTGTAAAAAACACAAATATAATGAAAAAAGGGTATCTATTTCGCTAGGAAAATCACGTGTTTAGGGTCAAATTTGCGGGGACGATAAAACAAAATAAAAATGTTTCATAAAGGATGTCCTTTTTGCCCTAACACTTCGTGTTTAGAGTCTGATTTGCACGTAGAGTAGAAGATGGGGTCGTACCAAACCAACTAAGGTAAAGCAGACAACCGAAGGACCCGTAACAATAAAACATTACTTGTTTAGGGGTTCATTTCAGAGAATATTTGCCAAGAGTATCGTTTTGTTTCCAATAGTTGTTAAGGGTAGGGTTTCACACGCCAATACTTGTTAAGGGGTGCATGTTCCGAATATGGAAATTACGTGTTTAGGGTGCTTTTCGAGACCCCATGGTCGCGCATGGTATCCACTCGTGAATGGAAGTGCCCCCCCCCCCCTGCCGATCACGCGAGCAATTTGCACGCTGGTAGTGTGCGATGTAATCTACAAGGCTGTATGGTAAAATTTTCCAAATAATGATATTATTTTATATGAATTAATTTATGGGTAAATCATATTTTTTTTGCTCTAATTCACTTCATATCATAAAGCTCCCAGAATGCTAATTTTTGGTAAAAATATTCTTTGTAGCATTCTTAACAATCGCAATTGAAAAAAACTTCAGTTTGGAAATCAATTTCTTATGTATTTTATTGTTTTAGGAATTTCTTTGTTTTTCAACCTTTTTTTCACCAGATTTATATTATAGCACAGCCTGTTTGAAGCATATAATTATGCTAAAATCAATTGACTTCTGCTGTTTAAAGTAAAAATCATAGCTTTATGAATAGATGCGAAAACTCAATTTGCATTGACTTTGTGGACGAAATCACGTTTTGGAACAATTTTTTGTCAGACATGAACTTACGAAATGTTGCATAATTCGGGACAATGTACCTGGGCATAGTAAATTTGGTCTCAAAAGATGCGCGAGACTTAGTATAAACTCTGAGAGTGGCAGGGTCAACAAATCTCCCGCGGAGGAATGATCGCAGAAAATGTTGGGGAAGGTTGTTTTAAACCCCCCCCCCGGCCTGTTTAGGGTTAAGAAGGGAAAGTAGGTGTTAATTAGCACCTTTTTCATATACTTGCTCACAAAACCTAAAATACTGTATGTAAATGTCAATGAAAGGCTGCCAATATAAGGTTTAAAGGCAAGGTTCATCCTGACATTGCATGTTAGTTGGTGAAAATCCACCAAGAATAAGAGTTATGAAGTTTTAAATTTGTGACTTCACATGCGAGCAGCTCCCCATATTTTATGTGATATCAATTCTATACAAGTGCCTTTTCTAGGGAAATTGGAAAATGATTTTACCTGTGGATTCAATGTTATCAGAACATTATTTCATACAAGCTTCTGATAAAAACCCATTTAATTATCATGAAAAAACCATTAAAAATGGCAATTTATGGATTTTTATTACATGATTGACATATTGGGAGCTGCTCGCATGTCATGTCACAAATTTAAAATTTTGAAGCCTCATAACTCTGTTATTCTTTGATATTCGGCAAACTTTAATTTATTAATTTCTCTCATGGTTCTCCTTAAAACCAACTTGATGTCAGGGTGAAATTAGGTCCAAGGGTGCCACTGTGCAATCACTCCCAGGTATGGAACGCGCCGTTGTCAATTCCTGTTCATCTTCTTTTTCTTCTGCTCCTTCCTAAATAAAGTGCAAAACAAAGAATCGAAGGGGGTAGAAGACCAATCACACAGACATCTAGTTGGATAATCTGTATTATACCTTACATACTAAACAGCAGGGTTGGTAATACAGGAGTGGGAAATACATGATATTTCGAAAATCATAATGACAAGGTTCACAAAACATGACAATTGCATCATTCTACCAAAAAAAAGAAATATCCAATACAATGACACTTTGGCTATATCACTGAAATTAAAGATCTAAATTGTTCTATTCTTTTTGGGCCATCATGTATAATGAAATGGGCAAGTGAATCTGGTCAACTTACGATTTTCAGCATGGGAAATCATGCGGCTCAGATTTTTAATTGTGGTATTATTAGCCAATACTTCAAGGGATTGTCAAATGCTGAAAATATTCATGTTTAAATAAATAGAGTAGAATTCACTGAACAAAATGCCGAAAATTTCATCAAAATCGGATGACAAATAATAAAGTTATTGAAGTTTAGCAATTTTTTGTGAAAACAGTCGTCATGAATATTCATTAGGTGGGCTGATGATGTCACATCTCCACTTTCCGTTTTCTTATGTTATTACATAAAACCATATTTTTTCATTATTTCATACTTGTGTGACTAATACAATGTATGTCTCCTTTATAATGAAATAAGTTGCAGCAATCAATATCTAATGCACTCAATGAAATGTCAATCCAATTTTTCTAGTTCTTGGAGGAAAAAAATTGAATAAACCTATTTTCATACAATAAAATACAAAAGAATAAGTGGAGATGTGACATCATTAGCCCACTTAATGAATATTCATGACGACGATTTTCACAAAATATTGCTAAATTTTAAAATTCAATAACTTTGTTATCCAATTTGATGAAATTTTTGGCAGTTTGCTCAGTGAATTCTACTCTAAATATTTTCAACCCGGACCATCCCTTTAAGAAGGACTTCTATTGCTCCCCCCCACAAAATAAATAACATGAATCAGCGTTGATCTCATTACATTATTGAGGTAAAACCATAGGAGGTATTTTTCTGAGTTTAGAGAACTGCATTTAAGGAGATTTCAAGTCTTCGCAAGATGTGCAGTTTTGCATAGACATCCAACAACCATGACATACATGCAGAATAGGTATTGACTAAGTCATTGTGTGAACTTATTCCGTTGTTATGATTTGCGTTACAGAATTGAGATACTTAATTTAGTATCAGGATTATTAGATAGAACAAATACAGTCAGATAGCTGCCCTGAACAGATTTCAATGTTGGGGTCAAAATTTTACTTGCCCACATTAATTTTTTTTTTTACCTTTTTGGGTAAGCAACTTAAGCACTTTGATATTTTCACTTGCCTTGGTCAAGTGAGCATGCGCTACAGTCAAACCTAAGTGCTCTCAAAGATTGCCAACAGTAACGTTCTAATATTGTTCAGGAAAATCAGAGCTTTAACCTAAATTGGCCAAAAAATAAATATATAAATAAATAAATAAAAACTTTGAAAAAGTAAGATGATAATCAATACTTACTAATTGGAGATTGATGAAAGATTCAAGACTTTGAAGTACGGCACATTAATTTGCCTCATTCCCCTTTCGTTCTGCCGATCAAAATCCCAGGAAGTACTGAAAGCCAAATTTTCTTCATTGTTGACCTGTATAAATGAAAATACGGTTTGAGCAAAGAAGTGACCGGTGAAGGAAGGGAAAACAAAATAAGAATGGGAGCAAAGAAAATAGGAAAGAAAGATGAAGGTGAGGAGATATCAGCATTTTCAAACTAAATGTGTTTGCCTGCAAGTGAGATTCAATCTTACAAGTGGAATGGGTACAAGTATATAATTGAGATATTATAAGGATTGAAGGTAATAAAGGGATTCACCATGGTGATTTCAGCCAAAATGTGTATCACCCATTAATATACAACAAAATCATTTTATATTCAAAAGGCTTGTTGACCCCTGCCTGTGACCTTGGAACTGGAGGTGACCTTCAAATCTCTGAAGAACATCATCTCTCTTAGATTGGTAACAATTTATGAGTGATGATAGAAATTTAAACAAACAAACCAAAATCCTAACAATGAGCTCCAAAAGTTCTTCAACCCCTGCTGTAACATTTGACCTGGAGGTGACCTTCAACCCACTCCCCGGGGACATCTACCATCCAAGTTTGGTAAAAAAATGGGCATACACTGTACATGGATCAAACGTTATGAGCTGTAATACAAAACTTGCCCTAATAGGCTTAACTTTGACCCATGCTCATCATCAGCCTGACCCATGACGTGACCCTCATGTTTGGTAAAATTGAAATAAATTTGCATATAACCATGCTTCTCTGCAAGTTGGATTAAAAGCCTTGAGTACAAAGTTATTCAAGTTTTGTCAGTGTTCCCATTTGAAATTCCTGCAATGCATTACTGCTACACAATCCGGGGGGGGGGGGGCACTCGACCCAAAATTGGTGGGGGTGTGCCGCGGGCGAAACAAAAAACGGGGGCCTTGGAGTGGGCTAATTGTAAAAAGGAGGGTCCTCGGAACGGGCTTCAGAACTACAAATGTTGGTGAAATCGGGGGTCCTTGGAACGAGTCGCCTGCATGTGAGTGCCTTCATGCATCCCTATGGAACGGGCATACGTGCATGCAGCTAGACCGGCAGCATGGGCGGCGGGTGCGCTAGCACAGAGGCAATGGTCAGACAGCGTTCATTGCAGCGGCTGCTTTTTCAAAATTACGACTCATTGTAGCAGATCGATCGGAACGGCATAACAGAAAATATGCGAAGCTTTGGAGCGGATTCCTTTTTCACGAGAAGAAAATATTATGCCTTGGAGTGGCTTTCTTTGTTCTTTTTCTTAATAGGCTAAAAATGCTATGCCTTGGAACGGAAATTTGAGTGTAAAAATGGGGGTCCCCTCCGCTGCACATACCCACTATGCATTATATACTGAGTGCCCCCCCCCCCCCCCCCCTACACAATAATGCAATAATGGTGAATAATGCTGATAATGCTGTGCGCAGTGTTCAGCTGGTATTATGTTGAGAGTCAATTATCTCTCTTTAATGGCTTGTGCAACACGATAGTAAAAAAAGGGTCTGTGTTACTTCCTCTTCAGAAATCATTACTCTGAATTGGTGTATGTTACTGTAGAACATCACTTGCTTGTTTCGATGAGGTCCATTAACTATACTAATTATGTTGGACAGGATTCGGTGTACATAAGAACACTGATTTCACTTGTAAGCATTGTTATTCTTACACACCTGGAGAGGAAATATCCTCTTTTGCAGTTTAAATGCTAATTGATGCAGCTTTGTAAAAGTCTTCGCACTGCTACTGTAAGTTTGAATTGAGTATAACTATAAGACTAAAACTTACTCTGCGTCATTTTCTGGTCCACTCCAGCCCCTAGGATCTTTCTATACCCTGGATTAATCTTCTCCGCAAATTCCAAAGTCTGCCTGGACAACTTTGGCCACATTGTGAAAAGGGCACCAGGAGCTGCATCAATTGTTAAATCAAAGTCTTGATCAATCTGAAAATGAAATAAGTATTTATATATAAGCTGTATAACACATAATACAATTACCAGCAATACCATGTTTTCATACATTACCGGTACATTGTAATTAAAGTCATGCTAAATATTGCTCATTAAATAAAAAAAATAAAACTTATCAATGTTTGTAACAAAAACCCTAGGTCACATGCACACACTGCACAAATCAAGTAAAGTCTAGTGAGCTTTGACATTGACCTTTCTATTTCTAACCATTTATCACATTTTTTTAAATATTGATCACTATTGGAGTAATTAACCACTGGAGAAAAATACTTAGTATTTGCAAAATGAGGGGGGGGGGGTTAGGTGGGGAAATTAATATCCCCCCCGCCAGAGATTGACATTCATGGAAAGAACATAACTTAATCTTTCCAATCGGATTTCAGAACAACTTTTCCACTAATCATAGAAATATGACAACTAAGATGCAACTGAATTTTTAACACTGAGGCAGATCGAGTAAGTGATCCTAAGATCTTGCACTATATTCTCAAGCAAGAAAGAGAATAATTTTGGAAATTCATAACCAAAAATGCTTCGTTCAACTTCGAACAATTAAATTTAATTTTTTTTTTCATAATGCGAATCCACTGCACTAATCAAGTTATTTTACCATTCCCAAAAGCTGTAGATATTTGTCAAGAATTTCTGCTGTGCTTGGTCGCGGGTTTCCTCTAGTCAACTCATATCTAGGTACCGTGGTTCGTCACATTAACAACAATGTTGTCAGGTGATGAGTAATATTGCATCCAGTAGGTGTCTTCTTCGTGCTCATCTTCTGCAACATTTAACTGTGATAAACATGAATCAAAGATCAAGAATAGTAACATTAATTATTACACAAGTTATCTGACTATTCTATAGAGAACTGATGGAATAAGTGGATAAATTGTAGAAATTCTCAATAAAAAATTCCCCTGTGCACAGTGGGAATTTACATGAAGTCAACCTAAATGTAATTCCTGTATCTCAGATTCAAAATTAGTTTCTGATCATTCACAAACTGTACATACATCTGCAATTACAATGTAACATTTAGATCTGTTGCTATTTGCATGTAGCCTGTCCTCGCTAGGCTGGCCAATAAGGGACTATTGGCCAAGCTAGGCCAGGATTTAGATCTAGGTTTGGACCTATAGTATAGACCTAGATTTTAATGGGGTTTAACATACACATATGTAGACGTACAAAATTGAATAAAGTTGACTAGAAATAGATCTAGCCAGGCCTACATTACACGTAGGCTATGTGCTTGAGGACGGCCCGAGCTTGTACCGGACCCGGTACCTCGCGCATATCGCATCCGCATGCGATCATCGGCAGTGAATTATTTATGTGTGAGGATGATCATCACAGTTCATGTAGGCTATAATTCAAATCACCAATTTTGAGACTAATACTAATAGAAGCATGGAAAGAAGTGAAACTTTGTGTAAAGATCGTGATGTTGCATGAATTTCTTATTTCACCCCCATAAAATCCCACCTTTTGTCACTCAGAATATCAGATCGAGTTCATGGTCTCGAAGTTCGTGTAAGTTGAGCATGGTGTAGGCCCTTGTAATTAAGTGGAGTGGATCCTGCACGAACTTCGCTCAAGCCTTGTACCATAGTCTGCGCACATGCGTATCTGCGCAATTCTAGTAGAATCTTTAAGATACGCAATGCAAACTTTACACATCTAATGCATAGACAGATATTTATTGCAAAATCCGACTCACTGGTGGAAAAATAATGAAATTTGGGTATTTCTTATGACAGCCTCAAAATGCAGCCTTTCTCATCAAAATCTCCAAATCACGTGCAAAAGTGAATGGGTGCGCAGACTGGGGCACCATTTTTTTTCAATCTCAAAATGACTGCCGGCCGAGCCGAGGTTTTTCCAATAAAATCATAGGCCTATATTTCTGACTTGGCGACCATCATATAGAGTTACACACGTACATGCACACACAATAAAAGCACTGCAACAACGGTAACAATGCATTGACTTTTGAGATTATTCATGAACATTCACTCGAAATCAAGCAATGAATTTACCTCTAAAGATTGGAACTAAATGTGGAAGGTCCCACTCCTGAAGCAGGTTTGTCACCCCCAAATCTTTCATTTTCTAAAACGGAGATTAAACACGATTTTTCCAGTGCACTGCAGCAGCAGTCTCCGAGTCGAACATACTCAACGCCATCTTCCGACCACTAGCATAGCACTGCGCACGCGTACGCATGCGCTTTACATGTGCCGGTATCTTGTACAACCCCCTGTTCAAGCCTTCTGTCTACGGACCTTAAACAGGTCAATTCGCCGTGTTTTATACCGATATTTATCAAAGCTTAAACATGTGCTGTTCAAAAAATTATACAGCACCTCTTATACAGCGATATTTTGTACAGCGTTTTTACTGTGTACGGTGTCCTTTCCTGGTCAGATATATATCCTATCCAATGGTAGTAAACATTCCACCCTCTAATTTCACTTTTATTTTTTATGAATTTTTCAAAAGTGCCATTTTAACACCCAAGTCTATGGAGAATGTTTTACGCGCGTGGCACCTATAATCCACTGACCCGAAGGCCTATCTAGAAGTCTCGCCCGACTGGAACGCATCGGTCTGAAATATTCGTCCATCCTTATAGCATGGACCTACATGGTCGCAGCAATCCCCTGACCGATACAACAGTGGCTTTCACAAATATGAACGTTGATTTATTTTTTAGTCGTGATTAAGACATGACAAATAAAAATAAAATGGATTTTTAAAAGTAATTTGAGTAAACTTAATTTCATATACGAAATACATACGAATAAGTGGTGGTATCTTCCTCATTGCATAAGACATGCATAGAACTGTTTCACTTAAGTAATGCAAAACTTTGAAATGTCATAACTGTTATTCCAGCATAGTCCGATTTTGATGCAATATTCAGTGTTTATAGTTTGTCTGATTTTACTTAAAAAATGATATCAAAAAAATAAAAAATAATAATAACGACAATTCATGTATATATTTGTATATTGCACGTATCCATCTTTCTTCAGGTGCTCAAGGCTCTCCTGTCTGTTAAAATCATATTATATTTAGTCAAGGGTGCCCCTTCGAATGGGAAGTTCACACTAACGAAAAGTTTATTGTAAAAAATGGTGAAGGTTTGAGAAAAATCCATCAAAGATTAAAAAAGTTTATTAATTATAATTTTCAGTTTTTGAATTGTGACCTCATATACGAGCACGAGCAGCACCCCCATATGTTATGTATTATGAAATGCACAAATTTCCAGATCTTTAATGGTTCGTGATGACTCACATTTCTTTTTTTTTATTTCCAGAAGCAGGTGTAAAATGATTTGTCTAATGATATGTTGAAGGTACGATAAAAAAACCTTTCCATTTTCTGAGAAATTAGCAGTTCATTGACTTTATTTTACCGTACGATATAGGGAAAGCTACTCGCACATGACGTCACAAAAATAAAATTCTAATAACTTTTTAATTTTTTGATGAATTTTTCTCACACCTTCACCAATATTTATAATATTTTTTTCTACTAATTTTCTGATAAACTTATTGTCAGGGTGAACTACCCCTTTAAATTGGAAGGTTAGCTTTGGTTATTTAACTTGAATGGTTTGACCGCTTAGTTATTGTCTGAGTGTGCATAATTATTATTATGATAACTTACTGCTTTCTCGAAGAAACTTCGTCAGCAGCAGGCAAAGCTGATTCGAATGAACTACCACGCCATGATGTACCCGATGAACAAGCCCTTGCTTCCGTTCGATGAAGCACAGTCACTACGAAAGAACGTTGTAGCCAATGTTTGCACCTTATTTGAAGAAAATGCATACGGGGCCAAGCCCCCGATCCCCGGACATCTCCTCGTTGATGACAATCACCATCTCATCTTTTGTCAGGTATCTATAATCACCCTTTTTGATAGGACGAGAGAACGATTTTCATTTCATTTATTTATTCATTTTTATGTATTCATTTATTTATTCATATATACGTGTATATATATATTTTTCTCTCTCTTTTTTTGGGGGGTCTTTTTTTTCTTTGCTTGTGTTTCATCACATTTCTCTGTTGTTTTTCGATGTGATTGTCATTTAATCTTAATTATGTCGTCAAGTGAATTACAAAGTTGAATAAGAACAAGGGAACCTTCGAATATTCTGCTCATAAGATTTCCTCATAGAGATGTATGTAAATGCATTTGAGCATTATTATGGTATAATACCAACATTTTTGTAACGTTGTGGATTTGTGGGAATGGAATTCCTTAATTTACAAGGGCGTTATAGGGGTCGGTGGCCAGGGAGGGGGGGGGGGCAGAGCCAAAAAAAAATTCAGTCATATCATGAACAGGCAGTGGCGTAATGAGGCAAAAAAAAAAAAAACAAATTATGATTGTGCGCGAGCATTAGGATTCTACGTGGCAGTAGCCTGATGAGTAAAGAAAAAATATTGAAAAGAGGGTACACAGTGTGGTAAAAAGTTGCTTAATGTAAGTCCCGAGCGAGCGAAGCTAGCGAGAAAAAATTACATTTTATGAGAATCTAACTTAAAAAATAGATTTTTATATGATATTCAGAAAATAACATATCTTGCACTTTGCTTTTCTTTCTTTCCTCCTATTCTTTGTTATCTTGGTTGTAGAACTTTTGGGGGCCATAGCCCAAACCATTCCATCTGTATGCCAATGCAATGCTGGTGGGGTCGGGGGCGGAGCCCCCGAAACCTCTTGATATATTAAAGCCATTTTAAACCTTACAGATGACCGCTATTTTTAATCAAATCGTGGGTATGTACATACAGCTTTTACACAATTTAACGCAGTTGCGCAATAAACCACATATTGTGAGGGTGCATAACATAGCAGCGAGCCAGAAAAAATTTGCCATTTAAAATGACATTTTAATTATGTGACATATTTTTACATTTTATGCAGCAAATAACATATTCAATTTTTTCAATGATTCATTTCATTTTATTGCCTCCTTAATTTATTTCCTTTGATTTTCCTTTTCTGTGGAATCCCCCCCCCCCAGCACAAAACCTAGTGCAGGAAGGGTCCGTTATAGGGTCCACCCCGTTATATAGCCCTTTGGAGGTTACATATTAAGAGCCCCTACTGCATGGGGCCTGGGCAGATCCCTAGGTAGCTTTGAAGATTTAGCCAAAGTGAAAATTAAGAGACTTTTTACGGTACAGCGTGTAGCTTTACTCAGGTACATATCTTTGGCTACGAACTTTTTTGTCCTGATTGCGACTGTTATTGCATAACATTTATAGCAAGCTTTTAATAGACTTCAAACACCGATGTACAAAACGTTATATGCCATCCATCTTTCTAAAGTTTCCGTTCTTTAATTTCAATACTCGGCAGCCCGGTCGTATTATTAAGTTCTCCTCGTTTTTGCTTTCTTGTCCCTTTTCTTTATTTTCCAATTTAGCTTTTGATTCATTGCATTCTATCTTCATTTCCCTTCTTTG
Organism: Lytechinus variegatus; assembly: GCF_018143015.1. Taxonomy (NCBI): domain Eukaryota; kingdom Metazoa; phylum Echinodermata; class Echinoidea; order Temnopleuroida; family Toxopneustidae; genus Lytechinus; species Lytechinus variegatus. Next base: position 56,859,159 of record NC_054742.1, on the reverse strand, counting down.
CTTTTAATTTATCATATTTAAAATTTATTTCCCTTTCTTATTTATCATGGTAATGTATGATAATTTCGGGATGATTTGTTCTTTCTCACATATATCTTTCTTTTTCTCAATATTCTTCCGTTTTCCTTTTTTATGTTTTTTCATATAGTTTTCTTTAAACTTTTCCGTTTCCCTCTCCCTTTTCCTTTTTTTTAACTTTTCCCGGTGAAATCCGCCGGTGGGAGGGGGGGGGGGGGGTGGACAGCCTGCTCCCTGCCTGTTACGCCATTGATGTTTTACTCTATTATTTTCCACATCACACTTTAGATTAGACATTTGGTAATGAAAAATAGGCCTGATGGCACTGATCTTCAGAATCAATAACTTCCAAACTTAGAGTCACAGTGCATTTACTTGAAGATTTGCTATGAATTTGCTATGAATCCAGTGACCGGGTAATAATAATTGTAAAGCGCTTTGAACAGTCGTAGATTGATAAAGCGCTATATAAATGTCAATTATTATTATTATTATTAGATTTTGGAGCCATGGCGTGTTTTCCTTAAGCAAGAAATTTACCAACATTATGCTGCACTCAACCCAGGTAAGGTGAATGGATACCCAGTAGGAAGAAATTCCTCGAATGCTATATAGAGCGCCTGTCGGCAGCACGGCTATAGCCGGGATGTTAATGATAATAATAACATTGATGTTATGCGCATTTGAGTACCATATGTACAATCATTTTTTTTATTATTATCATTACACAGTAATAACTGTGGCGAAGACAACATTTTACACCAGTGCTAAATTTGCGACGTTTGTATAACACACCATGGTGCTAAACAACATCCATGGTTGTTTAACACCCGTTGGTGTTATGTTCAAACTGTAGGGTGTAATGTCAACACCTTTGAGTGTGGTCCGACATCAATTGGTGTCCATTTTTAACAACCAAGGTTTTCCAGCGTGAAAGTCCATTGCACTGTTTAGATTCTCCTTTTGAGAAAAAAAATTACGCGCAGTTAAATCCCAAATAACCTTCTAACGGAACTTTTCATTTAATTTGTGTTGTAGATTCGCAAAGTTGCCTCCATTACTTGGCGTCAAGTCCTTGATGAAGCAGCCAATAAGAAAGGCAGTCACAAGATTCAACGACTGAGCACGTACACAGCAACAGAGAGAAATTACAGACTTAAACATTATACTAAGGTGAGAACATAGAGGGCTCACTACAATGGTTATGATACAAACTAATGAACCTGGTTGCTAACGAATATATTTATTTATTCATTTACTTACTAATTTATTCATTGTTTCATTCATTTTTTTTATTAATTTATATATCGACTGATTTAGTATACATGTATTTATGTACTGACAATTGTTTATTCATTTACACATTTATTGATTTATAAATGTATTTATTCATTCATGCATGTTGACGGTGTTACAATATTAGTATAATGAAGTAGATTACATAAATTATTTAAAAGTATACATGAAGGAGTACATGTTCATATTGAGATACTTAAAGCTTTATTGGTTTCAAAACTAACTTACAAGATACAATGGAAAAGACCCAATCGTATGTTAAAGAAGTCTGAAAAATAAAGGAAACATAGATATGCATGTAGGCCTACGTGCAATTATGATTAACTTTTATCTGAACATACATATACATGCTCGCATAAGCTGGATTGCTTTTAGTTTCAAAATCTATAATTAGTATATGTCACGTGCTCCACTTTAATTGTTCATTTTCATGAAACTACACTGTAAAAAATGAAGTGCTAATTTAGCACTTACAGTGCTTGTATAGTGACTGCACTACGAGTGCTGATTTTCTGGTTTAAATTTGAACAAGAAAATCAGCACTCGTAGTGCAGTCACTATACAAATGCTGTAAGTGCTAAATTAGCACTTCGTTTTTTACAGTGTAAAGATCAGTTCTTCTTTATTGGAAGTGAGAAAAAATCAAACAATTAACATGATTAAAATGAAACTGAAGGGCAATTTCTACATATTAACACCATGCCCTTGAGTTAGGCTGTTTGAAAGTTTTGACACGAATACAATCTAACGAAACGAAGACTTTTGCTATGAATTTATGTAATTATAACAAACTAAATGAACGTCGATGTTTTATTACACGTTATTTATCATTTTTATTCATTTCTCATCTAATCACTTCCACATATTCATTTTTTTTTTTCATTTGTGATATTTAACAGTACAGTATTTAACAATACTTTTTTTAATCATTATATTGCTAGCATAGTTATGATCATGTCTTTTATCGTTAAGATTCTATAGATTACTCATGTACACTCATATCTTTCTATTTATTTTTATTCTTTGCTTGTAAATATAACAGTTCTAATTAGCTTCTTTTCTGGACCCCATGGAAGACCAGCAGTGTCGTGCCTGTCGCAGCTGAATATGAGTTATCCAGCCGATTCCATTTTGTTGTTTCTCTCACTCTTATATATGTATGAATTTGTCTTTTTTTAATGTAATCTGGATCATTTTCATCTTCATTACTATTAATTTGGGTGGTTGACTATTTCATCGTTAAAATTACAAATATTCTCTCAAGAATTAGACAGGCTTAGCTGATTTTCTTTCTAACAAGTTATGAAAGATAAATGATTGGTTCGGCTCTATTCACCGTGTAAAAATAAAAACAAAATACATTGTACAATTATTCAAAAATGAATATGTAAACACTTGAAAAGGTACAGATGGATCACTCTATTCAGAGCCATTGATATTATGGCTCTGTTCTTTCTAGAGGTCCAGCCTTTTTGGCATCAAGCCTTTTAGTCCATATCCGTTAACATTTGTGGGTTCTGCGTGCGAAACGTTTCCTGTTATTACGGTCTTTCCCCTTTATTAAGAAAATGATCCTTGCTATTTCTTCCCCAAAAAGGAAAGCTGCCTAATCAAATACTTCCCAGAAAATTTGTCTAAGAATCGTGAAACGAGAAATGAACCACGTATGTGGGGGTGGGTAGGTAAATGTCGGGTGCATATTTTCCAATTGAGACAGTGTTTACTTTCGTCTCAACGCTGAAGTGGATTTTGGTTCCAAATAATTATACTCTCGATAACATGAAAATAGAAGACGATGCATGAGACTAAGAGGACATTGGCATCAGTATAAGCTGAACAAGGAGCAATCCCCCCCCCCCCCGCCCCAGTGGGTAAAAGTGGTAAGAGAATGGAAAGAGCGGGAAAGAAGAAGAGACGAAAAAAAATAATGAAAGCAGAGATAAACGAAGGGAGGGAATAGGAAAGGATATTGGATAGAAGATTATTGAATTAAGATCATATCCTAATCTTCTTGCCGTGAGGGTATTTAGAAAAAAATGTATTTATTTATTACTATAAGAGTTACTGTCGATCGATATCCAAAAGAAAATTGATTTGATTTGATTTAATTGATTTCCGTTTCACAACATAAGAATGATAAATATAACATGACAAGGTCAAAAATACTGCAAAACATAATAATATATATATAACATAATCTTAGACTTAAGGAACATGATTTAACAAATAAAAAAAAACCTAATATGACATTTGTATTTGAAAGTAATACGGAGGGTCTTGCCGAAAAATTAAATCAAACACAAAGTTGGACTTGATCTTATGGTGGGGCATGAATGGACAAATTTAGAAATATTTTTTTTTGGAGCATTCAAATGCTAAATCTACTTTTCTCCAATACTTCAACCTTTGCATTAAATAAGCGGTGACCCCCTCCCCCAAATCGAGACCTCTGCGTCTGTGTTTAATGATCAGCGGTAACATTAATTTTCAAAAACTACTATCAATGTGTTTTATACTCCGCCCTTTCCAAGGTAAAAAATAAATAGTTATTTGAATGATGATTCCAATGAATATAGGCTAATTACGATTTTTTTTTTACCAAACTAGAATCACGAACGCTAATCACAATCACGAATTCAAATTCTACTCCGTTTGTGAATTCCAGTTAAGTTTCACTCAAATTACAATAGGGGAGGCGGGGTAAGTTGAGCATAGGGGCAAGTTGATCCACCAGCCCCAGGCCAATAATGAATGAGTCAGACATTGTGGTGGTGTCATGTATTGATGACCCATAGCATAACCCCTAACCCCACCACATTGTTTCCAACTTTGAAACAAAAAGTATTTTTTTAGAGGGAAAAATATGAATTTCAGCCCAAAAAGTAAAAAAGAGTGTGAAATAGATAAGTGCTTTATAAACACACACGTCTTTAAATATAATAAAGACATGATAAAAACATTATTAGTCCAGGTATGGATCTTCATTCTTGTCATAGTCTTTTATATGATGGATGCATTATAAATGTGTGGATACAAAATTATCGCACTAAGTTCGGACTGGGGTAAGTTGAGCCAAACAGCATGGGGCAAGTTGAGCCATGGTAATTCCTATAGTAATGTATCTTAAAAAAAAAACAAACCATAAAAATCGATTGAAATGCAGGCTGAAAGGAGCAAATTTACATGACTGCTCTTTTCCTTTTACAGGATGTTAGTATTTATAGAGAATTAGCAAGTGAAATGACTTTAAACAAAAATTGACATGCTGGTTCTCCCCCATTCATTTTGTACATAGTTTTTGTGGCTCAACTTACCCCAGAAGGTGGCTCAAACTTACCCCATATATGGGGCAAGTTGAGCCATTTGACATCGTTTTTTTTCAAAGGTCACGATGACTTTCAGTGTGGGGATAGAAAGTTATATATAGGTGGAAAATATTCCAGAAGAATTAAATTTCAAGGCAAGGTACTTATTTCGACAAGATTATTAATCATATCAATTCTAACATGCAAAAAGCAAAAACTGGCACAACTTACCCCGCCTTCCCCTACAAGTTTTACGTGTGAAAGGCTTGACCTCCAAAACAGCTTTTGGGGCGGAGCTTACGTGTCTTTTCAAGCACTTCCATAGATAATACAATTGTCATGTACTCATCGTATCGATGCAGTGCTTTGATTGACAAGTCACTAAGGACACATATCGCCTTTGCTCGGGAATTCGAATTCAAATCACAATTTTCGAGTAAGCGTGTGAAAGGTCCGATGATACTAAAGACGAATTTCAAGACTCACGCGTGAAAAGGCCCACTGTGTTATGGTAGCTCAGATTAGATAATAATAGTAATAATGGTTTATACAGCGCTTAATACACTTTCCATACTTTCACACGGTAAAAAAATTGTAATTTGAATGATCATTCCAGTGATAAATAAGGCTAATGACGATTCTTTAGCACGTGTGAAACCAAACTAGAATCACAAACGCTAATCACAATCACGAATTCAACTTCTACTCCGGAGGGGATTTCCTCTCAAATTACTGTACGAATTTTCCGTGTGAAAGGTCCGATGATTCTCAATACGAATTGCAATCATCATTACGATGATGATTCAAGATTCACGTGTGAAAAGGTCCTCAGTTTCTAAGCACTTTACATTGCAAGTATAATTACCCCAGTCATCGGCTCCTGACATGCGACATGCCCACACAATGTATGCAGTTTCTCCACTCCCTGGGGAGCATTCCAAAAATGATTTCGAAGGCTCAATTGATAGGCATACTACGTATTACGTTTGGCTTATTTTGAATATCTATTCACCTATTCTCATTTATCTTTGTGACGTCAGATCATGTTCGTGCGTGAACCCATTCTCCGGGTGGTCTCCGGTTGGTTCGACAAGTTCGTCAGAACAAACGACCGAGATCACCTAAACTATTTGATGCGCTATGGATGTGACATCGCCCGTCTCGCAGGTCGGAACGTCAGCGACATCGAGCTCTGCAGACACGATCACGTCGACGAGGGCGAACTCACAGGAACGGACTTGCTTTCACGACTGAGAGAAGGTCGGAGGCTGAGGATATCTTTCGAGGACTTTTCGCGGTTCCTGATCAACGGACCGGTAGCTATCAAGAACGATATGCATTGGGAGACTTACCACTCTCGCTGTCAGCCGTGTCAGGTAAGTTTTCACTCGTGGGCCCCGTAACAAAAAGGTTAGCGTTAATTGCTCAGTGAAACGGCCTGTCAAGATCATCGTTGCAACGGTTGCTCGCACATTCTGCTTAGACTGCTTAGGAATCAAACAGAATTGTTAACTAGTGATTAATCGCTAGTAAATTTGTGTTACCGGCCCCTGGTTATTCTTTAAAAAAAGCAAAATATATATTTCAGGTATTAAAATACAAAATATACATTCCAAAGAATTTTAATTCTTCTCCTTTTGACGACGGTGAGACTCATTTCTATCTGAAATGTTGGGCAAACAGCTACCCGTCCAAGAAACTGGGCTGTTCACTGAATCAATTTATAGCAGTGCATCCTTGTGTGCGAATTTCGACTTGATATTTTGATATCCGAGTTATACGTTGCACCGTGATCGGTAATTCATTTACCGATGAAACTCTTCCTTTGTCATCTTGCATCTGATCAACATGAGTGTTGATTGGGCAAACTGGTCCATCCTAACATTTGCACGTTTAAATGTAACACATCTTGTTCCTTTTTTTTTCTTTTCTGAAATATCATTTTTGTTCCTGATAAGTGCCAATTTCTTTCTCTTTGTACCCCTAATTTTGAAGAAATAATGACATTTTTTAACAAGTTCGCTTGGTTTTCTCTCGTATAGTCTGGTCTCCCCCCCCCCCATTTCCTTTCAATGCCTTCATCATTTTCAAACTCCGAGCTTAAAGCGGTCTCCCACATTTATAATCTACGATACTTTATGCATTTTATTTCATAGTTTATAATTTTATATACATGTTTCAACATTGACATCTGATCTAGAACAATACTACATGTATGTTAATCATTGTATTATCATTGCCATGAAATGTGATAATAAAATAAAATGATATCGGTTTTTTATAATCCCTAATTATTTACCCAAATAAACTATCATTAGAAATAGAGAAAATGTGTTAATCACTTTGTTATCATTATGTTTATTGTTATGAAATGTAATAAAATAAAATCAAATAATATAAAGGTATTATTAATCCCTAATTATATACCCCCTTACAACTCATTTGAAATGGAGAGAATATGTGACATAATTTTCACTTACATTTTCAATTCAATTTCATTTTATTGTCCACATTGTGTGAAAATTTGTTTTGCTCACATCGTATACAACCACGAGTGCGATAAACCAATGTACTGATAAACTTTATGTAACTTATCCTCTGAATGGGAGGTTCCTTTCTTGATAATCAAAGCCAAAAGGATGTAAATGATTTTTTTAAATCTTATCTATTTACCATTTCTTTAGGTTGAATACGACTACATCGGACACTATGAGACGATAGCGACTGACGCCCGGGAGATCATGCGCCGGGTTGGTCTCAGTAAAGATGCTTTCCCATTCCCTGCCAGTCGTTCCAACTCTGAGGATATCGCCCATGAAGTCCTCGGCGACCTGGATCCTGTTCTCACCATGCGACTCTCAGAGTATTACCACCTGGACTATCAGCTCTTTGGCTACAACCTGAGGAAACTGCAAGAATGGCTTGATCAGGATCAGGAGGCGACGATATTCAACAAGAATTACTGATTTTGATATAACGGAACTGACGCTGATGGCGTACTTTGCCGCGCCCTGAAATGTCACCACACCCACACGGGTATTTACTATAGTTAGGTCGGTAAGCGTTCTGATAGTAAAACCTTAACGTCACAGACCCTTAAACTGCAAAATCAAATTCTAAAACGTGTTATAAATTGAAGTTCATTATAGTTTCACTCGCGATTATTTTTATACCTCCGTCCACTCTCTGAGGTTGCCGGAGGTTGTTCGCATTAACCATCCCTGTTTCGTTTTCACAATAACTTGAAAAACATTGAGCTTGGTCCAATATGCATATATCATGTATATATCGGTGACTAGCGATGATCTGATAGGTTTAGGGGTGTCAAAGTCCCGGTCAAAGTTAAAGGTCACAGATGTCATTACATACATGTATATTGAAATATTTCAGTTCTGTCAATAACCGAAGAACCATTAGCATGATTGGAGGGGTCATCTTTAATCACGGTTCAATATTGGAAGGGACAGCGTTGGAGAACTGTTTGAAGGATCATTTTCAAACTTTGCTCAATGAGCAAAGTTTGAAAATGATCCTTTAAACCATTCTCTGTCTATGCATACATGACATGTATGCATAGAGAGAATGGTCCGATTCCTGTAACATATAGCTTAGCGATTGATCGTGGGGCAGGTTTCTAGGATTGATTGCAATGAATATTTACGATCAATCGTAAAATCAGTCCCACTCGCTAAGCTTTATGTTACAAAGCCCTGATTAGATTATGTGGTCTTTTTGATTGATTGAAATATTCGTCAAAAAATCACAGGTGATTACAATGAAATTGAAAAATAACTTGACAGGATAGCCCATGAAAGCCGAAAGGCTTATTTCCAATGGGGGCCTATTGTTAGTATAAAGCATTGATATATTGTAACAACAAAAAGTATAAAATACGACGAGCAGGGGCGGATCAGGATTCTCGAAAACATGGGGGGAGCAAATTTTTCAGAGGAAAATTTTGACAAGCCCCCCAAAATAAACAGGTTTTCAACCATAAATTAAGAATGTTTCGTACCCGAAAAAAATTGACAAGCGAAAAAAAAGTGTTTAGATAATTATGTTCTTCTATCTGATAATAAGTTTTCACTGCATGCATCCGAAAATCCATTTGGTTTCATACACAGTCGCTATGTCAGAAGCTAGAAGGGGGAGGGGTCACAAACAATAGCTACATCCCATCCTGGTATAGGTATTGTCAAATTATTTTCTTCAAACAAGGATTCACCCCGCCCCTACCTTGAACTTAACTTCATATGCAATTAAAAAAAAATCATGTTATTAAAAAGGTTATCGTTAACATGACCCTTTATTGGTTCATGCGTATGAGAATACAGCCCCATTTCTCCATGTGCGAGTGTATATTTCAGATCCTCACTTAAAACTTGTCCTTTTTAACACTAGCTCCTTTTTTTTCAAATTCATAATTATTTGAATTATTGTTTACATTAATTAGTCAGCCCACCGGTTCCCTTTGAAACAATCGCATAAAGCAACCTCCGCATTTTATTATCATCATTATTATTCTCATTATTATTGCTATGAATACTAACTATCATTATTGATAATATTATTATTGTTATGATGTAAATTTCTTGATAAGTTGCCAGCCCACCGAAAGTCTGTCACAAAAGGAAAGCGTACTTACTTTCAAAAGTCAGCCCACCTGTTCCCTTTGAAACAACCGCATAAAGCTCCCTCCGCATTTGATTAGTATCATTATTATTGCTATGAATACTAACTATCATTATTGATCATATTATTGTTATGATGAAAATTTCTTGATAAGTTGCCAGCCCACCGAAAGTCTGTAACAAAAGGAAAGCGTACTTGCTTTCAAAAACATTGTAAAAATGCTCTAGGGCTATGACTGAAAATTATTGATTTACCATTTCAGCAATATCCGTTTTAATGCATATATGCACGACCACGTGTTCGTCATAGTTTCAATTCTTTGTAAATAAAAACCTGAAAGGCACTTGCAACTGATACGATGATATAAACCCCTTCTTTGGTTCAGACGTTTAATGATAACGACTTCCTGATTATCTGAATACTCAGTTCAAATTAGGATATAAATTCTTGTAAACATTTTGTTAAATGATAAAATCAAACAGGACAATAAGTACTTATTGAAGCAAAATTTAAAGTTTTATAAAATTGATTTTAATAGGGTAGCACTGTTAGCATGTGCTTAAAAAATGTTAAGTCTTGATGATATTCAGTCAAACCTGTGCATAGTGGCCATCGAAGGAAAACAACAAAAGTGGTCAATGCTATAGACAGGTGGCCACTATAGAAAGGTTAGGGGCATCTTAGATTTACCCTGTATTGGAGATATTTTGCAATGAAGTGAAAATGCATGCACAGTATGTGTTTCAATGAGTTATTTTTTTTATATTATTGCATGTATTGCAATCCACCATACACTTATATTGTTTAATTGTTATTTTAAGAGTAAGATTTTATGTTAAGATGCAGCTGCAAGTGCAAGGACTACTGCCGGAGTCATAAATTCTGGTGCAGCTGATTTTCAGTGGCCACTATAGAAGGTGGGATATTGACCAAGGGACGCAAAATAAGTGGCCATTGGCCGCGTTAGACAGTGGCTAACTACAGTGCGTATCAAAAAAAGTTTACACTTTGAAAAAGTCCTGGTAACTGAAATATATACAACATGGGGATAATTTTTCACAGGTATTCTAGGGTTTGGTTCTCATCTCTCAAATGAAAATACAAATTTTGACAGAATTTTACAATTGGGTGAGCGCTGTCCATTTATGTAAAGCTCGCAGAAATCGGCTTGCGCAGATTGAAACCTCGACAAAGTACCGTTTTATTAACTCCTTTTAGGAAATTCAATGGGCGTTCGAAAAAAAAAATATATATGATAAACCAGGAGAGACCTTGACTGGCTTTTCTGTTTTCTGTTACTAGGTTGGTTTTTTGATCTAATCTAAGTAAATGGTTAGAGAAATAGAGAGTGGTAGAGAATGAAAAAAAGAGAAATACGATTCCTTAAATGTAAAGTAAAATGTCATTGAAATATGCTAGTAAGTGCAAAACCAATATACATTACATTAAAAAAGAAAGGAAGGAAGGAACAAAGAAACAAAGATAGAAATAAAGGAAGAAATAAAAAGAAAGAAAAGTAGAAAGGAAGTTAATAGAAACAAGAACCAGTAAACAGAAACCATTGTACTTTTATAAGGTAAATAGAAATTTGTCGGAATTGAAAGTATTTTGTTATCCTTTAGACATAATATTATAACCAGCGGCGTGCTTGAAAAACGCGAGGAGGGGGAATAAGTTTTTGGTGACAAGCAAAAGACAAATAATACTAATAAAAAATAAACAGCAAGTCAAAGATCACTATCCTTTTCAGATGCGCTTTCAGACTTTGGACTTTTATTATGATTTTTTAAACAACAGGGTCTTGAAAAAAGACTTTGGACTTGTATGATAATTTTAGAATTAACCGCATCTGGAAAAGAGACTTTGCCAAAATCCCTTCAAATTATTACATTTGTGGGCGATCAAAAATTATTACTTTTGTGGGTAAAGTGCATTATTACATTTGTGGGTGAAATTATTACATTTGTGGGTAAAGTGTTATTACATTTGTGGGCGTTATTACATTGTGGGTGCAACACCCCCCCAAAAAAAAAAATATATATATATATATATATATAATATATATATATACATGTATACACGCATACTTATATATTATTTCCAAACACCTTAAGTAGAAGATGTAAACGTTGTTGACGCCCCTTACCTTCGTAGGTCACCATCACTCCCGAAAACCCTTCCCCGTCAAAGATTTTTTGAACTAAGCAAGAAAGTGAAAAGAGACGGTTTTAACTAAATGCATAATTACTCCTTTATTAAGATGTATTTTAAAACAGAAGTTTTCAATCAATGCAGTGTTAATCTGATTCATAAATAAGTTCCAACTATACCTTCATGTTCATCTAACTCATTTCCCTTATTATTTCCAAATCTGAAATTATATAGGGGACTATGGTATATTGCGCATAGTAGTTCTTAGAGTGGTTTCAAAAACTGCATTTCTGTTGAACCAGAATTCTTTCAAAGGTCTTTCAGCAGTCTTGTTCTCTGTGGAATGGGGGTTTTACAATAGAGATATCATACTTCAGCTCACTTGGCTCTCAAATCATTCATGATTGTCTAGAAAGTATATATAAATGATTGTCTTTACCATCGATGAATCAGGAAAGAGCACAGTAAACACAAGAAACATACAACTTAATACGAATTTTGATACTTTTGGCTTCCCATACTTAAACTACAACGTTAAACCTGAGTTTAAGTTAAATCTGACATCAGAATACGGACCGGAGAGCTCAAATCATACTGAATAGATTAATTTATCTACAGAAAATTGCATCATTCGTTTGAAAAAAAAAAACGTTTTAAATCAATAAAAAAGTGTGTTATTTCTTTTTTCTGACAAATTTTTTTTTTATTACAACCCTGTTATGTACAATGATATGACCGGATTTTTTTTATCTTGCCCCCCCCCCCCCCCAGCGACCCTGTTACGCCCCTGAAAATTACTCGTGAGCCAATGCATTTATGATTGCTTGTCATGTACTTACAAAAAATTTATTGTCTCATCTTTTATGACAATGCACCGTCTTTCGGTTTCACTGCGATTCGAAACTTTCTAGATTGTAAGGTAGGCGTATAAACAGATGAATAATAGTCGCTGATGTTTGATACAGAGGTAACAAGGAAATTTAGAGAAAAAAATAGAAATTCATTTCAAGGACGCAAACTGTATCTACCTGTACCTATCTATTTAAAAAAAGGCCCAGATTTTCTTTTATGATTTCTTTTATGCATTTATGATTGCTTGTCATGTACTAAGTACTTACAAAAATTTATTGTCTCATCTTTTACGACAATGCACCGTCTTTCGGTTTCACTGCAATTCGAAACTTTCTAGATTGTCAGGTAGGCGCCTAAACAGATGAATAATAGTCGCTGATGTTTGATACAGAGGTAACAAGGAAATTTAGAGAAAAAAATAGAAATTCATTTCAAGGACGCAAACTGTATCTACCTGTACCTATCTATTTAAAAAAGGCCCAGATTTTCTTTTATGATTTCTTTTATGCATTTATGACTGCTTGTCATGTACTAAGTACTTACAAAAATTTATTGTCTCATCTTTTACGACAATGCACCGTCTTTCGGTTTCACTGCAATTCGAAACTTTCTAGATTGTAAGGTAGGCGTATAAACAGATGAATAATAGTCGCTGATGTTTGGCATAGAGGTAAGACGGAAATTTAGCGAAAAAATAGAAATTCATTTCAAGGACGCAAACTGTATCTACCTGTACCTATCTATTAAAAAAAACCAAGATTTTCTTTCCCGAAGAAGTGCTATGGTGTTTTGAATTAGTGCCTTGATTTGACTCTATAATCATGAAAGCATACAGCGTCTTCATTGGTCTTTGGATTCTTATTAATTTCATTATTATTTCGGAAGGATCTCCTCCATCTGAGAAAAGAATTGTAAACGAAGGAGATAACATGACCTTGAGATGTTTTACTGTACGGTATCCTGATATGATATCCTAGGTCTGACACAGCAACATTTTAACCCAACATGAGACCAAATACATTGCCGAGGCCGGTAAGTCATTTCCAAATGGCAAAATCTTCAAGGAATTTCGTGATGATTCGCGTATTTCAGTCATCTTTGAAAATGATTCGATTGAAGACGGTAGTGTGAATTACACGCTTTACATTTCAAACATAAGTAGGCAAGATTCGGCCGAGTATGCGTGTCTTTCAACTACATATTTAAGCGATGAATACGAAGCCCTTTATGACGTCCGTGTTGTGGGTTGCAATTGCTCCATTGACACAAACGTACATTGTGACATTCTCAGTTTTAACACCCCTATTGAAGGATCTGTAAATATCATCTTTAACGGATCAACGGTTAAAGTTTCATTGATTGAAAATCGTTTCAAGTTTTCTCATAATTTTTTGAACACTTTGGCTCAAGAACAGTACATCTTCGTGTCTTTAGAATATGATAATTTTCGATCTAATATTCGATGCATTCTTCCCCAACAATCGTACCCGTTATCTACGCGGATCTCATCAAGACGACCTACATCCGAAGAAGGCACGAAAATGATTACCAGCCGCACCAATAAGCCCCCTCCAACGGATAAATTCACAGACACAACGACACACATGTATACGGAATCAACAGTACCTGCAACAATACTTCAGACGTCTCGTCCCACTACAGGCTATAGTTCTTTGGAGAATTCCACTAGTATGACCCCTTTGCCATCAAAGGCAACTGGAACGTCTTCGACAACATCATTTACCACAACGCAAAAGCAAATGCATTCAACGAAAGAAAGGTCTTCAGATGCCTCATTCGAGAGACCTGGTCGTGCATCGACCGAGTCAAAGACTCCTCCGTCATTATCCACATCCCAACTATCAACAGGACAAACGATACATTCTCCTTTCTCCCAGCCGTCTAGTCCCACTTTTTCAGTCGATAATTCTCTGGAGACTTCCACTAGTAGGACTCTAACTCAAGCGACTTGGTCAACACAAAAGGCTCACCCCCACCCTCCATCGAGACGTGTCCATTCCTCTACAGTAGCACCATCTACAACAACAATGCTAAATGAACAAAAAATAAAAGGTGATAAAGCATATATCGTCCTTAGCAAGAGGGTTGTACTTGCAGTAGCCGTGGGTGTTTCGGTCGTGCTGATCTTCATGATGGCTTCCATAGTTGCCTTGATTGGGAGACAAGGGTTTCGGTCCCAAAGTGGTCAAATTGAAAGAAATATAACCCGTTTAGATTCTACTCACGAGGTTGGTATTTCAAAGAATATACACGTAAATGTGCATATCATTCTTCATGGACCTATCCACGGAGGATTATTCTATTGTTACTGGGGGTGCTGAGCATTCTCACAGCACCCCCAGTAACAATAGACAATCCTCCGTGGATAGGTCTATGTCATTCTTTTTTTATTTTTCAATTCATCCCAGTTCTTTCTATTAAAAAAAGAATACCAGGGACCCGCAACACAGAGCTTAGCAATGATCGTAGATAATTTTCTATGACTCATTCATTGACTACAATTGTGAAAATAAAGTGTACGATTAATCGCTAATGGTAATGTGTAATGTAATGGTAATGTGTAATGGGCATAGGCCAGGGTGACCAGACGTCCCGTATTTCCCGGGATTGTCCCGTATTTTGCTTCTTTGTCCCGGCGTCCCGACAAACCATTCCCGGGACGCCTATTTGTCCCGTATTTCAGTATATTGAACAAAATGTATTTAAAAGTGACGAATTTTCATCCAAATAACTAACATATGACGAAGCAGAGACAGCAATGAAATTAATAAATAAATTTAAAAGCAAGTTCTGCGGTGATTTTCTTGCTAACCCCTATATATCGCAAACGAACTGGCCTCCTGCCATTGTGTGGCAGGCTACTATAGCTAGGCATGTAGGATCGGAGCAGATTCTCTCCACCAAACATGCGAAAATAATCACAAAATCGGCGGGAAATTTGTATAATGATATCATGTGTTCTCATACTGAATTGGAGATGTGATCAGAGAAACAAGTTCTTGAGTTTATAGATCTAGTTGTTTAAGCCTTCGTTTTGAGTCTTGTTGTGTATGATGCCGCGATGTTTGATCTAATTTTTAAATAAAAAGAAAATCACTTAGAAATTTTATTCATTTCTAAAACTTTTTTTTAGTTTTAAAAATATATTTGTTTGGCCAGTTGCCCTTTGAAAAACACCAAATATTATTATAAATTTTTGTTAGATGATTGAATTTTTTTGTTTGCTTGAAGTCTGAACTTTTTTCCTCTTTTATATCCTTCTTTCTTCATCCTTCTACCCTTCCTGCTTGCCCGTTTTTGTTCCATCTATCTTTCTTTCCTGATCCTTTCTCTGTGTGTTCCTCTTTCTTTCTTTTCTCCTTTTTCTTACCTGTCTTTATCAAATTTCCTTTTTTTTATTTCCCTCATTCTTTCTTTCTTTAAACCTTTTTCTCCCCCTCCCTCCTCTCCTTTTAATTCTTTCTCTTCTTCCATTATGTTTCATTCCCTCCTCACTTCATTCTTTCTCCCTCTCTTTCCTCCATTCTTTCATTCTTTATTTTATTTTCACTTCTAATTCTTTTCCTTATCCTTTCTCTTCCTCCACCCTTAATTCCTTCCTTCCTTCCCTCCTCACTTACTTTTTTCATTCTTATTTAATTGTTCGTTTCTTCTTTTTCAAAGAATGAAGGAAACATTTTTCTTTCCTCCTCCTTTTCTTACTTTCTTTTTTTTTTCTCTCCTTTATTTTGTCTTTCACACATGTATTCTTCTTCCATTCCTTTCTATTTCTTTCTTTCGGTATTCCATTCAAAGAATGACAGAAACTTTTTTCGCTTTTTATTCTTTCTTTCATCGTTTTATTCTAACTTTCTTTTATTTTTTTTTATTTTCCCTTCATTTTCCCCTTCATTTTTCCTTTCTTTATTCTCAATTCATATTTTTTCTTTCGTCTTTTCTTTCTCTCCTTCATTCTTTCGTTCACCCTCCCAATTCTTTATAATTTTTCACAGGTGTAACACTGTGTGGCCTTCTTTGTTGATCTTTTTTGTCGATTGTCCCGTATTTCATTTTGTGAAATCTGGTCACCCTGGCATAGGCGGCGGAAGCGGGGGGGGGGGGGGACAGGGGGGACGTGTCCCCCCTAAATTTGAGGAGGGGACAACAAATTTGTTGTTGATGACCTTTTTTTTTTTTTTTTTTCTTACTGAAGCGTAGAGACCGTTATATATTTTTCCAATTGCACTTCTCTGAGAAAATTTCAAATATTCAAATCTTGGATATATAGCGCCCTCTCTCGGCGATGCTTGTTTTAAATTTAAATAATGGGCATTCAAGCACTATATCTTATAAATTTAGTGATTAGATATCCAAAAGTTACAGACAAAGAACATATCTTGAAAGTTTCAGCCCATTCCATGATTTGGAATAGGATTTAATGGAAAGACAAAAAACACACAGATATTTTAATTTGATCGGGTGACCCGATCAAGTTAAATTTCCGTGTAAAATCGCAAAATTTATCCTGTAAAACACATTTTCATTTCATATCCTCCACATCATAACTTTTATAGGGCATATCCATTAATATTAGCTAGCAATGAATTGGAATAGTGATAGGTGCATTTTGGTGGATTTACCAAAACTATACACAAGCTTTAAAAATCTCTAAGTTTTGGGGTTGAAAATCTTTTTTTTTTTTGCTTGTCAAATTTTTTCGGGTTGTCCCCTCCTAAAATTTGTGGCTTCCGCCGCCAATGGTAATGGGACCTGGAACGCTGAAATATTCAAGCAGGGCTCAACATTAAATTGTTGTTTGTAACTTGAGTAAAATAATGTATTCTGAAATTGTTTAAATTTTGCAGCAAAATGTATACTTCAGACTAGCCTAGAAAACAGATGACAAATGCGTGTATATGTATAGATTATTTTATGCTCCTTGGTTTCCAATAGGGATCTTTTGAAACGGGAACGCATTGAAGAACACAGTAAATCTATTGAAATTGCCCGTCTAATGATAATTAACAACAAGAAGGTCATTCATTATCCAACACTGCTGAAGCGAAAACCTCCTATTATCATTTGAAACCCAATATACGATAGGAAATAAAACGGACCGCCATTTCACCAAAAAACTGGTTCCAAAAATGTAACGAAGATAAATCATAGTGTCAACCAAGTTGTACCATTATTTTATTCATCTTTTTATCTTTTTGAAACACTAGGGTTTCACCTCATTCGCTGCCCATCTAAACCACGACTACGAGAGGACCATAACTAGAACACAGGATTCAACATCTACCGACGATGAAGTCGGTACTCTGACATATCCGATCAACAGCTTGCCTCTCCCACATAGGCGTACCCCACCAAGTTCACATGACTACGAGGAAGTGGAAGGCCATCTTATAAACACTTTTAAAGGAGACTACATGTTGCCTGACGTACAAGAAGGATCTTTAGATGGCTACCTTGACATGGTATCTAACGTCAAGAAAGGGGATGCATGCGGTAATGCTCTTCCACTCGTCACCTTTCGA
Organism: Lytechinus variegatus; assembly: GCF_018143015.1. Taxonomy (NCBI): domain Eukaryota; kingdom Metazoa; phylum Echinodermata; class Echinoidea; order Temnopleuroida; family Toxopneustidae; genus Lytechinus; species Lytechinus variegatus. The sequence goes on along the minus strand of NC_054742.1, from coordinate 56,841,365 downwards.
AACAAAATGACCGAAAGGCCTACAGAAGATGAAAATGGTTACCTCGTTCCAAATGTGGAACAGTACAGGAGTCGGGATATGTAGGCCTGCCATTCTATAGAACACAGGGTCGAGATTGTTCTCTAAGGAAACGGATGGTTTCGTGTCTATCAGGGTGACCAGATTTCACAAAATGAAATACGGGACAATCGACAAAAAAGATCAACAAAGAAGGCTACACAGTGTTACACCTGTGAAAAATTATAAAGAATTGGGAGGGTGAACGAAAGAATGAAGGAGAGAAAGAAAAGACGAAAGAAAAAAGATGAATTGAGAAGAAAGAAAGAAAAAATGAAGGGGAAAATGAAGGGAAAATAAAAAAAAAAATAAAAGAAAGTTAGAATAAAACGATGAAAGAAAGAATAAAAAGCGAAAAAAGTTTCTGTCATTCTTTGAATGGAATACCGAAAGAAAGAAAAAGAAAGGAATGGAAGAAGAATACATGTGTGAAAGACAAAATAAAGGAGAGAAAAAAAAAAGAAAGTAAGAAAAGGAGGAGGAAAGAAAAATGTTTCCTTCATTCTTTGAAAGAAAGAAACGAACAATTAAGAAAGAATGAAAACAGTAAGTGAGGAGGGAAGGAAGGAAGGAATTAAGGGATGGAGGAAGAGAAAGGATAAGGAAAAGAATTAGAAGTGAAAATAAAATAAAGAATGAAAGAATGGAGGAAAGAGAGGAGAAAGAATGAAGTGAGGAGGGAATGAAAACATAATGGAAGAAGAGAAAGAATTAAAAGGAGAGGAGGGAGGGGAGAAAAAGGTTTAAAGAAAGAAAGAATGAGGGAAATAAAAAAAAGGAAATTTGATAAAGACAGGTAAGAAAAAGGAGAAAAGAAAGAAAGAGGAACACACAGAGAAAGGATCAGGAAAGAAAGATAGATGGAACAAAAACGGGCAAGCAGGAAGGGTAGAAGGATGAAGAAAGAAGGATATAAAGAGGAAAAAAGTTCAGACTTCAAGCAAACAAAAAAATTCAATCATCTAACAAAAATTTATAATAATATTTGGTGTTTTTCAAATATATTTTTAAAACTAAAAAAAAGTTTTAGAAATGAATAAAATTCAAAGTGATTTTCTTTCTTTATATTTAAAAATTAGATCAAAAATCGCGGCATCATACACAACAAGACTCAAAACGAAGGCTTAAACAACTAGATCTATAAACTCAAGAACTTGTTTCTCTGATCACATCTCCAATTCAGTATGAGAACACATGATATCATTATACAAATTTCCCGCCGATTTTGTGATTATTTTCGCATGTTTGGTGGAGAGAATCTGCTCCGATCCTACATGCCTAGCTATAGTAGCCTGCCACACAATGGCAGGGGGCCAGTTCGTTTGCGATGTATAGGGGTTAGCAAGAAAATCACCGCAGAACTTGCTTTTAAATTTATTTATTAATTTCATTGCTGTCTCTGCTTCGTCATATGTTAGTTATTTGGATGAAAATTCGTCACTTTTAAATACATTTTGTTCAATATACTGAAATACGGGACAAATAGGCGTCCCGGAATGGTTTGTCGGGACGCCGGGACAAAGAAGCAAAATACGGGACAATCCGGGAAATACGGGACGTCTGGTCACCCTGGTGTCTATTCCAATCGCAACTTCAGTAGATCCAAAATACATGAATAAAAACAGCTATTTCCCACTTTGTGATGTTGCTAGGATGAGAGACCATGCAGTTATGTGGTCCACAGATTATTATCAGCTATGGGGGGGGTCGCATATGATACACGTTAACATACTACCTTTTTAAACCCCCCCCCCGAAAAAAATAATAACAATGATAATAATAAAATTAAAAAGAATAAAATGAGAAATAAATAAAGAATAAAATAAAATGAAAAAAAAAAATAAAAAGAGGCAAAGAGAGAGAGAGAGAAAGAAAACGAATAGGAAATAAAATCAAAGTGAAGTTAAAGAGAGAGAGCATACACACTTAAAATGTTGAGCAACATACTGTCCATTGTGTTGGGCAATGTTTGTTGGTAAATATATTCAGTGCAATTATTATCCAATTGAGTAAATGCATTTCCTATGTAAAAGTATTTTCTGACTTTTATATCAAAATCTATCGCAAAATCGGATTTTCGTAAGAAAAATGTCAATTTTTGCTCGATCGCTTCGCTCGCTCGCAACTTTTCAGATAAATCTTGCCCAATATGCCATAACTGGCCCCTCAAAAAATGCTGTTAATATAGACCAGGGTTGGCACGTTTTAAACGGTGTGTTTTAAAACGTTTTAAAACACCCGGGTGTTTTTAAACGTGTTTTAAAACACTGCATAGGCTCGTGTGTTGTACATTTTCATGGATGTGATTATAGATTATATACTTTATTTCTCAAGTTGTGTATTATTTTCTTGTAATCGAAACTCTTTCTCAAAACCACTCTTTTTTCTCATCTTTCTGTTAACCCCTTTAATCTCCCTTTCTCCATTAATTTGTCATGTTCCTTTCCTCCTTGTTCAATTGTGCACATCAATCCGTATTAAGAATATTTTCATTTTAACAAACATATCTGAGTGCTGCGTTACTTTTTTGGACAGGAAACCAACATTTGAAATAAGCTCAAAATACATGTACATGTAATCGAAGTACTTGGTGAAATAGAAGTGTTGCACAAGCATAATAGTATTTTTTTACAAATAGACTGTAAAACTGACATCGTTCTCTTGAGGCACACACGAAAACAGGTGAAACTTTGCGCTTCGTAAAGATGAAGAAAACTACGTTTACAGTAATCAGCTAGCAAACCTTAACCTTAACGATCCCATGGGACTGTAATGGCCCTCAAAAATTTCCATGATAAATCCATAATCACGACAGGGCCACGCCATATCGTTCAAGACTATTTGGGGGATGCATGCATGGATATGCGGTTATGATATTACACAACAAGTGTATATCAGACCCTGAATTGACCTAAAACGTGATTTCATAGATAAAGCTAATCGTGAATCCCGCCGAAATTTGTATAAGTATCATTATTTGTAATCTTTGTTAATGATTGCCATAATTTCCATTGAAAACCCCCCAAATTGTTTAAATTGTACATGAAAAAATAATAAAAAATTGTAACAAACAAACAACAAAATCGGTATAAGACATTTTATAGGCCCTACTGATTTTTTTAATATGCATTTGATCGAATTCCTCAATTAAAAATATTCTTCTCCCCCCCCCCCCCCATTGACAAGTTTCAAAATACCCCTTGCTACATGTACATGTATGTATAAGGAATAAAACTTATAAAATGTTCTTTTTGTCTCACCTGCACAGCAGAGTGAGACGATAGTCGCCGCTTTTTCGACGGCGGCGGCGTCAACACCAAATCTTAACCGAAGGTTAAGTTTTTGAAATGAGAGCATAACTTCAAAAGTATATGGACCTAGTTCATGAAACTTGGCCATAATGTTAATCAAATATTACTCAACATTCTTTATGAGTTTCAGGTCACATGATTAAGGTCAAAGACCATTTAGGGTCAATGAACTTATACCATGTTGGGGGAATAAACATCAAAATATTAACCTAAGGTTAAGTTTTTGAAATGTCATCATAACTTAGAAAATATATAGATCTATATCGTTCATGAAACTTGGACATAGGCTTAATCAAGTATTACTGAACATTCTGCTAGAGTTTCACGTCACATGACCAAGGTCAAAGGTCATTTAGTGTCAATGAACTTTGCAAAATGGGGTTGTCTGTTGAATTACCATCATAACTTTGATAGTTTATAGATCTGATTCATGAAGCTTAGACATAATAGTAATCAAGTATCACTTAACATCCTGTGCAAGTTTCAGGTCACATGAATAAGGTCGAAGGTCATTTAGGGTCAATGAACTTTGGCCAAATTGGGGGTATTTGTTGAACAACCATCATAACTTTGAAAAATGTATTGGTCTTGTTCATAAAACTTGGAAATAAGAGTAATCAAGTATCACTGAACATCCTTCGCTCATTTCAGGTCACATGACCAAGGGCAAAGGTCAGTGAACTCTGTCCATAATGGGAGTATCTGTTGAATTACCATCATAACTTCGAAAGTTTATGGATCTGATTCATGAAACTTGGACATAAGAGTAATCAAGTATCACTGAGCATCTTGTGCGAGTTTCAGGTCACATGATCAAGGTGAAAGGTCATGTAAGGTCAATGAACTTTGGCCAAGTTCGGGGTATTTGTTGAATTACCATTATAACTTTGAATGTTTATTGGTCTGGTTCATAAAACTTGGAAATAAGAGTAATCAAGTATCACTGAACATCCTGTGCGAATTTCAGGTCACATGACGAAAGTCAAAGGTCATATAAGGTCATTTAACTGGCCATTTTAAAGGTAATTATTAGATTGCTGTCATAACTTTCAAAGTTTATAGATATCCCTATAGATATATTGTATAAAATGTGGATATAGGGGTAATCAAGTATCACCGACAAGTTTTAGGTCACAAGATCAAGGTGAAATATCAATGAACGTAGTATTGTATCATTATATGAATGGTGTTTTTTGTGAATAATTATGTTATAGTAGTTTTCAAAGTCAGCACTGCTACTATATTGAATCGCGTGATGCAGGTCAGACCGCCAGAGGCATTCCACTTGTTTACTACTTAGGCATTCAATTTCAATGATTCAGTAATTGGGGGGATATCAACTTTTCTGTTGGAAATTCAAGAACAAAAGTTGTAGCCATCTCTTACTCCAAAAATAATTTAAAACATGAAGAGCTTAAAACGTAATGTATAGATTAATTGATATACAGAAAATTGCATCATTCGTTTGAAAAAGGAAAAAAGTTTTAAAACGATTTAAAACAATAAAAAAGGTTTTATTTGTTTTTTTCTAATAAAAAGCCGTTGTGTATAACAAAACCCTGATATGTTAATACCATGATATGACCGGGAAATTGCTGGCTCTTCCCCCCCCCCCCATCCTCGTCAGCGACACCTGTTACGCACCTGAAAATTACTCGTGAGAAAATGCATTTATGATTGCTTGTCATGTATTTATTACAAAATCTATTGTCTCATCTTTTACGACAAACCACCGTCTTTCGGTTTCACCGCGATTCGAAACTTTTTAGATTGTCAGGTAGGCGTACAGCAGATGAATAATAGTCGCTGATGGCACAGAGGTAACACGGAAATTCAAGAGAAGAAATAGAAATTCATTTCAAGGGCGCAAACTATATCTACCTGTACCTATCTATTAAAAAAAACCAGATTTTCTTTCCCGAAGAAGTGCTATGGTGTTTTGAATTAGTGCCTTGAATTGTCTCTACAATCATGAAAGTATACAGCGTCTTCATTGGTCTTTGGATTCTTATTAATTTCATTAATATCTCGGAAGGATCTCCTCCATCTGAGAAAAGAATTCTTAACGAAGGAGATAACATGACCTTGATATGTTCTACTGTACGGGATCCTGATATCATATCCTGGGTCCGCCGCAACATTTCAACCCAAAACGAGACAAAATACATAGCCGAGGCCGGTAAGTCATTTCCAAATGGCAAAATCTTCAAGGAATTTCTTAATGATTCGCGTATTTCAGTCATCTTTGTAAATGATTCGATTGAAGATGATAGTGTGAATTCAACGCTTTACATTTCAAACATAAGTAGGCAAGATTCGGCCGAGTATGCGTGTCTGTCAACTACGAATTCGACCGGTGAATACATATCGCTCTATGACATCCATGTTGTGGGTTGCAATTGCTCCACTGACACAAACGTACATTGTGACATTCTCAGTTTTAACACCCCTATTGAAGGATCTGTGAATATCATCTTTAACGGATCAACGGTTAAAGTTTCATTAATTGAAAATCGTTTTAAATTTTTCTGATCATCTCAACACTTTGGCTCAAGAACAGTACATCTTCGTGTCTTTAGAATATGATAATTTTCGATCGAATATTCGATGCATTCTTTCTTTGGAGACTTCCACTAGTATGACCCCTTTGCCATCAAGAGCAAATGGAACGTCTTCTACATTATCATATACCACAACGCAAAAGCAAATGAACTCAACGACAGAAAGGTGCTCAGATGCCTCATTCGAGAGAACTGATCATGCATCGACCAAGTCAAAGACTCCTCCGTCATCATCCACATCCCAACCTACAACAGGACAAACAGTAATTTCATCGACAATGGTACAAAGACATTCTTCTGATTCAATAAAGTCCGTTTCTACTGAATCAATAACGACAGCATTATCCTCTTCAAAGTCAGAAAATCTTTCATCGGTCTTAACATACTCTACTACTTCAACAACTACCCCAGTATCATATACCAAAACTATAATAATAGTTCTCTCTCTTGCTATATCTGCAGGGGTCGTTTTTATAGCAGTTGTCGTTGTGACGAAAATTCTACGGCGATATAACAATGCTCGCAGGGGCAAACCATAATATAAGACTTCAAACACTTTCCACAACTATCCCAGACTTCAGTTTCCATCAACCACATACGATGCGAGTTCGTACTTTGAATGACGAGGAATCGGGTTGTGGTACCTCCCCTATGGATCTGAGTATGGAATCAGTTGTGTCTACCGGTACAACGAATCTGCTAGGTGTTCGACACCCATGTATGACGAATGCCTCCGCTGGAGGGTCTAGTGGAGACATAGTGCAGACCAATTTCGGGATTCCAATAACAGAAGTGAAATATTCTCTTGGTCAAGATGACTCTGATACCCACCATTATTTTGTCCTAGAAAAAGAGAGCACACAATACTCTCCTAATGGAAACCCATATCCCCCTTCTTGCTCTAAGCCACCTCGAATGGAGGGTGCCACTTTTGAGCCTCGACGGAACCGATGCGAAGCACCAGATGATGAGATGTTTGTGAACAACATCCTATATGAACCCAGCGGTGGAATGCCCTTGACGGTAGCAGGAAACAGTAGACAGGTGGCAGAAACCAACCTGTACCATGTTCTAGAAGATCTTTCGCTTCAAACACAAACCGACGGTAACGTTAATTCTGCACCACCATCTGCATTCGTCCGGACTGGTGATTCCAATGCTGGACCTTCAGTGCACCAATATGAGGACATCGATGCTACAAGAAAGTTTGTTGGAGCTGGTGATCAGTCTGCTCCTCAAAACTTCGCTATGCCCAACATACTCGCTGACGATAGTAACGTGACTGGTGTACAAACGACGGGGTGTGGCATGGGAGACTCTTCGGATTGTGGGAAGGAAGTCTTCGACGTCTCTTCAGCGAGCACAGCATGCGTATCCAGTGCAGATGCGTACCCGATCTATGCTGAAATTGATTAAACTGTTTTAGATGGAATACGTATACTGTCTTCAATGACATGGATCGATTTTCGTGCTTTTGAATTTGCTCTGATTCATGCTATTTTTTAAAGAGCCATGGAAAGAGGGATCTCGAGATAGGCTTAAGCACGTGACGTCATACTTTTCAATGGGATGGGGGATGATAGTTAACCCGCACTCCCACACCATAATGATATCGGGAGTCGATTACGCAGATAACAAAATTGACGGGCACATGGTCTGCTGATTTATCTTCAGCGTCTTTGAACGTTCACGAATTCAATAATTTCACAAATCAGACCCCCTGCTGACCTCCATGTACATATGGCCTACAGTTTAAAGCATAATTTCTTACTTGTATATTTTTCTCCGTAATTTACGTAATTTTGTCTTTTGTCTTTTGATTTTTTTTCCAAAAAGAAATTGTCCGAAAAAGAATTGATTTTAACATGGGAATGCCAAATAAACTGATGCGTTTTATTTGTCATGAATAAATGGTGAAGCTTCATTGATTGTTATCATATGGAATGTACTTCCTAGAAATATACATGACTTCGATAAATATTTAAGACTTTCCTGGAAAACTGTAATGAACCCCGTGGTCAATACTCTACTTACTTTCTAATTTCATTTATTAATTTCATATAAGTGCAGAGGGATAGGTGTAGCTGAGTGTTTAGTTAAAAACATCAATATTTTTGTAAATATAAATTTGAATATTGATAGGGTTTTAGTAGCTGGAACCCGACATTTTACAAATCAAGTCCGCCCCTAACAAAATATTGAGCTCATTTGGATTTATTTTAGAAAAACATTAAACCCGCGTATATATAGGAAAGTTACGACAATCAGAATTCGCCTATTTGCACAAAACACTTATACGCACAGCAAATAGGAGTGGCTTGTGTAACATTCTCATGTATATTATACTGTACCATATTAAATGTAGATGATCTAAACTTTTGTATATACAGCAAGAATGAAGATCAACGTTTAATCCCAAAAGGTCATAACAACGACATGTCTACTGAGAAATCAAACCATAATATTCCACTGCAATAGTAGGAAAAAAATGTTTGGTTTTTTACAGGAAAATTACAGGACCTAAATTTGATTTCTTTGAATATCAACTGGCGATAAATGCAAAGTGAGGCTTCCTGTCACAATACCTAATTGTTTCTTATGATACTTATTTTTTGTTGCAATACCGGTGTACCGTATGGTATAAAGCTCCGAGAAGTTGATATTGCTTTAAAACGGAAATGATTTGAAAGGAGAAATGCGAACAAGAGATTGAATAGAAAACCATAATTAGAGAGAATAACAGTTGGAATCTTTTCTTAAAGGTCAAGTCCAATCAAGGAAAAAGTTGATTTGAACAAATATAGAAAAATCAAACAAGAATAATGCTAACAACTTCATCAAAATCGGATGGAAAGTAAGAAAGTTATGACATTTTAAATGTCGCTTATTTTTCACAAAACAGTTCTATGCTCTAGACGGTGATATGCAAATAAGAGAGTCGATGATGTTACTCACTCACTATTTCTTTTGTTTTTTATTGTTTGAATTATACAATATTTCATTTTTTTACGGATTTGAAAATATGACCATCTTGTTTGAACCACAAAATGTTAAAACAATAGAATTCAACATGTTCAAGGAGGAATGGAAATTTTTCTGCGTGAAAATAAGGAGAAAACCGTAAAAACCGTATCGTACAAAATGAAGTATCACAATTTAATGAATCACAAATATCAAAGGAAAAATAATGATGAAAGTACAGGTGCAGTCCTCCCTGCCCCTCCCGCACTTCACACCCTCAAACACTCGCACACATCATACACCCTTACATACAATACTGGCGTTCCGTTTGAAACAAGCAAATCACCACAAATTAACGAACATAATCCTTAAACTCTGTCACATAGGAACTAATATATAGGGAGGCATGATCGCTCAGTCGGGAGAGCGAGGGTTTCATATTCGGTGACCGGGTTCGAATCCCACTTGGTGAGCTAGAGCCCATTAGTAAGGCATTTATCCTCACTTTGCTCACTACCATGTCCCTCAGCGAGGATCTTAAACCTTCGGTCCTCTGGTTGCTTGGTTATAAACATTAATGCTTTATTACCAATCGGATGAAAAACACCACCATTCTTCAGTCAGTCATTCCAGTGCATTGGTGAATATGCTGTAATACTTCGCGAACTGATTTCCTCCCCGCGACTTGTTTTTTTAATCATGTCGTAATTATCCAAAATGTTCCTCATAGACATCCAATCACCCCCCCCCCCCCCCACCTTCAGTCAATACAGTATTAATCTAATTCATAAATACATTCCAATATTATTAGATAGACATGTCCATTTCACTCATATTTTCCTTGTTTTTACTCAAGAATCTAAAATGATATGGGGAACAGCATTTTGCGCCTATATCCCATTAATAATTCTCAGCCTTTCTATTACTCGACTATAAGTTTAAGATAGTTTTGACTGAAATATTTAACTGAAGAATTTATTAAAGAAAACTCTACTCCAATTTCATTTGCCCATTATACATTTCGTAAGAAGAAATACTTCATAATTTCCACCAATTTGTGCATACCGTCTTAGCGATTCTGAAAAACTAAACATACATGGCATAGAATTCTTTGAACGATTTAAAGTGCGGTTCGTGTATCAACCTAGGGAGAAAAGCGGACCCTGTTGAATTAAGTTTTTTAGATAATGCCATAGCAGACTAAATGGATGACTCCAAAAATAATGGTAATGTCTTTCAGTTGTTAATTATCTGCATGTTCTAACGTGGGAATCTGTTTTTTTTCTTCAGTTAAAGGTAATATTCATCTATGACCGCGACAGTTTGACATGGGTTTTGCCCGATTAATCGTACATTTCCTTTATTAGAGGTTGATATATTTCGAGAATGATCAACGACATTAACTTTCCCTTCGACTCATTACCCTTAATAAGAGGGGCGTATCAATATAAGGAAAATGTCCTGTTTCGGGGGGTATCTTAGTTCTTTCCCAAATTTGTTCACAAAAACGATGCAGTTTTATTTGTGTTTCCGAAGAATTTCATGAAAGCACGAAACAATTTATAATTACTTGTTGTCTGTTTATAACAAAATATATAGGCTAAGCTTTTATTTCTCTTTAATCCCCTTCACATTATGTCATTGCACCGTCTTTCGGTTTCACTGCGATTCGAAAATTTCTAGATTGTCATGCTAGGCGTATAAACAGATGAACAATAGTCGCTGTTTGGCACAGAAGTAACACGGAAATTAAGAGGGAAAAAAATCATTTTAAGGACGCAGACTGTATCTTCCTGTACCTAACTAATAAAAAACAGATTTTTTTCCGAAGAAGTGCTATGGTGTTTTGAATTCGTGCCTTGAATTGTCTCTAGATACAATCATGAAAGTATACAGCGTCTTCATTGGTCTTTGGATTCTTATTGATTTCATTAATATCTCGGAAGGATCTCCTCCATCTGAGAAAAGAATTCTGAACGAAGGAGATAACATGACCTTGAGATGTTCTACTGTACGGGATCCTGATATCATATCCTGGGTCCGCCGCAGCAACATTTCAAACGGGACCAAATACATTGCCGAGGCCGGTAAGTCATTTCCAAATGGCAAAATCTTCACGGAATTTCGTGATGATTCGCGTATTTCAGTCATCTTTGTAAATGATTCGATTGAAGACGGTAGTGTGAATTACACGCTTTACATTTCAAACATAAGTAGGCAAGATTCGGCCGAGTATGCGTGTCTTTCAACTACGGATTCGACCGCTGAATACATATCGCTCTATGACATCCATGTTGTGGGTTGCAATTGCTCCACTGACACAAACGTACATTGTGACATTCTCAGTTTTAACACCCCTATTGAAGGATCTGTAAATATCATCTTTAACGGATCAACGGTTAAAGTTTCATTGATTGAAAATCGTTTCAAGTTTTCTCATAATCATCTGAACACTTTGGCTCAAGAACAGTACATCTTCGTGTCTTTAGAATATGATAATTTTCGATCTAATATTCGATGCATTCTTCCCCAACAATCGTACCCGTTATCTACGCGGAAAACAACAACAATGTCATCTATCTCATCAAGACGACCTACATCTGAAGAAGGCACGAAAATGATTACCAGCCGCACCAATAAGCCCCCTCCAACGGATAAATTCACAGACACAACGACACACATGTACACGGAATCAACAGTACCTGCAACAATACATTCTTCTTTCTCTCATACGTCTCGTCCCACTCTTTCAGGCTATAGTTCTTTGGAGAATTCCACTAGTATGACCCCTTTGCCGTCAAAGGCAACTGGAATGTCTTCGACAACATCATTTTCCACAACGCAAAAGCAAATGCACTCAACGGAAGAAAGTTCTTCAAATGCCTCATCCGAGAGACCTGATCGTACTGCATCGACCGAGTCAAAGACTCTTCCGTCATCATCCACATCCCAACCTACAACAGGACAAACAGTAATTTCAACGACAAAGGTACAAAGACGTTCTTCTGATTCAATGAAGTTCGTTTCTACTGAATCAATAACGACAGCATTATCCTCTTCAAAGTCAGAAAATCTTTCATCGGTCTCTACAATATCTACTCCTTCAACAACCACCTCAGCATCATATACCAAAACTATAATAATAGTTCTCTCTCTTGCTATATCTGCAGGGGTCGTTTTTATAGCAGTTGTCGTTGTGACGAAAATTCTGCGGCGATATAACAATGCTCGCAGGGGCAAATCCAATAATAGAAGACTTCAAACACTTTTCACAACTATCCCAGACTTCACTTTCCATCAACCACATACGATGCGAGTTCGTACTTTGAATGATGAGGAATCGGGTTGTGGTACCTCCCCTATGGATTTGAGTATGGAATCGGTTGTGTCTACCGGTACCACGAATCTGCCAGGTGTTCGACACCCACGTATGACGAATGCCTCCGCTGGAGGGACTACTGGAGACATAGTGAAGATTAGTGTCGGAATTCCCATGAAAGAATTGGAAAACTGCCGCAGTCAAGATGACTCTGATGCCCATTATTTTGTCCTAGAAAATGACAGCACACAATACTCTCCTAATGGAAACCCATATCCCCCCTCTTGCTCCAAGCCACCTCGAATGGAGGGTGCCACTTTTGAGCCTCGACGGAACCGATGCGAAGCATCGGATGATGAGATGTTTGTGAATAACATCCTATATGAAGTCAGCGGTGGAATGCCCTTGACCGTAGCAGGAAACAGTAGACATGTGGCAGAAACCAACCTGTACCATGTTCTAGAAGATCCTTCGCTCCAAACACAAACCGACGGTAACTTTTCTTCAGCACCACCATCTGCGTTCGTCCAGGCTGGTGATTCCAACGCTGGACCTTCGGGACACCAATATGAGGACATCAATGCTACAAGAAAGTTTGTTGAACCTGGTGATCAGTGGGTTCCACAAAACTTCGTCATGCCCAACAGACTCGCTACTGATAGAAACACGACTGGACAAACGACGGGATGTGGCATGGGAGACTCTTCGGATTGTGGGAAGGATGTCTTTGACGTCTCTTCAGCGAGCACAGCATGCGTATCCAGTGCAGATGGGTATCCTATCTATGCTGAAATTGATTAAATTGTTTTGGATGGAATACGTGTACTGTCTTCAATGACATGGATTGATTTCCATGCTTTTCAATTTCCTCTGATTCATGTTTTTTTTCCAAAGAGCTAAGGAAAGAGGAAAATGATCCCGAGATGGGAATAAGCACGTGACGTCATACTTTTCAATGGGATGGTGGATGATAGTTAACCCGCACCCCCACCCCATAATGATATCGGGAGTCGATTACGCAGATAACAAAATTGACGGGCACATGGTCTGCTGATTTATCTTCAGCGTCTTTGAACGTTCACGAATTCAATAATTTCACAAATCAGAATCCCCCTGCCGACCTCCAAGTACGTATGGCATAATTATTACATGTATAATTTTTACGTAATTTAGTCTAATGGTCTTTTGATCCCCCCCCCCAAAAAAAAAAGTATAACACTGAATTGATTTCAACATGGAAATGCAAAGCTTCATTGATTGTTATCACAATTTATTTTTTAGCAAGACACATTTTGTTGTACTGTACATTTTAAACTTAAGGATTGATATAATTTCAAGTATTTTTACGCCTCACACACTCCTTGTAAATATTTGTAAATAGTTGTGGAACATAATAATTTCTTTGTTTAGTTTTCTTTTTGTTTTTGTTTTTCTTTCCCTTCTTTGAGTAATCATTAATTTTGACTTTTCAGTAATGTTTTTATATTTATGTATGCATTTCATATATCCAAAGGTCTGACAACAGCTCAAGCATCTGCTTATTTTGTCATACCACTGCATGTCTGCAACATTGTTATAATCAGTTATGTTAATGTTATGCTAATCATCATAATTATACATTATTATTGTGTAAAATTCAATGTAATCAATTTTGTGATGGTTACACTATGTATATTATCATGACATGCAAAAACAAACAAATAAATAAATTAATTAATATGGCATGTACTTCCTAGAAATATACATGACTTCGATAAAAAGATAAGACTTCCCTGGAAAATTGTTTAACATGAGTTTTGACTGTAATGAACTCCGTCCTCAATACTTTAATTACTTTCTAATTTCATTTATTAATATCAGATAAGTACATAGGGACAGGCGTAGCTGAGTGTTTTGTTAAGAACATAAATATAAAAAATATATATGAATGTGTATATGAAGTAGATAGGGGTTTAGTAGCTGGAGCCCGACATGTCAAGTCCACCCCTAACAAAATAAGCTCATTCAGATTTATAGAAAAAAACATTAAACCCGCGTGTTTTTAGGAAAGTTACGACAATCTAAATTCGCTTACTTGCAAAAAACACTTATTCGCACAACATAATAAGAAAATGGGAGTGGCTTGTGTAACACTTTCATGAATATTATATTGTATTATATTAAATGTAGATTATTTGTATATACCAACAAAAATGAAGATGAACGTTTAATCCCAATAGGTTATAACAACGGCATGTCTACTAAGAAATCAAACCATATATTCCACTGTAACGAAGGAAAAAATATAAATGTTTGATCTTACAGGAAAATTACAGGACCTAAATTTGATATTTTTGAATATCAATTGGCGATAAAATGCAAAGTGAGGCTTTATGACACATTACCTAATTGTTTCTAATAATACTAAGTTTTGTTGCAATACCGGTGTACCGTGTACGGCTTTATGAAGTTGATATTGCTTTAAAACGGAAATGATTTTAAAAGAGATATGTGAACAAGAAAGTAAATAGAAAACCATAAATAGAGAGAATTACAGTTGGAATCTTTTCTTAAAAACGCATTGTAAGCCATGATATCTGAATCTATGAACATAAAGGGAGAAAGCACACTAAACATTGTACCCCCCCCCCCCCTGTTACACCCACAAATGTAATAATCGCCCACACATGTAATAACGCCCACAAATGTAATAACACTTTACGCACAAATGTAATAACGCCCACAAATGTAATAACACTTTACCCACAAATGTAATAATTTTTGATCGCCCACAAATGTAATAACACTTTACCCACAAATGTAATAACGCCCACAAATGTAATAACACTTTACCCACAAATGTAATAATGACTTTACCCACAAATGTAATAAATTTGAAGTGATTTTCGGCGAATTCGTTCTAAACTAATATCCTATAGTAATGCGTTCAAAGAGCTTAAAAGTTCAAAGTCTTTTTTCCAGACCCGGTTAATGAAATATTACAGTACAAGTCCAAATTTTTTTCCAGACCCGGTTTTTCAAAATTATAATATACGTCCAAAGTATTTTTACCAGACCCGGTTGTTTCAAAATTATAATATACGTCCAAAGTCTTTTTTCCAGACCCGGTTAATTCAAAAATCATAATGCAAGTCTAAAGTCTTTTATTCAGACCCGGTCGTTTCAAAAGTTATATTATACGTCGGTGAGGGGTAAAGACAACACTCGAAGCCCAAGCATTTTAAGTGGGTTTAAGTTTGAAGATCTCAGATGGTCTCAGCTGTCATTTTTTTTCAATATTTCTTTATCTTTTAAATAACCGGGTCCAGACGAAAGACTAAGCATAATACTCGTGTTATTCCACAAGAATAAGAATATGAGTCTTTTGTTTTTAGGATTGTTTAAATCATTTTTAAATCACCGGGTCTGGAATAAAGACAACGCTCTAAACATGTGCTTTTCTACATGCACGGTCTTAATTTGGAGGATTGTTGGTTCTTAGATTCGTTGTTGGGGGTTGAGTTTTATTGATTTTTTATTCCTGAAATAATTGTGTCTGGAGGAAAGTCGATCTTCGACAATCGGTCTTCATGTTGTTCCACAGTAATTAGATTATTGGGTATTCGTTTTAGAATATTTGTAAAAATTATTTTATTTTTCAAATAGTAACCAAGTCTGGAGAAAGGATGTCTGCTTTACCCACGCGTTAGTAGGGGTAGTAGTATTATCTAAAAAAAAAGACATATTTTTACTGGGTGAAACTTTGGAAATTTGGTCTTAGATTTGAAGTTTTTCAGTTACTTTTTTTTAATAGCCGGGTCTGGAGGAAAGAGTACGTTTTAAAACTCGTGTTATTCCACGAGAATAAGAATATAAGGTCTTATGTTAGAAGATTTTTTTCGTAACTGTTTTAGGTCTGGAATAAAGACAACACTCTAAACCTCTTTAAAACAGGTTCTTAGGTTGAAGGTTTGTTGTTTGTCTTAGACTTTGATTTTTTAAATTCTTACTATTAGCGCTTTTTTAAAGAAAAAAATGGTCGGGCTGAAAGACTATGCTATATCCAGCATTAATAAGATTATGGGGTCTTTATACTGTTTTTAAACTGTTATTCATAATGTTTAAATAACAGGTAACCGGGTCTGGAGAAAAGACTACGCTTGATTCTCAATTTACTCTTAGTGCATATATTCACAATATACACCGTATAAGTTGAAACAACAACAAAGACATTAATTCCACCAATTTTAATTAACTGGGTCTGGAGAAAAGACTAAGCTCGATTCCCATTTTTTCCACAGGAATATCATTATCGTATCTTAGTTTGGACTTATATTATAAATTTTGAAATAACTGGGTCTGGAAAAAGACTTTGGACTTATTAAAATTCTTGAACAACCGGGTCTGGAAAAAAGACTTTGGATTTATATTATAATTTTTGAAACAGCCGGGTCTGGAAAAAAGACTTTGGACTTATATCACAATTTTTGAAACAACCGGGTCTGGAAAAAAAAGACTTTTATTATATTTTGAAACAACCGGGTCTGGAAAAAAGACTTTGGACTTGTACTTTGATGTTTTATTAACCCGGTCTGAAAAAAGACTTTGCACTTTTGTGCTATATGAACGCATTACTATAGGATTTTAGTTTAGAACGGATTCGCCAAAGATCCCTTCAAATTTATTACATTTGTGGGTAAAGTCATTATTACATTTGTGGGCGATCAAAAATTATTACATTTGTGGGTAAAGTGTTATTACATTTGTGGGCGTTATTACATTTGTGGGTAAAGTGTTATTACATTTGTGGGCGTTATTACATTTGTGGGCGTTATTACATTTGTTGGTGCAACACCCCCCCCTTTCATCCTAATTTGTTTTCCATGTAAAGACAACGTGGTCATGTCAAAACGCCGGAGTTAATTTAACACCAGCCTGGTATCTACATGATATCGGTCCACAACAGAGAAGCGTTAAAACAACACCAGTTAAGAATCAAACCGATATTGGTTTAACACTAATAAATGATGCTTAAATGTTAAATTGGTGTTAGCATAACGCCAAACAGGTGTTGTTTTAACACCTCTCTGATGTGGACCGATATAGATACCAGGCTAGTGTTGAATAACACTGGCGTTTGACTTTCATTTTGTCATTATAACCATATTTATTCCTTTTTGTTACCCTGAAAAATGCTCATCCTTCACCTATATTGGGTAAAACATGTAAAAGGGGAACATGCTTAATATTTGTTGGTGGATACAGATGGATGATAGCATGTTTATTTGATTAAAAAAAATATATCAATATTGTGTAAAACTTACCCATCGTTAAATGATGTTTTGCTAAACAAATTTGCATGTTTCTTCTTCATCTACTAATTAGAAATATTTATGTTAAGAATGTACGTCTTTCCAATACTATCCAATAAATGTTGTTATTTTGTTACGTATATTATTTTTGTGTGCCTAGTCTTGAAGAAAAACAGTGTATAAATAACTCACACTCTAGATAAATTAAACGAACATATTGATTCAATCATAGTAGGTCCATGGTTCAATAATTGATATTTTTGAAAGTTGTATTCAAGCTTCTACCAACCTTGACAAGCTTGTCACCCACCTTTGGTCCAGTGATTAAGAGACACAGAGGTAATACAGGCCTCAGACAGCTTTTTGCGTGACTTATCACTTGGCTTGGGAAAGTCCACAGGAGTGGATGAAAGCTTGTCCAAATTATTGTTAAGGTTTGGTAGAAGTTTACATATAATAGTATCATTCCAACCGATGAAAATTTTATGAACATTTTTTGCGGGTGTGTGGAAGTGTAGGGCGGTGGGTGTGTGAGAGGGTGTGTGTGTGTGTAAGGATGTGCGTATGTGTATAAAGTAAACTCCAGACAACCTTATTTAAAAGTTTCGTTGGTAATTCATTCTCCAGGATTGAGAGACAATGTTTCATTTAATAATTGTCTTAATATTATTGAATAATTTTTCATTCCTCCATGCTACCTATGAAAATATCTCTTTACTATCACTGAATTTCTAGTGTACACATTTTGCGAAATAAAATAGTTATGGAGTCCCTATAGATGATTCTACCCACACTATTTCTTAAACACTCAAGACTTATTATTTTAGAAATAATTGAATATTCTAGACCCTTTCGGTTGAAATATTAACAATAATGATAAAATAAGTTGACATCACAAGAAATAAGACGTGAGAAATGCATAGAACCGATTATTTTTTTTCACAATCAAATTAAACATTCAATGTTTGAAAATGGTCTCAAATCTGCATAAGAAAATAATATTTACTATTATGATCAGTCTCTATAAGATATATGCATTTGCGGAGATTCAAAAAAAAAATAATTGTTTAATTTTGCCGAGTATAGCCGAATTTTCTGAAGTGTGAGCTTTGGTTGTGGAGTGATTATCAGGGGTAATGATTGATTTCGGATGATGGCTTTGATTGTTAATGCGTTTATGCATCAGTGGAGATCTCTATAGAGATTTTATCATATTTTTTAAAACATTATAATGGATAGTTATCAGCAAATCTTGAAAGGAAAGTCTTTCCCAATAGAAAGTATTTCAAATTTTATCTTCTTTTTTTATACAAACAGTCTTATGCAAAACACAACGACATGCATAACTATGAGAAAGTCTATGATTTTTTTTATCTTTGCAGTTTTTATTCGTCATAAAAATAATCAAAGTATACAAAACATATCGTTACACTTCAATAAAAAAGAACATTGTATAAGTACATACAACATAATCTTAATTTAGAAGAAATTGTATCCTAGAGCTGCCGACAGGGCGATCCATTAACCGAAGAAGAAATGGGGTACGGCATAATACCCAACGGTCCAGTGTCGACCTGGCGGCATCGCCGGGGTATAGCGCAACCACAAAATATGACATTTTCATGTGTTAACATGACCGAAAACACCACTATGTACAACATGAACAGAAGATAAAACAAAGTCACAAAAAAAGATTACACAAAATATTAATCTACAGTGGTTACAATTTATGCAATGGAAAAATACTTGTTTATGTTTTGCCATTTTACATTGTGTTTATTGAGTTTGTTTTTCTTTTTTGCAATAATTTCTTCAGTAACTTTATAAGATAAAAGATAATTAAATTGTTTTAAACTAGGGAGAGTCTCTTGGTATTTACATCGCAAAATGAATTGTTTACCAAGTAAAATTAGAAAATTAAATGCTAAGGTGGATGGACTAAGTGGTTCTAGTAATCCAAATAAAACAGTATCTCGTGAAAGGAAATAATTAGGATTAAAGTCAGTCACTCTCATACGCAACGCATTCCAAAAGGATGTTTAGGGCATACGAAAAACAAATGATCCAATGTCTCAGGTGTCGCATTGCAAAAAGAGCATAATGCATTGGTCTTCTTTCCTAATTTTTTTACCTATTCATTTGTAGGTATTAAGTTATTTAAAATTTTATAGTGTGTGATTCAAAGTCTGGTGTCTATAGTGATTCGTAATGGAAGAATGAACAATTTGGAAGTCTGTTGCCTATCGATGTTGTAAAGTTGATTAAAGTGAGTAAACACCTTGGAGGTTTCAGAGTTATTATTGTTTAAAAAAGTGCGATAAAATTGCTCTGTCGATATATTCTGAATTTGTCTAAATGAAGATTCACAGAAAAGAGAAGGGAAATCCTCAGGTTCTTTTACAAGATGATGGTAGTTTTGTTGTAAAAAGAAAACTTTCCATTTCCCTGGCATTATTTTATAGCAATCTAACAATTCAAAATACTCAGTAAACTTTAACCCCCTTTCCTTCGCTTCCCCCCAGCGTAGTGGGCGTCCAATTTCATCTATCATAACAGTAATTTTGGGGAATCCCTTTTCTTTTCTGTTTGGTCTATAGATAGATTTTCCTTTAAATGTGATATATTCATTGTTCCATAAAAGTCATTGGTAATATCTATTTTCCTTTCCAATAAACACCATGTTTGTAAAATGTCCATCAACCAATTTGACACTTCAATATTTAAATATTTCATATCAAAATTACAATAAAAAATGTATTCTCCACCGACAGGTGTGACAACAATTCTAAACATATACCTTTCCAGCCCTTCGAAGTTGAAGAGAAAAGTCTCGAAACCCATTTCATTTTCTGAGCTTGAATAATCGATTTGAGGCAATTCATCTTGAACCCCCCTTCATCGTATTCTTTAACCAACACTTCACATTTTACTCTATCAGGACCACTCCAAAATAATGAATTCATACAGTAATGTGTTCACCTTATGAATAAATGAATAAGGTATAGATAATATGCTGGCTGCATATAACAGCTGAGAGGTAGCAAAAGTTTTTACAATTTGGATTTTCCCGTATTGATAAATTCCTGGCTTTCCGTGAATTTAGTTGAGATTTAATGTTGGATAAAATTCTTTGTAATTGCGCCATTCTATCCTCAAAAGAGTAAGAGATGGCGATTCCAAGAATTGTCAAAACGTTAAAAAACTTCATATCTATTGGTATAGATGGGATTTGCAAATCTGAATTGTCCTATAAACATTGCATTCGTCTTATCGTAATTCAGTGAAAGTGATGAACATAATTGGAAATCATTTAGAGCTTCCGTGAGGTGATGATACTACTCAAAGTTTGACAAATAAACCGTTATGTCATCGGTGTACATAGACAACTTAATTTCATGAGTATTTTTTAATCTTATGCCTTGAATGTTTTCATTTATTCTTATGTTTATGGCTAGCGTTTCTATAGCTAATATAAAAAGATGGAGATAAAGGATCCCCCTGTCGTATTCCTTTTCCTACCGTAAAATATCCAGTTGAAACGTTATTGTTCATCACACAGCTTTCAATATTTTTGTAAAGAACATTGGCAAAATTGCAAAAATTATTTCCAAAAATTATTTCAAAACTTTTATAAAAAAAATTGGTGGTTCAATGAGTCAAATGCTTTTTTAAAATCGAGGCTTGATAAAATACCACCCAAACTCTTATAGAACATTGTCTCAAGTACTGTTCTCACGGCTTCACCTCTGTATCTATTTTTAACAAAAGCTACTTGATCAGGATGAATGATAGATGGTAAAATATTTTTCAGTCTCTGTGCTAAGGCATTGGAGCCGATCTTAATATCAACATTTAAGAGTGTTGTGGGCTTATAATTTTCAATTAACATTTTATCCTTCCATTTTTTTTGCTATAAGTGTAATTATGCCTTGCCTCTGTGACGTAGACATCATTCCACGTTCAAAACTGTAATCAAGAGTATCTACGACCAACGGTCCAAGTTTGCTCCAAAAATGACAATAAAATTCGACGGTTATTCTGTCGTTACCGGGTGATTTGTTCTTAGCCATGGCAAATAAAGAAGAAGTACATTCCGAAAGAGTTAATTCTTTCTCGCATAAGTCATGCTGGTTTGGCGATAACTTGGGTATACAATTTGACTCCAAAAACTAACAGTTACTAAACGATTTGGGGTCTTCTGTTTTATATAAGTTTGCATAGAAATTCTTAATGTGAGTATTCACTTTCAAAGTATCGGTTAAAATTTTACCCCCTACTTTTAGTATGTTTATTGTTGATCTTGCCTTGTTGGCCTTTTCCAAGTTTAAAAATAATTTGCTGTTTTTTTCTCCATATTGTACCCAGATTGCGCGGGACCGGACTATTATGCCATGAGTTATACGGTCCATGTGCGCTTCATAATCTAGCTTAGCCTTTTCATATTCGTCAACATATTTTCACCATCTTTATCCACCAAAATCTGAAGATGTTTTAATTTCCCTTCTAACTCCCTTTTCTGCTCTCTTAAAATGTTAGCTCTATTTATACTATATTTCCTAGAGAATAAACGGATATTATATTTTCAGAAATTCCCATCTCATACGTATGTCTTCAATTGAACATTCGGTTATCCAATTGTCTATATTGTCAGACATATTTACACGAAACTGTTCATCATCTAAAAGATTATTATTAAATTTGCAATTGATTGACAAATGTCGTTTCTTTTGTGAAAATTCGAGTATAATTGCAGAATGATCTGAACTTATACCGGGTATAATATCATTTTTTTGTATGAAATCTTGTAGATTATCAGAAATAAATCAAACATCAAGTCATCATCATTATTATTATTATTAACATTATCAAGTCTACTTTGTATTAACGGATGGCATTGCCGCCAAGTGTATCTCCTCAATAACGGATTCCTTAATCTCCAAATATCAACTAAATCAAAATTATTCTGTATCTCATTAATAGTATCACTGATATAATTATGGAGGTGAGGGTTTCCACCCATTCTATCCAAATCTACATCTAACATGGTATTAAAGGGGAATCCAACCCAAATAAAAACTTGTTTTTATAAAAAAAGAAAAATCAGACAAGTTGATAGGTGAAAGTTCGAACAATATTGGACAAACAACAAGAAAGTTATGAATTTTTAAAAGATGTAAATATTGGTAATCACTATACTCATGGAGACTTCAAATTGGCCGCATATGGGATGTAATTGTGATGTAAGGCAAGGACTACTCTTTCATGTACTCCACTACATATTATGGCTAAAATGTCATTTTTCCCAAAAGTTTTATTTCAAATTATATTTTTCTTTCATGAGGACATTAAACAATATACTACCTGGCTTATATTTGGATTACTGCCCCAGGGGAGTAGGTACTTAATAGAAAACCACAAATCCCTGATAATAAAGTACATGGCCTATGGGAAAGTTGTCCTTGCCCCTTGTCATAATTTTCTTACCCAGTTGCCAATTTGGAATCTACATACTATTAGTGATCCCAATTTTTAAGCAGCTATAACTTTCTTAATGCTTGTCCGATTTCTTTCAAATTTTCACCATTATGTTTGATTTATTTTTCTACTTCCCCACACAACATTTTATGGCCAAGGCTGGATTCCCCCCCAATCACAACCAGTATAGTTTTTATGTCGTTTATTGATAGCAAATTATCATTTATTTGCTTGAAGAATTGTTTTTGATCTGCGTGTTTATCTGCCGTGGGTGCATATATGTTCAATAAAATATATTCATTGTCATCTATGTTAACCCGTAAAAGGATAAACCTTTCTCCACTCGAAATTTGCTTGTATAATATTGTTTAGTTCACGTCATATTTAAAAAGTATAGTTACTCCACAACTATGACGAGACCCGTGGGAAAATACAATGTCCCCTTTCCATTGAGACGACCAAAGATTAGTTATGTCATCAGAGCTCTATGTTTCCTGCAGGAATATCACATCTGCATTAATATCTTCCAGCCAATGAAAAACTTTATTCCTTTTAAAATTTGATCTAATGCCTCTTACATTTAGCGACAGAAATTTCAACTTTGTTTCTTTAATAATCATGAAGATATGACATCCTGATTTGTCAACCTCCTAAAGCCGAATTTACAAAAGCGAAGGAAAAAAAAAAAAAAACAGGTAATGAAATTAGGAAAATTTACCGGTACCCTAAAGGAAAGCCATCTCGTGAACATGATTAATTCAAAGAGAATACGTTTCAACAAAGTCATGACAAGAGTATCACAATTCAAGAAGGATTTAACATAAGAATGGGCGTTATCAATCCGGAAGCATGCGCAATGAATGACCAACTGTTAGTCCCAATTAAAACATCTGCAATTCTCTGTGTGATTTGTGTTTAAAAATTCTTTCTACTGGAAAAAGGAGTATTTGAATATAAATCAAAGGTGTCTTAAAGTATCTTAAGAGATGGCGGTAAAAAATAGTTAGCATGCATAACAAGCCTATTCGCCAAATGATCCAAACTCTCACTGCATAATCAACACCCAATTGATTATGTAACGTTTGTAAAAGAACCATGGCTTCGATATTGAGAAGCATGTTTAGTTGAGATATCATACAGTACATACCATTATCACAATGGGGTAATTGAATAATTGAAAAACTCGACAGTCGTATGACCGTATAAGAATGCAATTTAAAGACCTCGAATATGTTTTATCTATTAGAGCTTTGGAGCCAATGTAAAAAGTTCCATCCATTCAAACATGTTAACAAAAAGCAACATGTATTTATATCACGTCCAAAGAATTTTGTGTGCAAGAATTGTTTACAGACTTTACAGTTTACTGAGAGCCAAGAATTGCGTGAAAGATACACCTTATCATCGTAATAATCGAAACTAGGGAACAAGAAGTTATAGGGAACAATGTATTGAATTCCAGAAGAAGAGGTGGATTCAAGCGACCACTTTTTATCCAGTGTCTATGCCTAATTAGATTCCTCCAAATTTCCTTTCGGTAGCTGAAAATGAGCATAAGAAAAAGAATCATTCTACTAGAAAACACTATAAAATATCCCGGTCGATTTATAATACGTGTATCTTTTTCGAAATATGCGTTATCATGAGAATGCAAATGTTTGGCTACAACAATCGTTCGGATAACATGAATAACTACTAAACATGCTGGCGTGCATACTGAAAAGAGCATGCTGTATTTGCCATAAAGCCAGAGGCTGCATATGAAAAGAAACTATACTGACTTCCAATATGGGCATACAAATTACTGAACTCTCAAAATCTATTCTTTGTGCATGAATACCTTTCAGAGGCCTACATCCCACTCTTTGAAGTATTGTCATTGAAAGCAAAGTGCTAAACACCTGTCGTATTAGGATTTGAAATAAGGCAAATAAACCATGACCTCTTAACACTCCTATCATAATTGTGTTTGTTAATAAAGTACCTTGAGAAAACAAGACAATGTAGACTATTAACATTGCAAAATAAATCGTCACAGATGCCTGTGCATTCCCCAAAATGGGAATTGCTTGCTTTAAATTGTAACGTTCTACAAGTAACACTTCATATAGATACTTACATATAATACAAACATAAAGACAATTATAACAGATTGTTTCATGTTTTAGTAGTGCGTATCAAATCAAAGCATGTCCTCTCCGAACGGAGGCTCTGCTAGAAAAACCAACATTATTTGTGTTCACACTTATTATAATCAGTTGCAAAAAGGAATTAAGATAAAATGATCCTACCTAAGAGTGACATAATTTCTTTCATTTTTCTTAGCTTTCAAATAAATCAGCTACATTGATTAGAGACTCCATCAGAAAATATAAAAGAATAATCAATATATTCTTTTAAAATAGGTTACACATCAAATATCGAATACAGACGAGGTCCTTTTCTTTAAGAAATATAAAGAAATCCATAATTGTTCTTACTTATTTCTTCTTGTTTTATTGTTACATGTAGAATATTCATCGAGCAGGAAAGAGAGAGGAAAAAGAGTGTCTGTCTTAATTGTATATAATTTCGCTCTTCTCCGTATTTTGGTCTCATAAACAGATGAAATGTTGTTTTTTCCTTTCATCATGTCTCATGCAACATTTTTTTCTGTTTTAAAACACTGAGTACTTTGGAAAACTTAGCAGTCAAAGTTTAAACATGTTAAAAGAAGAGGGGAAGGAAAACCCTCCATTACTATCAGGCATGACCATTCCTAACTTATAATACCTGTATAGGTTACAAGTAAAAGATAAGCTGAATGACATTTAGGCTAAAAAAAACACCCCTTTTCCTTTCTCATCCAAGTAAGAAATTAGAAATGTTATATGCATTTCATTTACATATTCATAATTTCAATCTTATTTTTGACAATGATGTAAAAAAAAGAAAACAAAAACAGCTCCCATTTTTTCCAACATTCAAAGTTTTCATCTCGATCAGAAACAAAAAATCTATAAATGGTGATATTAGAGCAAACATATGAAGGAGGGTTGTGCTTTTTACATCCTTATTCTTAATATAATTGACACAAAAGTCAATAATGCCACTCATTATTTTTCTATTTATTCATTTATTTATTTAATATTTACCTTAATACAATATTTGCAGATATGAGCCTGAGGAGAGTCTTCAATGTGTTACAGCAATGGAAATTTTACATGTATAGAAAGAAATCAAACTTTGTTTCACATTGTAATTTGGAAAAATCAAATTATTTCATTTCTCATATAATAAAGCAAGAGAAAAGGGGAGTGGATGTCATCATTTCCTCATTTGCATACCAACCAGGATGTGCATATTAATGTTTTGTAAAATTGAGTGACATTTTTAATATCATAACTTTCTTGTTTTTGGCAAAAAGAAGCTGCTGAAAACTGCTTATCTAAAAAAAGAGCCAATGGAGTAAATAAGAGAGTCAAAAGGGGCCTAAGCTTTCGATCCTACCAGAATCTTCTTCGGAGGCAAAAAATCAAAGAAGAAGAAGATTCTGCTAGGATCGAAAGCTGAGGCCCCTTTTGACTTTCTTTCTTGTTTTTGCACACAAATTTGATTATTGATTAAATTAATAATTTATCTTTTTATTTAGATCAACCAATCATTGGTGCTGACTTCCCATTTAATCTACTTTGATATGTTTACAAGTGTTGCAATTTGATCTTCAGTTTTGAAATATCAGTTTCGCTCGCTGATTCTCCACAAATCATTCTTGCACAAGTTGATGCCACCATAATTATTTCTGCGGACTCAGAAAGTAAATAGCGCCAGCTATAGGGGTTAACTCTATTTCGAATTAGAAGGGTATTCCGTAAGCTGAAAAATAATTAAATAATCAAGTAATTTTTTTTCATTTTGATATTATAACTGTAGTTTGTTTATTTTTTTTAGTATAACCGACTTTTCTGAAGAGTGATATTCTGCTGTGGAGTAATTATCAGGAGATCATTATTGCATTTGAAATTTATGCATCAGTGGAGATCTTCATCAAGTTTTTCCATTTTTTTTCCAGAGATATTTCAGCAAATCTTGAAGAGAAAGTCTATACCAACAGAAAAAAAATGCATGACGCTGGAAATTTCGTCAAAATTGGATAAAAAAGTTAAGGCATTTCATAATTTATGTAATTTTCACAAATAGCATTAACTAAAGCATAGTGACATGTAGATGAGAAAGCCGATGCTGTAACTCATTTATCACTTCCTTCTGTTTTTTTTTTTTAAATTAAACTCTCTTACTATGGAGTCAGGGATATAGCTTTTGAGTGGTTCAGGAACCGCCTAGACAATAGAAAACAATTTATCCGTCGAAATTAATAACTCCGACACAGTGGTTACTTTTGGGGTTTCACGAGGCTCTATTTTGGGTCCCCAATTTTTTCTTATACACATCAATGATTTTTGCAAGTCTTCCAATATGTTATCCTTTATTGTGTTTTCTGACAACCCTAATATTTTTGTTCACCCATAAGCGATAAGGATCCACGCCATTTGCTTGTCACGATTAATCACGAACTGGTACATGTTTCTAAGTGGATCAAAGGTAATAACCTATCACTGAATCTATAAAAAAACTTAAATGCTCTTTAGTAATATGAAATTTCAAGTATTATCATTTTCGAAAATACTAATCTACAAAGAGGCGGCAGTACTGAATTTCTTGGGGTAACTATTGATAAAAGAACACGTAGATCATATTTGTCAAATCATTTCTAGAAATATTGGTATCATAATCAAAGAAAAAATTTTCTTCCCCACTTATATACTATTTAATTTGTATTCAACTTTGATCATGCCTCATTTAAACTACGGTAAAATATCATGGGGACTTGTGCTGACTGCCTCCTGAAGAGAATTTTACTTTTACAGAAAAAGGCTATTCGCATTATCTGTCATGCAGATTTTCGTTCACATACTGACGAACTTTTTTATGAATATAATATCTTGATAACTTGTGACTTGTAAAGAATACAATCTCGGAAAGCTCAGTTTAAATAAAAATTAACTGATATAATATTTTTTTGTTAATTGTCACATATTGATTAGGCATAAAAATCTCGACCCCATTAATATTCTTTTTCATTGTACAAACGATTTAAATTTTATTGATCAAAGATATACTTTAAGTAACTATTTATTGCATGGAACTCATACTAACAAGCTTTGCTTTGCTTGTTATGTGTTTTGCCTTGCATTGTAACTTTTGTTGAATTTTGGAATGAAAAAGAATAAATGCAATCAATTCAATTGTTTGCCGTGATACAATATTTGCATTTTTTTGCATATTTAGGAGTCTTTAATGTGTTACAGCAATTGAAATCTCATATGTACGGGAAGAAATAAAACTTCGTTTCACATTGTAATTGGGAAAATATTTAATTTCTCATATAATAGAACAAGAGAAAAATTTGTGAGTGGTGTTATTCCCTCATTTGCATACCATCCAGGATGTGCATATTAATGTTTTGTGAAATTAAGTGAGATTCCAAATATCATATCAACTTTCTCGTTTTTACACACAATTTTGATGAGATTGTCAGCATGAAGGTCGTTTCTTATTTCTCTTTTGATTTAAATCAGCCAATTGTCGGAGCTAGCTTCTCCTTTAATGTACCTTGATCTGTTTACAAGAGTTGCAATTTGATAAGTAGTTTTGAAAGACAAGTTTCGCTCTCTGATTGTATTCTCCACCAGGCGCGCCCGAACATTCGGTTTTTTGGGGCAAAATCCCGAAGGGGGCACAATATATTTGACAGCGTGAGATACCGAAGCGATCGAGCGGGAGAATAAATTCCTTGAGAATTAAACATAGAATTCAATACGAAAGACTGTACTCAGAGTTTATGAGAACCTATGAAATCTACGCGCAAAATGTGTTTTTGTGTCTGATCAATTAAATTACGTAATACGCTTATATTGACTCAAAATACCAGAAATTACATTTTTCATGCAATATCCTTTCAGAAATATTTATTTATGTACATTTACATACACGGACGAAGCGAGAGAGCACAATTATCATAAGTTTCAAGGAGTGTATTAAGCAGAAGAAGCGTAACAACAGAAACAAAATACATTCTAATGAATGTCTTTTCAAATTCAAAATGTCATACTGTTCTGACGTGGCAGACGTCGATAAGCACTTAAATCCCCATTTTATGCAAATCATTTCTGACCTCAGCATTGGAGTCCCTGATTATCCATGCACAGGCAAAACGTTTCATATTTTGTAACTGGAGGACAAAGAAATATGACCTGCTTAATCAATGTCTAACAATTTTAAACTTTCTGAAAATTTAAACCATTACTCGATTTATGTGTGTTCTTTAGCATGTTTTGTATGACTGGGAAGCACTTTTGGATGACCCCTTCAAAATCTTCTTTTTTTTACATATTTTCTGGGGAAAATGTGACCATAACTAGGAAATTATGAATATCAAATTCCAGGAAATATTCATTTGTAAATAATCATGAATTAACAAACTACGGCAGTTCATAATGTACATTATGTAACATTATTTAGAAGAAAACAATTACATTCCAATAGCGGATGTGGTTGACGGTACACCATGTGGAGTTTTCGAAAAAGTGGATAGAGGAAGAAGTGAAATTGATAGGAGGAAGTGGACAGTTGATAGTCGAGTAATTTTTGTTCAAATGAGCGTAGTCCTGATAAAGACAGTAAACCAGAAAAGGTTGAAGACTTGAAGAGGCTTGATTCTGTTGATAGATGAGTACTCCTGCTCTGCACTCCATTCGCCGACTCAAGCTAGCATCTTCTCATTTATCCAATAAGCAACTACTCAAGCCTCTATAACTCTTTAAACTTTTCGGTTTTACAGCTATTTTCAGATTCCATATGTTGCTCGAGATAGCGTTCACGCGCGTTGGTGATATCGGGTCCGGGAGCGTCTCATGAAAGGACTTGTCGGACGTTTTATCCGACAAGTCCTGTTTTATCCAACAGTTACTATGGTAAAAATACTTCTCAACCAATCAGAATACAGGAAAGTTGACAGATCTGACAACTTGTCGGACGAAAATATTGATGAAACACCACCCCGGTCTGAGCGTTTCTGGGCGACCGCGCGTTTGTTAGCCGACAAAGCATTGGTGAACCACTTTTAATTTGCCATTCGGTTTTAGTCTGAAATGTATTCATTAAAAGGTTAAACGTTATCATACTGTAATAAGATGGAAAAAGGGGCTTAGGTATGTTTCACAGAGGGACATGTTCGTCAAAAGACGCAAAGCTTACAATGATGTGTAATTGCCCCGTCACGGCCGAAATTTTTCCATTTTGACAATGGAAATGACAATTCTTAGGCAGAAAAGTGCCTTCATCGTTTACTTTTGTCCTTAAATAATATCATTTTTTCTACTTTTAGGGGCACATTGGGGGACAAAATCTCGTTTTACCCCCCAAAAAAATTCTTTGGGGGGGGCAAGTGCCCCCCCCATCCCGCTTCCGGCGCCCTTGTTCTTCACAAATAATTCTGGCACAAGGTGTTACAATGCTCTTATTTCTGCGAACTTAGAAAGTGAATGGCGCCAGCTAGAGGGGTCATCTCTATTTTTACTTAGAGGGATATTCCGTTGGATGAAAGTAATTATATCTAAATAAAAAAGTAATATTTTAAACGAAGTTATTAAAGTTTAAAATTTAGCAGTATTTTGTGAAAACGATTATTATGCACGCCGTTAACATGTTCAATCGGTGGGCTACACTCTGAGAATAGTAAAATTTTAACCACAATTGGCTAAAAAGGGAACATGCATGTTTGCTGGGAGGGGGGTACCCCATATTGGGTATCTTTTTACCGAAGCAACATGCATGTTCCCATTTTACCGAATATTTTAGAATGTAATGATGCCATGCCCCACTTTCCCTCTATATGTTATTTTATGAAATTATTTCATATTTTCAGATAAGTACATGTATGATAATGTCTCCCTTTGTAACATTATTCGTTGCAGCAATAATTATCTTACACCATAAATGTGGAGCGTTGTGGCCCGGACTTTGGACCATATGCCCGTATTCTGAACTCGGGTTTAGATAGACCCCTGGTTTAAAGTTGTTGCTTAAGTATGGAGAGCCAATTGGAGCAAATATCCCTAACAGTACACATTCAATCTATTAAACCATATGACACCCAAATTGTTAAAAATTGTCTGGGAATGACAACTTAGGTAATTTTCTTCATTATGAAAGCTAAAGGAAACAAAATAGTACATAATTTTTTCAACTTTCGGCTCCCCATAATTTTAGCACAGAGCTAGACCGCGGTGTAAGTTAAACCTGACGTCAGAATACGGGCCATAGGGTCCTATCCAGTTACTTAATCCTATCATTTTGATAAATACGCATTTGATTGTCATAGTGTTCGTTACTCGAGATGCTAAGTGTCCATCGGGGGCTACTGTTATCAAGTTTGAGAAACAGAATAGTGTATTGACATTTAAAAAAAGTATAAACGGAGTACCTCAATCGCTTTACCCAGGGGCCGCGGGACGAATTTCAAAGCGGAGGAGGGGGGATGCTGAACATGCATATCATTACAACTTGATATTCATTTTTTTTAATGTTTGTGTAAATGTTTACTGAAAAAAAAATGCGGGGATCCCTGGAGATCCCGGTTCCGCGGCCCCTTTTACCATCATTTAATTTGTTCTGTACCTGAATGATTTGTTTTTAAACAAATCTTTCCAAACTACAAAAATTACAAAATAGATATGCCAGATTAATATTAAATAAGGATTATAATACACCGCAGTGTACACTTCTTACAACCCTAAATTGGCAATCCGTTGAACAAAGACTAAAATATCACTACTGTTTATTAGTATTTAAAAATTTAATGTAAACGCCCCTAACTATTTAAAATCGCTTATTACTTATCGCACCTTTAAATATTGTACCCGCTATGCACTAAATTCTCTCCTCGACATTCCATTCCCCAAAACTGAATTCAAAAGAAAGTCATTCTCTTATAAAGCAAGCTCCCTATTTAATAAACTCCCATTTTCAGTTCAATCCACCAATTCTATAAATTCTTTTAAACGAGGTTACCTATTGGCCAAACATTTATTATAACAAAGTATCTTCTAGTATTCTTTCTTTTTTGTTTATTTGTTTTCTTTTTTGTTTATTTCATAGATTATAACTTTTTATGTTAATTTTCACTTGTATTTATTTATATATATTATCATGTTTATGTTCTATTTTATGTTTGTAAAGGCGGAGGGCTTCGTTGTAAAGCAGTTTTATAACTGAACCGAACTACCCTCCACCTCATTTTATCATTTGTTATAAATAAAACATGAATAAATAAATAAATAAATAAATAAATAAATACCATCACACGGCACCATACACGGAAGTGATTATTTTCACATGCACACTTTTTTCATTAGAAAATAGTTCCTATGTTTTATTTTAATTCTGTCCATTTTTTCCGTTCATTACTCACATATTGAACGACTTGCATAGGCGGATCCAGCTTTTGGCGAAAGGGGGGGGGGGCGCATTGCCGAGCGACGCACATATTTTTGCACTTCACCGGCGCCATAAAAGAAAATGTTGAAAAAGGGGTTAGTCTGACCTTGTCAAATATTCCTTTCAAAATGTAGGATAATATCTCGGGGGGGGGGGCAAGACTCGAACATATTTTTGAAAAACAATAAAAACGATAGAGTAAACTGACCGAGCTATAAAAGTATTTGGTGCACATCTCACATTTGCACATTTTTCATAGTTTTCATGAAATGTTAAGGATAAAATGTGTTTTCACAACAGCTGATCGGAATTTGGCCCCCTTCTCCCTTGCTGTATACAACCATTCCCTGAAGTCCACTTATACATATCTCATTATAACAGAAAATATACATCAATCTAAACATATAATCTTTCTAAAACATATACTATGTATATAGAGAGATTGAAAAACTTATTCAAGAAAGATTAGAAACAAGCAAATGTAACACAAATTATGCATGTTATGTGCGATTTCAAAATATCGTGTACTAACCCTTTTATTGCGATGAGGCCATATCTTTTGTATATTAATTGAGATATTATTTTTTTTACTATATATATATATATATATATATATATATATATATACACACACACACACAGGGGCGTCGATCCTATTTTTCAGATGTGGGGGGGGGGCAAAATCATGAATCAACTTTCCAAATGCGCTCGATCACAAAAAGCAAACAAACCTCACACACACAAACACGCACACATGCATGAATATATATATTTATCTATATGACTCATGAGATAGAGACACATCTCACCGACAAATTAATGCGAGCGCGAAGCGCGAGCGTAAATTTTTTATAGTATACTGACTTGAAAACAGGAAAAGGTGCCTGTTTAGGACTGTTTGTAGTAACTCATGAGGAGGATACATATCTCACTACACATATAATGCGAGTGCCGAGGGCGAGCTGAAATTTCTTTATATTCTGACCAGAAAGCTTGATATTCTAGGCATTTTTGGTACCGATGGGTATCTAAAAAAAACAATAGATGCAAGCGTGAAGCGCGAGCTTAATATTTTGATATTTCGATCTGAAAAAATGACAGTTTAACTTGGGCGTTTTTGATAAAGAACAAGATCATATCCAACAAAAGATTATTGCAAATCGAAGTGGGAGTTCTTTTGAGGTTCAGAAGTGAAAACGGGACATTCTATTCACCTATTTAATCATGGAAAAGTATGGGGTTTTGCTACAGAAATTATGCGAGCGCGAAGCGCGAGCTGAAAATTGTAATATTCCAATCTGAAAAGCGGACAATTTGAGCACGATTTTGAATAAAGATCGAGTTGTGTAGCTCAATCTCGCTTGCTGATTTCTGTGTAACACCATCTTATTGTATTTTTGCACATGCGGAATTATTGGGGGAGGGAAAAACGATATGTTTGCCCCCCAATATTTTCATTGGTGGGGCGATCGCCCCCCTCCCGGATCGACGCCTCTGCATATACAATGATACTACATCATGAATCATTTGGAATACATCACCAATCCAGGTTTATATATCATCATTATTTAATGTACATGATGTCATAGGCCTATATACAGAATTTGGTATTTATATATATTGTGATGCTTTTCACTATAATGCAATTTGTAATGATGAGTAATTTTTATCTAATTATTTGATGAAACTGGATATAATGCTGATAACCTGAATTCAGAAAGAGATCCTTCAAGACAGGGCTTTGGAAATAGTTCTCCAGTTTTCCAGGTATCGTTATCTTTGTTTAAACTTCTTCCAGAGTGATCTGAATAACTTTTAACTTCATGGAAGATGAAAATAATTCAAATTTTGTGGCGTAAACATTTACACGTTAAAACAAAGGTATTGACAAACTGTATTTATACATTGAAAATCATATTTAGTGGTTGAAGGTCTAACGAATATAGGTCTGGTTGCGTAATTATACACTCCCGGTATAAGCAACGGGTTTTAGCAAAGTTTTGGACTAAAATATCGAATCATCTTATAAAACACTATAGTAGCTGTCTTACACTAAAGGCCAAAGAGGTGGCACAATGTGGAATGTGTAAAGGAGAAAGGTGACTGACTTTTTCTTACTAAAGCATTGGAAAATAATATCAAAATTAAAGGATTTGCTCTACACTTTTGTATGATTCTGGGATTTTTTAAATAACAAATTAAAGATTTCATGACATCTGTGGGCAACTGTCCCGAACCAGTCCACTCTGTAAGGGCATGCGATAAGCTTTGTTATTCGTTATGACCATTCAACAATAAAAGTGCCGCTGATCATTCTTGACCGGCGCCGATCTAGATTTGGTTGGCAATAGGCCCTTCTTCATTATTCTACCGGCGCCTATTTATTGGAATCAGGGCCGCTGATCATTCTTGACCGGCGCCGATTTAAATTTAGGTGGCGCCGGTTAAGACAAAGGCAGCGCCGATTTGTCTTGACCGGCGCCGATTTAAACAAGTAGTGCTGATTATTTTTACCGACGTCACGTAAGATTCAGGCAGCGGCAATTCATAATCGACTGGCGCCGATTTTTTTGAACCAGGTGGTGCTGATTATTCTTGACCAGCCCCGATTTAGATATAGGTGGCGCTGATTATCCTTAATCGGCGCCGGTTAAGAACTCAGGCAGCGCCGATTTTTCTTTACCGGCGCCGATTTATAACCAGATGGCGCCGATTATTCTTGTCCAGCGTCGATTTAGATTTAGGTGGCGCTAATTATCCTTGATCGGCGCCGGTTAAGACTCTGGCAGTGCCGATTGTTCTTGACTGGCGCCGATTTATAACCAAATAGCGCTGATTATTCTTGTCCGGCGCCGATTTATATTAAGGTGGCGCTGATTATTCTTCATTGGCGCCAGTTATATGCAGGCAGGGCACTGCTACCGGCGAAGTTGTTGGGAAAAAGGTAGTTAAAAGAAAAGATAAGGAAGATGATATGATTGCGCTTTGCCATGTTTGCTGGGGATAGTCTTTCCTTTACTGTTGCTAATTTTATATCAGTGTATAATTTTTTTAAGCGGCGTCTTTTCTTTTCTTTCCTTTATTTTTGTTTTCAAGCGGCGCCTTTTCTTTCTTTTACTTTTCTTTTATTTTTTTTTTTATTTTGAGCGGCGCCTTCGATGCCGCTCAAATATTAGGGGGGCGCGCACCCTGCGCACCCCCTGGATCCGCCGATGACTTGTTTCCGTTATTCTTATACCGCTTGGCTCAGGAACCGTATCATCAAAATGCAGACAATTGCCAGATCGACAGCTGATGTACTTCTAAAATTGCAAGAGGATATACTTTCACTTGACTGTTCGGTGTTGGAACGGGCGTATCCATTTGGAACAGATCTCTAGTCTTCAAATATTTGACATTTTCATTTGTGCTGACATTGGATCAAAGATGGCTGATGTTTCTTGGTCTCAGATGTTACGCGGTCTTGTGAAGGTATTTGCTGTTCTTTCTATGGCGTACACAATGGAAGGGGGAGGAGTGGAAATTACATGTTATGAAGGAGATAATATCACACTAAACTGCTATCGCTCTGGGTCAATTAATGATAACTACCAGAAATGGAATAAAAATGGAGCATTAATTGCAAATGAAAAGGGTGTTCTCATCGACGATCCTCGTTATACACAACGTAATACCTATGAATATCAGGGTTCTTATTATCGAGATACTAACATCCTATATATCGCTAATATCAGAACTTTTGATTCTGCTATAATTACGTGTATTAACTATTATGATACAGTATATTGGTCCTACGAAATACTCGTCATCGGCTGTTCTCGTTGCCTTTCTACAAGTCATTACGATCAAACCAAAACTAAAGTGATTTGTAGCCTGGAAAATTATCGGACAGAGATATCGGACATTTCTTCTCGAGTACAGCTTTACTACAATAACGGCTCTTATATATATCACAATACGTTAATTATCGAAAACGGATTTTCATTTTCTGTGTATAAAACCGACCTGGTGAAGTTTCATTCAGATTTCTATTTACATGTATATATTGAGGAAGACTCGGAGAAGAGAATCACATGCACGCTACCACCTCCACCAACCACAACGTCATCTTACTCGACAGCACAACAAACAACCCAAAGTATACCATTAATATTGCCATCTACTGTAGGTGTTCCAGCCGAAAGAGTTACATCTACTTCAATGTCAACAAAATATAACACACCAAAGAACACTGATTCCAGCTCGGATGAAATCACGAAGGATGCCAATATGACCATTATCATCGTCGCTCTCGGATCCGTTTTCATTCTTATATTGGTTATTATCATTGTTGCCCTGCGTTGTAGACAAACAAAAAACCGCCAAGACGACTCCAAACACAACGACAAAGCTTCTATAAAAAAGGATCATCCCGGGATTATTACGAATCGGTTGAAGAAGGACCTCTTAATAAGGGTCCAGAGTACGCTACGTCCATCAAGGAACTGAAGGGCACCAGCGTGGAACAACGAGTAGTAGATCATCCTCAACATGGAGAAATGGTTGAAAATATCCTATACAATTCGCGAGAACAGATCACCGACAGTTCCATCCCACGAATGGAAGGTCCGCTCGACAACGCGCTCTATGCCCTGCCGGACAAAAGGGCAACCATCGGTCGTGAGACAAAAACCATCGATCGCGAGACAACATCCATAGGTCCTGACCGATCTTCGGATTCAAATCTCCTCTATGGCAACAGTGACATCATCACTCAACACCAACCGAACAAAGATACCCTTCGACATCAGACTGACCAGTATGAGAATGTCGACTTGCCAGGATCAGGGGGTACCGAAGAGATTCCGTTGTATGGGATGCCAGACAAAGGGCCGATTGGGAATGCGTCAAAGGACACTCCAAAAGCAAGACAAACATCAACTTTGTCTAGGGATGACGGAGTCAGTGTTGACGCCTTGTATGCCGAGGTTGATAAGAGTAAGAAAAAATAAACAGATAGATTTGCATGGAGCTTTAAGAGTTTATTAACATGGCTAGGCTCTGTAAAATAAGTGATGTGTTTACCATATTTAATGAAGACATGATGGATCTGCTCTTATATCTGAAGGAAACAACACACATCATTACATTTTAGGACAGTTATAGCTACACTCTATATACTTTTCTTGAAAGATGTTTGAAGGCACAGTTAATCTTGCCGTCTGGACTTGTTATTAGGTCTCAATTAATGCGTACAATGTAAGAACTACGGTGTTAAAAACACCAGTCCGTTTTGTGGAAAAACTGCATCCTCGAGGGTTAAAAGTTTGAGTTTGAATAAAACACCGACAAGTAGTATAGATACAATAAACAGAGCAACAATATTAAACTCAAACCATGACTCTATCACTGGTGTAAAACATGTAAAAAGCTTGGTGTAATACCCTCAAAACACCAACTGGTGTATTAAGACTCGTACTTCATCACGTTAGGATATATACACCATAGCATATAGGAATATAAAGTTAAACACATTAAGATGATGCTGATGAATATCATATCTTTTAAAAAAATATAATAGTAATCTTTTTACTTCCTTATTCGTCAGTGGACAACTATTGCAAAAAAAGGTTTTCAGATCATCTTTGTTATTATTTTCATTTGTTACTGCCTTTCCCACAGAAGAAAAAAAACTGAAAAAAACTGAAAGTGTGAAAATTATCATCAAAAGCATCAATCTGGCAAGATATTCCATTAGAGTTCATGGCAAAGGTGATGCGTTTGTGAACGTGTAAATATAATGTTCTTTTCTAAGACATAGGAGTCTAAAACGATAAACCATTTCCGGACTTTGACCTTCTCGAAAAAGAAAGGGATATGATCATTATTGTTTGTTTTTTTAAAAAGGTTTGACTGCAAAAATTACTTGACTAATTTGGAAATTCTTTTCAAATTCAAAGAAGTGATTTTGTTGCTCATCAAGTTATGTTTCACATTATAATCAAGCGAAATAATTAATCCAGAAAATTTGATGGACATCATTTTTACATGCTGTAAAATTACAACTTATTATCCATCAATGTAATGAATGTGGCATTAAATTGATAATGTATTTATTATGCCCGGTCACACCAACGATTCGTCTCGAGACCGATCAAAGAAATCACGTTATTTAAGGGATGGTCCGGGCTGAAAAAATTTATATTTAAATAAAAAGAGTAAAATTCACAGAGCAAAATTCTGAAAATTTCATAAAAATCGGATAACAATAAGAAAGTTATTGAATTTTAAAGTTTTGCAATATTTTGTGAAAAACAGTTATACGCACAATTAGGAGGGCTGATGATTTCACATCCCCACTTTCTTTTTCTTATGTTAAATATTACATGAAATCATAAATGTTTCATTTTTTTCAAACATCTGTAAATGATGTGTCTCCATTATGATGAGATAAGTTGCGGCAATAAATAACTAATGCACTTAATCAGTTTTCAATCCAATTGTTTTAGTTCTTAATTGGTAGAAAATTTTTTGAATAAACCTAATTTTCATATGATAAAATACAAAATAACAAGTGGAGATACGACATCATCAACCAACTTAATTAATATTCATAAAGACATGCCTAAAACTGTTTCACCAGAAAAAATGCAAATCTTTAAAATTCAATAACTTTGTTTTTTGTTATCAAAATTTCCAGCATTTTGCCCTGTGAATTTTACTCCATTTATTGAGATATAAATATTTCCAGCCTGGACCATCCCTTTAACAATGACATTTTGATCGGTTTGGAATCGTGATCGTTGTTGTGACTGTCACGACAATGGGTGTGTGCTATCTTATTGTAGCAATATGTTTTTTTTTTTAAGATTTTGATCATTGTTGTCATTGGCATTGTCTTATTAAGAAAAGGAAGTTCCTCCTAATAACGAATTTCAAATGAATATGATGCACATATATAAATATCATGAGTGTGTGTATTTAAAATTATGTCACTATAGCTTTTTAGAAAGGTAATTCTGTTGGTTGTTGTTATCATTGGCAGAGTGTAATCTAGAAAAAAATGTTTCTTCTTAATAACTTCGAATAAATCATTTTCTTTTAGAATGTACTAACACATCTTCAAATATATATCATTCAAAAGTATCATAATACAAAATAGAAACTTCTGATTGTTGTTGTTTATAGTTGCACTGTGAAATCACAAAAAGGAGGTTCCTCCTAACGAAATTCAACGATTTGATTAGTGAATACTATGTTTATTATTGTACTTTCATTTTTATTGAAAAACCTGTAAATATTTGACCTTCAATTTTATTTTATTTTATTTCAGCATTTTTCCAACAAACATAATGTACAACATAAAAAATAGTGATACATTTCTTTTTACAAAAATAAATAAAAATAATAATTCATTGGCAAAAATGTATATAGATAGTATTAGTTTGCAATATTATAAGTTGTACTTTGTTGAGTAGACAAAAAAAATGCTGGAGACCGCTACCATAAGCAGTGATGATTGCTTCCATTTTGTTGACGGGAAATGAATAAATAAATCTAAATGAATTGCTCTTTCATGACATCTATTGTACCTTTATATCTTACATCTAAAAATGTAGCATTTAAACTCTTCATCAATTTTTGTCTCACCTGCATAGCAGAGTGAGACTATAAGCGCCGCTTTTCCGAAGGCGGCGGCGGCGTCAACATCAAATCTTTACCTGAGGTTAAGTTTTTGAAATGACATCATAACTTAGAAAATATATGGACCTAGTTCATTAAACTTGAACATAAGCTTAATCAAGTATCACCAAACATCCTGCATGAGTTTCATGTCACATGACCAAGGTCAAAGGTCATTTAGGGTCAATGAACTTTGACCGATTTGGGGGAATCAACATCGAAATCTTAACCTGAGGTTAAGGTTTTGAAATGTCATCATAACTTATTTAAACTCTTCATCAATTTTTGTCTCACCTGCATAGCAGAGTGAGACTATAGGCGCCGCTTTTCCGAAGGCGCCGGCGGCGGAGGCGGTGGCGGCGGCGTCAACATCAAATCTTAACCTGAGGTTTTGTTTTTGAAATGACATCATAACTTAGAAAATATATGGACCTAGTTCATTAAACTTGGACATAAGCTTAATCAAGTATCACCAAACATCCTGCATGAGTTTCATGTCACATGACCAAGGTCAAAGGTCATTTAGGGTCAATGAACTTTGGCCGATTTGGGGGTATCTGTTGAATTACAATCAAAACTTTAAAAGTTTTTTAATCTGATTCATGAAACTTGGACATAATAGTAGCCAAGTATCACTGAACATCCTGTGCAAGTTTCAGGTCACATGATCAAGGTCCAATGTCATTTAGGGCAATGAACTTTGGCCAAATTGGGGGTATTTGTTGAATTACCATCATAACTTTGAAAGTATGTTGGTCTAGTTCATAAAACTTGGACATAAGAGTAATCAAGTATCACTGAACATCCTGTGCGCATTTTAGGTCACATGACCAAGGTCAAAGATCAATGAACTTTGGCCATAATGGGGGTATTTGTTGAATGTATTGTCAAGTGTCGTTCATGACAATGAGCTATACCAAGTAGTCTTTGACAAATATTGGTGAATCAGGAGAGCAGTTTCGTCCAGGGGGGGGGGGCGTTTCATGAAAGGACTTGTCGGACGTTTTATCCGACAAGTCCCATTTTATCCGACAGTTACTAAAGGAACAGTGCCTCTCAGCCAATCAAAATCATGGAAAGATGTCAGATCTGACAACTTGTCGGATGAAAATATTGATGAAACGCTCCCCAGGACACTGGACAAAAACAACGTATTATGAATTTTTTCGTCAGCTCCGAACTTTCTGTTCCTGCTCGCTAACTTTCGACAAGACCATCTCAACTTTTCATTGTCATTTGATAGACATTTTTTTTTAATAAATTCACTGCAATCTTGGATCTGTTGTGCGTTAAGGAAGTGGAAACTCCCTACTAAAAAATGACGCTGTCACATCTGACGGTTTTAGCCAGTATATCACTGAAAATTTCATAAAAATCGGGTGTAAAATAAGAAACTTATGGCATTTTTAAGTTTCACTTAAATTCACCTAATAGTTATACTGGTCAGTATGCAAATCAGGGGACTGATGACATAACTCATTCACTTCTTTTTTCTGTTTTTTTAAATGATATATGAAAATATTCTTATTTTCTCCTCATTGTCATGTGAAGCAAAGTTTTACATGGTTAGAAGGGATGGAGGTCTTCTCCTATATGCACCCCTGTAATCATCCAGTAATGATACAGTAAACTCAAAAGTATAAGTGGCAACACAATCTTAAAAGTATATTTTAATCATTAGAAAAAATATCAAGGAACACATAAAATTGGTACCGGATAAAATACCAGGAAGTTCCTTATTCCTTGGAGTCCATATTTAGACTTAGAACACAATCGCATACTGAAATGTTTTAAGGACCTGCCCTTCGTGACGACATGCCATTTTAAAGTTTCAAGAACATCTGACGACACTTTCCGGTTTGCCTTCTCATTTTCCGGTTTTGCATATTCACCTGCCCTTTTTTTTAAGATAACACAATACAATCAAACGCTACAAGAAGTCAAAGGCAACTTGATTCTGAGCCAATCATATGACCGCATTCAGGATTTGTGATTAATTTTAGGGTTTCCGTTTTATGCGACGTGAAAAGGGGTCTCTTTGACTATAACGAGATACAATTCGAGGGAAAGGAATGTAAAAATGATATTCATGCTTATTTGATAACATATTAAAGATGCTAAAATGAGATGGATTCTTAGGAGCAATTAGCTGTGTAAGGGTTATTGAATTTTAAGATCATTCTTCGATCTGAAACAAAGTTCATTTTGGGGGGCATTGTAGTGCCTATAAACAGAATCTTTTTTACATATGTGTATACGTTCATTTTTAAGCCATCAGTATCAAAAGTACTCATAAGATTAAAGATAATTGAATAATAAAATGTGGCAGTTATATCGAATCGTTAAGACCCTCAAATTTCAAAGCTTAAAAAACTATTATTATCATTATTATTATTATTATTATTGAGATTTGTTGGTATCTTATACCATAATGCAATGATTGAACAAATTATTTACATAAAGGTACAAGCTACAATCATAATAGAAATTGTTCGATTGGTACAACGCATTTCAGTAAGAACGATGACATCGAGCAGACATACTTGTCTGAGTCCCGTCTTACAAATAGATAAGATTAATCAGATCAACCTAAACTGTATGGAAATACATCAATGTCATCTTTTTTTCTAAAAGGGAATTTACACATGTCCATTGTAAAAAAAACAGAAGAACACTAGTTCTAAATTTAAGTGATGTGTGAATTTACAGCATATCTAGAAATTATCTTAAACAGATATGTATTTTAGATGTTGACGTTGCTAGCTTTCCATGGTTGTGATTGATTGGATCAATTGGAACTGTTTTAAAAGAGAGCCCTGGTGTGAAGGAGTTGAAAAGACATTTCCAAACACTGATTTTATGTCCGTTAATAACAACCTAATTTGCAACATTAGGAAACTAGAATATTATATTAGGCAGTAAAGAG
Source organism: Lytechinus variegatus (assembly GCF_018143015.1). NCBI lineage: Eukaryota > Metazoa > Echinodermata > Echinoidea > Temnopleuroida > Toxopneustidae > Lytechinus > Lytechinus variegatus. The sequence goes on along the minus strand of NC_054742.1, from coordinate 56,798,265 downwards.
CGAAATTCCCATTAAACAAATTATGTAGGATAACAACCTGTTGAAAAGCCGTTATAAAACAATTATTATTTCATTGTTTCCTTGTTCAAACGTCCAATGAAAAAACATGTAAAATTCCCTTTTATGCCAATATCTAGAAAACGGATACAGGTTCAAGTAAAGGGGTTAACGGGTCACATCCTTAACACAAAGAAAAATCCTTCCATTTTCCTTCTCTACATTTTATTGTTTATGTTTCCCGATTTGCTGGAGCATACCAGACATATATTATCATATATTACGACGTTATTCTTAGTTCCCATTGTCATTATTTTGCAACACTATTGGTCTTAGTCTTAAGACCAATCAAAAACATTGGTCTTAATAATGGAGTAATCGTGATCGTATTAGATTAATTCTGGCACTCGTAATGATCGTAGGAAAGTTTTAATGGTTCAAAACTTCCTGCCACACGGTGGTAGGAGAATGAAGAATTTTGTAAAAGTCATGCCCGAGTAATACAGCGCGTCACAAATAGCCTCCCCTTCATATAAGCCAGGTAAAACTTTAAAAATTAATGTTTTATACGATGCAAGATTAGCAAGCACAATATATTTTGTAATGTAAAGTTTTCACAAGTCTCACTTTAAGTAGTTTTGTACTGGTTACGTATACGTACGGTTGAACGCAGCCCGAACGCAGGTACAACGGATAGTCGTAAGGGCCTGTGACTGATCCGTAATGAGAACGTACAATTACGCCACAAAGCCTGGGAAAATTTGGAAATTTTCGACATTCCACAAGGAGTTGCTAAGTATGCAAACCTACGTAATTAACTGGAACTAAAGGTAAGAAAATGTAGCTGTCCTGCACAAACCATCGATAATTTTGTTTAACCTCCCGCTTTGTTTTTATTTATGGTCATAGTTTTCTCAGTTATCCGCAAAATAACGTATTGAAACATTCACGAACCATCGGACAATTTGCGTTTATCGACGAAGCATAGCTGGTGGAGGCTTAAAATAGAACATTTGGTCTCTGCTTGCACTTAGAGAGAAGGCCTATGTTGTCTGAATGTCTTCGCACCCCGCCCATTACTAGTAAACAAACACCCATGCACATACCCCTCCCCTACTCACAAACACGCACACGCACACACACACCCGTACACTTCCCTAAATTATACATGATATAAGGATATCCTTACCTTAATCCTTACGAGTGTAATTTCATCAAACAATTGCTTGGGCTTGCATATTATGATTAATCACTTTGTTATATACCCTACATAATTATCTTGATATATCCTAGCAAGCTCAACGAGTGGGGGAAATTGTTTATTTATCTTCTTTTTCCTTATTCAACTATGAAAATTGTATGAATATCAGAGTGAACCAAATTGCGACCCCGGCAGAATAATATCGTGGCCAATATAAAGAATGTTTCTATTACTTTGTCAGGTATTTTGATATATTGCGTCCCGACAATCATCCCATTTTAAGATGAATAAGAGGAGCACAGCGAACGAGGCTGATCATGTACCCTCCAAATAAAAGAGTGTTACCTCGGTAGTGCCAAACGCGGACCGATCATAGTTGATAGATGTGTTATTGCATGGTTGAGAAACAATTCGGGTGGGTGAGGTGAGAAAATCAAACGAGTGCCTGGCAAGAAATGTTAAATTGGGAGAAAAATACGAATAATGGGTAAGGAATAGACCTAAACGAAAGTTTTTTTCTCTCTCTCTTTTACAATTTTCTCCTCCCTTCTTCATTTTTTGTATTTTTATTTATTTATTTGTTTATTTATTTATTTATTTATTTATTTAGTTAGTTTGTATATTTATTTAGGGGCAATGGCATTTGAAATGAAAATTTGCCTAAAAGCAATTGTATTAGGTGTTTGTGGGTATGTGTCTTTGAGATTATCTCAATTTGATTACCCATCAACCGGGATCGGGGAATCCTCCGGTCCAGATAACCATACCAATCAACTCAATTACCAATTACCTCATTTAAAACCGTTTCATATTGTAAAAACTTCACGTTCGGCCAATTACAAAAAAAGATTGGAGAAAAGGAAAAGAGTGAAATATCATATCAGTTTTTAAATATTATATAAAAATCAACCAAAAAATAGAGTTTTGTATAAATAAAAACTGTCGAACTTTGTGCTCGCTCATTTGCATCTTTCAAGACTGTTGGATGATCTCTTGCTCTATATCAGCCATAGTTGGCCCGTCATTTTTTTTTCTAATTACGCCACCTGTCTGGGCTGTCCTGGGTCCTTCTCAATGGCTTATAAGGGTTTGAATGGTCTTAGTGAGCCTTAATACTTGCATGATATATATCAGTTTTCATCTCATAACTATTCTCTCCGTTCTTATAAAAAAAATCTGTCTCTTCCAGAACCATGGAGTGAATACTGCAGAAGATTTTTTTTCGTACAGGGGTACGTCATATTTTAATGAATAGCCACGCGATGCTAAATGTTCTGTTTCGTATAATTCTTTTAATAACGTAGTTAATAACCACATCTTAAATTGGGTCTGACTGTACATTATTCTCTGTTTTTCAATTAATATTTCATTAAAGTGTAGAGTGTGTTAAAGTATGGGGAGGGGGTGGGGCTGGATGTTATGACCGATTAGATTGATTTCTTATTGTTTTGGTATGTTATTTTTATATTGTTTATAACTTATATTTGTGTGATTATCTTTTTGTGCTATATGAGAACCCCTCGGTAGACCAGCAGTACCATGATTGATGCTGCTAAGTAGGGTCATCCTCCCGCTTTTCATTTATCAATTTCACATGTATCATTTTATATGTATTGTTATTTGTTTTTACAGGAAATAAAAATCGACACAAACGTTAGAGATTGATAGCACGCTTCATTTCACGATTAATTGTTGTTGTAGTCAATGCGTAAAATGGTAAGAAAAAATATATTCAGCGATGATTGCTAAGCTTTGTATTACAGGCACCTGGAAGCATAAACCAGAAGGGTTCGTGGAATCATAACTAGCCGTAATGACATCAACAAGATCATTTCGTCTTTCTTATTTCCTGCCAGCAATAGACTTGACGTCGGTCAGCACGTAAATAAATTCGGGGTTAACACACTTGGTTAGTGCAGTCTGGTAACAAGAAAACATTATTGCCATTATTGTATTACAACCACCCCAAGATATTTTATATTACATCCTTATATACATCTCATTTCCTTCTACAAATGCTCGTTCTTGGAGCTTTCCTTCCGGGCTTTTCTTTAAGTTATCGATTACAAAAAAATATTAACCTTATTTGGAGTGAAAAAGCGATCAATTGCATTGTTTACCATCAACCGTTACGCAAATTAGTCAATATAATGTGGGCTTTTTGACATGACTTTGCATAAATGTTGGATGTTTTTCACCTTGCTGTCAACATATTCAGTTTTGCTTGTTTCTAATACCGCCAATTACTTCAGTCCGCCGCGATAAAATATTTTGAATGTAGGCCTAAGTTTATGACACTAAAGAATACTTTCAGTCGGGTTGTTCAGCATTGAAGGTAACTATCTCATCCTTCATAGATTTGGTTCATTCGTGATCGATTGTTCGCATGAGATCCAAGATGGCTGAAATCTTTTCGACAAAGGAAATTTATACTCTTTTGACTGTATTTATTATTATTACTGGTGCGTACTTGGTAGAAGGGATTCCAGAGCTAAAGATTGTTAATGTTGGGGACGATGTTACACTAAAGTGCTACCGTGACGATGAATATCATGTTAATTACAACCGATGGTATCAAAATGATACATTAATTGCAAATTGGACAGGTATTTACATCGACGATCCTCGTTATACACAGCGTCGTAATTATGTCGTTGGCGGTATCAACTACATTAACTCTCACATCATATATATATCAAATGTCAGAACTGACGATTCTTCTATCATCAAGTGTGAAAACTTTCATTATGAAGAAATTCGGTCCTTTGATGTACGCGTCGTCGGATGTTCTCGTTGCATTTTAGCAACTCATGAAAATTCCAACAAAACTAGTGTGCATTGTAGACTGGATAATTATTGGGCAGAGCAGGAGACTAATTCTCATGTAATTCTTTTCAACGAGGAAACATTCAACTACATACAACGAGATACGATTATTCTCCGAGATATTTTTTCGTTTTCTTTAAACAGAACTGATTTACAGATGGTTGTTTCAGATTTCTCTTTGGATATTGGGGGCGACCGGGATAGGAGAATCAGATGCATGCTACCATCTCAATCGGCCACACACTTCCCTAACTCGAGTAACAAATTACCCAATGATCGAGTTCCGACTATTTTTACTACATTTTACCCGCCGCAGAATGAGAATGAAAGTTCCAACAAAAATAAAATGTATCGTGATATTACCATTTCTGTCTCCATTTTGGGATCTGTCCTTATTCTAATAATTAGCCCCACGGTTGTTCTACGATGTTATAAGAAAATGAAGGCCAACAAAAAGGACAGTTCTGAAGTTTACTACGAATCAGTTGTAGATGCATCGCCGAATGGGCAAGAGTACATGGAGTATGCCACAGAGAAAATGGAGGGAACCACCGTCGATTATCAAAGCCTTGATCATCCACAAAATGGTTACATGGTCGAAGGCCAGAATTCAACCGGGAGAGAAGGGAATATCCTGAACCATGAATACATCCATCCGATTGATCCTACACAACAGGATGATCAGACAGAAACAATTAAGAACTACCCATCTCTAGTGAATTCCGGTAACAGTATGGTCCAACCTCCACCAATATTGAAGGAATCCGAAGCGTCCACTACACGAGATGACCAATACGGCGATCTGATGGTTTCAGAGAAAGGGATTGACCTCAATAAGAGCTACTATTTGGAGATGAAGTAGATCATATAGTCTATATCCTGTGAAATTCGGGGGGGGGTCATTCACATCCAGTCAAATCGTCGAAAATGTGAAAGATGGTTGGTTGGTTGTTTGGGTAGTATATATGTATATTTTTAATTGTGGAAATAAATTTTAATCTGAAAAGGGAAGAGTAGCTCTGTGAGCACCGTTCATCGGCAATCGCAACTTTGAGAGGTAATTCTTAATCGTCATTCAAGGTTGGAAAATTACAGGAGAAAAGTTTCAGTGGAGAAAATTGAGGGACATTGTTCCAAAAAGCGCCAGCACACATACCCGTTACATGCAATTCTGCAGTATACATCTTTTCCTTTGTAATTATTATCTTAATGTATGAACAACGCATGCAGAAAAAAAGTCTTTTGATAAAATGCAAACAGTTGTATAGATGTAAATTATGAACTGAATAATAATTTTTAAATGTTACATTGTGTGTATTTGAGTTTTGTCAGACGTGTATCAATCAGATATGATTATTTCCGTCTGGACCGACCTTTAACGTCACCATCCAAAAGACGTGACCAGGGCTCGAACCTCTGCATCAGTGTGTAACTTCCTCACATAGCTTGGATTACAGGTGCACGCCACAATGCCCATTTTAAACCATCATAACTTTTTTTTATTTTTTTCATTTTAATTAAAGGCAAACGTAATAATGAACTATTATGAACATTGCAAAAAAATGATCATCAATAATGATCGTCTGTGCACAAGGGCTTGTTTATACCTAGCTTGTCTACGGTTTGGGCAAGAAATGTAGGTTGTTTGTTTTGTTCTGGGGTGGTTAGTTGACTGGGTGGTTGGTTCATTGGGTGGGTGTTTGGTTAGTTGGTTGGTTGAGTGGTTGGTTGGTTGGTCGGTCGGTCGGTTGGTTGGTTGGTTGGTTGGTTCATTGGGTGGGTGGGTGGTTGGAAGGATGGATGGATGGTTGGTTTGTTGGTTGATCGGTTGGTTGGTTGGTTGGTTGGTTGGGTGGGTGTTTGGTGGGTGGTTGGTTGATATGCTACATTTGAATAAAAAAACTTGATAGTTGAGAGTGGTTGGGATTGGTTTATTATCCATATGTATGTTATGCTCCGATTCTAAATCATTGGATCTATAATCTATATATCAATTTATTGCATGCATTAGAGTTAAATTTTTTGTAGAATATAAGCATGTGCTATTACATTTAAGTATTCTTTTTGGACGTCTGAATTACACTTCTCTTCATAATGCTATTACTTACATTAGAAACATACTAAATATATTCATATTTTTGTGGATTATAAAAAAACAATAAAATACAATAACAGCACCCAACTTATCATACATTACTTCCGTTTCAGTAATTTAAAGCAACTAACAAATAAGATCTATCAGAACAATATTTTCTATGTTTTCATGTAATCGTTTACATTGCCTAGTCCAATCAAGTATTGTTTTATTTCCATATACAGATATATTAATGTACACTGCCTTATTACAATTTTTATTTTCAAAAGATCATTGAAAAAAATTGTTGAACTTTTGAACCTGTTTTGTCATATTCCAATGCAGAAATAAATTACTGAATAATAAACATCCCTATTGCAATTGTTGTCATTTTGATCTAGAATAACAAATAACTAAAATGCCCGAAGATTGATTGTAAACTATATAGACCAAACGTCACAACAAGTATAAACAATTTTTGTTTCTAATTTTGTTCCACTAAATCATACAAAGAACAGTAATTAATAATGATCTTTGAAGTTAGTGAGGTCATACTATGTTTAAAAGACTATCATTATTAGAATAATAAAATGTAGCAGTTATATCAAATTGATATAAACTTCAGATTTCACAGCTTAAAAGCTGTAATCCTGTAGATCTGTTTGTATTTCCATCCTAATTGCAATAACTGAACCAAATATTTACATGACGATTATCATCACAATCGAAATTATTTAGATTGGTGACACACAGTCAGTAAAAACGATGACATATTTATCTGGGCCCCGTCTTACAGAGAGTTAAAATTGATTAGATCAATCTAAACTGTATAGAAATCCATGAATGTCATATAAGGAAATTTACACATGTCCATTGTATACAAACAGAAGAACACTAGTTATAATCAAACGAATAGTAAATTTACAGTATATCAAGAAACTATTTTGAACAAACGTGCATTTTAGATGTTGACGTTGCTGGCTTTCCATAGTTGTGGTTGATTGGATTAATCACACCTCTTTGTAAGACGATGCAGTGCAATGTGAAGGAGTTCTGCTGAAAAGACAATTAGAGATCACTGATTTTATGTGCGTTAATAACAACCTAATTAGCAACAGTATGAAACCAGAATATCATATTAGGCAGTAAAGACCAAAACTCAAATTAAACAAACCATGTAGGCTTACAACCTGTAGAAAATCCGTTTTAAAACAATTATTACTTAATTGTTTCCTTGTTCAAACGTCCAAAAAATGAAAAACACGTAAAATTCCCTTTTATGCCAATATCTAGAAAACGGATACAGGTTCAAGTAAAGGGGTTAACGGGTCACATCCTTAACACAAAGAAAAATCCTTCCATTTTCCTTTTCTACATTTTATTGTTTCCCGATTTGTAAGAGCATATACCAGACATATATTATCATATATTACGACGTTATTCTTAGTTCCCATTGTCATGATTTTGCACCACTATTGGTCTTAGTCTTAAGACCAATCAAAAACATTGGTCTTAATCATGGAATAATCGTGATCGTATTAGATCAATTCTGGCAATCGTAATGATCGTAGAAAAGTTTTAAAGGTTCAAAACTTTCTGCCACTGTGGTAAAAGAATGGAGAGTTTGGGTAAAGTCATGCCCGAGTAATACATCGTGTCACAAATACCCCCCCCCCCCTTATTAATACGCCATAAGCTTAGCAAGCTCGATATATTTTGTAGTTCATGATGTAAAGTTTTCACAAGTCTCACTCCAACAAGTTTTGCATTGGTTGCGTATGGTTGAACCTAGCGGACGCAGGCATGACGGATAGTTATAATTTTCCGTGACTGGTCCGTATTGATAACGTAAAATTACGCCACCATAAAGCCTTGGGAATTCTTTTTTTTTCAGAATTTCATGGGAGTTGCCAAATATGCAAACTTAACAGGAAGTTAACGTAAAGAAACGCAGCTATCGTGTACAGACCATGTTGAACTTCCCCAGTGGCGTAGACAGGTCCTTAGACCTGGGGGATGATCCCTAGCTGGGTCATACTTTATATATATATAATATATATATATATATATATATATTATATATATTTATATATACATATATATATATATATATATATATATATATATATATAAATATATATATATATATATATATAATTAATATATATATATACATATATATATATATATATAAAATATAAATATAAAGAATGAAGGAGATAACGTACTCGATAAAAACAAAATATCATGGGCCAAAGCAGACGAGTTAAAGATAACAAAATAACACGATCTGCCTCATGGATTATCTCGTGTGTGTTTTAATCACTTTGCTTTCAGCAATAAACAGGGCATCCAGTAATAAACAAACTTCCTTGCACATTTTTCATGGCAGTAATCTTTTGTTTGATTAATGACAATGAGTAAAGATGATCATAAGTCGGATGTCTAGTTATCATCTTGGTCATGACAGTCCTGCTAAACATGATCTGGAATAACTAGTATTCCTTATTTTACTAGTATAATAGAGTATACTCTTTTAAAAGTAGCGATATTGTTAATGATCAAACGAATGAATCAACAACTAAAGGAATAAACAAATAAACATCCAAATAACTAAAAAAATATCAATTACAATTATAGTAATAGGGGTAAAATAAAAAAAGCTCAACATTATATTTCTTATCCACGTGCAGATATGCGGACACTAAAATTTGATTTGATTTTATTGTTTACTTCTGCAATTATATCATTCGTATATAATACATTTTCCATAACATAACAAACATAGTATATTGATAAATTTTTTTGGCATGAATCATAACTAAATGTACTAAAATTATCATTACAAACAAAATTGATCTCATACCAAATTAGTTAACATTTACAATTTGCAGGAGAAGGATTGTCATCATAAGCAGATTGCTTGAAAAAAATGACAACCCCAGGTTAAAACTCATTGATTAATATAATACATTAATACAGCAGAATCGATATACAGTACATTTAATGAAAAACAGCAGTAATCTAATTTGAGCAATGAAGATGGAGATGATAAGGATGAAGATGACGGTGAAATGGTGAAGATGAAGGTGATGGAGAGGATGATGATGGTGATGATGCTTTAATGATGACACATCGACACAGAAATTTTACTTCAAATATTCTGATATCAACATAGATTTAACGTTTGCTTTAAATGAGTAAAGGGACGTGGATCTTTTTATAGATTCTGGTAGAGAGTTCCACAAATCAGGACCATGGTGTCTTATGGATCTCTGCGCAATTAGCAATTTGGGGTTGATTAAATGGAAATTAGAAGAGTTCCGCGTAGGGTATGAATGGATAGATGTGTTCATAGTATAAAAATTGTGAAATGAAGGTGGGAGCATGTTATTTACGTATTTGAACATAAGCAGTAAGCTTGGAAATGAATTTATGTCAAAAATAGTTAGCGTCTTTAGTTTATGGAATAATGGATTTGTGTGTGATAAATATTGCGAATTAGTACAAATTCGAATTGCTTTTTTCTGTAATAAGTATATTGTATTAATTTTAGTTTTTGCACACGTTGCCCAAACTATATTGCAGTACGATATATACGGCAATATCAATGAATTGTATAGTAAAACGAGTGTAGTATGAGGAATTATGTTTTTCATTTTGTAAAGTACACCTACGTTTCTGGAGATGTTAGTAGTTATACAACGTATATGTTCATTCCAATTTAAATTTTCATCTATTGTGACACCTAAAAACTTTGTTTCTTTTTTCCTTTTGAGTGGAATATTATCTATGCTTATGTCGTATGGAAACTCAGTAAAATGTGAACTTGTATGCTTAAAATACATAAAGTTTGTTTTGTCTATATTAAGGGATAGCCTATTACATTTAAACCATAAAGATAGTTTAGGTAATTCACGATTAAATGTATCTCCTAAAGTTTCTAAGCTAGTGTTTGAACAAAAAATGTTTGTGTCATCGGCAAATAATACAAATGATAATAAAGGCGTTACAGTAGTCAAATCATTAATATATATAAGGAAAAGTAGGGGCCAAGGATCGATCCTTGTGGAACTCCGCATTTTATTGTCTGAAAATTAGAAGAAATATTATTGTGAGTGACATATTGTTTTCTATCAGACAAATAACTCTCAAACCATGATAGTGTGATTCCTGAATTCCATAATTTTCAAGTTTTTTAAGTAAAATCTGGTGGTCAAGAGTGTCGAATGCTTTGCTTAGGTCCATGAATACTCCTATTATGTGTTCTTTATTTGTCATTGCATTTGTAATTTATCGTATATTTGTATTAAAGCCTGATCAGTTGAATGCCCTTTCCTGAATCCATATTGGTTTGAATTTAGAAACTAAAAAGTATCTAGGAACTTATAAAGTCTTTTGTAAATAATCTTCTCTAATATTTTGGATATGCTGGGGAGAATAGAAATAGGCCTATAATTTGTTATTTCATGTGGATTGTCTTTTTTTAAAACAGGATTTACCTTTGCAATTTTTAGGGAATCTGGACATTTACCGGTGCTGATCGACAGATTAAAAATATGACACAATGGAGTGACAATATAATGTATGATCTGCTTAAGAAGGAAAGTACTAATTCTATCATATCCCTGTGATTTGCTGGATTTGAGATTTTTTGTTATTTCAATTATTTCCTGAACATTTGTGGGGTTAAAGAATAGGGAAGAATTGATGGGTGTGGGAAGAAATTTTGCAAAACTTTGGTTTGGTCTGGCAAGGTTGTTTGCCAAAGAGGGTCCTATGTTAACGAAAAAGGAATTAAAGGTATCAGCTACATCATCTGAATTTAATGCAGCAGCATGTACTGTGAAATTGTCTTTAGGTAATACTTTGGGTTTCTTGCCAATCAAATCATTGATGATCTCCCATGTGGCTTCATGTTTGATTTAACTTTTTTTAAGTTTCTCGGAATAAAACAATTTGCGAGAAGCCCGAATTATATTGGTTAGTGTATTTCTATAAGTTTTATATTTATTTTTGTTTTGAATAGAAGGGTTCTTTAAAAATGTCTTGTATAGTTTATTTCTGGTATGTATGGATCGTAGAATAGCTTTAGTAATCCATGGCATTTTTTTGCTTTTCTTTTTTGATAGGTGATAGAGGAAAATTTTATCGTAATATTTCTGCAATTTTTGGTTAAAATTTGAGTAAGCAATATCTGAATTTGACTCATTAAATACATCTAACCATTCCTCAATCGCAAGATCACTTTTAAACGATTCAATATTTATTGGTGATTCTTTACTATACATTGTAGATTTAGGTGAATTTTCTTTTGAAATATCATTATCACATAATAAGAAAACCGGTAAATGATCAGCTATATCAGATATTATTAATCCGCTGGAAGTATCTCTGTTTAGTATGTTTGAAAATATGTTGTCGATAAGTGTTGATGAATGGCTATCAATTCTGGTCGGTTGATCTATGTGGGGATAATAACCAAATGAATGCATAGTGTGTAGGAATAAATCGTTGTCATTATTTTGGGATAACAGGTCAATGTTAAAATCACCCATTAGATATATTTGTTTATCTTCTTTTGTTATGGTATGAAGGCATATTTCAAGCTCTTCGCAAAATAAATTTGCATTGCCATGAGGGGGTCTGTAAACTAATCCAATAATTATATTTTTGCCTTTCGGCTTCATGATTTCTAAGAATAAAGTTTCACTTTGTTTTAATGATATTTCTTTTCTTATTTTAAACTGCAAGTGTTCATTGATGTAAAATGCTACACCACCTCCTCTTTGATCTTCACGATCTCGCCTTATAAGATTATAGTTTTGCAAGTTGAATATGTTAGGTGAATTATTATGAAGCCATGTTTCCGTGACACCAATAATGGAGAATTTGAAATTATTTAGAGTAAAGAGTAATAATTCCAATGATTCAAAGTTTTTGTTCAAACTTCTGGCATTAACGTGAAGCAAACTGAATTTGTGTTCTGTGTCTCTAAATTTAGAAGTAAAATCTTCAGTTGAGTAATATTTATTACATGATGCATTGTTTGTATTGAAAATAGAAAAAATGTCTATGTCATTACTCGTGAAGAAAAAACGATATTACCAAGATTTTAAAATCGAAGATATGATAACTGGTTTGTATGTAAATTTTCTGTGCCGGAACAGTATGATGACGGTGGTTATGGTGATGATGATGGTGGTGATGATGATGATGATGGTGGTGGTGATGATGATGATGATGATGATGGTGGTGGTGGTAATGATGATGATGACAATGATAGCAAATCATACGGGAGGTCAATGAAGTCATAACCTGCGAGCATCTGGCCACCTTAACGTTAACAGAAAGTAGAACCAGAATTGTTGTAATCACAAAAGTGAATAAAGAAATGAAACCTGTCTAAATAATTCTATAAAAATCTATCGATAAACCTTAGTCAAAGAACCAAACATAAATTAAAAAGAATAGTAAAAATCGGAATACATGCAGTGTAAAATTGCGGGTAACAGATCGATTAAATTCAGTACAGGTATTAAAGAGTATTTCTTGTTGGATTACAATTAACGAAATTAAGCAAACATGTGGTGCGAGCAAGGCTAGTACAATGCCTTTGAGAAAAATCGATACAGAGACAGTTATATACTAAAGTGATTTAAAATAAATACCACTGAGCATGTACTTGCAAGAATATTGACAGCAAAAAGTATTTAAAGGTTCTTTCGTATATTGAAAATAAATTAGACAAACTGTTTTTTCCTACAACATTACAATAATTAGCTATATACAGTACCTAACAAGTATAGCTACATAGATCATTCAACGATTACGTACACAAAAATATCATAATGAGTATGGTCACTGACACTTAAACATTGATTTTTTTTTCTTAAATTTAGTATCCATTATTATAAACAAAGCAAAGTACATGTAACTACCTGTAATCGGTTGCACAAGTTCGACTGACTTTACCTGTGTTGTAATGTTAAATTTTGTTATGTATTGATTTAAAAGATTGCAATATCACCAAAGGCAAAAATAAATAAGCACACTCTGATGATAATGATAAGATGATAAATGATAAGCACACTCTGTTTAAAATTACCATGATTACAAAGGCTTGATTGAATTAAGTATGGAAATGAAATAAACCTCACCGGGTTGTCGGAAGTAAACTGTATAGATAGTAACTTGTTATAATTTCGATTCATTTCTTACTATGTACCTTGTTATGATGATTATGATAAAAACATAGGTAAGGAAATGTAACAGTTTATAACCTTCAAACCTAGAAGACTGCGCACGTACAGAAATCACTGGTATAAGTAATTCCAAAATACATTGCGCCTCGACTTACTTCTTCTTGAAACTGGAAGACGTTTATTTTCACCCAATATAGTTATGCAAAACAGTCCTTAACAGTAAAGGATTATTTCATTCCAAAATCATTCATTTACTAATTCGCTCCTTAGAGACTGAAAATTTTCACCTTTCCTTTGCAAAGTAGGGGTTGAGGACATGGCCAGCAGGGAAAAGGGTCAGTGTATGTGTATAGGTAATTTCTTATTAATTCGTTTGAACAGTGTTAATGTGTTATGAAAGCAATTGCTCTGAAAGGGAGTGATTAAGCGACACTTTCTTAAATCTGTAATGAAATATTTTGAACTTATCTCCTTTGCAAATACATAATTATTATAAGGAAATGTACTTGGTGAAACTCTGAATAACGATCCTTAAATGTATATGACGACGCAAGACAGTTGTTATTACTTAAAACTTGCAAGTTGTAAATGCATATTGACTCTGAATAAAAGTCCAATTTTGATCATGTTTGTCATTGCTATACGTTATGATTATTACTGCTATTATTATTGATTGATTTTAACTAGCATTCATTGCTTTATTACTGTATAGTTTTGCTTCTTCCCCCACAGAAACCTGGGGGGATGATTGTACACACCATCCCCCCCCCACCTAAAATTCTATCTACGCCCCTAAACTTCCCGCTTTCTCTTTCATTTACGTTCATAGTATTCTCAATAAAAAAATTATTGAAGCCTTTTACAAACCACCGGACAAATAACGTTAATCGACGAATCCGGTTGGGCCTGTATCAGCTAGCATAGCTAGCGGAGGCTAAAGAAAGAGCAAGGGTCTGAGAGTAAGCTTATGTTGTCGAAGTGTGCTCGTACCCCGCCCCACAAACACACACCAACATACCCCCACACGCACACAATGTACACTTTCTGAACTGTAAGGATATTTACTTACCCTAGGTAAGGATATGACATTAAGAAAGTAACTTCATGAAAAATAACTTGCATATCATAGTTATGATAAATCACATTGTTCACCTTGTTTGAAGAATCCATTTGCTTCCTTGATGTATCTTATATTTATATGAGCAATCTCCACGGGCAGGGTTTTTTTTTACGAGTGATGAGCCTAGCAGGATAATTTCGTGATCAATATGTCTCGATTATTTTTTGCGTCCCTACAGTGTATATATTATAATCATCCTATTTTAAGATGAATACGGGGCGCACAATGAACGAGGATAATTATGTACTCTCCAAATAATAAGTGTTAACTCGGCAGCGCTAAACGTGGACCTATCATTATAATTATAATAATAATAATAATAACGTTTTATTGTCTCAGCTGCATAGCAGAGTGAGACTATAGGCGCCGCTTTTCCGACGGCTGCGGCGGCGTCAACACCAAATCTTAACCTGAGATTAAGTTTTTGAAATGACAGCATAACTTAGAAAGTATATGGACCTAGTTCATGAACTTATACATAAGATTAATCAAGTATCACTGAACATCCTGCATGAGTTTCACGTCACATGACCAAGGTCATTTAAGGTCAATGAACTTTGGCAAAATTGGGGGTATCTGTTGAATTACCATCATAACTTTGAAAGTTTATGGATCTGACTCGTGAAACTTGGACATAAGAGTAATCAAGTATCGCTTAACCATGCACTGAACATCCTTTGCGAGTTTCAGGTCACATGATCAAGGTCAAAGGTCATGTAAGGTCAATGAACTTTGGCCACTTTGGGGGTATTTGTTGAATTACCATCATATCTCTATAAGTGTATTGGGCTAGTTCATAAAACGTGGAAATAAGAGTAACCAAGTATCACTGAACATCTTATGCAAGTTATAGTAGTTTTCAAAATCAGCACTGTTGATATATTGAATTGCGTGATGCAGGTGAGACCGCCAGAGGCATTCCACTTGTTTACCCAGGGTAGCCACTTCAGTTAGGAAACTGCTCTACCAGCGGGCCCTGCATAACATAATAATGTTATTATTATCCTTCTCCATCTAAATGCTGAGCGCCTATCAAGAAGGCAGAAGGTCCAATTTTTAAAAGTCTTTGGTATGACTCGCCCGATGATCGAACCCACGACCTCCCGTTCACGAGGCGGGCGCTCTACCACTGAGCCACCATGACAGGTATAATTAGAGTTTGATATGTATGTCTGAGAAACAATTCGAGCGAGGAAAGCAAACGAATGCCTGGCAAAAAAATCAGTTTATTTTCATACAGCATGAATTGGGAGAAAAATGCAAATACAAGTAATATGGGTAGGAAACAGAAAAAAACTAACCCTTTTTTCTCCCTCTTTTACAATCTTCTCTTCCCTTATTCATTTTTGTTTTGCCAATGTCATTTGAACATTTGCCGACAAGCGATTTAAGTAGGTGAGTGTGCGGGTGTGAATGTGTGTCTTATTACATACTTTTAAAGGCATTTTAACCGGGACGTCCTTCATTCGGGGTCGTATCCGGTCCAGATAACCATACCAATCAATTTATGTGCTCATTAAAAACCGTCTCATAGAGTAAGTTCAGGATTCGTAAAGGTGCACGTTCGGTCAATTGAAATAAAAAATGGGAGAAAAAAATGTGATATATCATACTACTTTGTAAATATTGTGTCATAATCTGGTTTAAAAAATAAGAATTTAGTGCGCTACTGGTTTCAACATTACGGCCCTGGGCCCCGTAACACTAATTTTATCACAATCGTACTGTAACGCTCCCACACTTTCCAATCTCGTACACGCCAAATATCACCATGTGCTCAATCTCGTACACGCCAAATCTACACGCCAAATCTCACCATGTACTTAATCCCGTACACGCCAAATCTCACCATGTACTCAATCTCGTACACGCCAAATCTCACCATGTACTCAATCTCGCACACGCCAAATCTCACCATGTACTCAATCCCGTACACGCCAAATCTCACCATGTACTCAATCTCGTACACGCCAAATCTCACCATGTACTCAATCTCGTACACGCCAAATCTCACCATGTACTCATTCTCGTACACGCCAAATCTCACCATGTACTCAATCTCGTACACGCCAAAATCTCACTATGTACTCAATCTCGTACACGCCAAATCTCATGTACTCAATCTCGTACACGCCAAATCTCACCATGTACTCAATCTCGTACACGCCAAACCTCGCCGTGTGCTCTTTCTCGTGTATACGCCAACCTCGCCGTGTGCTCTTTCTCGTGTATACGCCAACCTCGCCGTGTGCTCACACGCCAGTGGGGGCGGCAGACCGAAGTTGAAGGGGGGGCACGGGGAAATGGCAACTTTTCTTTCGAAAAGGGCACTTAAATATGGCCTTATGCAAATTTTTTTTTCTCGGGGAGGGGGGTGGGTAGCACGCGTAAACTTTCATAGGGAAAATGAAATCGAGGGAGCAAAGCAACCTAGCTTATCATCCGAGGAGCTTGCCCCCCCCCCCCCCTCCCCAATAATTCCGCATGTGCTAAAAATAAAATAAGATTGTAATGTTACACAGAAATCAGCAAGCGAGATTGAAATACACAACTCATTCTTCGTCTAAAATCGTTCTCAATATTGGAATATAAAAAAATTTCAGCTCGCGCTTCGCGCTCGCATCATTTTCTGTAACAAAAACCAATACTTTTCATGATTAAATAGGTGAATTTGGTCCCGTTTTCAGTTCTTAACCTCAAAAGAACGCCCACTTCGATTTTCAATAATCTCTTGTTGGATATATATATCTCGTTCTTGATTAAAAACGTCCATCAAACTCTTTTTTTTCAGTTCGAAATATCAAAATTTTCAGCTAGCGCTTCGCGCTCGCTTTAATTTGTTGGTGAGATATGTGTGTGTGTGTATATATAGGCATGTGTCTATGTGTGTGTGTGTGTGTGTGGGTGTGGGTGTGATTGTTTGTTTTGTGTGTTCGAGCGCCCTTGGAAAGTTGATTCATGATTTTGCCCCCCCCCCATCTGAAAAATTGATCTACGCCCCTGAATGGTAAATATCATTCACTACAAGAAAGTATCAACAGTCGTTCTTAAAGTCGCTCTTAACTTACGAACAGCTTTATGAAACGACTCCCCTCCCGCAAGCAAGTGCAATTTTTGCAATTAATTACCAGACTTATGATTGATTTTTTTACTCAAAATTAACTTGCATTGATCGCAAGATTCTGAAATCCCCAAAAGTCTGCTAAGAAACACGAAGGGAAATACAATAAACCATTCTAATGACATCAATCAATTTATTTTAGCCTACAATTTGATATTTATAAACATGGTTACAGCACTTTTTAAACACTGAAACAAAAATAGAATCTACTCAATTTTTCAACATTTGAACATTAAAAATGTAAGAGTTTGAAATACAAAAGCATTTAGTTACTGTAAAAAGTCTGTTAAAGGGGTGGTCCAGGCTAAAAGTATTTATAGCCTAATGAATAGAGTAGAACTCACTGAGCAAAGTGCCGAAAATTTCGTCAAAATCGGATGAAAAATAGCAAAGTTATTGAATTTTTAAATTTAGTAATATTTTGTAAAAACATCAGCTCGCCTAATGAATATTCATGACGACTGTTTTCACAAAATATTGCTAAAATTTTTACTTCAATAACTTTATTATTTGTCATCCGATTTTGATGAAATTTTCGGTGTTTTGCTCAGTGAAGTCTACTCTGTGTATTAAGATATAAATATTTTCAGCCTGGACCACCCCTTAGAGTGCTGCTACACTGCAAAATCTCTGGTGTTGATTTAACACCAGTCCGGAATCTATATATGTCCACACCAGAGAAGTTTTAAACAACACCAGTTTCCTTTTGGTCTAACACCAGATAGGTGTTTATACAACACCCAAAAAAATCAGCGTCGGTTTGATTCCAAATTGGTGTTGTTTCAATACTTCTCTTTGCTGGGCCCCGTTGCATAAAAACATAAACGTCAAGCGGATGGTGCCTATCAAGGAAATCCCTTTCCCTTCTCAAAGCAGCGATTTGCAGAGCATGCAGTACAGCAGCCATCTTGAAATGTGGGCTCATAAATTCTCTGCTTAACTAAACACCAAATTCAGAGCTAAGGTAAAATTAACCAGAGTTTCTATGGAAATGAACCGGAAGTAACCGGAAAAAATCCGGTTATTCTTTATGCAACAGACAAACTACGGTTAATTATTTTTTACCGAAGTTTTCACTATAACCGGAGATTTTTACCGGAAAATTCCGGTTAGAGTTTTATGCATCGGGGCCCTGGAATAGATTGAATACGAAAATTAATGTTTGTTATTCGCTTTGCCTATCAATCAATCAATATCCAATTATCCTTCATTATTTCCCACTTTTACCTCATCACCAGCTTTGAAATTACCTCGGATTGATATAACATACAATCTATTTTTTTTTTAATCTGAATACCCTGTGGGCAAATAAGAGGTAATATCCTATTTTCAATGTGTTCATCATGGCAAATACTTCCTCATTCATCAATATGAGATTGAGTATAGTTAGGTGAAAGTGTCAGGTACTATCAAGTTGTGTTTGTTTGGTCTATCACCATAGATTTCTAGTGGCACTTTAGAAAGGTATAGGTACTTCACTTCATCCTATTCGGTAACATTCAATCATCTTCATAATGATTTCACAAGAACGTCTCTAAAATCACGGTCAATTCCCGTGAATTTCCTGTCAACAGGACAACATAAGATTGAACTTTGTTTTTTATTGATGGAAAATATTTCCTCATTTCATTCCTCCTGTGGAAGCAACGTGGTGTAGCGGTTCTGACTCTCAGCGCCTTCTAATCCTTAGTTCGTAAACGAAATAAGGTTCGTTAATCCGAAGGTTCGTTCGTCCGAAAATGAAATCAATTTATTTTAGTAACAGAAACGGTGTTGTGATTTAAAAAAAAGAACAGTATATTATAGTTTCAACAGAGGGTGTCACATG
The DNA here is from genome assembly GCF_018143015.1 of Lytechinus variegatus. Lineage (NCBI taxonomy): Eukaryota > Metazoa > Echinodermata > Echinoidea > Temnopleuroida > Toxopneustidae > Lytechinus > Lytechinus variegatus. The sequence goes on along the minus strand of NC_054742.1, from coordinate 56,778,893 downwards.
CGTATGTTGTGGTTGAAGCATTGCATCAAGAATTGGCGCATGGATCAAGCATCTTTGATTTTTTATTCTCTCTGAGCAATTGCTTCCTGAGCGAAGAATATTGGTGACTGCGTGTCGGTCACATGCGAATAACATGATAACCTCCAGATTAGGGATTTTTGGGGGGTGTCATTTTTAACAGCTTCTGCGGGTTATGATTTTTTTTGTCCTCATTGGAAAAAAAATGGAAAATGCCTTTTTTTTTCAAAATAAAATGTGCCCTTTTTCGAAATTAAATACCCTTTTTTCAAGTAGAACATAATACATTTTAGGATATAATTTTTTTGCTCGCTTGGCGCTTGCCTCAGATATTATGTCGTAGGGTGCTCATCGTAATTCTGGTTATGAAACTACTTAGAATATCCAGTTTTCAGGTTCGAATGTCATAAATTTTCAGCTCGCGCTTCGTGCTCACATTATATGATTTATGTATCATTTACGAATAACGAGCCCTATTTTGTATTCGGATTAAAGAACCCTTTTTCGTTTTCGGAATAACGAACATCGATGTATATGTATATAGGCAATTCACGAGTTTCGGAATTAGGAACCTCGCATCAACGTGTTGAAAAGGTGATAAATAGGAAAATGGTGGCTCTTTCGGCAAATTAACATTTGTTTATTAGCAAAGTATTTTATGTGTATAAAGAAATTTAGAGTAATTACTTCTCAAATCGCGAACATAGTCATAATCGTTAAAAGCACACTTTTTCCCTTTTAATGCGCTTTTGCTTTTTTAATGTGTGATAGAATTTATCTTTTAGCACATCATAGATTTATGTCATGAAATATTATGATTTTTCTTTCTCAATGATTATTTTTATTTCCAATCAAATATAGCTATTCACTGTTTATAGAGGGCTCCCACAAGCAGTGACGTTAGAGGACAACAAGCAATGAAAACCTATATGTATGAAACACGTGATTAATTACTGTTGTAATGTACATGTTTCCTATTTTATGTCCTCTAATGTGAGGTCAAGTTGGAACCCTTGATACGGTGAATGATTTCAACTTAGAAAAAAAAGGAAAAGAAGCTATTACAAAATAGCGAACAGTTTAATGGTGACAAGGGTTGTTAAAAATATTTAAAAACTAAAATCAGATTTGTTTACACTATCCTTATGTGTTTTGCTCCGATTCTAAATCAATGGCTCCTCCTCCTTCTCTCTTGTTTTGCTTTAGTTTATTTTGCTTTTATTAACGATCTTCTTTACTGGGGATGTTATCATTATGCACTAATACGTATGTACAATATTTCAAGAATACCATATATTATAACTCACCCAGCCAGATGTATTAAAAAATCGTTATTAGTATTCTAACACATTACGCAGTCATGTTTGTATACAAAGCTGTTCTAAAAATAGTTCCTGATTTAGTTCCTTAGTTTCTACTACGACTTGTAAAAATCCGTACTCAATTAATTCTGTATACCCTTGGGAGAGGTGTCGCTAGCAGCCTATAGAACTAGTTTTTTATGCATTTCCTCCGATATATGATAGGCCTATAAAGTAAACCCCGTTGTCTATCTTTTTCCGTTTTATTTTGCTACATACTATTCATCATAATATATTTGTGCATAATGATTTTTCAGGAGTTTATATTGTTTAATTTTTTATTCGATTAGTAAGTGTTAATTCATTTTTTTCATGAATTTTTACTTGTGTATTAATGTTGTATAAGTGAGTGAGTTTTACAAGCCTATCCGTAATGGTCTACATCTTGTTATGCTGTGATCAGGTATGCGTGGTTATATTCTTTATTACCATGTCATAATTGCAGAAGAAGAGCATTCCTCTTAAATGTTTCTTGTATATTCATATCCGCTAAATATCGCTTTACATGTATTATTTTCATGAAATGTAATGTAATAGCGCCCCCTTCTTTTCGTATATAACTTGAATTATTGTGGTTTTCGTCATTGGTTAAATGAGAATATGGAGTTCGCACCTATAGTTTCGCTTGTTATAACATCAAAATTCTGCGTACATGATATATATTATTTCCATGTAATAGTCAATGCTATCGTGTAATAGTATACGAAATCGTGTGATAGCTTTTGTTGTTGTTAATAGTGTATTAGTGTAGTTTATGTAATGGTTTATGTTATCGTATTTACTTATTTCTTTTAACTATATGTTTTTGGTGTATCATTTCCATCTCTAGTATTTGTTGCTGTGTTGTTGTTTTTTTAGAGAGCATCTATTCAAAGTAACTCCGTTTTTGCTGAACTTTTATACCCGTTTCACCATACTGTAATGGATAAATGAATGAATAACTATCATTATTGTAATCTTTGCTAGTTGATGATGAGAAATTATCAAAGTGCCTAAAAAAATTGAAGGTTGAAACAATATTCACAGACCTTCATATCAAGTATAAAGAGTAATCATCTATCATGCTTATACTAAAATGATTTCATTGTATATGTTGTGTTATAAAATGATCATTATTGAACTCTTACTTCCTACTCTTACATTCGATCTAATGGTAAAAACGTGAGAGGATCCAGATTTCCATATCAAAGTCAATTTCGTTAATACTAACATTGAATTTAATCATATTTTAAACTACATGTAAAAGTATTTTTATGATATATAATCTTGCACGCAAATAGATAAAGGACTACTCACTACATAATCTGCAGATTAAATCGTGCAAAGAATATTGCTAATACACCATGTATGTGTTTCTTTTTATTGATTAATCAAGTTTGGTTGAGTGTATCAGCATTTCAGTTGATTTGAAGTAGGTCAGTAGGTTTTCAAGTGACCCCCTCCCCTAACTTGCTAAACAGGATAGTACAAGAAAACATGACTGTAGCTTGAAAGGAAATACGAAGAAGGAACAAGCCCTTCAAAAAAATATATATACTTTACTTCACAGAATCACAACTCATGGCAGCTGAAACAACACTACTTTCAATTCTCATAAACTATTACATTTATCAGATAATTTCTATAAAGAGCATGAAGAGTATTTTGTTTTCATGACAACAATACATTTTGGGGGGAAAACACCGAATAAGACCTTTCAGTTTGCACTTTCTCGATATGTCTGAATTTGTGTGGTTTTTATATCTTATCCTCAATACAGACATTTTGCATAAACCAAATAGTTCTGAGATGAGAAATGTATATTGTGAGAGTGTGCGAGAGTTAAGTTGGGTGCGGGTGTGTGTGGGTGTGTCTGTGTATTTTTGATACGTGGAGTTATCTCTGTGTGTGGGGGTATGAGTTTGTGTGTGTTTGGTATGTGGGGTGATATGTGTGGGGGGCCTTTTTACATCGGATAAGCCATACATAACGAGTAAAATAAGAGAGGAAAGAAAGTCAGAGAAGACCAAATGTGAAAATAGAGGAAAAGCCCTTATTTTAAACTATTAAAAACCGAAAGTCAAACACAAGCAATGCATGCTTCAATTCCATATGATATATGTCATTATCAGTGGCGCAAAAGTAAGAAAAAAATGGGGTCAGAACCTGGCGTACAGGATGGGCAGATCTTCAGAATTGTATATTTGCGCTAAAAAAAACTCATCACACTCCATTCCTTTTCTTTCTTTCATTCTCCTCTCTCGTTGATATATATATTTTTTTTCAATTTGGGGAGCGTATGGCAACAGCCCCCAGCCCCCTAAAAGTACGCCAGTGAACAATGTAGCAAAGTTTATCCTATCGTGATTACTTTGCACAGTATAGCTTCATTTTACTGGAGAGTACATCCTCATTCATTGTTCAGTATCTATTTTTCGATGTCATCATGACTGTTCGCATGGGATCTAAATTCAGAAAGATGACTGGTTTTTCACAGGAGTTTCGTGTTTGTGTGACTGTATTTGTTGTTCTATCTATGGCGTACATGGTGGAAGGGGATCCAGAACTAAAGATAGCTAATGTTGGTGATGATATCACACTAATCTGCTATCGTGATGGGGTTCATAGTGATAACTACAAGAGATGGTATCAAAATGGTACATTAATTGCAGATTGGAACGGTGTCCACATCGACGATCCTCGTTATACACAACGTAATGTCTATGGCAGAACCTCTCCCGATTCTAACATCATATATATTTCTAACATCAGAATTAGCGATTCTTCTTTATTCACTTGTAAAGACTATTATAATCGAGTTATCCTGTCCTATGATGTACGCGTCATCGGCTGTTCTAATTGCATTTTAACTATTCATGGCAATCCAAACAAAACTAAAGTAATTTGCAGTCTGGATAATTATTGGGCAGAGCAGAACACTCCTTCTCGGGTAAATTTTTACTACGCTATTAGGCCTACAGATTATTATACATATCGCAACACGTTCATTACCCAAAACATGTTTTCATTCCAGGTGTATAAAACTGAATGGGAGATGATTCATACAGATTTCTATTTGGATATTAACAATAACCAGGAGAAGAGGATCACGTGCACGCTACCACCTCCACCAACCACACCCTCTCATACCTCGACTACGCAACAAACGACTCAAAATGTAACGACGATATGGCCGTATAGGCCGACATCTCTGTATAGGCCTGGACCTACCGTAATATCCGTTACTTTGACCAAACTTTACCCACCACAAAACAACAATGTCAGTTCTGACAAGCCTACAATGCATCGCAATATAACCATTATTGTCGCCATTTTGGGATCTGTCTTCATTCTGATATTGTTTATTATCATTATTGTTATAAGACGTTATAAGAAAAGAAAAGTCAACAAAAGGAACAGTTCTGAAGTTTTCTACGAATCAGTTCATGACGCATCGCCGAGGGAGCCCGCTACAAAGGAAATGGTGGAAACCAACATCGATCAACAAAATGCAGATCATCCAGAAAGTGTTAACATGGTCGACAGCCAGAAATCAGAAGGGAGAGAAGAGAATATCAAGAGCGAGGAATACATGCATCTGATCATGGATCCTGCTAAACAGGTTGATCAGAAAGAAACCACAGAGAACTACACATCTCTGGTGAATTACGGTAACAGTATGGTCCAACCTCCACCAAATTGGAAGGAATCCGGAGCGTGCCCTAGACAAGATGATCAATACGACGATGTGATGGCACCAGAGAAGGGGAATGACCACATTGTACAGGCTACTATTCAGAGATAAATAAACTGCATGGCATCTCTGTAACCTGGGTAATAGGGGGTGGTGGTGGTCACATGCATCCAGTCAAATCGTCAACAAACTGAAAATATGAGAAAAAATGTAACCTTTTAGCTCCATTCACCGGCTATCGCTAATTTGAGAGGTAATTTCTCAATCGTCATTCAAGTTTGAAAAAAATATTTGTTAATTATAAACAAAGTAATTATGTGTAAAATATGAACGAAATCGTTTCTGAAAGTGCCAAATCTACATTATACATCTTTTCCTTTGTAATGATTACTTCAATGTGTTAACAAAGCATGTTGATAAAAACGTCTTATGATAATGGAAATATGTAAATAATGAGCTGAATAATCCTTGTAAATATTACTGCATTTACTGTCTGTTAAAATGATACTTGTAGGTTTAATCTTTTGAAATATAACTTTATATGCTGTTTCATGTTAATGTATCAGTTTTGATTCAAAGAAATCTTACTAATGAACTTTTTTAAACAACGGCTTGTTTCAAAATACCTAGCTTGTTTATTAGGCAAGCAATGTAGGCCTGCTTGTTTGTTTATTTTGGGGTATCAGGTTGGTTGGCTGGTTGCAGGGGCCGCGGAAGCGGGGGGCTGGGGGTAGGGCTTCAGCCCCCCACTCTTTTCCAAAGCCGTGTACAAAAACGTAAAAAAAACATAGGATTGTGATTTTTTGCATGGTCAGCCCCCCCCCCCCCCTACTTTGAAAACCGTTCCGCGGCCCCTGGGTTGGGTGGGTGAGTGGGTGGGTGGGTGGTTGGTTGTTTGGTTGGAAAAAGTTGGATTGTGTAAATTACGATAAATCTTTATCTTTCTATTGTAATAAAGATTGCTTATTGCGGAATATTCCTCATTTTATGAAGAAATTCTTATGTACATTTCTTTCTAGAATTTAGTAAAATTAGATTGAATTATTATCCCTTTGTATTTTGCTCCGATTCTAAATCAATGGATCTATGCATTCATATGTCAATTGATTGCATGCATTGTAGTCATATTTGCAGAATATGAGCATATTCCTCTTAAGTATTTTTGTACGTTTATATCTGAGTTATACTTAAATTAGAGACATACTAAATTCATTCATTATTATTTGTGTGGATGATACAATACCCATCAATACCCATGAAATACAAAAGCGGCACCCAAATTATCCTACGTTACTTCAAATTTTAGTTATTTGAAGCAATTAACAAATTATGTTTATTAGAACAATATTTTGTTATTGTTGAACTATACATTGCCTAGTCCAAGTATTTTTCAATATAATTTCATTTTCAATGTCTTTTGATGTACATTGCCGTATTGCGCTTTTTTTTATTTTCAAAAGATTATTTAAAAAATTGTTCAACATTTGAACCTGTTTTGTCAAATATTCTAATGCAGAAATAAATTAATAAATATCCCTTTTGTAATCTTTGCCCTTTTGATCTTGAATAATAAATTACTAAAATGCCCCAAGATTGAAGGTTGTAAACTATATAGACCAAACGTCATAACACGTATAGTCAATCTTTACTTCTAATTTGGTTCCACTAAATCATACAAAGAACTGTAATTGATATAATAAAAGAACTTCAAAGCAGAAAAGGAGCTTCGAAAAAATAATATAAACAGCCTCTTTTGTATCACGAGATCATAATGCATTGCAACTGAAACAAATCCAATCTCAATTTTTCATATATACTGCTTTCTCCCTTTATTCTCATAAAGGATTGAAACAAGTTTTTCTCCTTTTTACCTGGATTTATTAAAAACAAACAGAATATTGCACCGTTTACATTTCCGCATTCTCTATGTCGGAATTTGTATGACTTTATCATACCATATTCTTTATAAAGATACACGTATCATAGAAACAGCTCTGATATAAAAGGATGAGAAATAGTGTGAGGGTGTCATTATATTTTGTGTGTGAGGGTGTGTTTGTGAGTGAGGGTGTGGGTGTGTGCAGTATGTGGGCTGATGTGTGTGAGGTGTCATGGTCGAGTGGTCCAAGGCGCCTCAATAGATACATCTGAAAGTCAGGGGATCGATCACCGCCGACAGCACTTATGCCCGTAAGCAAGTTATTTAATCAACAATGCTCTTTTGATACCAAACATCAGATGAATATTCCGTAAAATAGAAAAGTCACAATTAAGAGGAATGTGAAAAAGTGAGCGTGGTTTATGATGTCAATAGAAATAATCTCCAAAGAGTGCCAAGGTGGCAACCGTCAGATCCATACTCTGCGCACCCTCAACTACAAATTTCATTAAGAAGTGCATAATTATAATATATGCTATATTTGTTTTTCCGGTTGTATGTGTCCCATTACCATTCTGTGCCCCAATTTGACCTTTGATGAGATTTAATTACTATAAAATGACCTTTAAATGACCCAAATGCCATTTGATCTAAATATTGAAATTTGACGTTTCATTAGCTTTAATTTGATACCAAACATGATGTGTTTATCATGTAAAATAAGATACTCAGAATTGAGAAAATTGTGGAAAAGGGGACTTGGATTTTGACGTCAATAAAAAAATGCTTAAGGGTGCCCGGGTAGCACCATTTCAGGGGCATATCCACCCTTTGGCAAAAGAGGGGTCGAATTTTTTTCACCCTTATTTCGCCAATCGGCCGATCGAAGTTGATTTTTCTTTTTTTCATTGAAGGGGTAGTTCTAACAGTCACTCACCTTTTATCTTATAAAACAACAGAAAATTATGTAATTATCTCATAAGCACTATTTAATTAGTGCGAGCGCGAAGCGCGAACCAAAATTTACCTAGAGATAGCTAGGGAAGTTCCTGAATGTAGGCATGTTATGCCTCTGTATTCAGTTCTAGGTTTTGCTTCCTCAAGATGGCTGGCTCAGTTCCGGGAACAGGGCTTTCGTAGTCATATTTCATTGGCTCATTTTTTCAGCATCTATCCAGGCAGCTCAAAACTGTGCACATTTGGAGCAGTGACAACATTATTATTAAAGCTATTCCATGTCTTACGTATTCTGGAAATTTCGTGTATTTTGTCATGAAAATTGAACAATCTGGCAATGTTCGTGATCCCGATCAAGATGGATAAGTAGCTAGATAATTACTTTTTTTATTTTTTTAATTGATTAGAAACTTTTAATATTTTTTGGCCTGATCCAGTTAGCCATGGAGACTATGCATATTTCAACATTTTTTCGCATTCCGACCTAAATAAAATGGACATTCTAACCACTTTTTACAATCATGAAGGGGATATAGCTAAACAATTGATGCGACCCCCCCCCCCCAGAAAAAAAAGAAAAATTGAAATTTCAGATCTTAAAACGAGAAACTCTATTCATGTTTTGTGAATAATGAAAAGGATGGGTATCTTCCTAGATTTAAAATATGAGCGCGAAGCGAGCAGAAAATTGTATATATTCTAATCAGAAACTGGATAACTCAAGCACGATTTAAATAAAGAACAAGCTGTGTATCTTGATAGAAAAATGTGCGTATTTCAGACTTAGACCTATAATCTGGGCACTCTGAAAATACCCTCTTTATCATGAAAATCAATCATACCAGCGCAAAGCGCGAGATGAAAAATATTGATATTCCGATCTGTCAATACTTTCAGTGAATTCTGAAAATTATTTCCGCAATTCATATCGCGAAGTTCAGTCCATCACGTGAATACTTTGAAATATTATTTGACGAAACTAGGGAATACTTTCAGTTGGTTGTTCAACATCGAAGGTATCTCATCATGATTATTCGTAGATTCGGTTCCTTCATTATTATTTGCCCAAGATCCAAGATGGCTGATTTTTCTCGCTCACAGATGTTTAGTGTTCTGATTGCGTTTTTTATTCTATCTTTGGCGTTCGGGGTAGAAGGAATCCAGAGAGAAAGATAGCTAATGTTGGAAATGATATCACACTAAGCTGTTATCGTGATGGGGTCGCTATTAATAACTGGAGGAAATGGTATCAAAATGGTACATTAATTGCAGATTGGATAGGTCTTGATATCGACGATCCTCGTTATACACTACGTAATTTCGATGGCATCAACATTCCCGATTGTAACATCATATATATTTCTAACATCAGAATTAGCGATTCTTCTTCATTCACTTGTAAAGACTATTATTATAATGCCATTCTATCCTACGATGTACGCGTCATCGGCTGTTCTAATTGCAATTCAACTATTCATGACAACCCAAACAAAACTAAAGTAATTTGCAGTCTGGATAATTATTGGGCAGAGCAGAACACTCCTTCTCGAGTAAATTTCTACTATGCTAATAAGCCTACAGATTAATATACATATCGCAACACAGTCATTACCAAAAACATGTTTTCATTTCAAGTGTATAAAAACTGAATTAGAGATGATTCATGCAGATTTCTATTTGGATATTAACAATAACCAGGAGAAGAGGATCACGTGCACGCTACCACCTCCACCAACCACACCCTCTCATACCTCGACTACGCAACAAACGACTCAAAATGTAACGACGACATCGCCATATAGGCCGACATCTCTGTATACGCCAGGACCTACCGTAATATCCGTTACTTTGACCAAACTTTACCCACCACAAAACAAGAATGTCAGTTCTGACAAGCCTAGAATGCATCGTAATATTATCATTATTGCCCCCATTTTAGAATCTGTCTTCTTCATTCTATTGTTTAGTATCATTATTGTTATAAGACGTTATAAGAAAAGAAAAGTCAACAAAAGGAACAGTTCTGAAGTTTTCTACGAATCAGTTCATGACGCATCGCCGAGGGAGCCCGCTACAAAGGAAATGGTGGAAACCAACATCGATCAACAAAATGCAGATCATCCAGAATATGTTAACATGGTCGGCAGCCAGAAATCAGAAGGGAGAAAAGAGAATATCAAGAGCGAGGAATACATGCATCTGATCATGGACTCTGCTAAACAGGTTGATCAGGAAGAAACCACAGAGAACTACACATCTCTGGTGAATTACGGTAACAGTATGGTCCAACCTCCACCAAATTGGAAGGAATCCGGAGCGTGCCCTGGACGAGATGATCAATACGATGATGTAATGCCATCAGAGAAGGGGAATGACCACATTGAGGGCTACTATTCAGAGATGAAATAGAACATTCACTCTGTAACCTGTGAAATAGGGGGGAGGGGTCACACGCATCCAGTCAAATTGTCAACAAAGTGAAAAACAGGGGGAAAAATGTAACCTTTTCAGCAACATTCACCGGCTATCGCTGGTTTGAGAGGTAATTTCTCAATCGTCATTCAGGTTTGAAAAATAATATTTGTTCATTATAAATAAAGAAATTATGTGTAAAATATTAGAGAAATTGTTTCTGAAAGAGCCAACGCTCATACCCGCTACAATGCATCCAAAAGTGCCAAATCTACATTATACATCTTTTCCTTTGTAATGATTAAGGTGGTGTCACACCTTGGCGTTTTAGACAGCGTATGCCCGACGTATCAAAATTTCTCTAAAACGTCGGCATACGCTGAACTTTGATTTTTTTCAACTCTGGGCGTATAGTTAGCGTATTCATAACGAGTTGGGCGTATACATAACGTATTAGTAACTTATATCGAACGCTTCGTTAACTTATAAGTAACGTATTCCAACGAATGCTTAGCGTATTGCTGGCGTACACAACTTATGCCCTACGATAGCCTAACTTACGCATAGCGCGCGGCAGCGTATCGCTGACGAACACGTATCGTAGCCTATAAAAAGGCTGCCGCTCGACTATTCAAATCATAACCGCACGATACATCACCGTATCAACACCACCGCCATGCCGAAGAAAACTCCTGTGAACCCCACCTTTATATACCAATTCCTATAAACATGATAAACGTTGTCAATACGCCATTATACGGTAGCTGTAAGTTATAAACACGTTCAGTAAGTTTTGTGGTCGTCCGGAGCACGTCTTCATACGTCAATAAACGTTGGAGTTAAGTTACACATACGTTCAAAGCACGTTACTCATAGGTTAAAAGTAAGTTTTAGGGTACGCTGGACATTATCTCGACGTACATCGACTTATGAGTAACTTACGAGTAACGTGTGTCAACGTGTATCAACGATCGCGTAACTTGCCTACAACTTATGGCCCGCGTATGCGGGACGTATGAGCCATACTCTGGCATACGTCGAAAAATTTTGTGCTTGCACAAAATTTTTCGACGACCTCGCCGTATGACGACGTATACCAGCGTGTTTTAGCGTACTCTTAACGTATGCAAAACTTACCCGTTACGTATTCGACGTACGCCAGCGTACTCGCCAAATTCTTAATACGTCGGGCATACGCTGTCTAAAACGCCAAGGTGTGACAGCGCCTTTACTTCAATGTGTTAACAACGCATGTAGATAAAAATGTCCTTTGATAAGTTGTATAGATGTAAATTATAAGCTGAATAATCCTCTGTAAATAGTACAGCATTATCTATCTGTTAAAATGTATGATAGGTTTAATCTTTTGAAATATAATAACTTTATATACCTGGCTTGTTTATGGCCTTAGACAAGCAATGTAGGCTTGTCTGTTGTGTTTGGGGGAGGGGGTTGGTTGGTTGGCTGGCTGGGTTTTTTTGGTTGGTTGGTTACGTGGGTGGGTGGTTGGTTGGATAGTTGATTGGTTGGTAGGGTGGTTGGTTGGGTACGTGGGTTGGGTGGTTGGTTGGGATGGATGGATGGTTGGTTTGTTAGTTGGTTGGGTGGTTGATTGGTTGGTTGGTTGGGATGGATGGATTGGATGGTTGATTGGTGGTTGGTTGGTTTGGTTGGGTGGGTGGGTGGTTGGTTGGGTGGTTGGTTGAATAGTTGGTTGGGTAGGAGGTTGGTTGGGATGGATATAGTTGATTGGTAGGTTGGGTGGGTGGATAGTCGATTGGTTGGGTGGTCGGCTGGCTGGTTGGTTGGTTTTTTGGTTGGGTGGGCGGTTGGGTGGTTGGATAGTTGATTGGTTGGTTGGTTAGGTGGGTGGTTGGTTGGGATGAATAGATGGTTGATTGGTTGGTTGGGGATCAGGACAACTACCCCCGGACAATTACCCCCTGAGGACAATTACCTCCTGGACAATTACCACTGGGTAATTGTCCAGGAGTATATTGTCCTCGGGGGTAATTGTCTGGGGGGTAATTGTCCTCGGGGGGTAATTGTCCTCAGGAGGTAATTGTCCAGTGGGGTAGTTGTCCGGGGGGTAATTTTCCGGGTATTTGTCCGGGGGGGGGGTAATTGTCCTAGAACCGATTGGTTGGTTTGGTTTGTTAGTTGGTTGGGTGGTTGCTTGGTTTGGTGGGTAGATGGTTGGTTGTGTGGTTGGGTGGGTGGATAATTGTTTTGTTGGGTGGGTAGTTGGTTGGTTGTTTGGTTGGTTGGGTGGGTGGGTGGATGGATGGTTGTTTGGTTGCTTTGTTGGTTGATTGGTTGGTTGGGTAGGTGGTTGGTTTGTTTAACCGTTTGTTGGTTGAAAAAGAGTTGGGTTGACGTGTACATTACGAGAAATATTTATCTTTCTTTTGTAATAAAGATAGCTTACTGCGGAATATTCCTCATTTCATGAAGAAATTCTTATGTACATTTCTTTCTAGAATTTAGCAAAATTATATTGGTTTATTATCCTTATGTATGTTATGCTCCGATTCTAAATCAATGGATCTATGCATCTATATTTTAATTGATTGCATGCATTAAAGTCATATTAGCAGAATATGAGCATATTTCTCTAAAGTATTTTTGTACGTTTATATCTGAATTATACAACTCTACATAATGCTATTAGTAACATATTGAATTTATTCATATTTTTGTAGATGATGAAAAACCAATGAAATACAATAACGGCACCCAACTTATCCTACATTACTTCCGTTTCAGTTATTTGAAGCTACTAACAAATAAGATCTATCAGAACAATATTTTCATGTAATTGGTAATTTATACATTGCCTAGTCCAATCAAATTAAGTATAGTTTTTTTCTTCCATATACAGATTTATTAATGTACACTGCCGTATTGTGATTTTTATTTTCAAAAGATCATTGAAAAAAAATTGTTGAACTTTTGAACCTGTTTTGTCATATTCCAATGCAGAAATAAATTACTTAACAATAAATATCCCTATTGCAATCGTTGCCATTTTGATCTAGAATATCAAATAACTAAATTCCCGAAGATTATAGGTTGTAAACTATATAGATCAAACGTCACAACAAATATAAACAATTTTCATTTATAATTTTGTTCCACTAAATCATATAAAGAACAGTAATCAATAATCATCTTTGAAGTTAGTGGGGTCATACTCTGTTTAAAGGACTATCATTATTAAATGATATTATGTAGCAGTTATATCAAATTGATGTGAACTTCAGATTTCACAGCTTAAAAGATGTAATCCTGTAGATCTGTTTGTATTTCCATCCTAATTGCAATAATTGTACAAAGTATTTACATGACGATTATTATCACAATAGAATTTGGATTGGTACTACGCAGTCAGTAATAACGATGACATATTTATCGTCTTACAGAGAGTTAAAATTGATTAGATCAATCTAAACTGTATAGAAATCCATCAATGTCATATAAGGAAATTTACACATGTCCATTGTATACAAACAGAAGAACACTAGTTTTAATTAAACGAAGTGTAAATTTACAGTATATCTAGAAATTATTTTGAACAAACTTGCATTTTAGATGTTGACGTTGCTGGCTTTCCATAGTTGTGGTTGATTGGATTAATCACACCTCTTTGTCAGACGGTGCAGTGATGTGAAGGAGTTCTGCTGAAAAGATATTTACAAAACACTGATTTTATGTGCGTTGATAACAACCTTATTAGATTATCATATTAGGCAGTAAAGAGCAAAATTCCCATTAAACAAATTATGTAGGATAACAACATGTAGAAAATCCGTTTTAAAACAATTATTATTTCTTTGTTTCCTTGTTCAAACGTCCAAAATATGAAAAACACGTAAAATTCCCTTTTATGCCAATATCTAGAAAACGGATACAGGTTCAAGAAACGGGATTAACGGGTCACATCCTTAGCACAAAGAAATATCCTACCATTTTCATTTTCTACATTTTATTGTTTATGTTTCTGATTTGTTAGAACATATACCAGACATATATTATCATTTACTGCGATGTTTTTCTTAGTTCCCACTGTCATGTTTGTTTACGCCACGATTGAAACATTTGTCTTACTTATGGAGTAGTCGTAGCAATCGTATCAGATCTATTCTGGCATTCGTAATGATCGTAGAAAAGTTTTAACGGTTTAAAACTTCCTGCCACTGTGGTAGGAGAATGAAAAGTTTGGGAAACGTCATGTCCGAGTAATACGGCGTGTCAATACCCCTCCTCCCCCTCCCTCCCCTTCATATAGGCCAGTTTAAACTTTAAAGATTCCGAATCATGTTTTATACGAAATAAGATTAGCAAGCTCGATATATTTTGTAGTTCCTGTAAAGTTTTCACAAGTTTCCCTTCAACTTGTTTTGTACTGGTTACGTTTATACGTATGGTTGAACCTAGCGGACGCATCCCGGACGCAGGTACAACGGATAGACGTTAGTGCCTTTGACTGATCCGTATCGTGAGATCGCAAAATTACGCCACCAAGCCTGGGAGTTGCCAAGAATGCAAACCTACGCAAAAAACTAGAACTAAACGTAAAGAAACGTAGCTGTCGTGCACAAACAATCGATAATTTTGTTTAACCTCCCACTTTATTTTTATTTTTCATTTATTTTTCATTCCTTTTTTCATTTCTGTATATGATATTTTTGTGTTATGCTTTACATTGTAACTTTTGTTTAATTTGGAATGAAAAAGAATAAATGCAATCAATCAATCAATATTTACGGTCATGGTTTTCTCAGTTATCCGCAAAATAACTTATTGAAGCATTCACGAACCATCGGACATTTTGAGTATATTGACTAATCCGGTCTGTATCAGTTAGCATAGCTGGTGGAGGAATAAGAAAGAGCATTTTGTCTCTGCTTGCTCTTGGAGAGTAGAGGCCTATGTTGTCTGAATGTCTTCGCACCCCGCTAGACAAACCAGGCGCGGATCCAGGAGGGGGCCGAGCCGGCCCCGCCCCCCCCCCCCCCTATTTTTTGACAACCTGCAGAAAAAGTGTACTCTTTATCTTAATAGTAACTACGAAAATCAGAAAGAAAAATAAGAAAGAGGTATAATACCCATGATGTGCAATTTACAGCCTCGTAACGGCCGGCCAGACCCCGAAAGGAAACAAGAAAAAGATGAGGGAAAGAATTGAAAGATAGACTTTATATAAAAAAATTTCGCTCGTGCTTCGCGCTCGCATTGCCTGTGTAATGAATCCCATTTAAGAGGATTAAATGACACTTCATATATCCAGTTCTGAAATCGATTTGCACACAATATTTTAGCTTGCACATCAAGCCTTTATTATTTTTTTGATTTACACAAATTGTTATATCAAAATTTTCAGCTCGCGCTGCGCGCTCGCGTTGTTTGATTTGTGAGATACCTATCCTGTTTGGAAATTCTTGCCAAAATTTGTCAAAATGCTTCTTTATTATGTCAGTATAAAAAAGAATTAAGCTCGTGCTTCGCGCTCGCATTTAATTGTTTGAAACACACAGCTTGATGTTTATTGAAATAAAAACGCGCTTAGACTGTCCAGTTTTCAGGTCGGAATATCAAAAATTTTGAGCTCGCGCTTCGCACTATCATTATTCAATTGGTGATACTTGTATCCTCTTTATTAATCACAAAAACAGTCCTAATTGAGTCCCTTTTCACGTTACTATAATAAAATGTCGGCTCGCGCTTCGCACTCGCATTGTTTAGTTGGATACTTATCTTTGGTCACGATTATAAAATTTGCTCAGAATCTTCAGTTCTTAGGACATAAAATATCGAAGAATTTAAGTTCGCCCTTCGCGTTCGCATTATATATTAAGACCACATGAGATACCTTATCTTGTTTATAACAATAAAAACTAATATATACTTAAGACTTCAGTCTTCAGTTAGGATTACCCCCTGAACCCCCCCCCCCCAAAAAAAAATCAGATTATAGCGGCCAATCGAGAAAAATGTTGATGAAAATATTTTTCGGCCCCCCCCCCCCTATTGGCGAAAGCTGGATCCGCCCCTGTGAATTACATGCTCTTATGTTTTCATGCTGACGTCTAGACACTAGAGCTTCTTGAAATAGCCTAGCTTGTAGTATGGTTAAAGATAAAATGTATTATGTTTGATTAATGAATGAATAATTGATTTTATTAGCACGAGTGTATCATCTCTTAAGCCCGTCTGATATCTGACACTGTGAGATCCGATACGACATCATATTTTAATAAATCACATTTTGCATTTAATATGAAAGTTATAAAAAGAAAATTACTCTATTTGAAGTTCGGCATAATGTGAGGATTAATGAAATCATAATTTTGCTTTACGGCAAGCCCTGCTCTCGGAGTAGAGTCCAAATCGGCTTCAAGTCGCAGCCGATGATGACGTCATTACGGTTTGGAATTTGGAATATGCTTTTATTCCTACATTGAAGCTCGAACTACATTGAATTTTGATTTCAGTAATCCTACAACTATTCTGACCTCGGAAAGATTTCATTAGTTGGAATGTTCTTGTCAAATGTTATAATGATCTCTTTAAAAGTGGCTTTCATGGAAGAGCAGAGTATAACGGGCTAATATTCAATCAAATGAACTTTGTTTCCTATCCATGGTTGCATTAACTTAAAGTCAATAATACGTATTTTGTATATAGTGGAAATACATTTGTGTTAACATGTAATAGTTATATAAAAAAAATATGTAATTTTGCTGATTTACTAGGCTTTATCATTTTTTTTTCATTTCGATAGGGAATCTACTTCTTATATAACTCTTTTCATTTAATTGATACATATCATATGATGCAGATGACGTTATATTATGTTCAATTGAAGTCGTATATTATGACGTGTACTTTTATCATTTGTGAAATGTAAATGTGAATAAATGAATAGAAAGATCAATAGATACTTGAACGTATAAATAAATAAATAAATAAATAAATAAATAAACAAATATAGAATAAATAAATAAATAAACTAACAAGCAAATAAATAGAATGAAGGATTATCATCTGGAAGTTTGTTCTGTATGTCAGGGCCTGAGTTCATTTGTGCTTCATGAGGTTTAACTAATACGGGGTTTGTTAAGGGGCGTTTACTTATGTACGAGTTGGATATGACCCAAACAACGAATTTTGAAATGTGATGGAAATTCATCACTAATAAATTTCATGATATTCGTTATTATGGGGCCTCTTTCGATCACATGCACAAACAAATTCTTAAATAATATTTAAGATATCCGTTTGGATTTACATAAACGTTGTCCTTTACCAAAATAGCAAAGGGTATAGGCTCCTAAAACCTTGTCATATTGTGCCTAATATATGTGACTCCTAAATATAGTCAAATCCTCAGTCCTTACTGGTCTGACAATGTACCACAGAGATTTCAAAGCAGGAAACAAAAACTAAAAAAAATAATATAAACAGCATTATTTTTGTATCACAAGGTCATAAAGCACTACAACTGAAACAAACCCACTTTCTATTCTAACGAAGTATTTCTCACTCGATTTCACAAGGATCATAAACAACTTTTTTTTCTTTTCGTTTCAATAATTAAGAAAAAATACACAGAATAACATGTTTCAAGTTCA
The DNA here is from genome assembly GCF_018143015.1 of Lytechinus variegatus. Lineage (NCBI taxonomy): Eukaryota > Metazoa > Echinodermata > Echinoidea > Temnopleuroida > Toxopneustidae > Lytechinus > Lytechinus variegatus. The sequence goes on along the minus strand of NC_054742.1, from coordinate 56,760,959 downwards.
ACATATTCAATATCTGGCTTGGTGTGATCTATCCTCCATGAAAAAAGTAAGAAACAGCTCTGATGTAAAAATAAATGGTGTGATTGAGTGTGTGTTAGTGTGTAACTGTTTTGTGGAGTGTTTTGGGTGAGTGTATTTATATGGATATAAGGAATTGATTTTGAAATGATGATAAACATGTATGAGTGAGTGTAGGCATATTGTATGGGATGTGATATGACTGAAGGAATTGATTTTGAAATAGAGGAAATAAAGGAGTGGGGAGAAAGTCAGAGAAAGAAGAGAAGATACGGTGTGAAGATAGAGGAAGTGCCCTTCTTAATTTGAACTCTGGTTTTACTGAATACAGGGGCGGCGGAACGAAGTTGAAAGTAGGAGGGGGGCGCAGTTTTCTTTCGAAAAGACAATATTTAAACAAAGAAAAAAAATATTATCTACAGTGGTGTAATGAGCCAAAAATTTTGATGGGGCTAGATATGTCGTATTACGTACGATTTATAAGAAGCTGCGAGCGAGCAAGAATTTTGATAATTTTATAACGAAAATCCAACTTTGTGATAGATTTTTTTTCTCTTTCCTTTTTTTTCTTGGTTGTGATTTTTTTTAGGGGGCAAGAGCCCCCCATCTCTACGCCACTGCTTATCTAACCACTCACACGACTCATGAAACTTAAGGCCCGGTCCCAGTGACATTTAGGATGGATTGCGCATAAATTGCGGATAAAATTTGATTACAGACGCTAAACATCCGCAATATTCGTAAAGTATGCTGTTTTAAGACGTTTATTTTCCGCACATGTCCGTAATCATCCGCAAAGGCACATTTTTCCGTTCCCAGGAGTTTTGGGCTGCCCAAAACTCCTGGGAGCGGAAATCATCCGGTTTATATGCGCAATGCATACGCAATGCATACTCAATGTATGCGCTGAATTTTCGCAGTTATCCTGTGATATCCGCAACGGACATGGGATTGCGGATAAGTAGCGGACTGGGATAGAATGCGAAACGAATGCATAGCGTGCCTAATACGACTTTATACCAAGCTATAATAATTCATAAAGAATGCTTACAGACTGGTCACGAATAGTGCGTTTGTATTACGACTGTTTCGCGAACAATTTGCGAGTACACAGCAAACATTCATCGTAAACCCAGATTACTATATAAATGTAACAGAAAATGAAATTTGACCGTCATTTTAAGAACAGTTGTGTAGAATATAGGATGTTGCCATGGATCATCACAGACATTTGATAGTTGCAGCCATCCAACAACATAACAATCTTCTCTTCCAAGTTCAACGTTTGATCCAAATACAGAAAAGAAAGCGAAGGAGAAATCAAAGAGCTGTCTGGGTGAGACCTTGGATTGGCAGAAGACTAGATCTGGGCATGTACGATAGATTGATGGTGGAGCTGCGTAACGAAGATCCACGTGCCTTCCAGAACTTTATGAGAATGCCCCCATACATGTTTGACGAACTGGTGAACCGGCTCACTCCTCGACTGCTCAAGACACAGACCAACTTCAGACATATCAGAGCGAACTTAGAGCCTGGACTCAAAGTAGCCATAACCCTACGCCATCTTGCCTCTGGTTCAAAATACAGGGACATGCAGTACGGTTGGAGGGTCCCTCACAACACAATCAGCAAAGTTGTCAGAGAAGTATGTACAGCCATATCAGAAGAGTACCTTGATGAACAGATGACTTGCCCTACCAACGATGAAGAATGGCGTGAAATTGCCAATGACTGGTTGCAGAGGTGGAACTTTCCTCACACAATCGGCGCGATTGATGGCAAGCATGTGGCATGCAAAGCTCCCCCAAACTCAGGCTCGGAATATTACAACTACAAGGGCTTTTTCAGTATCATTTTAGTTGCCCTGGTCAGTTCTGACTACAAGGTTCTTTGGGCTGGCGTATCAGGAAACGGTTCCGCATCAGATGCTCAAATATACAACCAAAGTGAGCTGAAGCAAGGTCTCGAGAACGGCGACATTATGGGTTGGCCAAATCCAGATCCCTTACCCAATGACACCCAAGATGTCCCATACTTCATTGTGGGCGACGATGCTTTCTCTCTGAGAACATACCTAATGAAGCCATACAGTGCAAAGGCCCTGACCAGGGAAGAACGTATCTATAACTACATGCTGTCGAGGGCCAGGAGAGTCGTCGAGAACACATTTGGTATCATGGCGAATAGATTCCAAGTCCTTCTCACCACCATGCAGCACCATGCCGACACAGTCAGGCTGATACTGAAGACTTGCATTCTGCTCCACAACCTAATGCGCACCCGCTACCCAGTCCTACAGAACAGGCTTGTGGACCGGCAGCTGGAGAATGGACAAATAGTTCCTGGAGAATGGCGAAGGGGCCAAAACCTTGTTGACACAGTGGAGGTTCAAGCACCAAACACAGCTTCAAGAGATGGCAAGAGGCAGCGTAACCTCATCAAGCATTGGTGCGGTGAAGTTTAACGTACCAAGTATGCATACCCCGCCACCATCCCTGTAGATGCTCTGATGTTATCTCAAGCTCAGTGGCTTTTTCTTCCCACAAAGCTTTCTTTCTGTTTGTGTCTTTAAACATCCTACTTCCCCTTCTCCACAAAAACTCATTTTCTGCTAACCATTCGAAGGCATTATCTTCTTGGTCGGGTTTGAGGGTGATGCTCTTTCGTGGCCTCTTCTCTTTCTTCGTTTCAGCTTTGTCATCTCTGGGCTGACTTGGACCAGGGACCTCATCGGCGCCAGGGAGGTCTTCTGGAGGTGGACTCGGTGACTTTGGGGATTGTGGAGGAGGTGTTACTGGTGACGGAGCCCTCTCTCCAATTTTGCTTGTCTTTTGTTTCTTCTTTCCTCTTGATTTGGCTCTTGTTGACATGTTGCTACTTTCTACAATGTTGATAAAGATAATGACGCTGAAGAGTGGAGTGCTCTTCTTTTATATGGTCTCGATTCAAATGTATCACATTCGCAATGCGACCGTTGTTTCCGCACCACGTGCGCATTGCATTCTCTATGCATACGTAATACTTCCGCAATAATCGTTTAGCATCCTATTTTTGTCCGCAATACATGTGTTATACTTCCGCATTACTTTCGTTACATTTTCGCAACGTCTGCAATACATTCCTAAATTTTACAAGCAATATCCCTCGTAAAATAGCATTCGCAAGGTAATTCGTTTTTATTCGTGATATTTCCGCTTTTAATCGTAATTTGTTCGCTGTACATCTTTTATGTATCCGCAATTTTAAAGCGGATTTTTATTTTTTGTGTGTTCCAAACGCCATGAGAATTGGTAAAAAATATTGAGGAAATGGGCCTACATGTTTTTCGACCTTTAAGATTTGCTATGGACTGACCGTATGTTGATTCCTAAATACATTCTTTATACTTCGTTTGGCGGGGGTATAAGGAATGGTAGGCAATATTGTGCACGTATTGCATGTCCTTAGGACTTTAATGTCTGAATATATCTTCTTAAAGGGTGTTGTAAGGAAATATTTTCGATCGATTGCAATTCCTGATGAAAATTCAAAATCTCTGATTGTTACTCGAGCAAATTCATTTGTACTGCTAGTTGCAAGAAACTGACCAGGGGGCCGTTTCATAAAGCTGTTCGTAAGTTAAGAGCGACTTTAAGAATGACTGGTGAACTTTTTTTACGCGATAACCATCACCAATGGTGTATAGCATGTACCAAAAGAAAGGATCACCAGTCGTTCTTAAAGTCGCTCTTAACTTACGAACAGCTTTATGAAACACCCACCTGGGGTCGTTTCACTAAGCTGTTCGCAATTTAAGAGCGACTGGTGATCCTTTCTTACACGCTAAATAAGTACCAATGAACATTTAATGGTGAATATCATTTGCCACAAGAAAGTATCACCAGTCGCTCTTAAAGTCGCTCTTAACTTACGTCAGCTTTATTAAACGACCCTCCGCAATCACGTGTGAATTTTTGCAATTAATTGCCAGACTTATGATTGATTTTTTTACTCAAAATTAACTTGCATTGATCGCAAGATTCTAAAATCCCCAGAAGTCTGCTAAGGAAAACAAAGGGAAATACAATAAACAATTCTGATGACACCAGGCTCTCAATCAATTTATTTTAGCCTACAATTTGATATTTATAAACATGGTTACAGCACTTTTGAAACACTGAAACAAAAATAGAATCTACTAAATTTTTCAACATTTGAACATTAGAAATGTAAGAGTTTGAAATACAAAAAACATTTAGTTACTGTATTAGGCAACTTTTTAAAAAGTCTGTTGAGTGCTGCTACACTGCAAAATCTCTAGTGTTGATTTAATACCAGTCCTGAATCTATATATGTCCACACCAGAGAAGTGTTAAACACCATTTTCCTTTTGGTCTAACACCAGATAGGTGTTTATACATCACCAAAAAAAAACAGCGTCGGTTTGATTCCAAACTGGTGTTGTTTCAATACTCAATTCTCTGGTGTGGACATTTATAGATTCCGGACTGGTGTTAAATCAGCACCAGAGATATATAGATTCCGGAGTTATGCAGTGTTTATGGATGCCATTTATATTTTCATTGCAATTTTCCTGCAGTCTCAATTGTTTTGTCTAAGGTGACTGTGATGATTTGTAATGGAAAGCTACATGATTTCTGTGGGACAGATGTGACTCTGTGACTTATATAACAAGGTGCTGTGTTTCTAATGCAATTGATAAAAAAAAATGATCTTGTCATAAAAAATCTTATAATTGAATATAGATATTATCCATATTCAATTCTAAGATGTTTTATTTGATATAAATTAATATAAATAAAAGAAAACATCTTGTATTTGTCCATGCTCGTATGCTCATATAAGCCGTATCACATGACATTCAATATATACACGTAAAATAAATTACCAAAATATTGAGAGAAAATTCAACCTACTAGAATAGATTGAATACAAATGCTTGTCATTCGCTTTGACTATCAATCAATCAATACCCAATTATCCTTCATTATTTCCCACTTTTACCTCATCACCAGCTTTGAAACTACCTCGGATTGATATAACATACAATTTATTTTAAAAATCTGAATACCCTGTGGGCAAATAAGAGGTAATATCCTATTTTGGATGTGTTTATCATGACAAATACTTCCTCATTCATCAATATGAGATTGAGTGTAGTTAGGTGAAAGTGTCAGGTACTATCAAGTTGTGTTTGTTTGGTCTATCACCATAGATTTCTAGTGGCACTTTAGAAAGGTATAGGTACTTCACTTCATCCTATTCGGTAACCTTCAATCATCTTCATAATGATTTCACAAGAACGTCTCTAAAATCACGGTCAATTCCCGTTTCCTGTCAACAGGACAACATAAGATTGAACTTTGTTTTTTATTGATGGAAAATATTTCCTCATTTCATTCCTCATGTGGAAGCAACGTGGTGTAGCGGTTCTGACTCTCAGCGCCTTCTAATCCTTAGTTCGAAAACGAAATAAGGTTTGTTAATCCGAAGATTCGTTAGTCCGAAAATGAAATTAATTTATTGAAGTAACAGAAACGGTGTTGTGATTAAAAAAAGAACAGTATATTATAGTTTCAACAGAGGGTGTTACATGCGTATGTTGGGGTTGAAGCATTACATCAAGAATTGGCGCATGGATCAAGCATCTTAGATTTGTTTTTGTCTCTGAGCAATTGCTTCCTGAGCGAATGGTATAAGAATATTGGTGACTGCGAATAACACTCGTGTTGGTCACATGCGAATAACATGATAACCTCCAGATTAGGGGATATTTTTTTTTTTTGGGGGGGGGGTGAAATACCCTTTTCTAAAAATGGAAAATGCCTTTTTCAAAAAGAAATGTGCCCTTTTACGGAATTAAATGCCCTTTTTGAAGTAGGACATAATACATTTTAGGTTAGAATTTTTTTGCTCGCTTGGCGCTTGCCTCAGATATTATGTCGTAGGGTGCTCATCGTGTTTCTGGTTATGAAACTACTTAGAATATCCAGTTTCCAGGTTCGAATGTCATAAATTTTCAGCTCGTGTTTCGTGCTCACATTATATGATTTATGTATTATTTACGAATAACGAGCCCTATTTTGTATTCGGATTAAAGAACCCTTTTTCGTTTTCGGATTAACGAACATCGATGTATGTGTAGGCAATTCACGAGTTTCGGAATTAGGAACCTCGCATCAACTTGTTGAAAAGGTGATAAATAGGAAAATGGTGGCTCTTTCGGCAAATTAACATTTGTTTATTAGCAAAGTATTTTATGTGTATAAAGAAATTTAGAGTAATTACTTCTCAAAGCGCGAACATACATAATCGCTTAAGCACAGTTTTCCCTTTTAATGCGCTTTTGCTTATATGTTTTTTTTAATAGACATTAGTGAACACGAAGAACAAACAAAAAAGTGCTATAATTGGAGTATAGCAAATCAGGAGGAGCTGGATAGATATGTGGATATGTTGTCCGAAATTCTACATTTATTAGATATTCCATATTGTGCATTAAATTGCGGAGAAAAACACTGCCAAAGACATAGTCGTGAATTGAATGAGTTTCATGATAAAATTGTTGATGCATGTCTGAATGCTGCCTTGCATGTAATGTGTAAAAGTTCTCAGAAACCAAAATGTAAGGTAATACCTGGATGGAATGAGCATGTAGAGGTATATTTCAAAAATGCACTGTTTTGGCACAAGTTGTGGGTTGAAAATGATCGCCCCAAAAGTGGTGAAATTTTTGAATTGCGTAAAAAAGCAAGAACGGATTATCACAAAATTCTGAAAAAGACTTTGAGAGAGAAAGATGTAATAAAGACTGATAAAATGGCAACCGCGATTGCATCAGGTAGTACCAGATCATTTTGGTCTGAGGTTAAGAAATACAATCGATCCAAGAATGTCAGTAGATATCCTAATGTTGTTGATGGTGTTCAAGGAAAAGATAGTATAGCTGGAATGTTTGCTGATAAATTTGACGGGTTATATAACAGTGTATCTTTCAGTGAATTGGATATGGTAGATCTTAAAAATGATATTGATAACTCTGTTGATAATAAATGCAGATGCCACGAGTGTGTACAAGATGACCATATAATAACAGAAGAAGAGATATGTAATGCAATAGCTAAGTTGAATGGGTCGAAAAAAGACGATATTAGTGGATTAATGTCTGACCATTTAATTCATGGTAAAAAGGTTATCAGTAAATATGTTGCTATGTTATTCACAGGGATGATCTGGCATGAAATGACACCTGATAGCATGCTTCGAAGTACAATGATTCCAATTCCTAAAGGACGTTGGGCTAATTTGGGTGCCCCATTCGTGCAACTTTCGAGCAATTACGTTAAGTAGTATAATCGGAAAAGTGTTGGAGTTGGTGATTATGAAAAGAGAAATTAATAATCTGTGCACTAGTGAGCTGCAGTTTGGCTTTAAAGAAGGGCTGTCAACAACTATGTGTACCAGTATGGTAAAAGAGACAGTGTCATACTTTGTTCATGAGAAGAGTAATGTATATGGTCTTGTATTAGATGCAAGCAAAGCCTTTGATAGAGTTAATTTTGTTAAATTGTTTAAAATCATGTTATGCAAAGGAGTATGTCCCATGTTCTGTAAACTTCTATTGAATATGTATTTGGATCAAAAGATCCGTCTAAGATGGAACGGTGTTTATTCCGTTTATTTTACTGTCTCTAATGGTGTAAAACAAGGTGGAATATTATCTCCCAGTCTATATTGTTTATATATTGATAGACTTCTGTCTAAACTCCAAGATAACGGTGATGGTTGTTTTATGGGACATGTATTTGCAGGTGCTTTCTCTTATGCTGATGATTTAATCCTATTGTCACCTAGTGCTGTTGCCCTCAACAGAATGATCCTTATTTGTCAGGATTATGCTTCAGAATATGATATAAAATTCAACAGTGAGAAGAGCCAGCTTATCATATTTACATGTGATAGAAAAAAGGTAGTGGACCCACAGATCAAAGTCAGTGGTAGTCCAGTTCAGGTTGTGGATAGAATTTGTCATCTTGGTCATGTCATCAATCAGGATATTTTTAGTGATGATGTTTCCAAACCCATAGGTGATTTTAATCGTCAGTGCAATATGGTTTTGAGCAATTTCAAACATGCCAAGTGTTATTTGCGTAATATTCTGTTTCAAAAATTTTGTTGTAGTTTTTATGGAACACAGTTATATGCACTATTTGATTCATCTTTAGATGCTTTATTTAGACACTGGAGAATAGCTATTCGCAGGGTGTGGAAAGTTCCTTGGCAAACACACAATGTGTTCTTACCTTTTTTGGCCAAAACGATGTGCATAAAATTGTGGTTTCATAGAAGATGTTTAAATTTTGTCTTGTCATCTCTTAAGGCTAATAACTTTACCGTATCATATATAACAAAAATGAGTCAGTTTGGTTCATTCTCTGTGCTTGGGGGGAATATAAAAATACTTGAATAGTAAATATATGATGGACCCTAGACAGGTGAATAGGCAGTGGAATAAGGTTCAGTGCAACTTAGCTAATGTGGATCGCATGGTTGAGCAAATTAGGGAACTCATTACAATGAGGGATGAAAAGGATGTATCTTATTTAACTGAAAGTGAATTGAAGGAACTTATTGACTTTCTGTGCCTACAGGCATATTGATTCATGGTCCCACCTCGGTTTTGTTTGTTGTTGAATGGATGTTTTAAAGTGCATTTTTTAATATACTGAATATGTTTGTTTTGTAAATTGGAAAACACGTTTTTATGTATATGTGCATTTTTATGCGAATAAAGAAGACTTTGAATTGAATTGAATTTGAATAATGTGTGATAGAATTTATCTTTTAGCACATCATAGATTTATGTCATGAAATATTATAATTTTTCTTTTTCAATGATTATTTTTTATTTCTAATCAAATATAGCTATTCACCGTTTATAGAGGGCTCCCACAAGCAGTGACGTTGGAGGACAAACAATGAAAACCTATATGTATGAAACACGTGATTAATTACTGTTGTAATGCACATGTTTCCTATTTTTATGTCCTCCAATGTGAAGTCAAGTTGGAACCCTTGATACGATGAATGATTTCAACTTAGAAAAAAAAGAAGCTATTACAAATAGCGAACAGTTTAATGGTGACAAAGGGTTGTTAAAAATATTTAGAAACTGAAATCAGATTTGTTTACACTATCCTTATATGTTTTGCTCCGATTCTAAATCAATGGCTCCTCCTCCTTCTCTCTTGTTTTGCTTTAGTTTATTTTGCTTTTATTAACGATCTTCTTTACTGGGGATGTTATCATTATGCACTATTAATACGTATGTACAATATTTCAAGAATACCATATATTATAACTCACCCAGCCAGATCTTTGTATGTATAAAAAATCGTAATTAGTATTTTCAACACATTACACAATCATGTTTGTATACAAAGCTGTTCTAAAAATAGTTCCTGATTTAGTTCCTTAGTTTCTACTACGACTTGTAAAAATCCGTACTCAATTAATTCTGTATACCCTTGGGAGAGGTGTCGCTAGCAGCCTACAGAACTAGTTTTTGTCTCACCTGCGAAGCAAAGTGAGACTATAGGCGCCGCTTTTCCGACGGCGGCGGCGGCGGCGGCGTCAACATCAAATCTTAACCTGAGGTTAAGTTTTTGAAATGACGTCATAACTTAGAAAGTATATGGACCTAGTTAATAAAACTTGGCCATAAGGTTAATCAAGTATTACTGAACATCCTATTAGAGTTTCATGTCCATGACCAAGGTCAAAGGTCATTTAGGGTCAATGAACTTAGACCATGTTGGAGGAATCAACATCGAAATCTTAACCTGAGGTTAAGTTTTTGAAATGTCATCATAACTTAGAAAATATATGGACCTAGTTCATAAAACTTGGACATTAGGTTAATCAAGTATCACTGAACATCCTACATGAGTTTCACGTCACATGACCAAGGTTAAAGGTCATTTAGGGTCAATGAACTTTGGCCGAATTGGGGATATCTGTTGAATTCCCATCATAACTTTGAAAGTTTATGGATCTGATTCATGAAACTTGGACACAATAGTAATCAAGCATCACTGAACATTTTGTGCAAGTTTCAGGTCTCATGATCAAGGTCAAAGGTCATTTAGGGTCAATGAACTTTTGCCAAATCGGGGGTATCTGTTGAATTACCATCATAACTTTGAAAGTTTGTTGGTCTAGTTCATTAAACTTGGACATTAGAGTAATCAAGTATCACTGAACATCCTGTGCGCGTTTCAGGTCACATGACCAAGGTCAAAGGTCAATGAACTTTGGCCGAATTGGGTGTATCTGTTGAATTACCATCATAACTTTGAAAGTTTATGGATCTGATTCATGAAACTTGTACATAAGAGTAATCAAGTATCACTGAATATCCTGTTCGAGTTTCAGGTCACATGATCAAGGTCAAAAGTCATGTAAGGTCAATGAACTTTGGCCATGTTGGGTTTTTTTGTTGAATAACCATCATATCTCTGTAAGTTTATTGGTCTAGTTCATAAAAAGTGGACATAAAAGTAACCATGTATCACTGAACATCTTGTGCGAGTTAGAGTAGAATTCAAAGTCAGCACTGCTGCTATATTGAACCGCGTGATGCAGGTGAGACGGCATCACGCGTTTATGCATTTCCTCCGATATATGATAGGCCTATAAAGTAAACCCCGTTGTCTATCTTTTTTCCGTTTTATTTTGCTACATACTATACATACTATTCATCATAATATATTTGTGCATAATGATTTTTCAGGATTTTATATTGTATAAATTTTTATTCGATTAGTAAGTGTTAATTCATTTTTTTCATGAATTTTTACTTGTGTATTAATGTTGTATAAGTGAGTGAGTTTTACATGGTCTACATCTTGTTATGCTGTGATCAGGTATGCGTGGTTATATTCTTTATTACCATGTCATAATTGCAGAAGAAGAGCATTCCTCTTAAATGTTTCTTGTATATTCATATCCGCTAAATATCGCTTTACATATATTGTTATTGTCATGAAATGTAATGTAATAGCGCCCCCTTCTTTTCGTATATAACGTGAATTATTGTGGTTTTCGTCATTGGTTAAATGAGAATATGGAGTTTGCACCTATAGTTTCGCTTGTTATAACATCAAAATTCTGCATACATGATATGTATTATTTCCATGTAATAGTCAATGCTATCGTGCAATAGTATACGAAATCGTGTGATAGTTTTTGTTGTTGTTAATAGTGTAATAGTGTAGTTTATGTAATGGTTTATGTTATCGTATTTACTTATTTCTTTTAACAATATACGTTGCCATTTAAATATGTTTTCGGTGTATCGTTTCCATCTCTCGTATTTGTTGCTGTGTTGTGTTTTTTTAGTGAGCATCTATTCAAAGAAACTCTGTTTTCGCTGAACTTTTATACCCGTTTCACCATATTGTAATGGATAAATGAATGAATAACTATCATTATTGTAATCTTTGCTAGTTGATGAGAAATTATCAAAGGGGGCTAAAAATTTGAAGGTTGAAACAATATTCACAGAACTTCATATCAAGCATAAAGAGTAATCATCAATCATGTTTAAGCTAAAATGATTTCATTGTATATGTTGCGTTATAAAATGATCATTATTGAACTCTTACTTCCTTTCTTACATTCGATCCAATGGTAATAACGTGAGAGGAATCCAGATTTCCATATCAAAGTCAATTTCGTTAATACTAACATTGAATTTAATCATACTTTAACCTACATGTAAAAGTATTTTTATGATATATAATCTTGCACGCAAAAAAATAAAGGACTCATCACTACTTAATCTGCAGATTAAGTCGTACAAAGAATATTACAAATAAACCATGTATGTGTTTCTTTTATTGATTAATCAAGTTTGGTTGAGTGTATCAGCATTTCAGTTGATTTGAAGTAGGTCAGTAGGTTTTCAAGTGACCCCCTCCCCTAACTTGCTAAATAGTAGACTTGTTAACTGCAAAAAAAGGGGTGAACGCTGCATTTTTGAGTACAAATGTCCCACTTGGCACAAATGTTCCTTGAGTCAAAAGAAAAGGATTCATCCAAAGAGACACGCTGTATCTATGCAAATAAGCAAGTAATTTGCATAAATTTGCATATTAGGTGATATAGTGAAAACAAGTGTTTAAGAATATATATTTAACCAGAACTGCCCTAAAATTGGAAATAAAGACTTAGGGTAAGAAAGGGAAGAAAATTGACGTAAAAAGATTGGGATATCCTTGTTTATTATTACCTAATTTACATAAATTATGCAAATTACAATTTAAAACAGAGTATTTTTTTCATGAATCCTAAACTGTTTTATAAATAACAGCAATTAATACACAATGTCACCATTCTACATGAAAGAGAATATATTAGCGAAAACATCGATATGCTTCATGACAGTATTAGTGTCTTAATTTGCTTAGAAAGAGGGCAAATATGTCAAAATGTATGACGTGATATTGCGCTAAAACGAGACCAAAACAACCTCTATGTCACAGTCACACTCACGAATCGGACAATAAAGCGATCAATTGTATGTCATTCGAGATAACACAATCTCAACACAATAGCTTCCATCAGCTTCTCGTATCGCTTTTGTTGGTGTATCTGCCACACCATAATCTATGGTATATACGGGCAAAGTGCATTTCGGTATCGGTAAAACACTATTAATTTTGTTTATTTGTTTCTAATATGTTTCTCTTGGAAAATTTACAGGAGACATTGATTTGCAGGTTACTGCTTTAATGAAGCTCTGGCACATGAATCATGACGAATGTACCCCACCTCAATCCATATTTTAACTTTGTTAAAATATCTTTTGGAGACCCCGAAGTGGCAAAACTGCATTCCCCCCCCCCCCCGCGGCATTCCCGCTACTTTACAAAACCAGTTTGACTTGTATTATCGACTTGGAAAAGACAGATGTATGAGACATCAGTTAACATGTTTCCTGAAGATAGTTTTTTGTTATTTTTTATTTAAACCTACGTCCACGGGAGCCCTCCTAATTTACCCCATCCCCTCTCTGTATTTCAACACTAAATAAAAAAAAATATCGTGTTTTAAAGCCACCGGCAAGGCAAATTGCGTTTTTGGTATAATAAAGCAACTTTTATATCTATATTTCATATTTATCTATATTGATATAATTATTATCATTATTATTATTGTTATTATTGTTCCTGTTATTATTATTATTATTATTGTTCTGCAGTTCGTAATAATGCTCTAGCACAGTAAAGCGGGGGCTGATGCCCTCGCAAGATTTTCCGGAAGTGGGGGGGGGGGTGCTGCGTGTGTTATTCTCCATAGACAACACCCCCTGGAATTCCGGCAGATGCGATTAAACGAAAAAAACAAAAAGTTACCAAAAAATTTCATTTTGTAGTGCAATCCTTTTTGTTTATTTGCTTGTTAAATTTCTTGATGTAAATTTGAAAAGCAAAAAAGTTCAATGTAAAATTTTGGTCCCAAGAAATTGAACAAGCTTCAGCCCCCTCTTCCCAGTGCCAAGGCCTCCTCTATAATAATGTAGATGCTGCCTTTGATAAGTGCCCTTTTCCAGATGAGGGCTTCATTTAAACGATATTCTAAATATATATTGTGAAAACAAAATAGGCGGTTGGGCAACTTCGACAGACAACCGTCACGTACACGAACTTATTTTATGAGATATAAAACCATCTTCTTCTATGTTTTTTTTTCTAGAGGAGAACGCAAAGAGGCTTTACTGTGTGTAGTAGAAATGCATCTTTCTTCCGATTGGGCTATCAAAATATTTAAATTCAACAGAGTGGAATCAATAAAGGGCTGTGTGGCTGTTCTTCAATGTACCACAGCTCCTCTACATGTCAGTTGTAGAGTATTTTCTCCTCAATCTATTCCAAGATATCAATACAAACAAAAGTAAACTTTTAACATGTTTAAGAGTTCTAAAGACAATAAACTATTTTTTAATACATAAAACAAAAAAGGGAAAGGGTATCCTAGATATGCTCCTGTTGGGTTATAGCCTTTACTGTGCTAGAGCCCTATTACAAACGCCGGGCAGAACAATAATAATAATAATTATAATAATATCAATAATGAGGAACGTAAATATAAAAATATAGATATAAAAGTTGCTTTATTATACCAAATAACGCAATTTGCATTGCCGATGGCTTTAAAACACGATATTTTTTTTTATTTAAAGTCGAAATACGGGGAGGGGATAAATTCGGAGGGCTCCCGTGGGCGTAGGCTTAAATAAATAAATAAAAAAAACTTTCTTCAGGAAACATGTTGACTGATGTCTCATACATCTGTCTTTTCCAAGTCGATTATACAAGTTAAACTGGTTTTGTAAAGTGGCGGGAATGCCGGGGGAAGCAGTTTTGTCACTTCGGGGTCTCCAAAAGATATATATTTTAATAAAGTTAAAATATGGATTGAGGTAGGATACATTCGTCATGATTCATGTGCCAGAGTTTTATAGAAGCAGTAAACTGCAAAGCAATGTCTCCTGTAAATTTTCCAAGAGAAACAAATAAAACAAAATTAATAGTGTTTTACCGATACCGAAATGCATTTTGCCGTATGTATCATAGATTACGGTGTGGCAGACACACCAACAAAAGCGATACGAGAAGCAGATGGAAGCTATTGTGTTGGGATTGTGTTATCTCGAATGACATACCATTGATCGCTTTATTGTCCGATTCGTGAGTGTGACTGTGACATAGAGGTTGTTTTGGTCTCGTTTTAGCGCAATATCACGTCATACATTTTGACATATTTGCCCTCTTTCTAAGCAAATTAAGACACTAATACTGTCATGAAGCATATCGATGTTTTCGCTAATATATTCCCTTTCATGTAGAATGTTGACATTGTGTATTAGTTGCTGTTTTTTTTTAAACAGTTCAGGATTCATGAAAAAATACTCTGTTTTAAATTGTAATTTGCATAATTTATGTAAATTAGGTAATAATAAACAAGGATATCCCAATTATTTTATGACAATTTTCTTCCCTGTCTTACCCTAAGTCTTTATTTCCAATTTTAGGGCAGTTCTGGTTAAATATATATTCTGAAATACTTGTTTTTACTACATCGACATAATATGCAAATTTATGCAAATTACTTGCTTATTTGCATAGATACAGCGTGTCTCTTTGGATGAATCTTTTTCTTTTGACTCAAGGAACATTTGTGCCAAGTGGGACATTTGTACTCAAAAATGCAGCGTTCAACCTCTTAACAAGTCTACTAAAACAGGATAGTACAAGGAAACATGACTGTAGCTTGAAAGGAAATACGAAGAAGGAACAAGCCCTTCAAAAAAATATATATACTTTACTTCACAGAATCACAACTCATGGCAGCTGAAACAACATCACTTTCAATTCTCATAAATTATTACATTTATCACATAGTTTTTATAAAGAGCATGAAGAGTATTTTGTTTTCATGACAACAATACATTTGGGGGGAAAACACCGAATAAGACCTTTCAGTTTGCACTTTCTCGATATGTCTGAATTTGTGTGGTTTTTATATATTATCCTCAATACAGACATTTTGCATAAACCAAATAGTTCTGAGATGAGAAATGTATATTGTGAGAGTGTGCGAGAGTTAAGTTGGTACGTGGATTTATCTCTGTGTGGGGGGTGTGAGTTTGTGTGTGTTTGGTATGTGGGGTGATATGTGTGGGGGGCCTTTTTACATCGGATAAGCCATACATAACGAGTTGATTTAAAAATAAAAGAGGAAAGAAAGTCAGAGAAGACCAAATGATAAATGTGAAAATAGAGGAAAAGCCCTTATTTTGAACTATTAAAAACCGAAAGTCAAACACAAGCAATGCATGCTTCAATTCCATATGATATATGTCATTATCAGTGGCGCAAAAGTAAGAAAAAAATTGGGGTCAGAACCTGGCGTACAGGAGGGGCAGATCTTCAGAATTGTATATTTGCGCCAAAAAAAAACCTCATCACATTCCATTCCTTTTCTTTCTTTTTCCTCTCTCGTGGATACATTTTTTTTTTCAATTTGGGGAGCGTATGGCAACAGCCCCCAGCCCCCTAAAAGTACGCCAGTGAACTAACAATGTAGCAAAGTTTATCATATCGTGATTACTTTGCACAGTATAGCTTCATTTTACTGGAGAGTACATCCTCATTCATTGTTCAGTATCTATTTTTCGATGTCTTCATGATTGTTCGCATGGGATCTAAATTCAGAAAGATGACTGGTTTTTCACAGGAGTTTTGTGTTTGTGTGACTGTATTTGTTGTTCTATCCATGGCGTACATGGTGGAAGGGGATCCAGTGCTAAAGATAGCTAATGTTGGAGACGATATTACACTAAGCTGCTATAGTGATGGGGTTCATAATGATAACTTCAGGAGATGGTATCAAAATGGTACATTAATTGCAGATTGGATCGGTGTCCACGTCGACGATCCTCGTTATACACAACGTAATGCCTATGGCAGAACCTCTCCCGATTCTAACATCATATATATTTCTAACATAAGAATTAGCGATTCTTCTTTATTCACTTGTAAAGACTATTATAATCGTGTTATTCTGTCCTACGATGTACGAGTCATCGGCTGTTCTAGTTGCATTTTAACTATTCATGGCAATCCAAACAAAACTAAAGTAATTTGCAGTCTGGATAATTATTGGGCAGAGCACACTATTTCTCGTGTAAAACTTTACTACGCCAATGGGCCTAAATATTATTATACTAATCGCGACACAGTCATTACCAAAAACATGTTTTCATTTCAGATGTATAAAACTGAATGGGATATAATTCATTCAGATTTCTATTTGGATATTAACAATAACCAGGAGAAGAGGATCACGTGCACGCTACCACCTCCACCAACCACACCCTCTCATACCTCGACTACGCAACAAACGACTAAAAATGTAACGACGACATCGCCATATAGGCCGACATCTCTGTATACGCCAGGACCTACTGTAATATCCGTTACTTTGACCAAACTTTACCCACCACAAAACAAGAATGTCAATTCTGACAAGCCTAGAATGCATCGTAATATAACCATTATTGCCCCCATTTTAGGATCTGTCTTCATTCTGATATTGTTTAGTATCATTATTGTTATAAGACGTTATAAGAAAAGAAAAGTCAACAAAAGGAACAGTTCTGAAGTTTTCTACGAATCAGTTCATGACGCATCGCCGAAGGAGCCCGCTACAAAGGAAATGGTGGAAACCAACATCGATCAACAAAATGCAGATCATCCAGAAAGTGTTAACATGGTCGACAGCCAGAAATCAGAAGGGAGAGAAGAGAATATCAAGAGCGAGGAATACATGCATCTGATCATGGACCCTGCTAAACAGGTTGATCAGAAAGAAACCACAGATAAGTACACATCTCTGGTGAATTACGGTAACAGTATGGTCCAACCTCCACCAAATTGGAAGGAATCCGGAGCGTGCCCAAGACGAGATGATCAATACGATGATGTGATGGCATCAGAGAAGGGGAATGACAACATTGAGGGCTACTATTCAGAGATGAAATAGAACATTCACTCTGTAACCTGTGAAATAGGGGGGGAGGTGGTCACACGCATCCAGTCAAATTGTCAACAAAGTGAAAAAAGGAGAAAAAATGTAACCTTTTCAGCACCATTCACCGGCTATCGCTGGTTTGAGAGGTAATTTCTCAATCGTCATTCAGGTTTGAAAAATAATATTTGTTCATCAAAAATAAAGAAATTATGTGTAAAATATTAGAGAAATTGTTTCTGAAAGAGCCAACGCACATACTCGCTACAATCCACCTAAAAGTGCCAAATCTACATTACGCATCTTCAATGTGTTAACAACGCATGCAGATAAAAATCTCCTTTGATAAGTTGTATAAATGTCAATTATAAGCTGAATAATCCTCTGTAAATATTACAGCATTATCTATCTGTTAAAATGTATGATAGGTTTAATCTTTTGAAATATAATAACTTTATATACCTGGCTTGTTTATGGCTTTGAGCAATGTAGGCTTGTCTGTTTTTTTGGGGGGGGTGGTTGGTTGGTTGGTTGGTTGGTTACGTGGGTGGGTGGTTGGATAGTTGATTGGTTGGTTGGGTATGTGCGTTGGGTGGTTGGTTGGTTGGTTGGTTGGGATGGATGGTTGATTGGTTGGTTTGTTGGTTGGGTGGGTGGTTGGTTGGTTGGGTGGTTGGTTGAATGATTGGTTGGGTAGGAGGTTGGTTGGGATGGATATACTTGATTGGTAGGTTGGGTGGGTGGATAGTCGATTGGTTGGTTGGGTGGTTGGCTGGCTGGTTGGTTGTTTTTTTTGGTTGGGTGGGTGGTTGGGTGGTTGGATAGTTGATTGGTTGGTTGGGTGGGTGGGTGGTTGGTTGGTTTGGATGAATAGATGGTTGATTGGTTGGTTGGGGATCAGGACAACTATCCCCCGGACAATTACCCCCCGAGGACAATTACCTCCCGGACAATTACCCCTGGGTAATTGTCCAGGAGGTAATTGTCCTCGGGGGTAATTTTCCTCAGGGGTAATTGTCCGGTGGGGTAGTTGTCCGGGGGGTAATTGTCCTAGAACCGATTGGTTGATGTGGTTTGTTAGTTGGTTGGGTGGTTGCTTTGTTTGGTGGGTAGATGGTTGGTTGGGTGGGTGGATAGTTGTTTTGTTGGGTGGGTAGTTGGTTGGTTGTTAGGTTGGGTGGGTGGGTGGATGGTTGTTTGGTTGCTTTGTTGGTTGATTGGTTGGTTGGGTGGGTGAGTGGCCGGTGGGTGGTTTGTTTAACCGTTTGTTGGTTGAAAAAGAGTTGGGTTGACGTGTACATTACGAGAAATATTTATCTTTCTTTTGTAATAAAGATAGCTTACTGCGGAATATTCCTCATTTCATGAAGAAATTCTTATGTACATTTCTTTCTAGAATTTAGCAAAATTATATTGGTTTATTATCCTTATGTATGTTATGCTCCGATTCTAAATCAATGGATCTATGCATCTATATTTTAATTGATTGCATGCATTAAAGTCATATTAGCAGAATATGAGCATATTTCTCTAAAGTATTTTTGTACTTTTATATCTGAATTATACAACTCTACATAATGCTATTAGAAACATACTAAATACATTCATATTTTTGTGGATTATAAAAAACCAATAAAATACAATAACAGCACCCAACTTATCCGACATTACTTCCGTTTCAGTTTCAGTAATTTGAAGCAACTAACAAATAAGATCTATCAGAACAATATTTTCTATGTTTTCATGTAATTGTTTATGTAGTAATTAATTGGTAATTTATACATTTCCTTGTCCAATCAAATTTTACGTATTGTTTTATTTCCATATACAGATTTATTAAAATACACTGCCGTATTGTGATTTTTATTTTCAAAAGATCATTGAAAAAAAATTGTTGAACTTTTGAACCTGTTTTGTCATATTCCAATGCAGAAATGAATTACTGAATAATAAATATCCCTATTGCAATCGTTGCCATTTTGAAAGTAGAATATCAGATAACTAAAATTCCCGAAGATTGAAGGTTGTAAACTATATAGACCAAACGTCACAACAAGTATAAACAATTTTTAATTCTAATTTTGTTTCACTAAATCATACAAAGAACAGTAATCAATAATCATCTTTGAAGTTAGTGGGGTCATACTCTGTGTAAAGGACTATCATTATTAGAATAATAAAATGTAGCAGTTATATCAAACTGATATAAATTTCACAGCTTAAAAGATGTAATCCTGTAGATCTGTTTGTATTTCCATCCTAATTGCAATAATTGAACAAAGTATTTACATGAAGATTATTATCACAATCGAAATTGTTTAGATTGGTGCCACGCAGTCAGTAATAACGATGACATATTTATCGTCTTACAGAGAGTTAAAATTGATTAGATCAATCTAAACTGTATGGAAATCCATCAATGTCATATAAGGAAATTTACACATGTCCATTGTATACAAACAGAAGAACACTAGTTTTAATTAAACGAAGTGTAAATTTACAGTATATCTAGACATTATTTTGAACAAACGTGCATGTTAGATGTTGACGTTGCTGGCTTTCCATAGTTGTGGTTGATTGGATTAATCACACCTCTTTGTATAAGACGGTGCAGTGATGTGAAGGAGTTCTGCTGAAAAGACAATTACAGAAAACTGATTTTATGTGCGTTAATAACAACCTAATTTGCAACAGTATGAAACTAGAATATCATATTAGGCAGTAAAGAGCAAAATTCCCATTAAACAAATTATGTAGGATTACAACCTGTAGAAAAGCCGTTTTAAAACAATTATTATTTCATTGTTTCCTTGTTCAAACGTCCAAAATATGAAAAACACGTAAAATCCCCTTTTATGCCAATATCTAGAAAACGGATACAGGTTCAAGAAAAGGGATTAACGGGTCACATCCTTCGCAGAAAGAAATATCCTACCATTTTCCTTTTCTACATTTTATTGTTATGTTTCTGATTTGTTACACCAGACATATATTATCATTTACTGCGATGTTATTTTTAGTTCCCACTATCATGATTTGCGCCACGATTGACACATTGGTCTTCTAATCATGATAATCTTGGAGTAATCGTTGCCATCAGATCAATTCTGAAAAAAAATCTTGCATTCGTAATGATCGAAGAAAAGTTTTAACGGTTTAAAACTTCCTGCCACTGTGGTAGGAGAATGAAAATTTTGGGAAACGTCATGCCCGAGTAATACAGCATGTCAATACCCCTCCTCCCCCCTCCCTCCCCTTCATATAGGCCAGTTTAAACTTTAAAGATTCCGAGTCATGTTTTATACGAAATAAGATTAGCAAGCTCGATATATTTTGTAGTTCCTGTAAAGTTTTCACAAGTTTCCCTTCAACTTGTTTTGTACTGGTTACGTTTATAACGTATGGTTGAACCTAGCGTACGCATCCCGGACGCAGGTACAACGGATAGACGTTAGTGCCTTTGACTGATCCGTATCGTGAGATCGCAAAATTACGCCACCAAGCCTGGGAGATTTTGAAATTTTCGAAATTTCACAAGGAGTTGCCAAGAATGCAAACCTACGCAAAAAACTAGAACTAAACGTAAAGAAACGTAGCTGTCGTGCACAAACCATCGATAATTTTGTTTAACCTCCCACTTTATTTTTATTTACGGTCATAGTTTTCGCAGTTATCCGAAAAATAACGTATTGAAGCATTCACGAACCAACGGACAATTTGAGTTTATTGACTAATCCGGTCTGTATCAGTTAGCATAGCTGGTGGAGGATTTAGAAAGAGCATTTTGTCTCTGCTTGCTCTTGGAGAGTATAGGCCTATGTTGTCTGAATGTCTTCGCACCCCGCCCACTAAACAAACACCCATGCACATACCCCCCCCCCACTCACAAACACACTCACACGCATGTTTGTGGGGTGTGGATGAGTGTATTTGAGATTATCTCAATTTGATTACCCATCAACCGGGATCGGGGAAGCCCCCTGTCCAGATAACCATACCGTTTCATATTGTAAAAAGTTCACGTTCGGCCAATTACAAAAAAGATTGGAGAAAAGGAAAAGAATGAAATATCATACCAGTTTCTAAATATTTAAAAATCTAGCAAAAAAATAATTTTTTTTATAAAGTGTCAAACTTTTTGCTCACTCGCTTGCATTTTCCAAGACTGCTGTACATCTTGCTCTATATCAGCCATATGTGTCCCATCATTTTTTTTCTATTTACGCTACCTGTCTGGACTGTCCTTGAGCCATTTCAATGGCTTATAAGAGTTTGAATGCTCTTAGTGAGCCTTAATTGCAAAATATATTTCAGTTTTCATCTCATCTTAAATTGGGTCTGACTGTACATTATTCTCTGTTTTTCAATTACTATTACATTAAAGTGTAGAGTGTGTTAACGTAGGGGGAGGGGTGGGGGCTGGGTGTTTTGACCGATTAAATTGATTTCTTATTGTTTTGGTATTTTATTTTTATATTGTTTATAACTTATATTTGTGTAATTGTCTTTAAGCTATATGAGGACCCCTCGGTAGACCAGCAGTACCATGATTGATGCTGCTTAGTAGGACCATCCTCCCGTTTTTAATTTATCAATTTCACATGTATCATTTTATATGTATTGTTATTTTTTTCAAAGGAAATAAAATTCGACACAAAAGGTTAGAGATTGATAGCACGCTTCATTTCTCGATACATTGTAGTCAATGGGTACATTGGTAAGAAAAAAAATATATATTCAGCGATGATTGCTAAGCTTTGAATTAACAGGCACCTGGAAGCATAAACCAGAAGGGTTCGTGGAATCATAGATAGCCGTAATGACTTCAAGAAGATCAGTTCGCCTCTTCTTATTTCCTGCCAGCAGTAGACTTAACGTCCGTCAGCACGTAAATAAATTCGGGGTTAACACACTTGGTTAGTGCAGTCTGGTAACGAGAAAACAATATTATTGTATTACAATCACCCCAAGATATTTTACAAGTCATCCTTCTCAATACCAAAAGCAATCTGTCTCATATCCTTCTACATAATCTCGTTATTGGAGCTTTCCTTTTAGTTATCGATTACAAAAAAATATTAACCTTATTTGGAGTGAAAAAGCGATCAACTGTATTGATATTTACCTTCAACCTTTACGCAAATTAGTCAATATAATGTGGGCTTTGTGACATGAATTTGCATAAATGTTGGATTTTTTTCACCTTACTGTCAATTTATTCATTTTTGCTTGTTTCCATAATTCATGCCGCCAAACTTCAGTCCGCCGCGATAAAATATTTTGAATATAGGCCTAAGTTCATGACACTAAAGAATAATTTCAGTTGATTGCTTAGCACTGACGGTAGCTCGTCCTTCATAGATTTGGTTCCTTCGTGATTGTTCGCATGAGATCCAAGATGGCTGAAATCTCTTGGCCAAATGAGATCTATACTCTCTTGACTGTATTTGTTATTATTACTATGGCGTACTTGGTAGAAGGGATTCCAGAGCTAAAGATTGCTAATGTTGGGGACGATGTTACACTAAAGTGCTACCGTGACGATGAATATCATGTTAATTACAACAGATGGTATCAAAATGATACATTAATTGCAAATTGGACAGGTATTTACATCGACGATCCTCGTTATACACAGCGTCGTAATTATGTCGTTGGCGGTATCAACTACATTAACTCTCACATCATATATATATCAAATGTCAGAACTTACGATTCTTCTATCATTAAGTGTGAAAACTTTCATTATGAAGAAATTCGGTCCTTTGATGTACTCGTCGTCGGATGTTCTCGTTGCATTTTAGCACCTCATGAATATTCAGACAAAATTAGTGTGCAATTGTAGACTGGATAATTATTGGGCAGAGCACGAGACTTATTCTGAAGTAATTCTTTTCAATGAGGAAACATTCAAATACATACAACGAGATACGTTTATTTTCCGAGATATTTTTTTCGTTTTCTTTAAACAGAACTGATTTAAAGATGGTTGTTTCAGATTTCTCTTTGGATATTGGGGACGACCGGGATAGGAGAATCAGATGCATGCTACCACCCCAATCGGCCACATCCTTCCCTAACCCGAGTAACAAATTACCCAATGATCGAGTTCCGACTATTTTTACTACACTTTACCCGCCGCAGAATGAGAATGAAAGTTCCAACAAAAATAAAATGTATCGTGATATTGCCATTTCTGTCACCATTTTGGGATCTGTCCTTATTCTAATAATTAGCCCCACGGTTGTTCTACGATGTTATAAGAAAATGAAGGCCAACAAAAAGGACAGTTCTGAAGTTTACTACGAATCAGTTGTAGATGCATCGCCGAATGGGCAAGAGTACATGGAGTATGCCACAGAGAAAATGGAGGGAACCACCGTCGATTATCAAAGCCTTGATCATCCACAAAATGGTTACATGGTCGAAGGCCAGAATTCAACCGGGAGAGAAGGGAATATCCTGAACCATGAATACTTGCATCCGATTGATCCTACACAGCAGGATGATCAGACAGAAACAATTAAGAACTACCCATCCCTAGTGGATTCCGGTAACAGTATGGTCCAACCTCCACCAATATGGAAGGAATCCGAAGCGTCCACTACACGAGATGACCAATACGGCGATCTGAAGGTTTCAGAGAAAGGGATTGACAACCATGACAACAATGAGAGCTACTATTTGGAGATGATGTAGAACATACACTGTTTAAAAATTCTGATTTTACAGAAAAAAAAGAAGATTTTGCAGAAAGCAATAACAGAATCATTCTGTAAATTCATAAAAACAGGAATTTTCTGCAATTTAACAGAACAGGTCCGTTTAAAAAAGGGGAAAGGGTGTTTTCATTTAACGAAATTTGTAAGATTCCATACACCAATTACCAATTTCCTGTAAGATTACGCAATTTGGTAAGATTGCAGGCGTTCTCGAGACTCTGCTGCAGGAACTTCTTTTATTTTACTGATAAATTTTCTAACAGTGTACACTCTGTATCCTGTGAAATGTGGGAGGAATGCGCATATGGTCACTCGCATCTAGTCAAATCGTCAACTAAATTTGATTTGATTTGATTTATTGTTTCACATTCCACAAAAACATACATCTTGAACACAATTATGAATACATGATGACAAAAAATACATAGTTGTAGTATTTAACAAGAAAATACAATTACGTGAAATATGAGGAACCTATTAAAAAGCAAAGCTTGTAAACATATAGGTTCCCAGAAGAAAATGATAGAGGATTAAAAACTCCTAACGCAATGAAGCGACATTAATAAAATGAAAATACTCAATACATTATAAAGAGATCTACAAGATAGTCACTCGAGCAAGGCGCTTAACCGCTAGCATACGATTGTAAAAGAAATGTTTTCAGCCTACATTTAAAAGAATATAGAGAGGGCGCCTGAATTATATGGGTGTCTAAATTATTCCAAAAGGAAGGCCCTGTAAAAGCAAATGATTTAAGGGCAAGAACAGTGCGCACTGGGGAAATGTGGAAATTGTGTACTTGTCGAGTTGGGGTAAGAATGGATTTCTTGATTTTGAACAAGCAAATCAGAAAATACACTTGGTAATTCCTGTTTATTTAGTTGATACATAAATATACCAACAAAATAATAATATAAATCGGTTACTTTCAATAACTTGTTTGAATAAAATAGCGGATTAGTATGAGCCAGAAAGTCAGAAGAAGAAATTATCCTCACGGCTCGTTTTTGAATTTTAAGTATGGATTCAAGTTTTGTCTTAGAGGCATTTCCCCAGGCTAAAATTCCATTATTCAGATATGGTAACAATAAAGTGGAATACAATAGTTTCAAAATGTGATGCGGAAAATGAGGCTTAAGTTTATTTATGACTCCAACATTTCTTGAGAGCAATTTACGAAGGTGATCAATGTGAACTTTCCATGATAATTTACAATCAATAAAGATACCAAGAAATTTTGTTGATTCAATTTGTTCTAAAACATTACCATTCATATAAACAAGACCTGGCAATGTGTGTAATGAGTTGCTAAAAACCATATATTGTGTCTTTTTTAAATTTAGGGATAACTTATTAGCTTGTATCCAATCACACACAGAGCATAATTCAACATTTAGTCTTTCAAGAAGGATTTGAGGATTGCTGTGTGTAAACAATAAGCTCGTGTCATCTGCGAAAAGAAGAAATGATAATAAAGAGGATGAGTTTTGGAAATCATTGATGTATAAAATAAATAGCAATGGACCCAAAAGGGAACCCTGAGGCACGCCACATGAAATTTGCTGTATCTGAGAATCGGAAAGAAAATGAAAGATAGGAAAGAATAGCTCTTTCAGCACCATTCATCGACAATCGCAACTTTGAGAGGTAATTCGCAATCGTTATTTAGGGTTGAAAATAACATTCGATCAATAGGGGAAAAAATGTACAGTACACATCTTTTCCTTTGTATATGAATATTTTGATGCAAAAGAAAAGAGTCTTTTGACAATGCAAACAGTTGTAGAACTAAATTATGAGTTGAATAATCCCTTATAAATATTACGTTGTTAACAGTCTGTTAAAATGTATTATACATGTAGGTATAATCTTTTAAGATATCATAACCTAATATTCTCTCTCATTTTATTTCATCGGTTTTGATTCAAAGTGAATGTAGTAATGAACTATTTGAACTAATCGCTTTTACCGAAACGATTTAACGGTGACGTCTAAGCACAAGAGGTTGTTATACGGATACCTAGCTTGTATACGGATTAGGCTAACAATATATATATATATATATATATATATATATATATATATATATATATATATATATATATATATATATAATATATATAATATATATACATATATATAGGTAAGCAATTGAGTAGTGATATACTGCAATATCTAATAGTGCTCGACTGTGTAGGAGCTAAGTATAAATATTTTATTGGTTGGATGTTTAACTTAATATATATATTAAGTATATATATATATATATATATATATATATATACAGTGCGTCCCAGAAAAAACGAAACCGAGATTTAGCGATCATTTATCATTACTTAATCATAAATAGAATAGATAAATGACCTACTAATTTAAAGCTTAGAATCTCCTCTTTCATCTGATATTACTTAGCTTAATTCTTATTCACGCCTGAGTGAGCAAATTCAATTTGAAGAAAGGATAC
This sequence comes from Lytechinus variegatus, assembly GCF_018143015.1. Lineage (NCBI taxonomy): Eukaryota > Metazoa > Echinodermata > Echinoidea > Temnopleuroida > Toxopneustidae > Lytechinus > Lytechinus variegatus. Next base: position 56,734,157 of record NC_054742.1, on the reverse strand, counting down.
CAAAAACTCATTTGGCGAGGGGTATCTGGGTGTCAAAAAGAAAACTACATTTCTGAAAAGTTCAAAATCTGCTCTTTAATTTGGTACCTCATTTACAGAAAATGGTCAAGAAATAATAAAGTTCTGGTTATTTGAAATAAGGCTTGTATTTCCATAATTTCATGAGATAAACGTGTTTTCACCGGTTTCCCACAGAAGCTTTCGCATGGTGAACAAAAGATTTAATGCATGGCTGATCGTCAACAAAACGGAGTGTTGAGTGAGTTTGAAAGCCAGCCTGGAGAACCTCTTCATCATATGAAATTATTGAAATTCAAGCCTTATTTCAAATGACCAGAACTTTGTTATTTCTTGACCATTTTCTGTAATTTAGGTAACAAATTAAAGAGGAGATATTGAACTTTTAAAAAATGTGGTTTTCTTTTTGAAACCCAGATACCCCCCGCCAAATGAGTTTTTGATATCCTTTCTTCAAATTATATTTGCTCACTCATGCGTGAATGAGAAATAATCTAAGTAATATCAGACGAAAGAGGAGATTCTAAGCTTTAAATTGGTAGGTCATCTGTCTATTTTATTTATGATTAAGTAATGATAAATAATCGCTAAATCTCGGTTTCGTTTTTTCTGGGACGCACTGTATATATATATATATATAATATATATATATATATATATATATATATATATATATATATAGGTGTGCGTGTGTGTGTGTGTGTGTGTGTGTGTGTGAAGCTATACATGTACAACAGCTTTAGCAACTCTTTTATTAAAATATTGTAAAGAAATGGATGAAGAGAACAATGGTATACGTAGCTTAAATCAAGGTTCCCCAGAGCTATCTACCCTTTGGAAAAATTGGTTATGCCGAAAAAATGTCTCTGCCGGGAATCGAACCCGGGCCCCCAGCTTTGAACGCCGGTGCCTTAACCACTAGACCACAGAGACGGGCTAGTGGCTAAGCCGACCGAGATCCGATTGACCGTCAGAAAGACAGATTTTCGACACTATACAATTACCTTTGTCGGGTGAAGGTGGGTTTTGTGAAAGTTAAGTGGTTAAGGCACCGGCGTTCAAAGCTGGGGGCCCGGGTTCGATTCCCGGCAGAGACATTTTTTCGGCATAACCAATTTTTCCAAAGGGTAGATAGCTCTGGGGAACCTTGATTTAAGCTACGTCTACCATTGTTTTCTTCATCCATTTCTTTACAATATATGATATATATATATATATATATATGTTCGTTTGTTGTGCTTTGGGGTGGTTGGTTGGTTGGATGGTTGGTTGGTTCGTTGGGTAGGTGGGTGGTTGGTTGGTTGGATGGTTGGTTGGTTCGTTGGGTAGGTGGGTGGTTGGTTGGTTGGGTGATTGGTTAGTTGGTTGGGTGGGTGGTTTGGTGGGAAGTTGGCTGGTTGATTTAACGGTTGGTTGGTACGCTGCATTTCAAATTAAAAAGAAATGATAATTGAGAGTAGTTGGGATTGAGTGAATGGTTGCCTTCGGGCTTTTTTTATCGATCTATGGGGGGGGAGAAGTGAAGAAATGGTTTTCCTTTATTTTCTTATAGATATCTTACTGGGGAATATTCCTCATTTTATGAATAAATTGAAATTGAAGAAATGTACATTTTTTTACTAGAATTTAATTAAATTAGATATTATCCTAATGTATCTTATGCTCTGAATCTATAGTTCAAGGGATCTATGCATCTTCAATTAATTGATTACATGCATTTTAGTCCTATTTGCAGAATATGAACATGTGCTATCTGAATAATACGGCAAGTGATACTATTTTAATTAGAGACATACTAAATTTATTCATACTTTGTTGTGGATTATATTATACCATTGAAATACAATAATGGATCCCAAGTTATCTTACATTTACTTCTGGTTTCAGTTTTTTGAAGCAAGTAACAAATAAGATTTATCAGAACAATATTTTCTATGTTTTCATGTTATTGTTTATATAGTAATAAATTGGTAAACTATACATTGCCTAGTCCAATCACATATTCAGTATTGCTTCATTTCCATGCCCATTGAGTGCATTGCCGAAATGCGATTTCTTATTTTCAAAAGATCATCAAAGAAAAACAACTTTTTGTTCATCTTTTGTACCTGGTTTGTCATAAATCTAATGCAGAAATACATTAATTAATATCCAAATTGTATTCTTTGCTATTTTCATCTCGAGTATTGGATAACTTAAATGCCTGAGGGTTGACGGTTTTAAACTATACTAGACCAAACTTCATAACAATTCCAATTTCGTTCCAATAAAAAAATGGAAATAACAGTAATAAATAGCAATCTTTGCACTTAATTCCATAAATTTAAATTCCAAAATAAACTAGAGATGCTCGGCGGGTCGCGCAGCCGAGCACATGTATCCCCCGAACCCACTGCGTCATCCGTCATTGCGATATATAGAGCTCACACCGAAATTTGACCCCCCCCCCCCAAAAAAAAAAAAAAAACAATAACAATGACCCTAGCATGCAGGTCCCCCAAGTCCATCTACCATCGAAATGTGGTTGAAAAGTGACTTATGGTTGCGAAGAAAGAGAGTCTTGCATGTTAACTCCAACGTTCACCTGAAAATGACCTTTGACCTTACCATGTGACCTCTGACTGCAGCATAACATGCAGGTCCCCCAAATCCATCTACCATCCAAGTTTCGTTGAAAAGTGACTTACGGTTGCAGAGTTAGGTGTCATAAGAGAGCCCTACATGTAAACTTTAACGTTGACATGAAAATGACCTTTGACCTTACCATGTGACCTCTGACTGCAGCATATTAAACATGCAGGTACCCCAAGTCCATCTACCATCCACGTTTGGTTGAAAAGTGACTTACGGTTGCGGAGTTAGGTAAGAGAGTAAACTTCAATGTTGACGTGAAAATGACCTTTGACCTTACCATGTGACATCCGCCCACACCAAAATCGATAGGCTTCTTTGCTATACCCTACTCAACCTTCATGTCAAATTTGAAGACGATCGGAGAAGAAATGCAGCTGATAGAGCGCTCACAAGGAAATCTCTGCGGCGGACTACTCAAGAATTATCACCCATCCTCCAACCACTCAATAACTGCCATGACGATGTAATAAAAGAAATACAAAACAGAAAAGGGGCTTCGAAAATGATATAATATAAACAGCCTTATTTTGTATCACGAATTGCATTGCAACTGAAACAAAACCACTCTCAATTTTCATTCTCAGCATTAAAGGACATAAACAAATTTTCTCCTTAAACCTGGATTTAAAAACAAACAGAATATTAGACCGTTCAATTTCCGCATTCTCAATATGTTGTAATTTGTATGTAGACTTATTCATATCATACTCTTTACAAAAAGATAAAGATTAAAATATAAAAACAACAATTAAGAGGAATGTGAAAAAGAGGGTGTGGCTTACAAATTGATATAAACAGCCTTATTTTGTATCACGAATTGCATTGCAACTGAAACAAAACCACTCTCAATTTTCATATACTGCTATATTTCTCTCATTCTCATTAAGGACATAAACATTTTTTCTCCTTTAACCTGGATTTAAAAACAAACAGAATATTAGACCGTTCAATTTCCGCATTCTCAATATGTTGTTATTTTGTATGTAGACTTATTCATATTATCTTCTTTATAAAGATAAAGATTAAAATATAAAAATAACAATTAAGAGGAATGTGAAAAAGAGGGCGTGGCTTATAATGTCAATAAAGATAATCGCCTTTAGCCACTTTCATTCTGACAGCCGAAGTATTTTCTTAATTAATACCACGAACTTCGGACCATCATGCACTATAAATACTTTGCAATATCATTTGATGAAACTAGAGAAGAATTTCAGTTGATTGTTCAGCATTGACGGTAGCTCATCCTTCATAGATTTGGTTCCTTCGTGATTAGAGATCCAAGATGGCTGACATCTTTTGGACAAAAGATATTTGTATCTTTGTGATTGCATTTATTACTATTTATATGGTGAACAGGGTGGAAGGGAATCCGGTGTTAAAAGAAGCTTATGTTGGAGATGATGTTACACTAAGCTGCCCTCGGAAAGGGCTTGCTCTTGATAACTTTAGGAAATGGTATAAAAATGGCACCTTAATTGCAGATCACACGGGTGTTCTCATCGACGATCCTCGTTACAAACAACAAAATGCATTTGAATATTATGATGACGGTCGCTATGATCGCCTTGACAACTTACTACATATTTCTAACATCAGGATCAAAGATTCTTCTATCTTCAAGTGCATTGGCAGGTATAATTCAGAAGTTGGGTCCTATGATGTACGCGTCATCGGTTGTTCTCAATGTGTTTCATCATCCCACGGACATCCAAACAAAATTGACCTGAATTGTAGTCTGATTAATTATTGGTCAGTGCAGGAAACCAGATCTCGAGTAATTCTTTTTAATGCTACAGATAATTCCATAGGCCGTTATATATCTCGTGATGTGATTATTAGAAGAAACATTTATACATTTTCTGTGTATAAGACTGAATTGGGGATGGTTCGTTCAGATTTCTATTTGTATATTGAAGACGACCAGGACAAGAAAATCACGTGCACGCTACCACCTCAAAGTCTTCAATTAACGACAACCTCCACCTACTCGACATCACAAGAAACGATTCAAAATGTAACGGCGACATCGCTAAGTAAGCCTGCAGCTACAAACAGAATACCCGTTAATCGACCTCCGTCTATTTTAACCACGCTTTACTCATCACAAAACAAGAATGCCAGTTTGGACAAGAATAAAATGCATCGTAATCGTAATATTACCATTATTGCCGTCACTTTTGGATCTGTCTTCATTCTGATATTGATTAGCGTCATTATTGTTATAAGACGTTATAGGAAAAGACAAAGACATGACGCATCGCCAAAGGAGCCTGCTACAAAGGAAGTGGTGGAAACCAACATCGATCAACAAAATGCAGATCATCCAGGAAGTGTTAACATGGTCGACAGCCAGAAATCAGAAGGGAGAGAAGAGAATATCAAGAGCGATGAATACATGCATCTGATCATGGACCCTGCTAAACAGGTTGATCAGAAAGAAACCACAGAGAACTACACATCTCTGGTGAATTACGGTAACAGTATGGTCCAACCTTCACCAACTTGGAAGGAATCCGGAGCGTGCCCTGGACAAGACGATCAATACGACGATGTGATTGCACCAGAGAAGGGGAATGACAACACTGAGGGGCTACTATTCAGAGATGAAATAGAACATACACTCTTTAACCTGGGTTATAGGTTGGTGGTGGTGGTCACATGCATCCAGTCAAATCGTCAACAAACTGAAAATATGAGAAAAAATGTAACCTTTTAGCTCCATTCACCGGCTATCGCTAATTTGAGAGGTAATTTCTCAATCGTCATTCAAGTTTGAAAAAAATATTTTGTTAATTATAAACAAAGTAATTATGTGTAAAATATGAACGAAATCGTTTCTGAAAGTGCCAAATCTACATTATACATCTTTTCCTTTGTAATGATTACTTCAATGTGTTAACAAAGCATGTTGATAAAAACGTCTTATGATAATGGAAATATGTAAATAATGAGCTGAATAATCCTTGTAAATATTACTGCATTTACTGTCTGTTAAAATGATACTTGTAGGTTTAATCTTTTGAAATATAACTTTATATGCTGTTTCATGTTAATGTATCAGTTTTGATTCAAAGAAATCTTACTAATGAACTTTTTTAAACAACGGCTTGTTTCAAAATACCTAGCTTGTTTATTAGGCAAGCAATGTAGGCCTGCTTGTTTGTTTATTTTGGGGTATCAGGTTGGTTGGCTGGTTGCAGGGGCCGCGGAAGCGGGGGGATGGGGGTAGGGCTTCAGCCCCCACTCTTTTCCAAAGCCGTGTACAAAAACGAAAAAAAAACATAGGATTGTGATTTTTTCTGTCTATTGTAATAAAGATTGCTTATTGCGGAATATTCCTCATTTTATGAAGAAATTCTTATGAACATTTCTTTCTAGAATTTAGTAAAATTAGATTGAATTATTATCCCTTTGTATGTTTTGCTCCGATTCTAAATCAATAGATCTATGCATTCATATTTCAATTGATTGCATGCATTGTAGTCATATTTGCAGAATATGAGCATATTCCTCTTAAGTATTTTTGTACGTTTATATCTGAATTATACTTAAATTACAGGCATACTAAATTCATTCATTTTTTTTTTTGTGGATGATACAATACCCAACAATACCCATGAAATACAAAAGCGGCACTCAAATTATCCTACGTTACTTCAAATTTTAGTTATTTGAAGCAATTAACAAATTATGTTTATTAGAACAATATTTTGTTATTGTTGAACTATACATTGCTTAGTCCAAGTATTTTTCAGTATAATTTCATTTCAATGTTTTTTGATGTACATTGCCGTATTGCTCTTTTTTTATTTTCAAAAGATTATTTAAAAAATTGTTGAACTTTTGAACCTGTTTTGTCAAATATTCTAATGCAGAAATAAATTAATAAATATCCCTTTTGTAATCTTTGCCCTTTTGATCTTGAATAATAAATTACTAAAATGCCCCAAGATTGAAGGTTGTAAACTATATAGACCAAACGTCATAACAAGTATAGTCAATTTTAACTTCTAATTTTGTTGCACTAAATCATACAAAGAACTGTAATTAATATAATAAAAGAACTTCAAAGCAGGAAAGGAGCTTGGAAAAAATAATATTAACAGCCTTTTTGTATCACGAGATCATAATACATTGCAACTGAAACAAATCCAATCTCAATTTTCATATATTCTGCTTTCTCCCTTTATTCTCATAAAGGATTGAAACAAGTTTTTCTCCTTTTTACCTGGATTTATTAAAAACAAACAGAATATTGCACCGTTTACATTTCCGCATTCTCTATGTCGGAATTTGTATGACTTTATCATACCATATTCTTTATAAAGATACACGTATCATAGAAACAGCTCTGATATAAAAGGATGAGAAATAGTGTGAGGGTGTCATTATATTTTGTGTGTGAGGGTGTGTTTGTGAGTGAGGGTGTGGGTGTGTGCAGTATGTGGGCTGATGTGTGTGAGGTGTCATGGTCGAGTGGTCCAAGGCGCCTCAATAGATACATCTGAAAGTCAGGGGATCGATCACCGCCGACAGCACTTATGCCCGTAAGCAAGTTATTTAATCAACAATGCTCTTTTGATACCAAACATCAGGGCCCGAATTCACAAAGGTGGTTTCATTTAAAACCATGGTTTTTAGAAACCGTAGTTTCATTTGAAACCACCTTTTTGAATCGCAAAATTAGCAAAGTCCACTGTTGAAACCATGGTTTCGGCAAAAACCACCTTTGTGAATTCGGGCCCAGATGTTTATTCCGTAAAATAGAAAAGTCACAATTAAGAGGAATGTGAAAAAGTTCAATAGAATAATCTCCGGAGAGTGCCAAGGTGGCAACCGTCAGATCCATACTTTGCGCACCCTCAACTACAAACTTCATTAAGAAGTGCATATAATATATGCTATATTTGTTTTTCCGGTTGTATGTGTCCCATTACCATTCTGTGCCCCAATTTGACCTTTGATGAGATTTAAAATGACCTTTACATGACCCAAATGCCATTTGATCTGAATATTGAAATTTGACGTTTCATTAGCTTTAATTTCATACCAAACATGATGTGTTTATCATGTAAAATAAGATCATCATAATTGAGAGGATTGTGGAAAAAGTGGACTTGGATTTTTACGTCAATAAAAAAAATGCTTAAGGGTGCCCGGGTAGCACCATTTCAGGGGCATATCCACCCTTTGGCAAAAGAGGGGGTCGAATTTTTTTCACCCTTATTTCGCCAATCGGCCGATCGAAGTTGATTTTTTCTTTTTTTCATTGAAGGGGTAGTTCTAACAGTCACTCACCTTTATCTTATAAAACAACATAAAAATTATGTAATTATCTCATAAGCACTATTTAATTAGTGCGAGCGCGAAGCGCGAACCAAAATTTACCTAGAGATAGCTAGGGAAGTTCCTGAATGTAGGCATGTTATGCCTCTGTATTCAGTTCTAGGTTTTTCTTCCTCAAGATGGCTGGCTCAGTTCCGGGAACAGGGCTTTCGTAGTCATATTTCATTGGCTCATTTTTTCAGCATCTATCCAGGGCAGCTCAAAACTGTGCACATTTGGAGCAGTGACAACATTATTATTAAAGCTATTCCATGTCTTACGTATTCTGGAAATTTCGTGTATTTTGTCATGAAAATTGAACAATCTGGCAATGTTCGTGATCCCGATCAAGATGGATAAGTAGCTAGAAAATTACTTTTTTATTTTTTTAATTGATTAGAAACTTTTAATATTTTTTGGCCTGATCCAGTTAGCCATGGAGACTATGCATATTTCAACATTTTTTCGCATTCCGACCTAAATAAAATGGACATTCTAACCACTTTTTACAATCATGAAGGGGATATAGCTAAACAATTGATGCGACCCCCCCCCCCAGAAAAAAAAAAGAAAAATTGAAATTTCAGATCTTAAAACGAGAAACTCTATTCATGTTTTGTGAATAATGAAAAGGATGGGTATCTTCCTAGATTTAAAATATGAGCGCGAAGCGAGCAGAAAATTGTATATATTCTAATCAGAAACTGGATAACTTAAGCACGATTTAAATAAAGAACAAGCTGTGTATCTTGATAGAAAAATGTGCGTATTTCAGACTTAGACCTATAATCTGGGCACTCTGAATACCCTCTTTATCATGAAAATCAATCATGCGAGCACAAAGCGCGAGAAGAAAATATTTGATATTCCGATCTGTCAATACTTTCAGTGAATTCTGGAACTTATTTCCGCAATTCATATCGCGAAGTTCAGTCCATCACGTGAATACTTTGAAATATTATTTGACGAAACTAGGGAATACTTTCAGTTGGTTGTTCAACATCGAAGGTATCTCATCATGATTATTCGTAGATTCGGTTCCTTCATGATTATTTGCATAAGATCCAAGATGGCTGATTCTTCTCGCTCACAGATGTTTAGTGTTCTTCTGATTGCATTTTTTATTCTATCTATGGCGTTCGGGGTAGAAGGGAATCCAGAGAGAAAGATAGCTAATGCTGGAGATGATATCACACTAAGCTGTTATCGTGATTGGGCTATTAATGGTAACTTCAAGAGATGGTATCAAAATGATACATTAATTGCAGATTGGATAGGTCTTGATATCGACGATCCTCGTTATACACTACGTAATTTCGATGGCATCAACATTCCCGATTGTAACATCATATATATTTCTAACATCAGAATTAGCGATTCTTCTTCATTCACTTGTAAAGACTATTATTATAATGCCTTTCTATCCTACGATGTACGCGTCATCGGCTTTTCTAATTGCAATTCAACTATTCATGACAACCCAAACAAAACTAAAGTAATTTGCAGTCTGGATAATTATTGGGCAGAGCAGAACACTCCTTCTCTGGTAAATTTTTACTATGCTATTAGGCCTACAAATTATTATACATATCGCGACACGTCCATTACTAAAAACATGTTTTCATTTCAGGTGTATAAAACTGAATGGGATATAATTCATTCAGATTTCTATTTGGATATTAACAATAACCAGGAGAAGAGGATCACGTGCACGCTACCACCTCCACCAACCACACCCTCTCATACCTCGACTACGCAACAAACGACTCAAAATGTAACGACGACATCGCCATATAGGCCGACATCTCTGTATAGGCCTGAACCTACCGTAATATCCGTTACTTTGACCAAACTTTATCAACCACAAAACAAGAATGCCAATTCTGACAAGCCTAGAATGCATCGTAATATAACCATTATTGCCCCCATTTTAGGATCTGTCTTCATTCTGATATTGTTTAGTATCATTATTGTTATAAGACGTTATAAGAAAAGAAAAGTCAACAAAAGGAACAGTTCTGAAGTTTTCTACGAATCAGTTCATGACGAATCGCCGAGGGAGCCCGCTACAAAGGAAATGGTGGAAACCAACATCGATCAACAAAAATGCAGATCATCCAGAAAGTGTTAACATGGTCGACAGCCAGAAATCAGAAGGGAGAGAAGAGAATATCAAGAGCCATGAATATATAACAAAATATATATAACAAAACAGGTTGATCAGAAAGAAACCACAGAGAACTACACATCTCTGGTGAAGTATGGTCCATAAACCTTCACCAAATTGGAAGGAATCTGGAGCGCGCCCTAAACAAGAAGATCAATACGACGATGTGATTGCACCAGAAGAGGGGAATGACGACATTGAGAGCCACTATTCAGAGATGATATAGAACATACATTCTGTATAATAACTGCTAAAGAATGCCGGCCTATATAGACAGCATCCAAAAGTGGCAAAATGTACATAGTATTTTCCCATTTGTCATGATCTGTGCACGGAGAAAAAAAAATATTTGCAAATGCGAACAGTTGTTTATACATTATGTGAATAATGTACTGAGCAATCTATGGTTAGCCCACATGCTCCATTACTTGTACAAACAGTTGTATGTAATAGGTGTAATCTTTGAGGATATTATAAGTTTAGTATCATAAAATACATGTGTGATCATTGTATATACTTTACTTGAAATTAGTTATATTTCCGAGCAAACATAGTAATTCATTATCTTACGAGGAATTATTTCAGTGAACTACATGCTCATATGTTTTAATGCTGACGTCTAGACACTAGAGCTTCTTGAAATAGCCTAGCTTGTATTATTGTTAAAGATAACATGTATTATGTTTGTTAGTTTCTGGGACTTTTTTGGAGAGAGTATGGTTTATTGGTTTCTGTTAGTTTTCTGCATTCCAATAAAAGGCACATTGCAGCATTTCATATTACATATCAAGAACCCCCCCCCCCAAAAAAAAAGGCACAATAACCGTGATATGAAATATCAAATTGAGACAGATAATGCAGTGTTGAAGGTAGGAGTCTTACGCCGGCGGTCTCGCAGCCTTTAAAAAATATTTTAGAATCATTTTGACGAATTTCAAATGCAGGTACGCATACGCATGTTTATTTTGTCAATTTAATTGTACCGACTCATGAGATATATATTTGAAGATTTTATTAGCACGAGTGTATCATGTCTTAAGCCCGTCTGTCACTGTGCGATCCGATACGACATTATATTTTAATATCTCACATTTTGCATTTAATATGAAAGTTATCAAAAGAAAATTACTCTATTTGAAGTTCGGCATAATGTGAGGATTAATGAAATCATAATTTTGCTTTGCAGCATGCCCTGCTGTCGGAGTAGAGTCCAAATCGGCTTCAAGTCACAGCCGATGATGACGTCATTACGGTTTGGAATTTAATTTGCTTTTATTCCTACATTGAAGCTCGAACTACATTGAATTTTGATTTCATTAATCCTGCAACTATTCTGACCTCGGATCACTAAGATTTTATTGGTTGTAATGTTCTTGTCAAATGTTATCAGGATTTCTTTAAAAGTGGCTTTCATGAAAGAGCAGAGAGTATAACGGGCTAATATTCAATCAAATGAACTCTGTTGCCTATCCATGGTTGCATTAACTTAAAGTCAATATCTATACGTATTTTGTATATAGTGTAAATACATGTGCGTTATAACATGTAATAGTTATATAAAGAGATATGTAATTTTGCTGATTTACTAGGCTTTATCATTTTTTTTTCATTTCGATAGGGGATCTACATCTTATATAGCTTATATAACAATAGTTATAGAGTATAACGGGCTAATATTCAATCAAATGAACTTTGTTGCCTATCCATGGTTGCATTAACTTAAAGTCAATATCTATACGGAAACATTTTTGTATGTAGTGTAAATACATTTGTTCTAACATGTAATAGTTATATAAGAAAATATGTAATTTTTCTGATTTACTAGGCTTTATCATTTTTTTTTTCATTTCGATAGGGGATCTACTTCTTATATAGCTCTTTTCATTTAATTGATACATATCATATGATGCAGATGACGTTATATTATGTTCAATTGAAGTCGTATATTATGCCGTGTACTTTTATCATTTGTGAAATGTAAATGTGAATAAATGAATAGAAAGATCAATAGATACTTGAACGTATAAATAAATGAATGAATAAACAAGCAAATAAATAGAATGAATGATTATCATCTGGAAGTTTGTTCTGTATGTCAGGGCCTGAGTTCATTTGTGCTTCATGAGGTTTAACTAATATGGGGGTTTGTTAAGGGACGTTTACTTATGTACGAGATGGATATGACCCAAACAACGAATTTTGGAATGTGATGGAAATTCATCATTAATAAATTTCATGATTTTCGTTATTATGGGGCCTCTTTAGATCACACACTCAAACAAATCCTTAAATAATATTTCAGATATCCGTTTAAATTTACGTAATAGTTGTCCTTTACCAAAATAGCAAAGGGTAGGTTCCTAAAACCCAGTCATACTGTGCCTAATATATTTGACTCCTAAATATAGTCAAATCCCCAGTCCTTACTGGTCTGACAATGTACCACAGAGATTTCAAAGCAGGAAACAAAAAATCAAAAAAATTAATATAAACAGCATTATTTTTGTACCACAAGGTCATAAAGCACTACAACTGAAACAAACTCACTTTCTATAAAAAAAAGATCATAAACAAATTTTCTTTCTTTTTGTGTCAATAATTAAGAAAATACACAGAATAACATATTTCAAGTTCCACATATAGGTCTACTCAATATCTGGCTTGGTGTGGTTCTATCAAATATTCTTCAATGACATAGTAAGAAACAGCTCTGATGTAAAAAGAAATTATGTGAGGGCCTTTGGGTTCGTTTGTGTGTAATTGTTTTGTAGAGTGTTATGGGTGAGTGAATGTATAATCAAGGAATGCTGGTAACTCCTTGATATAATGAATATGATAGAGGTATAGATATTATTGAAGAAATTGATTTTGAAATGAGGATTAACATATATGAGTGGGTGTAGGCTATATTGTATGGGATGTGACATGACTGAAGGAATTTCTTTTGAAATAGAGGAAATAAAGGAGTGGAAAGAAAGTCAGAGAAAGAAGAGAAGATACAGGTGTGAAGATAGAGGAAGCGCCCTTTTTAATTTGAACTTTGGTTTTACTTGAAGATGAACACAGGGGCGGCGGAACGAAGTTGAAAGTGGGGGATAGGGAAAAAAGGACACTATTTCAAAATAAAGAAAAATGACTTTTCTACAGTGGTGTAATGAGCCAAAACTTTTGAGGGGGCTAGATATGTCGTATCACGTAGAAATCTATAAGAATCTGCGAGTGAGCGAAGGGAGTGAGCAAAAAATTTCTCTTTTTTTCTTGGTTGTGATTTTTTTTTTGTGGGGAGCAAGAGCCCCTGTTTATCTACCCAACTCATGTGACTCATGAAATCTAAGGCACGTAGGATTACACTTACGAGTTTTTTTTTTCTTCATAAGTAGTAACATTTTTCTTGCGTCATAAGGGAACTTTTCCAGTGCTTCAAAGTGAAGGCACCCCCCCCCCCCCCCAGATCGCAGCCCTGGATGAACATAATTGTCATGTTTATGACATCAATCTGTCAAGAAATCTTTCTTAAAGTGATTGGAAATGTTGATTTATCAATTGTTTTTCAATTATTATTATTTTGATAATTATATTGCACCTAAATGGGTATGCGCTGTGTAAGATTATGAAATAATCACACTGGTCAGAAATGAACATGACTTAGTGTGAGTCACAATATATAAATATTTATTTGAAATGTGTATGTACATACATATATACATTTATCTCATAACAATCACCAGTCTGTAGCTGTCTAACATCTCATAAAAAATGCATTGTGGGCCAAAGTCTGGTCAATGTAAAGGGTCTTGCAGGCCCCAAACTGCACATGAGTGCTTCGGCTCTGTCAAAGGAAAGCTGATGGTGCGAAATAGCTATAGCACACATTCCATGATCAGATTTTTTTTTAAACAATAACATATAACCTTAATCGTAACAAAAAGGGAATATGCAAACGATTGGAACGCCTAGCTCTGGCAGTCTCGGCAACATTTCGCAATATCAAATGCTGTTACCATGGCAACATGATTTCTGACACACAGGAAAATGTGTCTTGCGCATCTTTACCCCAAAACCAATGTGTGTTCCAAACGTCATGAAAATTGGTTTAAAAAATTGAGGAAGTAGGCCTACATGTATTTCGAGCTTAAAGATTTGCAATGGACTGACCGTATGCTGATTCCTAACTACCCTCTTTAAACATCGTTTGGCGGGGTATAAGGAATGGTAGGAAATTCTGTAGATGAATTGCATGTCCTTAGCACTTTAATTAGTGTCTGAATATTTCTTCTTAAAGGGTGTTGTGAGAAATTTTTTCGATCAATTGCAATTCCTGATGAAAATTCAAAATCTCTAATTGTTACTCGAGCAAATTCATTTTCACTACTAGTTGCAAAAAAACAGACCAAGGATTGTTAAAGCTGTTCGCAATTTAAGAGCGACTTTAAGAACGACTGGTGATCCTTTCTTACACGCTAAATAATCACCAGTGAACATTTCGTGGTGAATATAATTTACCATAAATACAAGAAAGTATCACCAGTCGTTCTTAAAGTCGTTCTTAACTTACGAACAGCTTTATGAAACGACCCCCCCCCCCCCGCAATCAAGTGCAATTTTTTGCAATTAATTGCCAGACTTATGATTGATTTTTTTACTCAAAATTAAATTGCATTGATAGCAAGATTCTAAAATCCCCAGAAGTCTGCTAAGTAACACAGAGGGAAGTACAATAAACAATTCTAATGACACCTCTAAATCAATTTATTTTAGCCTACAATTTGATATTTATAAACATGGTTACAGCATTTTGAAACGCTGAAACAAAAACAGAATCTACTCAATTTTTCAACATTTGAACATTAAAAATATAAGAGTTTGAAATACAAAAACATTTAGTCACTGTGTTAGGCAACTTTTTAAAAAGTCTGTAGAGTGCTGCTACACTGAAAATTTTCTGGTGTTGATTTAACACCAGTCCGGAATCTATGTATGTCCACACCAGAGAAATGTTAAACAACACCAGTTTTCTTTTGGGCTAACACCAGATAGGTGTTTATACAACAGCAAAAAAAAACAGCGTCGGTTTGATTCATAAAACTGGTGTTGTTTCAATACTTCTCTGGTGTGGACATATATAGATTCCGGACTGGTGTTAAATCAACACCAGAGATTTATAGATTCCGGATTTTTTTGCAGTTTTTAGGGATGCCATGTATATTTTCATTGCAGTTTTCCTGCAGTTTCCATTGTTCTGTCTAAGGTGACAGTGATGATTTGTAATGAAAAGCTACATGATTCATGTGGGACACATGTGACTCTGTGACTTATATAACAAGGTGCTGTAAATGTTTCTAATGCAATTGATTAAAAAAATGATCTTGTCATATCCATATTCAATTTCAAGATGTTTTATCTGATATGAATTAAATTAATATAAATAGTCATATATAGTCATAAAAGCCGTATCACATGACATTCAATATATACACGTAAAATAAGTTACCAAAATATTGAGAGAATATTCAACTTACTAGAATAGATTGAATAAAAATGTTTGTCATTCGCTCTGCCTATCAATCAATCAATACCCAATTATCCTTCATTATTTCCCACTTTTACCTCATCACCAGCTTTGAAATTACCTCGGATAGATATAACATACAATTTATTTTAAAAATCTAGTATAGTATAGTAATTGTTTTCCGCATAAAAAAAACAAAACGGATGGATTGCCCATTTTCAGTTTAGTCGACATGACTTAACTGCTCTTCCATGGGGTCCATAAGCTCAATACCCTGTAAGCAAATAAGAGGCAATATCCTATTTTGAATGTGTTTATCATGACAAATATTTCCTCATTCATCAATATGAGATTGAGTGTAGTTAGGTGAAAGTGTCAGGTACTTTCAAGTTGTCGTCTTCATAATGATTTCACAAGAACGTCTCTAAAATCACGGTCAATTCCCGTTTCCTGTCAACAGGACAACATAAGATTGAACTTTGTTTTTTATTGATGGAAAATATTTCCTCATTTCATTCCTCATGTGGAAGCAACGTGGCGTAGCGGTTCTGACTCTCAGCGCCTTCTAATCCTTAGTTCGAAAACGAAATAAGGTTCGTTAATCCGAAGATTCGTTAGTCCGAAAAAGAAATTAATTTATTGAAGTAAGAGAAACGGTGTTGTGGTTAAAAAAAAAAAGAACAGTATATTATAGTTTCAACAGAGGGTGTTACATGCGTATGTTGTGGTTGAAGCATTGCATCAAGAATTGGCGCATGGATCAAGCATCTTTGATTTTTTATTCTCTCTGAGCAATTGCTTCCTGAGCGAAGAATATTGGTGACTGCGTGTCGGTCACATGCGAATAACATGATAACCTCCAGATTAGGGAGTTTTTTGGGGGTGTCATTTTTAACAGCTTCTGCGGGTTATAATTTTTTTTGTCCTCATTGGAAAAAATACCCTTTTCTAAAAAAATGGAAAATGCCTTTTTTTTCAAAATGAAATGTGCCCTTTTTCGAAATTAAACACCTTTTTTTAAGTAGAACATAATACATTTAGGATAGAATTTTTTTGCTCACTTGGCGTTTGCCTCAGATATTATGTCGTTGGGTGCTCATCGTGTTTCTGGTTATGAAACTACTTAGAATATCCAGTTTTCAGGTTCGAATATCATAAATTTTCAGCTCGCGCTTCGTGCTCACATTATATGATTTATGTATTATTTACGAATAACGAGCCCTATTTTGTATTCGGATTAAAGAACCCTTTTTCGTTTTCGGATTAACGAACATCGATGTATATGTAGGCAATTTACGAGTTTCGGAATTAGGAACCTCGCATCAACTTGTTGAAAAGGTGATAAATAGGAAAATGGTGGCTCTTTCGGCAAATTAACATTTGTTTATTAGCAAAGTATTTTATGTGTATAAAGAAATTTAGAGTAATTACTTCTCAAAGCGCGAACATACATAATCGCTTAAGCACAGTTTTCCCTTTTAATGCGCTTTTGCTTATATGTTTTTTAATAATGTGTGATAGAATTTATCTTTTAGCACATCATAGATTTATGTCATGAAATATTATGATTTTTCTGTCTCAATGATTATTTTTTATTTCTAATCAAATATAGCTATTCATCGTTTATAGAGGGCTCCCACAAGCAGTGACGTTAGAGGACAAGCAATGAAAACCTATGTATGAAACACGTGATTAATTACTGTTGTAATGTACATGTTTCCTATTTTATGTCCTCTAATGTGAGGTCAAGTTGGAACCCTTGATACGGTGAATGATTTCAACTTAGAAAAAAAAGGAAAAGAAGCTATTACAAAATAGCGAACAGTTTAATGGTGACAAAGGGTTGTTAAAAATATTTAAAAACTAAAATCAGATTTGTTTACACTATCCTTATGTGTTTTGCTCCGATTCTAAATCAATGGCTCCTCCTCCTTCTCTCTTGTTTTGCTTGTTTATTTTGCTTTTATTAACGATCTTCTTTACTGGGGATGTTATCATTAAGCACTAATACGTATGTACAATATTTCAAGAATACCATATATTATAACTCACCCAGCCAGATGTATTAAAAAATCGTTATTAGTATTCTAACACATTACGCAGTCATGTTTGTATACAAAGCTGTTCTAAAAATAGTTCCTGATTTAGTTTCTTAGTTTCTACTACGACTTGTAAGAATCCATACTCAATTAATTCTGTACACCCTTGGGAGAGGTGTCGCTAGCAGTACTATTTTTTATGCATCTCCTCCGATATATGATAGGCCTATAAAGTAAACCATGTTATCTATCTTTTATTCATCATAATATATTTGTGCATAATGATTTTTCAAGAGTTCATATTGTTTAAATTTTGATTCGATAAGTAAGTGTTTATGCCTCGCGCTAATTATTTTTTTCATGAATTTATTACTTGTGTATTAATGTTGTATAAGTGAGTGAGTTTTACAAGCCTATCCGTAATGATCTACATCTTGTTATGCTGTGATCAGGTATGCGTGGTTATATTCTTTATTACCATGTCATAATTGCAGAAGAAGAGCATTCCTCTTAAATGTTTCTTGTATATACATATCCGCTAAATATCACTTTACATATATTGTTATTGTCATGAAATGTAATGTAATAGCGCCCCCTTCTTTTCGTATATAACGTGAATTATTGTGGTTTTCGTCATTGGTTAAATGAGAATATGGAGTTTGCACCTAGTTTCGCTTGTTATAACATCAAAATTCTGCATACATGATATGTATTATTTCCATGTAATAGTCAATGCTATCGTGTAATAGTATACGAAATCATGTGATAGTTTTTGTTGTTGTAATAGTGTAGTTTATGTAATGGTTTATGTTATCGTATTTACTTATTTCTTTTAACTATAAACGTTGCCTTTTAAATATGTTTTCGGTGTATCATTTCCATTTCTCGTATTTGTTGCTGTGTTGTGTTTTTTTAGTGAGCATCTATTCAAAGAAACTTTGTTTTTGCTGAACTTTTATACCCGTTTCACCATATTGTAATGGATAAATGAATGAATAACTATCATTATTGTAATCTTTGCTAGTTGATGATGAGAAATTATCAAAGTGCCTAAAAAATTTGAAGGTTGAATCAATATTCACAGAACTTCATATCTATCATAAAGAGTAATCATTAATCATGTTTAAGCTAAAATGATTTCATTGTATATGTTGTGTTATAAAATGATCATTATTGAACTCTTACTTCCTTTCTTACATTCGATCCAATGGTAATAACGTGAGAGGAATCCAGATTTCCATATCAAAGTCAATTTCGTTAATACTAACATTGAATTTAATCATACTTTAAACTACATGTAAAAGTATTTTTATGATATATAATCTTGCACGCAAAAAAATAAAGGACTCATCACTACTTAATCTGCAGATTAAGTCGTGCAAAGAATATTACAAATAAACCATGTATGTGTTTCTTTTATTGATTAATCAAGTTTGGTTGAGTGTATCAGCATTTCAATTGATTTGAAGTAGGTCAGTAGGTTTTCAAGTGACCCCCTCCCCTAACTTGCTAAACAGGATAGTACAAGGAAACATGACTGTAGCTTGAAAGGAAATACGAAGAAGGAACAAGCCCTTCAAAAAAATATATATACTTTACTTCACAGAATCACAACTCATGGCAGCTAAAACAACATTACTTTCAATTCTCATAAACTATTACATTTATCAGATAATTTCTATGAAGAACATGGAGAGTATTTTGTTTTCATGACAACAATACCTTTGGGGGGAACACACCGAATAAGACCTTTCAGTTTGCACTTTCTCGATATGTCTGAATTTGTGTGGCTTTTATATCTTATCCTCAATACAGACATTTTGCATAAACCAAATAGTTCTGAGATGAGAAATGTATATTGTGAGAGTGTGCGAGAGTTAAGTTGGGTGCGGGTGTGTGTGGGTGTGTCTGTGTATTTTTGGTACGTGATGTGAGTTTGTGTGTTTGGTATGTGGGGTGATATGTGTGGGGGCCTTTTTACATCGGATAAGCCATACATAACGAGTTGATTTAAAAATAAGAGAGGAAAGAAAGTCAGAGAAGATCAAATGATAAATGTCAAAATAGAGGAAAGGCCCTTATTTTAAACTATTAAAAACCGAAAGTCAAACACAAGCAATGCATGCTTCAATTCCATATGATATGTCATTATCAGTGGCGCAAAAGTAAGAAAAAAATGGGGTCAGAACCTGGCGTACAGGATGGTCAGATCTTCAGAATTGTATATTTGCGCCAAAAAACCTCATCACATTCTATTCCTTTTCTTTCTTTCTTCTCCCCTCTCTCGTGGATATATTTCTTTTCAATTTGGGGGAGCGTATGGTAACAGCCCCCAGCCCCCTAAAAGTACGCCAGTGAGCAATGTAGCAAGGTTTCGCCTATATCGTGATTACTTTGCAAAATATAGCTTAATTTTACTGGAGAGTACATCCTCATTCATTGTTCAGTATCTATTTTTCGATGTCTTCATGACTGTTCGCATGGGATCTAAATTCAGAAAGATGTCTGATTTTTCACAGGAGTTTCATGTTTGTTGACTGTATTTGTTGTTCTATCCATGGCGTACATGGTGGAAGGGGATCCAGTGCTAAAGATAGCTAGTGTTGGAGATGATATTACACTGAGCTGCTATCGTGATGGGGTTATTAATGATAACTACAAGAGATGGTATGGAAATGGTGTATTAATTGCAGATTGGAACGGTGTCCACATCGACGATCCTCGTTATACACAACGTCATAGTTATGATACCTACCTTGATTCTAATTACATAACTGTCTCTAACATCAGAACTAATGATTCTGCTATCTTCATGTGTAGTAACTATCATAATGAAGAATTTCTGTCCTATGATTTACGTGTCATCGGCTGTTCTAATTGCATTTTAACTGTTCATAAGGACCCAAACAAAACTAAAGTAATTTGCAGTCTGGATAACCATTGGGCAGAGCAGAACACTCTTTCTCAAGTAAAACTTAAGTACGCTAATAGGCCTACAGATTATTATACATATCGCAACACGTCCATTACCAAAAACCTGTTTTCATTTGAGGTGTATAAAACTGAATGGGATATAATTCATTCAGATTTCTATTTGGATATTAACAATAACCAGGAGAAGAGAATCACATGCACGCTACCACCTCCACCAACTCATACATTGACTACACAACAAACGATTCAAAATGTAACGACGACATCGCCATATAGGCCGACATCTCTGTATAGGCCAGGACCTACCGTAATTACCGTTACTTTGACCAAACTTTACCCACCACAAAACAAGAATGTCAGTCCTGACAAGCCTAGAATGCATCGTAATATAATCATTATTGCCCCCATTTTAGGATCTGTCTTCATTCTGATATTGTTTAGTATCATTATTTTTATAAGACGTTATAAGAAAAGAAAAGTCAACAAAAGGAACAGTTCTGAAGTTTTCTACGAATCAGTTCATGACGCATCGCCGAAGGAGCCTGCTACAAAGGAAATGGTGGAAACCAACATCGATCAACAAAATGCAGATCATCCAGAAAGTGTTGACATGATCGACAGCCAGAAATCAGAAGGGAGAGAAGAGAATATCAAGAGCCATGAATATATGCATCTGATCAAGGATCCTGCAAAACAAGTTGATCAGGAAGAAACCACAGAGAACTACACATCTCTGGTGAATAACAGTATGGTCCTACCTTCACCAAATTGGAAGGAATCCGGAGCGTGCCCTAGTCAAGATGATCAATACGACGATGTGACTGCTTCAGAAGGGGGGGAATAACGACATTGAGAGATACTATTCAGAGATGATATAGAACATACATTCTGTATAATAACTGCTAAAGACTGCAGGCTTTTAAAGACAACATAAAAAAGTGGCAAAATGTACATAGTATATTCCCGTTTGTCATGATCTATGCACGAAGAAAAAAAACATTTGCAAATGCGAACAGTTGTTTATACATTATGTGAATAATGTACTGAGCAATCTATGGTTAGCCCACAGGTTCCATTGCTTGTACAAACAGTTGTATGTAAAAGGTTTAATCTTTGAGGATATTATAAGTTTTTTATCATTAAATACATGTGTGATCATTATATATATATTTTAGTTCAATTTACAATTATATTTCCGAGCAAACACAGCAATTCATTATCATATGAAGAATTATTTCAGTTAACTACATGCTCATCTGTTTTCATACTGACGTCTAGACACTAGAGCTTCTTTAAATTGCCTAGCTTGCATTATTTTGAATTTGCTTTAATTCCTACATTGAGGCTTGAACTCCGTTGAATTTTGATTTAAGTAGTTGTACTATTCTGACCTCGGATCACTAAGAGTTTATTGGTTGTGTCAAATGTTACCATGATTTCTTTAAAATTGGCTTTCATGGAAGAGCAGAGAGTATAACGGGCTAATATTCAATCAAATGAACGTTGTTGCCTATCCATGGTTGCATTAACTTAAAGTCAATATCTATACGGAAACATTTTTGTATATAGTGTAAATACATTTGCGTTAACATGTAATAGTTATATAAAAAATATGTAATTTTGCTGATTTACTAGGCTTTATCATTTTTTTTCATTTCGATAGGACTTCTTATATAGCTCTTTTCATTTAATTGATACATATCATATGATGCAGATGACGTTATATTTTTGTTCAATTGAAGTATATAGTATATAGTATGAAGTATATTATGCCGTGTACTTTTATCATTTGTGAAATATAAATGTGAATAAATGAATAGAAAGATCAATAGATACTTGAACGTATAAATAAATCAATGAATAAATAAATAAACAAATAGAATAAATAAATAAATAAAGTAACAAGCAAATAAATAGAATGAATGATTATCATCTGGAAGTTTGTTCTGTATGTCAGGGCCTGAGTTCATTTGTGCTTCATGAGGTTTAACTAATATGGGGGTTTGTTAAGGGACGTTTACTTATGTACGAGATGGATATGACCCAAACAACGAATTTTGGAATGTGATGGAGATTCATCATTAATAAATTTCATGATTTTCGTTATTATGGGGCCTCTTTAGATCACACAAACAAATCCTTAAGTAATATTTCAGATATCCGTTTAAATTTACGTAATAGTTGTCCTTTACCAAAATAGCAAAGGGTAGGTTCCTAAAACCCAGTCATACTGTGCCTAATATATTTGACTCCTAAATATAGTCAAATCCCCAGTCCTTACTGGTCTGACAATGTACCACAGAGATTTCAAAGCAGGAAACAAAAACTAAAAAAATAATATAAACAGCATTATTTTTGTATCACAAGGTCATAAAGCACTACAACTGAAACAAACCCACTTTCTATAAAAAAAAAAAGATCATAATAAACTTTTCTTTCTTTTTGTGTCAATAATTAAGAAAAATACACAGAATAACATATTTCAAGTTCCACATAGGCCAACTTAATATCTGGCTTGGTGTGGTTCTATCAAATATTCTTCAATGAGATAGTAAGAAGCAGCTCTGATGTAAAAAAGAGATTATGTGAGGGCCTTTGGTTCGTTTGGGTGTAATTGTTTTGTAGAGTGTTATGGGTGAGTGTGTATATAATGGAATATGATAGAGGTATAGATATTATTGAAGAAATTGATTTTGAAATGAGGATTAACATATATGAGTGGGTGTAGGCTATATTGTATGGGATGTGACATGACTGAAGGAATTTCTTTTGAAATAGAGGAAATAAAGGAGTGGAAAGAAAGTCAGAGAAAGAAGAGAAGATACATGTGTGAAGATAGAGGAAGCGCCCTTTTTAATTTGAACTTTGGTTTTACTTGAAGATGAACACAGGGGCGGCGGAACGAAGTTGAAAGTGGGGGGATAGGGAAAAAGGGCACATTTTCTTTCGGAAAGGACACTATTTCATAATAAAGAATATTACTCATCTACAATGGTGTAATGAGCCAGAACTTTTGAGGGGGATAGATATGTCGTATCACGTAGAATCTATAAGAATCTGCGAGAGAGCGAAGCGAGTGAGAAAAAATTTTGACATTTTTATAAGGAAAATCAAATTTTATGATTGATTATTCACATAATATTAAAAAAATATAATATTTCCCACGGGTTCTCTTTCCTTTCTTTCTTTTCTCTTTTTTTTCTTGGTTGTTATTTTTTTTGCGGGGGGGCAAGAGCCCCTGTTTATCTACCCAACTCATGTGACTCATGAAATCTAAGGCACGTAGGATTACACTTACGAGTTTTTTTTTTCTTCATAAGTAGTAACATTTTTCTTGCGTCATAAGGGAACTTTTCCAGTGCTTCAAAGTGAAGGCACCCCCCCCCCCAGATCGCCGCCCCTGGATGAACATAATATGTCGTGTTTATGACATCAATCTGTCAAGAAATCTTTCTTAAAGTGATTGGAAATGTTGATTTATCAATTGTTTTTCAATTATTATTATTTTGATAATTATATTGCACCTAAATGGGTATGCGCTGTGTAAGATTATGAAATAATCACACTGGTCAGAAATGAACATGACTTCGTGTGAGTCACAATTATAAATATATATTTGAAATGTGTATGTACATATATATCTCATAACAATCACCAGTCTGTAGCTGTCTAACAACACATAATAAATGCATTGTGGGCCATAGTCTGGTCAATGTAAAGGGTCTTGCAGGCCCCAAACTGCGCACGGGTGCTATAGTCGATTTGACATTTTCCGAACCTAGAAATGTTCTTTCCGATGAAGTTTTTTTCTTGATCCATGTTCCTATGGGGTCCTAGAACAAATTCAGCTTGGTTGCCCAAAGTTGCCGTTTGGGCAATTTTGCTAATTTGCATAAATCCAAAATGGCCGCCAGATGCCATCCTGAAAACCTAACTTTCGAACCCCTGTCCACAAAATGATGAGTAATGACTCGTTTTAGGGGTTTAGAGATGTGTAGAACCGATTTCTGTAATCATTTTTGCAATATAAGGTCATCTTCAGGTCAAATCCAAGATGGCCGCCATATTCCATCTTGAAAAATTGGCTTTTGTTCCCCTTGCCCCAGAATGACGAGTAATACCTCTATTTAGGGGTTTTGGGGTGAGCAGAATCCATTTCTGCTTTCTATTTTGCAATATAATGTCATCTTCAGGTCAAATCCAAGATGGCCGCCATATGACGCCATCTTGAAATATAAATTGTTGAACCCTTTGCCCCAATAGTATAATGATTGTATTCATGATGTCATTCATGATTCGTATGTTGATTCAACTCATGCAGTTATTTTGCACAAAGGATAACCTTCAGACCAAATCCAAGATAGCCGCCAACCGCCATCTTGAAAAATTACTGTCCGAGGCTTATGTCCGGGAATTTTGATCCTTTTTTATTTATGTGCAACCATACTTTTACGGTGAAATGACTTTAAAATATTATTTGAATAAAAAGTGATTTCTCCGTAATTTTTTTTCAAAAAAATTAGTTCATTTATTAACTTCCTTTATAATTATTATTGGACTTTTCCTCCTGACAAGAGCCATTGACTTGGTCAGCAGCAGTGCACTCTTTAGCCTCCTGCAGAAGGTAGGCTCCCCAAGACTGTTTCAAGGTCAGGATTTTTCTCATTCGTGAAATGTTTTACGGAAACGATGTCGCCCCTGCCTCTCAAGAAGTGGGAATACAAGACCTAGTCATACATAACAGCTGCCTGTAATGTGCATGTAAGGGGTTTGGATCATCCATCAGCCTTTGGGACAGTCAGAAATCCTGATAGACTCAAGGCACCGACTGTCCTCCAGATATGTATATCAACAGCACACACTCGTCTGGTTGTGGTGAACTCCTCACCTACCTTGGACCGACTATATGTCTCTTGCCCCCTTTCACAGGACAAGCAGATAAGCATCGGGATTGTAAAATCTGTCACAGTCATGGCCAAGCTCCTGCACGGAAGTAAGTCCTGGAAAACGTACGCCGACCAAGAAAAGTGGCTAAACACCTTCCATGTCAGCTGCCTCGGACGTATCATGCACGTTAAATGGCAGGACAAAGTGAAAAATACAGAGGCCCTTCAGCGTACGTGCTGGCATCAAAAGCTTATTCTCGCTCCTTAGTCAAAGGCACCTCAGGTGGTTGGGGCATATTTGCCGCATGAAACCTTGGCAAATCCCTTCTTGGATTCGCCAAGGTAAGGTGAGCTGTGTGATTGGTCTCACCCCATCGGTAGATCACACCTCCGTTACAAAGACACCTGCAAACGTGACATAAAACTTGCCGGCATAGACACTAACACTTATGAAGGTGTAGATAATAGTCGCCATTCTATGGAGAGCTACTTAGTACAGGGGTCAAGACGTCAGAAAATAATCGGAATGCTAAATTGGCAGACCAAAGGCCTAGGAGGAAGGCTAGGACAGCATCTCTATATAAACGTGTCTCAGCGCCATCCTCCTTCATCTGTAAAAATTTGCTCTAGAGACTGCCACTCTAGAGTGGAGCTCTATAGTCACTCTCGAAAATGTAAGGCCTAGCGCTACACCATCGTCTTTTATGGCAAACTGATGCCTACCAATCATTGGACACATTGATTTAGAAAAAAATATTGATAAAACACTTTCAAATTCAAATAAGACCCTAAAAGCCTCTTCAGTACAAAGGTATGGATGGACCTTAAAAAAAATAAAAATAGACTCGAAATGGATCATAGCCCAAACCTAAAGATGATTCAATCTAACTTGAGCAATTAATGTTGAAATCTGACATCTAAGATGTAACTTCACCTTGATCTTGAACTTGAGAATTAATAAAAGAAATGAGTATTCTTACTGAAATCCCTTTACATTACTTCTAACAAGTATAAGCCTCGGACTATAATTTTTCAAGATGGCGGTTGGCGGCCATCTTGGATTTGATCTGAAGATTATCCTTTGTGCAAAATAACTGCATGAATTGAATCAACATACCAAATGACTAATGAATAGAGTTATTATTCATGATTCTGGGGCAAAAGGTTCAACAATTGGTATTTCAAGATGGCGTCATATGGCGGCCTGAAGATGACATTATATTGCAAAATAGAAAGCAGAAATGGATTCTGCACACCCCCAACCCCTAAATAGAGGTATTACTCGTCATTCTGAGGCAATGGGAACAAAAGTCAATTTTTCAAGATGGCATATGGCGGCCATCTTGGATTTGACCTGAAGATGACCTTATATTGCAAAAATGATTACAGAAATCGGTTCTACACATCTCTAAACCCCTAAAACGAGTCATTACTCATCATTTTGTGGACAGGGGTTCGAAAGTTAGGATTTCAGAATGGCATCTGGCGGCCATTTTGGATTTATGCAAATTAGCAAAATTGCCCAAACGGCAAATTTGGACAACCAAGCTGAATTTGTTCTAGGACCCCATACTAACACGAATCAAGAAAAAAACTTCATCGGAAAGAACATTTCTAGGTTGGTGTATTGAGCCTATGAGACTGTCAAATCGACTACTATTATAAGGTCTTTGGCTCTGTCAAAGGAAAGCTGATGGTGCGAAATAGCTATAGCACACATTCCATGATCAGATGTTTTTTTTTTCAAACAAATAACTTATTACCTTAATTGTAACAAAAAGGGAATATGCAAACAATTGGAACGCCTCTGGCAGTCTCGGCAGCATTTCGCAATATAAAATGCTGTTACCATGGCAACTTATTACCTTAATCGTAACAAAAAGGGAATATGCAAACAATTGGAACGCCTCTGGCAGTCTCGGCAGCATTTCGCAATATAAAATGCTGTTACCATGGCAACACGATTTCTGACACATAGAAAAAACCAATGTGTATTCCAAACGTCATGAGAATTGGTAAAAAAAAAAAAGAGGAAGTAGGCCTACATGTATTTCGACCTTAAAGATTTGCAATGGACTGACCGTATACTGATTCCTAAATATCCGCTTTAAACATCGTTTGGCGGGGGTATAAGGATGGTAGGTAATTATGTGCACGTATTGAATGTCCTTAGCACTCATATTAGTGTCCCTGAATATTTTTGTGTTGTGAGAAAATATTTTCGATCAATTGCAGTTCCTGATGAAAATTCAAAATCTCTGATTATTACTCGAGCAAATTCGTTTTCACTGCTAGTTGCAAATAAAAAACATATATACCAGGGGTTGTTTCATAAAGCTGTTCGCAATTCAAGAGCGACTGGTGATCCTTT
This sequence comes from Lytechinus variegatus, assembly GCF_018143015.1. Lineage (NCBI taxonomy): Eukaryota > Metazoa > Echinodermata > Echinoidea > Temnopleuroida > Toxopneustidae > Lytechinus > Lytechinus variegatus. Next base: position 56,706,271 of record NC_054742.1, on the reverse strand, counting down.
CTTACATTTAATGGTGACAGAGGCGTCGATCCCGGGGGGAAGGGGGCGATCGTCCCACCAATGAAAATATTGGGGGGGCAAAAACATCGTTTTGCCCCCCACCCCAATAATCTGCATGTGCTGAAAATAAAATATGATTGTAATGTTACACAGAAATCAGCAAGCGAGATTGAAATACACAACTCGTTCTTCGTCTAAAATCGTTCTCAAAATGTCCACTTTTCAGATTGGAATATCAAAATATTTCAGCTCGCGCTTCGCGCTCGCATCATTTCTATAACAAAAACCCATTCTTTTCATTATTAAATAGGTGAATATGGTCCCGTTTTCAGTTCTAAACCTCAAAAGAACGCCCACTTCGATTTTCAATAACCTTTATATATATATATATATATGTGTGTGTGTGTGTGTGTGTTTGAGGGTGTGTGTGTGTATATATACATATATATGTACACATAGATATATCTATATATATATATATATATATATAGGCATGTGTGTGTGTGTGTGTTTGTTTGTTGTTTTGTGTGATCGAGCGCCTTTGGAAAGTTGATTCATGATTTTGCCCTCCAATCTGAAAATGGATCGACGCCCCTGAATGGTGAATATCATTTACTACAAGAAAGTATCACCAGTCGTTCTTAAAGTCGCTCTTAACTTACGAACAGCTTTATGAAACGACCCCCGAAATCAAGTGCAATTTTTTGCAATTAATTACTAGACTTATGATTGATTTTTTTTACTCAAAATTAACTTGCAATGATCGCAAGATTCTGAAATCCCCAGAAGTCTGCTAAGGAACACAAAGGGAAATACAATAAACAATTCTGATGACACCTCTCAATTTATTTTAGCCTACAATTTGATATTTATAAACATGGTTACAGCACTTTTGAAACACTGAAACAAAAATAGAATCTACTCAATTTTTCAACATTTGAACATTAAAAATGTAAGAGTTTGAAAAACAGAAGCATTTAGTTACTGTATTAGGCAACTTTTAAAAAAGTCTGTTAAGTGCTGCTACACTGCAGAATCTCTGGTGTTGATTTAACACCAGTCCGGAATCTATATATGTCCACACCAGAGAAGTGTTAAACAACACCAGTTTCTTTTTGGTCTTACACCAGATAGGTGTTTATACAACACCAAAAATAAAACCAGCGTCGGTTTGATTCCAAACTGGTGTTGTTTCATTACTTCTCTTTGCTGGGGCCCCGTTGCATAAAAACATAAACGTCAAGCGGATGGTGCCTATCACGGAAAACCCTTTCCCTTCTCAATGCAGCGATTTACAGAGCATGCAGTACAGCAGCCATCTTGAAATGTTTGCTCATAAATTCTCTGGTTAACTAAACACCAAGTTCAGAGCTAAGGTACAATTAACCATAGTTTCTATGAAAATGAACCGGAAGTAACCGGAAAAAAATCCAGTTATTCTTTATGCAACAGACAAACTACGGTTCATTATTTTTTACCGGAGTTTTCACTCTAACCGGAGATTTTTACCGGAAAATTCCGGTTAGAGTTTTATGCAACGGGGCCCTGGAATAGACTGAATACGAAAATTAATGTTTGGCATTCGCTTTGCATATTAATCAATTAATACCCAATTATCCTTCATTATTTCCCACTTTTACCTCATCACCAGCTTTGAAACTACCTCGGATTGATATAACATACAATTTATTTCTAAAAATCTGAATACCCTGTGGGCAAATAAGAGGTAATATCCTATTTTCAATGTGTTCATCATGGCAAATACTTCCTCATTCATCAATATGAGATTGAGTATAGTTAGGTGAAAGTGTCAGGTACTATCAAGTTGTGTTTGTTTGGTCTATCACCATAGATTTCTAGTGGCACTTTAGAAAGGTATAGGTACTTCACTACATCCTATTCGGTAACCTTCAATCATCTTCATAATGATTTCACAAGAACGTCTCTAAAATCACGGTCAATTCCCGTTTCCTGTCAACAGGACAACATAAGATTGAACTTTGTTTTTTATTGATGGAAAATATTTCCTCATTTCATTCCTCATGTGGAAGCAACTTGGCGTAGCGGTTCTGACTCTCAGCGCCTTCTAATCCTTGGTTCGAAAACGAAATAAGGTTCGTTAGTCCGAAAATGAAATTAATTTATTTCATTAACAGAAACAGTGTTGTGATAAAAAAATAACAGTATAATAGTTTCAACCGAGGATGTTACATGCGTATGTTGTGGTTGAAGCATGCATTGCATCAAGAATTTGCGCCTGAATCAAGCATCTTAGTTTTTTTTTTCTCTGAGCAATTGCTGCCTAAGTGAATGAATATTGGGGACTGCGTGTTGGTCACAAGCGAATAACCTCCAGATAAAAGAATGTTGAAGGAGAGAGTGTCATTTTTAACAGCTTCTGCGGATTATGATTTTTTTTTGTTAATCCTCATTGGAAAAACGCCCTTTTCTGAAAATGGAAAATGCCATTTTTCAAAATGAAATGTGCACTTTTTCGAAATTAAATACCCTTTTTGAAGTAGAACATAATACATTTTAGGTTATATTTATTTTTGGCCGCTTGGCGCTTGCCTCAGATAGTATAGGGTGCTCATCCTGTTTCTGGTTAATATACCCTTTTTAGACAGGCTAAAATTTCCTTAACCCCGTACTATTGGTGGGGCTAAATGGCAATTTAGCCCCACCTATAGTATACGGGGTTAAGCTTAGCCCACTTTCGTTTTACACAGCGTTTTTGCAAAGTGGGCTAACCCCACCCCACCTATAGTACGGGATTATTTGGCCCTGCAAAAAAGCAGGGTTATCCCACCAATTGCGGTGCTAAGAGCAATAGTACGGGGTTAAGATCGCATGTGTAAAACGAAAGTGGGCTAAGCTTAACCCCGTACTATTTGGCTCCAGTATAGTACGGGGTTAAGGAAATTGTAGCGTGTGTAAAAAGTGTACGAGTGAAGCACTTGTACTACGAATGATCGACAAAAACCACTAGTCCGGGGTTAGCGAGTTTCGTGTGTAAAAAGCAAGCATTCCTTATCCGGGGTTAGCAATAACAATTTGGCATGTGTGAAAAGGAAAAAAAATAGTACGGGGTTAAGGATAGTACGGGGTTAGCGATAGTCCGGGGTTAAGAAAATCCTGTGTAAAAAGGGCATTAGAATATCCAGTTTTCAGGTCCGAATACTAGTATCATGAATTTTCAGCTCGCGCTTCGTGCTCGCATTTTATGATTTATGTATCCCTTAACCAATAACGAGCCCAATTTTGTATTCGGATTAACGAACCCTTTTTCGTTTTCGGATTAACGAACATCGAGGTATATGTAGGCAATTTACGTGTTTCGGAATTAATATCACAAAAATGCCCATTTTGACATGAGTGCTATATTGTTGACTTTTCCCCCAAACGAAAGTCTGTTCCGCCGCCCTACTTTTTGCCTCCCTATCTTCATAAAAATTGAGCAGCAACGGTGCCCCCCGCATAAATTCGTAATTCCGAAGGTTCGTAATTCCGAAACACGTAAATTGCCTATACCTCGATGTTCGTTAATCCGAAAACGTAAAAGGGTTCGTTAATCCGAATATTTGTGGCGTTATTTCGAAGGTTCGATAATCCGAAAACAAAATAAGGTTCGATGTTCCGAAGGTTCGTTAGTCCAAAATCGAAATAAGGTTCGTATTTCCGAAGGTTCGTAAGTCCGAAAACGAAATGAGGTTTGTAATTCCGAAGGTTCGTTTGTCCGAAAACAAAGTGAGGTTCGTAATTCCGAAGGTTTGTTAATCTGAAAACGATATAAGGTTCGTAATTCCGAAGGTTCGTTAGTCCGAAAACGTAATGAGTAATGAACCTTATTTCGTTTTCGGACTAACGAACCTTCGGAACAACGAACCTTATTTCGTTTTCGGATTAACGAACCTTCGGAACAACGAACCTTATTTCGATTTTGGACTCACGAACCTTCGGAACATCGAACCTTATTTCGTTTTCGGATTATCGAACCTTCGAAATAACGCCACAAATATTCGGATTAACGAACCCTTTTACGTTTTCGGATTAACGAACATCGAGGTATAGGCAATTTACGTGTTTCGGAATTACGAACCTTCGGAATAAAGAACCTTATTACGTTTTCAGACGAACGAACATTCAGAATAGTGAACCTGTTTTGGTTGCATGATGCAGTATATTGGAACATAATATTATTTATCTATCGAAACACATCACAGAAATTTATGATAGATATACATCTTTGGTATACCTTGGATTGCATATAGCCTAATTGAAGGAAAAAGAGAAAGATATTGTTGTTAGAATTACAGTATAGTATAGTAATTGTTGTGTTTTTTTCTTCAGGAATTGATTTCAATTTGACTAGTTTATGCCTCGCGCTTATTCAATATTTCATTATTATTACCGGTGTATTAATGTTGTATGAGTGAGTAGGTTTTACAAGCCTATCCGCAATGGTCTACCAGTGTTATGATGTGTGATCAGGTATGCGTGGTTATATTTATTTATTACCCTCAATTGCAGGTATTTAGTCATCATTGCAGTATTGTGATCATTCTTCAGAATTTTTTGTATATTCATATCTATGAATTGGGCGTTGTGGCGTGCGCCTGTAATCCAAGCTATGTGGGGGAAGTTGATGCAAATATTGCTGAGGTTCGAGCCCTGGTCACGTCTTTCGGATGGTGAAATTAAAGGACGATCCCAGACGTCTGACAAAACTGAAATACACACACACATTAAAAAGAAAATAGACACTGCACAGAAGTTTGTAAAATGAACACCAACCATCCAACCAACTTTGCCCTTTCCACGAACAATCATGCATCACGCGCGTTGTTTACAATTCTGTATTTATATATTTATTTTTTTTTATTTAGCGTAGATTTTATGAAATTCTGTAGGAGTTACTAATAGGTGGATTGGTAACAAAATAAAATCAACTTATTCATATAATCGTATCCTAATTGCTCTATGATTTGACTTCCCATGGGCTTTCTTTTGCCGAAGCCTGACTGGCGCGTATAATCTGGAGAGATTCAACTACTACTACTACTACTACTACTACTTGTTTTTGTCACTGGTTAAATGCGTGGTGCGTTGTGGCCCAGTGGATTAGTCTCTGGACTCTGAAACAGAGGGTCGTGGGTTCGAATCCCAACCATGGCGTAATTTCATTCAGCAAGAAATTGATCCACAATGTGCTGCACTCAACCCAGGTGAGGTAAATGGGTACCTGGCAGGAATTTATTCCTTGAAACGCAGCGCGCGTAACAGCTGCACTGCTAAAGCCAGGGTTATTAGGCCTATGCTGCATAATACTGTAGAGCGCTTAGAGACTTCTGACAAAGTAAGTGTTAAGCGCTATATAAGCAAGTATAATTATTATGAAACAACATCACTTTCAATTCTCATAAATTATTACATTTATCAGATAATTTTTATGAAGAGAAGCTTTTCACATTGCATTTCCTTAACCCCATACTATCCTTAAAGGGGAAGTTCACCCTGACAAAAAGTTTATTGTAAAAATAGCAGAAAAAACATTGACGAAGGTTTGAGAAAAATTCATCAAATAATTAAAAAGTTATTAGAATTTCAATTATTTGATTTGTGACGTCATATGCGAGCAGCATTCCTACATACGAATGGTATAAAAATCAATGAAATATCATTTTCTCAGAAAATTGAAAATAGTTTTTACTGTACTGTACCTTTTGTATATCAATAGACAATCATTTCACATCCGATCATGAATAGAAAACAAAATCAAGTCATCAGGAACCATATAAAATTTGAAATTCATGCGTTTTTATTACATAACATATGGGGCAGCTGCTCGTTTATGACGTCACAAATCCAAAACTTTAAACTCTAAAAACTTTCTTACTCTTTAACGGATTTTCCTCAAACCTTCACCAATATTTTTTACTATTTTTTCTGCTATTTTTACAACAAAGTCTTCTTCAGGGTGAACTTCCCCTTAAACCCCGGACTATCCTTAACCCCATACCATGGAGATAGCTCTATGGTCTTTCTTAACCCCATACTATCTGCTCAACCGTGGTTAATGCCTTAACCCCGGACTATCCCTCAGCTCGTGAATACTGATGATTTTACCATACAGAGCGTGATTAACGTGCAATTCGACTTCTGTGATTGGTTAATGCTTAGCCCCACTTTCCTTAGCCCTGTTTCGTTTTCACACTGCATCTCTTAGCACCGCAATTGTGGTGCTAGCACCACAATAAGCCGGCTAACCCTGCTTTTTTGCAGGGCCAGATAGTACCGTACTATTTACCGTGCTAGCACACTTTGCTAAAACGTAGTGTGAAAACGAAGTGGGCTAAGCTTAACTCCGGGAAATTGGTGGGGCTAAGACCCCCCCCCCCCCTTAGCCCCACCAATTTAGGACAAAAAGTACAGTGTGAAAAGCATATCAGAGAGTATTTTATTTTCATGACAACAATACCTTTGGGAAAAACACCGAATAAGACCTTTCAATTTGCACTTTCTCGATATGTCTGAATTTGTGTGGCTTTATAGGCATAAACCAAACGGTTCTGAGATGAGAAATGTATAGTGTGAGAGTGTGCGTGAGTTAAGTTGGGTGCGGGTGTGTGGGGGTGTGTATGTGTGTTTTTGGTACGTGAGTGATCTCAGTGAATGTGTCTGAGGGGGGGGCTTTTTGCATCGGATGAGCCATACATAACTAAATGAGTTGATTTTAAAATAAGATAGGAAAGAAAGTCAGAGAATGAAGAGAAAACCAAATGATAAATATTGAAATAGAGGAAAAGCCCTTATTTTGAACTATTGTTTTAACCGCAAGCGAAACATGCTTCTTTTGCATACGATACATGTCATTATCAGTGGCGCACATAGTAACAAAAAAATGGGGTCAGAACCTGGCGTACACGAAGGGCTGATTTTCAGATTTATACACACTGTACAGAAAAAAATCACAAAACTCCATCCCTTTTCTTGTCGTATCTTTTTTTTCTCCTCGTTCGTGGAGTTTTTTTTTTATTTGGGGGAGCGTATGGCAACAGCCCCTTGCCCCCTAACAGTATACAAATAGCGAATAGGCATGAGTGCGATGGTGCGAGATTTCGCATGAGGTGAAAGAAAGATGCTCTATTCAACGAGGCGATAGCCGAGTTGAATAGAGCGGTTCTTTCTTTCACCGAATGCGAAATCTCGCACCATTGCACGAATAAGAATGATTCGCTATTTGTGTTGTACAACGCCTCGGAATCTAGAGAAAATATGAAAAAACAAGAGTTTTTCCATCCAGTAATCTATGAAAAGGGAGCAAAATATTGAAAGCGAAAAGCAAAATCCCACAAGCCGGGCCGACAATTAAGCGCACATGGTCTTGGACATAGAGTTATATAAAAGTTTAGTACGTATTTAACTCTATGGTCTTGGACAACATTGCGCATTCAGCCAGCGGGCTGTACGCGCATTGTCACCTTATTCAATGAAATCGCATTGTGACGTCACCTCCTAAAGCCGTGCAATGGTACATTTTGGACGGTACCAACGAACGTAGAGGGCAGCAACACACAAGCGTGTTGCTTTTAGGAAGGTCCACTTCGCTCAGATTTTGTGACCACCTTCTCCCAGAGCACTTTTTTGGAAGATTGTAGAGTTGATTTTTTTCGTTTGTTCAATTTTCTTATTTTTCATTGATAATGAAGCCTTGAAGGAATTATGTTAGATAATATTATTTTGGTATATTTGTATTTTTTAAAAATTGTAAGACAAAAGGCAATCATGATTCTTGTAGTTTACGTAGCAATAAAAATACATAGACTGATGACATTTGTGTTACCGCTCTTCTGCTTAATTTCGCTGCCCCTACCAATCTACACAAGCTAACGCCAAGCCAAGACCGTGATGTTCTGGTCTGGCCGCGCCGAAACTTCCCCGGTCACCTGTACCTCGGTGCGCGTAATACTGCGCTGCGCGAATGATATGCGGCCCGCACTGCGCTGGCAGGATAATCTCAACGCGACTCGACTTAGCTAGGTATGGACTTGAAGGTTAGAATTTTACTTTTCACTTACTATGTAAATTGTGGTCTGAAAATCTAGAACAATCCTGCTATATCCACAAATCCAACCCACATTTTGCAATCCATCAGGCAGGATCGAATACGGCCTCTACATATCAATTTGTTGTGTACAAAAAACGCTCCTCTTATAAGGCATAGAAATGGGACGTTTAACGCACAGTCACTAATACGCGCCGCTGTCTTCGCATCGTGCAGGCAGTCTACGTGTATAGTGGCGGGCTGCTACATTGCGGTGCAGGGGTGTTCAACTTACATATCGTGAGCGCACTCAGCTGCGTGTTTTCACTTCTTCTCCTTTCTCTCCTTTTCTTGTCATTTTTCCTCGCATTACTTGTTTTCATAAATTTCCCTCTCACTTTCCTTGTTTTCTCACTCCCTTCAGTTTTGTAACTCTTCTTGATCACTTGCATTCATTGGCACACCCCCGGTCAAAAATGGTACGGTCCTATCCAACATACACTCAAGTCGTCGCTGTACGAATAATGAAAACGTGCAAAATTCTTCACGCGCTGCGTTGCCTAGCTATGCGTGTGTACTGTGTACACACAATGCCATCGGCTGAACCCGCCAAACTATAGTGACCAATTATTGCAAAAGCTTTTGCAAATGTGAAAAGTGACAGAGGTTTTTTTATCCAATCAAAATAATTCTTAGGTATTCGCAATCTACAGCATTTTCTGCAAAATGTCTTTTTTTGATAGGGTCTATTGTGACGTATATATTTTTTTACAACAATGTGAAGTCGCACCAAACGTTTCGTTTCCCGCACTTGCCCATTGGCTCATGTACAAATGGATTTCCAAAATCATCAAGAAAGGTTCCAAAAAACCTCAAAAGTGACAGAACTTAATTTGATTAAAATTAAATGAAAATCATATCATGTTCAAGGTGAGAATCTGCTCTATTCTATTCTGTTTTGATAGATCACCTTGTTGACGCGTTATACCCCCATCTCACTAGATGGAGATTCCGCTGCGATCGTCAAAAATCGACAAAGCGTGGTATATCGTAGCTTGAACGTGGCTTGATCTTTTCAATCTTCTCCGTCGTACCTTGATCTTTTCAGAAGCGGCAAAGATCGCCACCATCTTCCTGGTCGCCACAAAATTTTGAACATGTTCAAAACTTACGTAGCGAGATCGCGGAGGTGCTAAAGCGCATCATAATCGAGTCAAGAGCGTATTACAAACGACATATTCGTAGCTGTAACGGAGCTCCAACGCATAAAGCGTAGTAGAAGCGCATTAAAAGCGGCACCGATCGCCCGTGTTTTTCAGGCCCGTTCCCAAGACAATTCTGCTACGCTGCTTCCGTTTACAAGGCGACTGCCTTGCGCTCGACACGCTTCACACCGTTTCCACCACGACGCTTTCCCTTTTGGTGGCATGTGGCACACGTTCTCAGCCCGCTGCAGGCATTCGCGTTGCGCTTTTGCTGCGCCGCTGATGACTGGGCAGCGACCGTCCACGCTGCTACAAAACACCGTCCCGATGGTGGCGGATTATCACATTTTCAACAGATTACGAGGCGACACCACGACGTTTTCAAATATACCTCCCAGAAAAAGGACCAAAAAGGGGCTGCCGGCGGTCCAAGAGGAAGAACAAGAGGATATGGTGGTGGTAGAGGAGGAGGAAGAGGGGGTACAGGAGGAGGATTAAAAGCCGAACCAGCTCGAAAGAGAGAAAACAGACGCTCACATGTCTTGACGCAATGGGTTACCTCCGCAAAAATATATAAATTGACTTAATTGTTTTAAAAAAAGAATGAATTCTAACTACAGTGACAGTAGACAATATTAAAATTTTGTCACTGATGTATTGATTGGGACTCAGCACATTTTATGGGGATTCTGGCATTGTGCCCCCCCCCCCCTTATGAGTGCTGTCACATCAGTACACTACTTCTTATAAGCAAATTTGAAAGGAATTTACCTAACAATTTTGAGTGACAAACTTTTGTTTAAAAAAATCAACAGAATATCAAAGATTTTTATGCTCTTTTTCTGGACGCATCCCTCATATTAACTATTAGGCTCATCGACATATTTTGAATGAAATTTTAATAGATATTGTATATTATGACTTAGGTGACAGCCAGGATCGGACCCAGTATCTTTTTGGCCTCCTGTCCTCGTATCAGGTCCTCGTATTCAACTTCTAACTGATGTTGTTGTTGTATAATGCTAAGATGTATAAGTCCAACCAAATTATGGACATCCATCTTGGTCGGAGGTTGGCAATCGAATGAAAAATGTCTCATGTGCCGCGATTAATATGCCGATTGCTTGAAATCGTTTCAAGAGCCCATCATGAACGTAACACAATCGCTTCATTCGTAGCACCACCGTACAGAGGTCCTAATTAGCGTATGAGCCTCGTTGTACGGTCGCTTTGATCGCAGAAGCAGCGCATCACATCTGCCTCAAATCGTGACAAGAGAGTGGCAGCGTCGTACTATCAGCGTATTACCATCACCTTCAGCGCAGGTCCGTCGCAGTGAAGTTGCAGTGCAATCGCCTCTCAGGCTAAAAATAGAATTCGAGGACGATTCTGCTACGCTTTGCGGGATTTAGACAGATCGCCATGGTCGCCATGATCGCCATCCTAGTGAGATGGGGGCCTTAGGGAGATATCTTAGCAAATCCGTCAAAAACGGCGTATTTTCTATTATTCTCCATAGGGAAATAATTTAACAAGCTATGCACTGCAAAAAGGAGCGCAAACAATTTGATATGAACTTATTAGCAAAGCCAAGTCCTAGACCTAGTCTAACGTTAGACCTAATATTAGACATAAATTATCTGGTTCAGTATCAAGCTATGTATATTCCGAAGGGTCTTGACTTGAGAACGATTAAGGCGCAACGGTCTATGTCACATGTACTATTTTCATACCATAACTTTACAAAAGTTTGTGTTAATTAGCATATGCATGCAGGCAACCGTACCCTACCTCAGCATCGACCGGCCCGGGGCACCGGCGCGGTCAATGTCATCAGCCATGGCGCTTGTATACTCAAGAGGCGGTTTAGGCGCATTATGGTGCAGCGAAATTTAGATGAGACGTATCAACCTCACGTATACTTCATATCATATTGATATGCAAAGTCTTAAAGCCGTTGTCACCACCATGTAAAATATTATGAAAAATACAGGAAAAAATATGTTATATTTTTACGCATCATATTTCATGTAAAAACTTTTCAAGCAAAAATAATGTTAAAGAGGAAATGAAAATAAATCAACTCTACAATTTACTAAAAAAAAGTGCTCTGAGAGGATTTCGGTGGTCACAAAATGAGCTTGACTAAATCTGGGTGAAATTAGCAGACTGGTTTATTCATGACAGAATTAAACCCTTTTACTGAAGATGTACAAAATAGGACAATCATTTAGTGATATATATTTTCAAAGTGGTAAATTTTCTCAAGTCATTTATTTAGATATATAATCTATTTTGTCATAATCTATTAGTTTAATTATTTTGCTGTCATGTTATTAATCATGTTATATATTTTTCATTATTGTTTTTTTTTTTTTCTATCTATATTTCATATATTTTTACCTCTATTTTCTGTACACTCCGTTGTGTGTATCATTCATGCTCTCAATATGATACCCACTCGTTCTATTCTTGTCGCGTCGATGACCTATATAGCACACCTGTGTGTGTGCTGCCCTCTACGTCGTTCGTGGTCGGTACATTTTGGATGGTACGTCTTGTGCACTGATAGAGATCAGTGGTCTTGTGTGCAACGGTACGAATGTGTGACATCAGCCTCCCATTTGATCGCGTACAACAAGCTAATAGACTGTGGGCACTGATCTCTATAGTGACTGTGGGGACAAGGAAAATGTATCTAGTTTTTCATTTCCGTGGGGCGGCAAATACAACCACGGTTCTTGGACATGATAATATGTAAAATATTATGAGTGAATACATGCACAATGTCACCATCGGTAAATTCTGCTCCTGACCTCAAAATTAAAATAATGATATGCAAAATCGTACCATTGACTCGACTGGAAATTCCGCCATTCACCCCGTGTGTTAAGGACTTCCGCGAACGCGCGCAAGCGTGCACAATGCATGTAACCTCGTTCGCGTTTTTTTTTTTATTCGCTGTACATGATATACGTTATATACAGAATATACGATGGCGGATAAGATGTCGTCGTCTTCGTCGTGTTTTGACAGCGAAAATGACGATTTATCACTAGCAAATATATGCTACATGCACGTCTTACCCAAGGAAAGAGGGCCAGTAAATTCCTTTCAAGTAAAGAGCTAGAACAAATTTAAGCCTTTGCTGCATTCGTTGATGTAGACTACCTGGGACTTCAGAATAAAAATAGCTATTCGTGCAGCAGAGAAGTTTGCGATTGACTTGCATGCAACCCGGCCCATCCCAGGGAGCAGTGGCTTAACAGTGCAGGGGGGGCAAGCTATCCCCCCTGGCGGAGTTCACCGGAACTTAAAGGGGAAAAAGAAAAGGGGGAGAATGAAAGGGAAAGGGGAAAAAAGAGGAACTGGAAAAGGAAAGAAAGAAGAACAGATAGATTGTCATGAAAAGGTGATTTTATTTTTTTTAAATAAGCATGCAAAATCATAAACAAAATCTTGTTTACCGTGGCGTACAGACCAAGAAAAAAAGGAAAAGGAAAGAGAGAAGGGTGAAAAATATGTTATCTTCTTTAACATTATGTCAAAATCTGAAATTGGATTTTTGTAATAAAAATGTATAATTTTTTGCTCACTCGCATTGTTTTTTTTTACCCGATACACCATATCGCCCCTCAAAATGTTGCCTCATGACGCCATTGCCTGCCCCCCCCCCTTTGAGAAGCAAAATACTAAAATTTGTAATGTAAATATGCCATTAAAACAAAGGTGTGCCCCCTCTTTTGAAATTGAAGACCCTTTTTTTCGTGTACGAAATATACTTCATTTTGTGGGTGAAAACCTTTATTTTTATTTTTTTGCTTGTCAATTGGTTGAAAAACTTTTTTTTTGGGGGGGGGCTGGTCGAAACTTTCCTCTGAAAAATTTGCCCCCTTTTGGAAAATCATGGATCTGCCCCTGATAAGACCGGAGATTTTTTTTGCTCTTGCCCCTCCTGCATGGCCACCGACCCGTTACGCTCCTGCCCAGCCCGACCAGCATTGCAGCAAGATCCGAATGGACTCAATGGATGAAACTAACGTTATAGATGTAACGCGTTACATCTTGCTCAGAGCCAGGTCAAACATCGTTCGTATCACCAGCATTCCAGCAATCAAGCTATCGAAGGTGAAAAAGATACAGAGGATGATTTTGAGATGGTGATCCTTGTTATAGCGATCTTTGTCCATGCCAAAATTGTTTCACTTTGTGCTTTTGCATTTCATTCTCTGCAAAAGTGAAGCAGTACAAGCTTTGATGATTTTTGTATAGGTCTAGATTTCTTAATTGAATCGATACATAATGTGACTCATGTCATGACTTACTTCACCGCCACATTTACAAGCCTATGAATAGAAGACGAAGTAAGTCATGAGTCACATTATTCATCGACTCAATTAAGAAATCTAGATGTAGACCTATACAAAAATCATCAAAGTTTGCACCGCTTCACTTTTGCAGAGAGTGAAATGCAAGAGCACAAAGTGAAAACAAATTACCTTCGATCGCTTGATTGCTCAATGCTGGTGATACGAACGATGTTTGACCTGGCTCTGGGCAAGATGTAAACGCGGTAGGCCTACATCTATATTTATTTTGATCCATTCGGATCTTGCTGAAATGCTGGTCGGACGTCGGGCTGGTCTCCCGGGGCCGGGCTGCATGCAAGTCAATCGCAAACTTCTCTGCTGCACGAATAGCTATTTTTATTCTGAAGTCCCAGGTAGTCTACATCAACGAATGCAGCAAAGGCTTAAATTTGTTCTAGCTCTTTACTTGAAAGGAATTTACTGGCCCTCTTTCCTTGGGTAAGACGTGCATGTAGCATATATTTGCTAGTGATAAATCGTCATTTTCGCTGTCAAAACACGACGAAGACGACGACAGGCCTATCCGCCATCGTATATTCTGTATATAACGTATATCATGTACAGCGAATAAAAAAAATAAAACGCGAACGAGGTTACATGCATTGTGCACGCTTGCGCGCGTTCACGGAAGTCCTTAACACACGGGGTGAATGGCGGAATTTCCAGTCGAATCAATGGTACGATTTTGCATATTATTATTTTAATTTTGAGGTCAGGAGCAAAATTTAGCGATGGCAACATGTTGCATGTATTCACTCATAATATTTTACATATTATCATGTCCAAGAATCGTGGTTGTATTTGCCGCCCCACGGAAAGTCACAATTTTAGCGACCATCCCACAGTCCATAAGTAGGCGTTGTACAATACACCAGTGAGCAATGTAGCAAAGTTTCGCCTATCGTGATTACTTTGCACAGTAACTTAATTTTACTGGAGAGTACTTCCTCATCCATTGTTCAGTATAATATATGCCATGTCTTCATGATTGTTCGCATGGGATCTAAATTCAGAAAGATGGCTGATTTTTCACAGATGTTTATTGTTCTTGTGATTCCATTTTTTATTCTATCCATGGCGTACGGAGTGGAAGGGAATCCCGAACTAAAGATAGCTAGTGTTGGAGATGATATCACACTAATCTGTTATCGTGATGGGGGTATACTAATAACTACAAGAGATGGTATCAAAATGATACATTAATTGCAGATAGGACAGGTATTTACATCGACGATCCTCGTTATACACAGCGTCCTACTTACGGTGTCTACATTGATTCTAATTACATAACCGTCTCTAACATCAGAGCTAATGATTCTGCTATCTTCAAGTGTAGTGACTATCATAATGAAGAAATTCGGTCCATTGATGTACGTGTCATCGGCTGTTCTAATTGTATTTTAACTGTTCATGAAGACCCAAACAAAACTGTAGTGACTTGCAGTCTGGATAATTATTGGGCAGCTCAGAACATGACTAATTCTCGAGTATATCTTTACTACACTAAGAGATCTACACACTACCACATATATCACAGCACGTTCATTACCCAAACAAGTTTTCTTTTTTCATGTTTAACGCTGAATGGGAGATAATTCAATCAGATTTCTATTTGGATATTGAAGCCAACCCGAGTAAGAGAATCACATGCACGCTACCACCTCCACCACACATGCAAATTCCTGTCGACAGATCGCCTTCTGTTTTTAACACACCAAACAAGAATGCCAGTTCGGGTAAAGATACAATGTATCGTAATCTTACCATTACTTTCCCAATTTCGGGATCTGCCTTCATTATGATATTGGTTAGCGTCATGTTTGCTCTTCGGCGTAAAAAGAAAAGAAAAGCCAACAAACAGGACAGTCCTGGACTTTTCTCCGAAGCAGTTCATGACGCATCGCCGAGGGAGCCCGCTACAAAGGAAATGGTGGAAACCAACATCGATCAACAAAATGCAGATCATCCAGAATATGTTAACATGGTCGGCAGCCAGAAATCAGAAGGGAGAGAAGAGAATATCAAGAGCGAGGAATACATGCATCTGATCATGGATCCTGCAAAACAGGTTGATCAGAAAGAAACCACAGAGAACTACACATCTCTCGTGAATTACGGTAACAGTATGGTCCAACCTCCACCAAATTGGAAGGAATCCGGAGCGTGCCCTAGACAAGATGATCAATACGACGATGTGATTGCACCAGAGAAGGGGAATGACAACACTAAGAGCCATGCATACATGCATCTGATCATGGATCCTGCAAAACGGGTTGATCAGAAAGAAACCACAGAGAACTACACATCTCTGGTGAATTACGGTAACAGTATGGTCCAACCTCCACCAAATTGGAAGGAATCCGGAGCGTGCCCTAGACAAGACGATCAATACGATGATGTGATTGCACCAGAGAAGGGGAATGACAACATCGAGAGCCACTATTCAGAGATTCTGTATAACAACTACAAGTAATGAAATCGGGTTGCTGGCATATCGACAACATTAAAGTAATTGCGTGATGGTGTAATGAGGCGACAATTTTGAAAGGGCCAGAAATTGCGTATCGGGTAAAATCTATCTTTTAAAAACAAGTTGCGAGCGGGCGAGCAAAAATTTTGACATTTTTAATACAAAATTCAAATTTTGCGATATCCAGAGAATAATATATTTCACCCTTCTGGCTTTCCATTCGTTTTTCGTGATCTGTACGCAACTGTCAACAGGATTCTTTGCGGCAGAAGCGTGAAGTGTAAAAAAAAACAAAAAAACAGGGGCGCATGTGCTAAAAAGATCATTAAGATGCTTAATATACGTCCCGAGCGAGTGAGAAAAAAATTCACCTTTTCATGAGAATAACTTTGAGATATTTTTTGAAATTATGATTCAGTAAAAAAAATCATCTCCTATACAATTTTCCTGTGCTTTTCTTTTCACCTTCTTTTTTGTTCTTGGTTGTAGAACTTTGGGGGCCATGGCCCAACCCTACCATTCTCATAGGACAGTTCTATACGGTTGGAGTCAGGAGCCCCGGAACTTCTTAATATCAAAGCCATTTAAACCTCGCAGAGTGCCGCTATTCTTAATCAAATATCGCGGGTATATACAGAATATATAGCTTTCACAACACACATTTATTCATTACCATGTAATAGTTCTATAAATGTCTGAAATTGCTGATTTGTTAGGGTTTTATCATTATCGCGTTTTTTTTTTTTTCATTTCGATAGAGGATATACATCTTACTTAAAAAGCTCTTTTCATTTAATTGATACATATATATGCAAATTTCATGCAGATGACGTTTTATTATATTAAACTGAAATGATATGTTGTGATATAAACCATAATCATTTGTGAAATATTGATATGCATAAATGAATAGATAGATCGATAAATAAATGAATTATCAAATAAATCAATTAATGAATTATTAAATAAACAAATGAATAAAAGAAATAAATATTATCTGGAAGGTTGCTCTCTTTGTCATGGCCTAGGTTCATATGTTTCATGATGTTTAACCAATTGGGGGTTGATGGGAATTCATCAATAATAAATTTCATCTCATAAACTGTTATTTACGTCATTATTGATGGTAAGGGTAAAAAATATTACACCTGTTTGAAAATCAATAATGAAAAGGAAGAGACAATGTCACTAGATTGCAAATCTTACAGCAAATCAGAAAAGTTAATTGTAGAAAAAAACATAATTAAAAATATGATTAAAGGCAAGTCTACCCCAACAAAAACTTGATCTGAATAAAAGGAGAAAAAATCAACAAGCATAACACTAAAAATTTCATCAAAATCGGATGTAAAATAAGAAAGTTATAGCATTTTAAAGTTTCGCTTCATTTCACAAAACAGTTATATGCACAACTCGGTCGGTATGCAAATGAGGAACTGATGACATCACTCACTATTTCTTTCGTATTTTGTTATATGAAATATTTTATTTTTCTCATCATTGTCATGTGAAATGGAATTCCATTATTTTAACATTTTGTGCTTCAGGCAAGGAGGTCCTAATCGTCAATTTCGTAAAAATTGAAATATTGTATAATTCAAACAATAAAAACAAAAGAAATAGTGAGTGACATCATCGACTCTCTCCATTTGGATATAACTGGCTCGTTCAAATAACTATTTTGTTAAAAATAAGAGAAACTTTGAAATGTCATAACTTATTTTACATCCGATTTTGATAAAAGTTCAGCATTGTGCTTGTCTGATTTTTCTCTATAGATTCAAATCAACAATTTTCTGAGGTGGACTTGACCTTTAACAAAAATAGGAATTTGTGACACGTTCCTGGGAAAACACGCAATATGTCAAATTACTTTAGGCTTATTTATCTGTCTTTGAAATAGAGAGGGATTGTAAGAGGAATTTTTTTCTTTACTGATGAAAAATATTTATTTTCATGTATTTTATGATCTGAGGAACGTTTCAAGCAATGGCCTGTCTGATATTACGGCAAAGAATGTTTTATTCAACAGGTACCATCTCCATTGTGCTTCCCAGTGCAGAATAAAGGAAATTTGTTAGATCTGACCATTAAAATATATACTATACATGTATATATAATGCTGTAACTAAACTCAAAAAGAGTTTGGAAATCTGACTTTGATCGATAATCCCTCTTTCGTTTTAGTAAATATAAATGTGTAATTAATAGCACTGAATAGAACATTTAATTTTTCTTTAAAATGATACCCTACATGATGTGATTATGGTTCACATGGAGGTGCAGTGCCTTGAAATAAGGGGCAAGGTCAAAATTCAAAAGCTGCAAAATGACACAATATTGAAAGTCACTGTTCCTTTTTTTTTCGTGGTGATGAGTGAATTTCTCAGCGTTTTTCTTTTACTTTGATCGATAATTCCTCACCGGTTTTAGTGAATATGAATGTGTAACTAATATCAATGAATAGATCATTCAATTCTTTAAAATGATTCCCTATAGGGTATGATTATGGTTTACATGGAGGTGCAATGCCGTGAAATGTGGGCCAAGGTCAAACTTCAAATGTTGCAAAATGACACAATATTGAAAGTTACTGTTCTTTTTTTTCAGTGGTGATGAGTGAGTTTCTCTGCGGTTTCTGTTAAATGTTTTCATGCACCTTAACATCACCATTAACATGGAACCAAACACACCTCTGCACAACCAAAAACATAACAAATAAACAAACATGCATGGGTATTTAAAACTATGACTTACAGTACCATCACTACAGAAGCAGGGGCTTGTTACAACCGATAATGTCGCACCAACGCATAATGTCGCAATCTGCGACATTATGCCAAGAGCGTCCGACGCATAATGTCGCAGTCAACGCATAATGTCGTAGTTTTTCTAACGCATAATGTCACATGTCGCAACGCATAATGTCGCAGCAAATCGTTAACGCATAATGTCACATGTCGCAACGCATAATGTCACAGCGGTATTTTCTTCAGGACTTGAGCTACAGATAAGATATAAAACATGCTTTTACTTAGTATTTTGAGACACGAAAAAGAGAATGAAATTATTTTGAAATCAGGATTACTCTTTGTATGGATATTTGTCGCTATATTGCCATTTCGTCTACTGCCTTTTCCCCACTATCGCATGGTCTGATATCATTTCGTCTACCATTAGTTAGTCAACTATCAACATACCAATAACCATTTCGTCTAATTACCATCTCGTCTAATAGCCAGTTGGTCTAATAGCCGTTGTGTTTATTATCATTTAGTCTAATTGTATTTTTTTCAGTTGGTCAAATATCCATTTTGTCCAATATCATTACGTCTATTACCTTTTGGTCTAATGGCCAATTGGTCTAATAACCACTTGGTGTACTCTCATTTTCGTCCATGTTCCATTTGGTCTAACTTCAGTTGGTTCGCTATCACTTTGTCTAAACCCATTTCGGCTAAGTATCGTTGCCATGGGTCCAATCACCATTAGGTCCTATCACCGGTTCTAGGACAATTACCCCCCAGAAAATCACCTTCCAGACAACCACCTCTTAACATTTAGCCTCCGAGGACAATTACCCCCCCCCCGGACAATTACCCCCGAGGACAATTACCCCCGGACAATCATCCCCTGGACAATTATTTCACAGACAATTACCCCCCCCCCAGCAAATGCCCCCGAGGACAATGATTCTCCAGACAGTTACCGCCAAACAATTACCCCCGGAAAATACCCCCCCCCCCACCTTATCTCTGGCATCGAATCAAGCGTGACCCCAGGGGGGAAGGGGGCACTCGACCAAAAAAAGTGGTAGGGGTGTGCCCGAGGGGGAGACAAAAAACGGGGTCCTTGGAACGGATCGCTAGCGTGTCAGTGCTGATGCATCCCTGTGGAACGGACATGCGTGCATGATGTAGCTCGCCCGGCGGCACGTCTGCCGGGTGCGCTCGCGCAGAGGTGATGGTCGGACAGCGCTCTGCGGCCGCATTTCACCAAAATTGCAGCTCATTGTAGCAGATCAATGCGACCGGAACGGCTTAACGAAAAATATGACAAGCTTTGGAGCGGATTTCTTTCTTCTTTTTTCTCGATAAGAAGAAAATGTTTTGCCTTGGAGCGGCTTTATTTGTTCTTTTTCTCAATAAGACAAAGATGCTATGCCTTGGAACGGAAATTTGAGTGTAAAAATGGGGGTCCCCTCCGCTGCACATTATTATATACTGAGTGCCCCCCCCCCCGGGCGTGAACCATTATAATGGTCTGGGTCGGTGGCACAGGTTTTCAATATATTTTCTACTTTATCTTATGTTAATAACTTTCTCTTTTTATATCGCTCTTTCTCCCTTTTTCTCGCTCCCTCTCTCTCATTTTCTTCTTTTTTTTATATTTTTTCTTCCTTTTCCGCCTTTTTTCTTTTTTTTTGTTTAGCAATGCCTTCTGCATCATGAAAAATGGGGGTGGGGGCTTGTGCTATATAGCTACGCATATGTACATCAGAAAATGTGTAAACTGGCCCACATACTAAGTTTTCATAGAACAATTGAACATTCATGAAAAGACACGATTAGACATAATAATCACAAATGCCTAATTTCTCTGATTCCAACTGATCTGATTTTTTTCTTGATTAATTTGGGGTTTAATTTCAGGAAAAAATCAGGAAAATAGATAAAACATTAAAAGACTCCTTCACAGGTAGAAATATTGAAAGCCGGTAACGCAAACCATCAACACTACTTTGACAAGAAGAACCTATAAACCTGTTATTTTAAAAACAATTCATCTAACAAGAAGCTAAGAATTATGAAACAATTGGTGCACATTCCAGATTAAGATGTGGCTTTAGTTTTAATACAGTAAGCAAAAAAAATATGCAAAGATAATATACACAAGAACGACTTGTAATTTTACTATTTAGGCCCTAACTCTGTGCACTCCCTTTGTCTATAGGGGGTTATTGTCCCCGGGGCAGGGTAATGTTTTGGTAATTGTCCGTTGTATTATCCGGGGGTAATTGTCCTCGGGGGGGGGTAATTTTCCTAAGGGGTAATTGTCCGGGGTAGTTGTCCGGGGGTAATTGTCCAGGGGTAATTGTCCGGGGGGAAATTGCCCTAGGGGTAGTTGTCCAGGGGGGGAAATTGTCCTCAGGGGGTAATCGTCCTCGGGGTAGTTTTACAGGGGGTACTTGTCCGGGAGTAATTGTCTAGGGGGTAATTGTCCTCAGGGGGTAATTGTCCTCGGGGGTAATTGTCCTCAGGGGGTAATTTTCCAGGGGTAATTGTCCTCGGGTGGGTAAAATTGTCAGGGATTAGTTGTCCGAAGGGTGATTGTCCATGGGGTAATTGTCCTAGAACCAATGATTGGACCTATTGGTGATTGGACCCGTGGCAACGATACCAAATGAGTATTAGCCGAAATGGATTTAGACAAAGTGATAGCGAACCAACTGAAGTTAGACCAATTGGAACATGGACGAATATGAGAGTACACCAAGTGGTTATTAGACCAATTGGCTATTAGACCAAAAGGTAATAGACGTAATGATATTGGACAAAATGGATATTGGACCAACTGAAAAAAATACAATTAGACTAAATGATAATAAACACAACGGCTATTAGACCAACTGGCTATTAGACGAGATGGTAATTAGACGAAATGGTTATTGGACTATGTTGATAGTTGACTAACTAATGGTAGACGAAATGATATCAGACCATGCGATAGTGGGGAAAAGGCAGTAGACGAAATGGCAATAAAGCGACAAATATCCATACAAAGAGTAATCCTGATTTCAAAATAATTTCATTCTCTTTTTCGTGTCTCAAAATACTAAGTAAAAGCATGTTTTATATCTTATCTGTAGCTCAAGTCCTGAAGAAAATACCGCTGTGACATTATGCGTTGCGACATGTGACATTATGCGTTAACGATTTGCTGCGACATTATGCGTTGCGACATGTGACATTATGCGTTAGAAAAACTACGACATTATGCGTTGACTGCGACATTATGCGTCGGACGCTCTTGGCATAATGTCGCAGATTGCGACATTATGCGTTGCTGCGACATTATGCGTTGGTGCGACATTATCGGTTGTAACAGGGCTTGCCTTGATTTGAATGGATTTCCAACTCTTGACACATACAAAAGAAACATGTTCTGTATTGACCCATCATGACTATTTCTGCTCGTTTTGCAGCTTTTCAATTCAGACATCATCCAACACTTGAATCCTGCTCTTTTTGTGATAGCATGATCATAACAAGCATGGTATAATTTTAAAGAGAATTAAATGATCTTTTAAAGGATATCAAATATGCATTGTATAAATTTGGGAGTTGGGAGAAATTAATGGTCAAACTCAGATTTCCCCGGATATTTCCAAACCTTTTTTGCTCGTTTTGCAGCTTTTCAATTCAGACATCATCCAACACTTTTGAATCCTGCTCTTTTCCTGATTGCATGATCATAACAAGCAAGGTATCATTTAAAGAGAATTAAATGATCATTTGAATGATGTAAAACATGCATTGTGTAAAATTGGGAGTTGGGAGAAATCAATAGCCAAACACAGATTTCCAAACTTTTTTTGAGGGGTTTATTTATATATTGATGATTCACATCAAAGTTATGTTCATTTCTGACCAGTGTGGTTATTTCATAATCTTACACATTGTATATCTGTTTAGGTCCAGTATAATTAGAATGAATAATTGAATGAAAAACAATTGAATCAAAATTTTCAATCACTTAAAGAAAGATTCCCTCTCATTTTAAAGTTACAGCCACAACTTATATTCATATTAAAGTAAAACCAGAGTTCGAATTAGAAAGGACATTTCCTTTATCTTCACAGATTATCTTCTCTTCTCTCTCAGACTTTCTTTCCACTCCTTTATTTCCTCTATTTCAAAATCAATTCCTTCAGTTATGTCACATCCCATTACAGAGGATGATAAGGGTATATTATAACATAAACTTTAGAAGAATGAAAACATGAAATATATACAAAGAGCAAATTTGGATTAAATAGTCGAGTTTGGTTCATTGAAACTCATTTGCTGAAGGGTCATTCTCAAAAAAAATGTTACAATTCACAAAAAACGTGTCTCGACTATCTTATGCCCGCTAGCTTCACAACCCTGAACATTTTCTACAAAAATATTATCAACAAAATGACAATAATAGACTAGCTCCACAAACCATATGCGACCAGTGACTAGTAAAGCTCTAAATTTATTACACAGGCCTTTTATTTTTGCTTTTTGTTAGAATATACACTGTCTCGGGTCAGTTTTTTATTTTACTATCATTCTCTTTTATATGTACTCTGTATTTCTTACCTACATCAATGTCTGGTGAGGGCAGCATGGTGAATACGTCTATAAAACTGGGCTTATCCTAGTATTCGATGATCACTCTGATTAATTCCACTTTTAACTTTGTCCTCAATTCATTTTAACTTCCGTAACGAATA
The DNA here is from genome assembly GCF_018143015.1 of Lytechinus variegatus. Classification (NCBI taxonomy): domain Eukaryota; kingdom Metazoa; phylum Echinodermata; class Echinoidea; order Temnopleuroida; family Toxopneustidae; genus Lytechinus; species Lytechinus variegatus. The sequence continues at coordinate 56,682,699 of NC_054742.1, read as the reverse complement.
CTGCCACAATTTTTTTCTCCCTTTTAAAACTGAATGATATTACATGATAAGGTGTCTGCAAGTAGAGTGATATTCATTAATAAATAATTGATAGGGAAGTACCATATGTGTTTCCTGTATTACATGAAAATAAAGGACTATTCTTAAAAAAATGAAATGTATGACTAAACAGGTTTAACATCCGTAACGCACCTTAAGAAAATATGCACTTTGGCAGTTCTGTTAAGGATTCAGTATTATATAGGATAAGAGACACCTTTCATAATAAATACAGTTTTCAAAGGTAGGGCTGCTAAATAAGGTCCACGTTGGACCACAAAGCACAAAAACATTAACTTCCGTAACGCATTAACTTCCGTAACATTTTTTCTTGAATATGCTACAAATTTGTACTGTACTGCATCACTCCGGATCATACAGATATAAATTATATAAGGTACCCTCCACCTACGTACCCATAGAAATAATAGCTATTCATCCTTGTAAAATTATTATTGCACATCTTATTTTCAACATCACTTTGTAAAGAGGGAAAATTGCCAGCGAGAACAATTTCCCCAGAATTATATACGATATTTAATGCTTTTGGAATTTCAAATAATTCATACTACAATTTTGAATATTGGAATCTTCTTTAGAACTTAAAATATCTAAATTTCTTTGCTATAGAAAGTGCATTAACTTCCGTAACAATACTGTTACGGAAGTTAATAAACTTCTCTGCTGTACTTTGCTGAGATTGTTAGTACAATTCTAGTTCCAGAACAGGTGACATGGCTTTGTCTAATGCTGAAGTCGGTAGAAATGGTGGAGAAAAGGGGAAGAAGGAGAAACAAGCTTTCATAGACAAGGAAGAGAAGGAAAAACTATTTGCAATGACTCATGAGGATGGTTATTTCACCGATCAAAAATGTGAGCGCATAGCGCGAGCTAACACTTGTGAATAGACTAATCTGAAAACTTGACATTCTAAGCATTTTTTTTTGTAGAAATGATCAGGATGTTATCTGAATAAAGTATTAATGCAATTACAAATTACTAGCTGATTTTTTTTTCGTATTCTGACTGAAACCTTGACATTCTAAACACTGTTTTTACTAATTACAAGGATGGTTACCTTAATTGATGCGACTGTAAATATCTTATATTTTGATCTGAGAACACTAATTTTTTGGACGTTTTAATTTGAGAACAAGATATATATCCAATAAACAATTATTGCAAGGGTAAAAACGCGCGCTTATATAGGTTTAGAACCGAAAATGGGACATTTTTGTTAACTTTCTGTAATCATAAAAAAGGATGGTGTCTTGCTAAGAAAATGATAAGCAGCAAGTGCGAAGCGCGAGCTGAAAATATGCCATTCCATATGAAAAACTAGACATTTTAAGCACACTTTCAAAAAAAAGGAATATAAATTGAATAAAAAATAATTTCATGCAAGAGAATGCAAAAGAACAAATGGGGATTATATGTATGTACACCATCAATCAACTCTTTTAATATTCATGAAGATATGCATAGACCAAACTGTTTCACTAAAATAATGCATATCTTTCATATGGCATAACGCTGTTATTCCTTGTTCGATTTTGATCATATTTGCAGTATTTTGTTTGTCTGATTATTATCTGTTCAGATCAGATTTTTCAGCCTGGATGACCCCTTAATGCGCATGAAAAAACGCTGAAATAATTGATATAGGCCTACTGACAAACATGAAAAGGGGTATTTCAAACACTCACGGTTTGTTGGAATTTATTATACGTATTTAGATAATCAAACATTTTGGCTATTCATATTTTTTTTAAATCACGAACAGGATGCGTAATTGCGTATCTCAATGAAACAAAATAATTAAAACAAATCGCAATTAGATCATATAGATTTCATTAATAATTTATGTATTTGTAAATTTTTAGCCTCTTGTTTCATTCACCTCACTTTATTCATTTCCCCCATGTCCTTTTTAAATTCTCTTCTTTTTTTTCTCTCTATCTTTTTTGGCTATTGGCAAGCGGCGGGATTCCTCGTAACCCAGAGAACTCATCCTGGTTACGGGACTGCGATTGTTATATTTTGTTTATTGCCAGAAACCTTCAAGATGAACTGCACTTCTGTGGCCTGGTTATTCGGTTTTCTCATTCCAACTTTGAACAAGAACGACAACAAAAATGACAGTTGTCCGCTTCCTGTTCTGTTTTTAACATTTATTTTTTTTTGGGGGGGGTATTAAGCAATGCGTTCCACATTAATCTTTAATAAATTTTTAAAAAAAAGTAGACGAATACATTGATATAGATGTTCCCAAGCTAACAAAATAAGTATTGCAATTTGTAACTTGATTTTAACTTCCGTAACGAAGATTGACAAGGTTAAATGCTATCGAGAGGATTTAATGGTAAACTATCTTTGGATTCCAGCATTGGTCATGCATTGCTAAGGATCTCAGGTTATGGATGAAAGTTATTTTAAGGTTGCCTCATTCAAATTATGAACATTAAACTAAACGAAGATGTGCAATGATTTTTATGGTACGTTTTGTTATATGTTATTTGGTAAAGTCCTGATTCTGAAAACATTATTAAATATTTTTTCCATCTTGCAAAGATTTTTGCTTCAGAAAATGAAATTGTTGATACCACGCTAAAACTAAATTGTGTGCATTTCAATTTCAATCATTTCAAAAGTGATTTAATCGAGTAACATAAGTGGGCAAGGCTAACGATTAACCTCCGTAACGATGATATACAGTGCTTGAGTTAATCCGGTCAGTACTTCAAATTGACACAACTGCGACTTGCCCCTTTTCTGTTGCCACTTTCTCATACATGGTACTTTCACAATATGCATCTTTCAACCCATTCTGTAGACTTCATTTGTACGATTTTTCCCCCCATCAATTGGTTCATTTTTCTGAGAATGACCCTGAATGGTTAAAGGTGAGATGAGAATGGAAAAAATAGGATCATGAATACCGGGAATAAGGGTGCCATATGAAATGTTCATAGGCCATCACATGCTACAATATAAACTTCCAAAAACGTGGCAGGTAATATCACAGTGATGTATATGAAAGGGAAAGATTTTGAATAATCTTAAGATTATATTGAGAGATGCAACATTTCAAATTTTGAGCAAAATTCAACTTTGAAATATTTATTTTATTGTTGTGTTAATTAATGTGATATAAAGTCCCCTGTAAATTGATAAAATGGTAAAGATGAGCGTTTATCAACAGCATTGATTTAATCAATGTCATCAGTAACTCAGTAAATATTTTTTGTACAAAATCCTCTGCTTCCACAAAGATACCAGATGACCCCCCCCCCCCTTATCATATTCAAAAGTCATTGCTGGAATCATATATGTATGAATAAAATGGACTTATTAGAACTAAACTCAGAAGATGCAGTGGATATAACCTTTGCTATATATAGGGATTTGTCACAGCCAAATTCTTGAAAGAATCACATTGAGCACGGTAGCGGAGCGCCTGCCAAGTTAAGCAGTTTGATAGCATTTAAAGATGAATCCACACATTATCAAAATTATGAACCATTTGATGATGATTTTTTTTCCTATCTTGAAAAGTGGGGGATTTCCCCCCCCCCCCCTGGATTTACACCCATGAATCTAATAGTGTTTTATTGACATACTAAAAGCTCATTGCATTTTTCCATAATTGTAAACTCATAAAAGCCATATCACAGGGGTTCTCAAACTATGGCCGCGGGCCGGATCCGGCCCGTGGAGATTCTCAATCCGGCCTGCGAGACTCTGCTGTTTTTTTTTTCTTTAAATCACTTTTAAGTCACAGATATGAAACATAGCTCAATATGATTACATTGTGTATCCATGAAACAGTAATAAAAGTAATGACAGTCAAATAAATTTGACTTTTAAACAAAGTTTAGTTGAGTCTGTTCGATCTACTTTCTTATTAAATGACCAGCGCTGTTCTCACCATGTTTGGATGTACAAAATACAGGTGCGAAAGTGCATTTTCCACAATGAACATTTCAAAGAACTAATTCCTACTGCAGTACCTTGAAAGGGGCCGCGGAACAGTTTTCAAAGTGGGGGTGTGTCCATGCAAAAAAATCCCAATCATATGATTATTTGTACGTTTTTGTACATGGTTTTGGGAAAAAAAGAGGGATGGGGGGGAGCCTTCCGCGGCCCTGTCTGACCAGTGAACATTTGCACCAGAGCCTTCTTCATATTGAAAGTGATTATGAGACTGACATCCTTGTAGGAGTCTACAACAGACATGCTCTATTATTCGATCTACTTTTACAAAAGAAAAGATTCTTCAAGACATCATCTGTCTCCCCAATACCAGGTATGTATAGGTACAATCTATATTTCTTTTAACAAAGTACTACAATTTAGTTATCATAATATTGACTTTCGCTGTATTTTGAAATCTTTTTCTAATTTTCCTGCGTTCCATATGAAACTGTTATAAATCTGTTGGATGTTGGATAAATGCTCCCAAAATAAGGGCCAGAGTGCACAGGAGAGCATGTAGGACCCCAACCGCAAGGGTCTTTGCGCTCCGCGCACATTTTTTTTTTCTAAGTATCTACTTCACCCTCGAGGAGGCGCGATAGCTCAGTCGGAAGAGCGGAGGATTCGTATTCCAGTGACCCTGGTTCGATTCCCACTTGGTGCGGTAGTGCCCTTTAGTAAGGCATTAATCCTCAGTACCAGGTCCTTCGGAGAGGACCTTAAGCCGTCGGTCCTCTGGTTGCTTGCTTACAAGCATTTATGCTTTCTTAGCAATCAGGTAAAAAAAAATCACCACCACCACCCTGGCCCTTTCAGGTTTACTTGCAGTCTCATCTGGCCCTTTGAAGAAAAAGTTTGAGAACCCCTGCCATATCACATAACATTCAAATACATGTAGATCAATTTTTATGGGTAAAATGTAAATATACTTCAATAAGGGAAGCGTGTGGAAAAATCAAAATGATTAAGAGCTTTATTGCCAAACATGCCACAGCATTATAAAGTTGCATATCTTGTACTCTTTATTTACAAAAGGAATACGGTTTGTCATATTTTACACCAACAAAAAAATGACAGATCAATTTACATTACATAAAACACACAATTTTTCATGTCCAATATATTATTTACTGTTAATCTGTTTATCTAGGAAAATGATGTCTATTTATGATTTCTTCTGTACAATCAAAATTCATGCAAATACCCTTGCAAGATCTTATCAATCATATATTGCACATCCAAGTTTCTCTATAAATTTTTCTTTTTTGAAAAATAGTCATTTATTGATCTAGAATACATCAACTATATTACCAATGTTACTTGAAATGATTTCTGAAATTTTCAGATATTTTTTTTCTTGAAAATATCTAACCGAGATGTAACTCATCTCGAGTTGAGAAAATAAAACACAGTAAAAAAAATCATAACTTTCCCATCAGGTGAACTTCCTATATACTTCCTGGGCTTGAAACACTTTGTAGCTGCAAAATATACATGTAATAAGTCACCAAAATAACTTAAGAGAGAATTCAACCAACTTGAACAGATTGAATAAAACTGTCTCCATAAATACCCATTTATCCTTCACTATTTCCTACTTGTAACTCATCACCAGCTTTAAAATTACCTCAGATTGATATAACATACAATTTATAAAAATTCTGAATACCCTGTGGGCAAATAGAGGCAATATCCTATTTTGAATGTGTTTATCATGGCAAATATTTCCTCATTCATCAATAAGAGATTGAGTATAGTTAGGTGAAAGTGCCAGGTACTAAGTTTTGTTTGTTTGTCTATCACCATAGATTTCAGGAGGAACTTCAGAAAGGTACATACTTCACTACATCCCATTCAACTGTCTGAATTTCCTGCCAACAGGACGAGGCAAACTTGATCTTGGTTAATGGAAAATTTTTTCCTCATTTCATTTCCTCATGTGGAAGCACTATGGTGTAGCGGTTCTGACTCTTGCCTTGTAATCAGAGGGTGGCATGTTCAAATCCCACCATGGCATAGCATCCTTTGGCAGGCGTTCATCCACACTTTGCCACTCCCACCCAGGTGCTAATAGGGTACCGGTAGGAAACAACTGCCATTTCGGTTGGTTCAGCAAGTGTACGCCAGACAGGCTGCTAAAGAAACCTATGAATTTGCATGTAATTATACCCCTCAGTTAAATTGTATCACAAGTCATATTGTATTTAATATTTCAGTAGTTTATGATTTTAATTGATTCAGATGTCGATCTTTTGTATTTAAGTTGTATCTGTTTATATTATTTCTATATTGTATTCTAATTAATTGTAGTAATGATATTCTTACTTTCATTATATTTGTTGTATACTATATAATCCTAATTAATTGTCTTATACTATTCGTACTCCTATCATTTCTTTCTTTTCTTAGCGCTTTGAAACATTATGTATAAAGCGCTCTATAAATGCTGTGTATTATTATTTATTTATTAATGAATACCGTAACCAGGTAATATTAATGGTAAAGCGCTTTGAGCGGTCATTGATAGATATCTTGCTATATAAAAGACAAATATTATTATCATAATTTTGGCACCCTGTCTTTGCTGCCTTTAAACAAGAATCCAGCTATAAATGTGTTTTTCAATAGCAGCTCTCCACACATTCCCTTTGTAATGCCTATAATGAAACAGCAGAAAATGGTAAATGAAAAGCCGATTTTGGTTTCCAAGTGGGATAGGGGCAGCTCTCACTTTTGACAATAGCCTTTTAGTATTAAGAGGTTGTGAAGTTCAAGTGGGCCTAAATACCAGTACTTATAGTACTTATATCAACTGATCATTCCTGGCCCCAGTTGCATAACGATACTAGGTTGTACACAAAAATGAACCTCATCAATCGGGAAATAATTTCAACCACTCTCAATCCTTCTAATTATTTTCATTGCACAATTCATGATTATCACATCAACACCAGGCAGTACTGAATTGCATCTTCATCCGTGGCACGGCGATTCCCACTATCTCTGCTTCACGTCTTATCATCAATTTCTTCCTCAATACCATTCCCATCACCAGGCCAGATGACCCGTCTCCTCATGTCGTGCCCTTCTAAATACCTCTCTTTAGAATCTTTAGTCTTTTGATCATCACCTATTAATCTCTGCTCTTTATCGTTATTTTCACCTCTCAGTCGCTCTTTCATGAGCTTTTCCATCACCGATTCAGTCTTTCCTCTCCTCTCTCTTTAACTCCATCTCCTTCTTCTTCTCCTCTCACCATCCCTCTCTCCTTCCCTTGATCATCCAACACTCCTATCACCTTCACCTCCCTTCCATCTCCCTCAACCTCCCCATTCCCAGCCTCCTCCATATTCTCCTTCAGCTCCAGCTCCTCCTCCTGCTTCTCCAGTTCGTCCATCTCATGCTGGAGCTGTTCTTTCCGCTCGGCTATCTTCCGGAGGTCTCCCGCCTGGATCCGTCCTTTCAAGCTCACAGATCTCTTGATGTGCTCAATGATGGTAAAGGGGTCTACATTCACATTGGATGCCTGGTGAGTGACAAAGAAATAATGGTCTTAAAGCTAATAACATGCAGTTGCAGAAAAACAATGATTTCATGAGAAAGTCTTTATATCATACAATAGGCTTATATATTTTGAAATATTTTGAAAACAGTAATATGCATTACGAGCTTAACCGAGGATTTATTTCATTTGGTTAGAAAGGGATTATGTCTTCATGAGGGATGCAGCTCTTCCTGCAAGCCACCCAAATTATTCTTAAGCAATCCGCCAGCATATAGCTGGCAGGTACAGATTAAACCAATGGCCACGCCCACCTTTGCACACACTGCACATTACTTGAAGATATGTGCATACATTTTACTATCAAAATAACTCACACTGCAAGGTCTCTTCAAGTTATTACTTATTTTGTATAAAATATAATCTGCTTTTTATTGCATGTTGGTATTTAGATTGACACAGGATGAATTTGTGTGGATTTATGGGTTCCATGCCTGAGAAAGACGAAGGAAGGGAAGGGAATGGCATGTGCTAAAGGGGAGGGAAAGGGGGGTAGATTGATATACGACTATGAATTGGTCTCCCACTGGTGTAAACAAAATGTGCAGTACAGCACACCTCCATGCATCAACCTCCATGTAAGCTACCAATCAAAAAAAATTACGCTGATGGGATCTATAACACACCCACCCTTGATGTCACCAAATCCAGAAGGGAAGCTTGCTAATGGGAACAACGTGGGGTTAACAGGAGTTGAAAACGTCTCAACGGCACAAATTATTATTATCTTCTTTTATAAACTTAAAGATTCAAGAGATATTTATCAAAAAGTTTTATATCCACAGTTCTCATAAAAATATTACATCTTGGAAATGTAATCAAACTTCCTTATAGAATATTCAGTGCAAAACAGAATATGTAGAATAGCATGAACTCACAACATGGAGGTGCCAAGGCTGAGTGGTCTAAAGCACCTGGCTAGAGACATGAAAGTTGGGGGTTTGATCCCGGCCAGCCACAGCACTTGTGCCCATGAACAAGGCATTTTACAAATGAACTGTGCTCTTTTATCCTTCATTCAAATGAATTGAAGTGCCAGGATGACAAATAAAAATGAAAATCCGTATTTCACTGTTCAAAATGAAATCTGAAACCAGAAATACTAAAAAAAATCATTTTGCCCAATTGATCGCTGGCCCAGCAGCCACTGTGCAGCACCAGATCGACGTTGAACAAAAATTTTAACATTTTCGAACAGACCAATGGACCAACAGACTATACAGACCAATAGGAAAAGTGATTGCTAGGTCTCTGCCAAACTTAGTTCAGGCGAGACAAAAAGTGAAAAATCAAACAAGCATAACAGATAAAAATGACATCAAAATCATATATGGAAATGAGAAAGTTATGACATTTTAATGTTTTGCTTATTTTTCACAAAACCATATAATGCACATCCCAGTGACATGAAAACGAGAGAGTCAGAGAGAGTCCCTTACTCAACATTTCTTTTGTTTTTAATTGTTTGAATTATACAATATTTCAAATTTTACAAATTCTAAAACACTTGACTGAACCATGAAATGTTAAAATAATGGTAATTTCAAATGTTCAGAAAGGAATAAAACTCAGTTTCATATGAAAATGAGAAAATTAGAATATGTCATATTTCGTATAATAAAATGCATAAGAAATAGTGAGTGGGTGAGGATGACATCAACAGTCCCCTCATCTGCATACCATTCAGGCTATGCATATTAACATTACTGTTTGTAAAACTTTAAAATTTAATTACTTTATATCATTAACTTTTTGTTAGGGTGGTCTTGTCCTTTAATAAAAAATAAACTTACAGCAAAAAGTTCCATAGCACTGATATCATTCCTTGGATTGTTAGGAGGCCCTCTACTGATGATTCTTGCCACAGCCGGTATCTCCTCTGGCTTTGGTGTACCATATGGTTCCTGGAATAGGAGAAGGTAGAAAAACAAAAGTGAAAGAAACACTAAAAGCAATTAAAATATCCAAGTCATAAGCAAAGGGAAAAATGAAGAGCAAAAGGGATGAAATTATAGAAACAGAGGGAGCCAGTACAAAAATGGAGAGAGTTTGGTTTGATAGAGATGATTACAGCAATAAAATTTGAAAGACGGCATTCAAAATAGTGATATTATTTGCAATTGTTTGAACTTATAGTTGTTTTTAAAGATTGAAAGAGAACTTCGAGAGATCTTATTTTCAGTCCCTGAAATGGCTCCCATATTGACATATATATAAATATTTACAAATCATATTTTCCTCAGGACAAGTCCTAAGTTCTCAATGAATAAGATAAACCTGTAAGCAGCACAGAATAATTTGCCCCCTAAACAATGAAAGGGTCCCTGAAAATTGCTTTAAAAACAGATGGATTGTCAACTATACACAGTTTAAATTTATGCCTTCTCCTTTTCCAGACCAAGTATACAACTAACATTCAAAATATTCAACCAGTGAGTTATGTGACCTCTGACCTTTGATCTTGTGACCCTAAAATCAACTCAGATCATCCTACTCACATATGCATACATGTCAAGGATTAAGAAGCAAGGTAGACAAATTTGACCTCTGACCTCATGACCCCAAAATCTACTCAAACCATAGTCCCTCCCAATTTGAAACAACAAAGTATTCGACCTATGTAACCTTTGACCTGTGATACCTCAAATAAGAATGATTGGACCATTGTCACATACAAAAACATAGACCAAGATTGAAAAATAATTCCTTAGTTATTGCCAGAATGAAACTATGTCTGACAGCTGGACGGCCCTAAGACATAGGGGCAGGGCAAAAAAAGGATTCTGGAAAGAACAGATGTCGGAAAAATAACCCCAAAACTCCATACAAGACTGGTAATGAAGGAAATGTGATAGAAATAACTTGACAATTCTAAGAATACAATCAAAGGCTAAATGCAAATTTACATACTTACAAGTTTGGGTAAAAACACAGCAAGACTCCATGCATATAAATGAAGATCATCAATAAATGCCCTTATTGTATAGAAAAGTAACCTGCAAACAAACAAAATCAAAGAATATACAAAGGAAGTTACAATATTTCAAATATCTAATGAATATATGTTCTCATAGGTATACTAATCAATTTTACTATAGGTGAAATTAACATAGCATCCAGGGTAGCATAAGCACCCTTTGGTGCGATATTGATCCTATCGTTCAGGTCCTTTGTATATTACCTAAAGCTGTCAGTTCACTGATAAATGATGAGCATTCATGCTGAAGCATCACTTGCTTAACTCTTAACACGCTGAATTGGTTTTGGAGGGATGACAATTGTTTCAATGGTATTTTCTTTAATTCAATTTCCATATTGCACCATTGATACTTTGAATAGATTTTATTCAAGAACTATTGCCTTTTATAAGCTTATCTAATCTGAAGTTAGGGAAAATACTAATTAATACGATTGTTGAATTTAATTGTACGAATGTGCAAAATTGCAACATCAGTGTGCAAAGGGTTAAATAGAATGACCAAGCTTAACCATTTGCTAATTTTTTCTTCACATTTAATCAATCAATTTTACCCAATTTTTTTGTTTAAACCCTTTCTGTGTTTTGTCAAATAAAAATATCCAAAGAGAACACTGCATATGCACACACTTCCAACAATACAGAATTGGACTAGATTCTCAGTCAAAGAATGCTTTAAAAATTCCGGAGGGGGGTTAAATCATGGTTTCAAATTGACCTTCGTATAAATTGTAAATCTCTCCATATCTGGGCTCTGTAAATAGGCTGTGAGGAAATCAGTGTTTTCAAAGAAATACCATATAACAACACATAAAACTGAAACTTTAGAAATTGGTATTTTGCATGATACCACCAGTATTCTTCTCATTTGATTTATAAGTAATAAATATGGAGAATCCATACTACTTAGCAGCTCTGAAATATGCATAAAGAACATTGCATAAGCACACACTTCAAGAATACAGATTGGACTGGATTCTCGGTCAGAGAATGCTTTGAAATCTAGGTTTCAACTAGACCTTTGTATTGTGAATTCATGTCATTGGGCCTCTAACCTGATAAAATCCTGACCGGCGATTGGACTGATAATCATGACTTCATAGTCTTTCTTCGGTGTGAGGTAGGCCATAGCTGTAGCATCTCCAAACATGGCAGTGAGACCAAGAGCATTGTGAACCTGAGATAGGAAACCCATTGAAAATAATAACCATGTACTAGAATTGGTACTTTCAGAGCATAGACCAGGTGAAGCCTGGCTTAAAATAACTTGGCAAAAGGTAGTGTGTATGTGTGCCAGAGGTTGTGGAACCAGGGGGTGGAGAGTGCAGGGGGAGGCTTTAACACCCCCCCCCCACTTATTTTTTACCAAATCCGAGAACAAAAATGTAAAAACTACCATCTGATTGTGAATTTTTGTATGGTCAGCCCCCCCCCCCCCTTCAAAATCATCCCAAAGCCCTTGTGTGTAATTGAGTTTAAAAGATACAATGGATCAATCCGATATGATTATTTACATCTGGGGCAGACCTCCAAAAGAAGATGAGACCAGGGCATGAACAGGCACACACCACAAAGTTATTGTACAGGGAGCAGGAATCTTTTTCTCAGTGCCCCTTTTCTTAAGTTCCTGCATTAACAGCATAAGAGACTGGCCCCTTGAAAATTACCGGAGTGGCCAGTCCATTGTCAGTTGAACAATTCCCCACTATGCTATCTCAAAGCCGGTACATTTGTATATTTTGTTCAATGTAATACATTATGAGTCACTCAGAGCCCGTTGCTGAAAGAGATGCTTTTGAACATGGTTTAGACAATTCTGCGCAAGTCTAAAATCTACTCTTTTAATTAGGTTGAAAATTAAACTGCACTTGATTTTTGGACTTACATTTGATTGCAAACTCTTTCTCTCTACTTCTCTCGATTAAAATTAAATGAATATGAATTTTAAGTTTACCTGAATTAAATCAGCAAAATAGTTTTGTCCATCATTTTTTATACTGTACTCCAGTGCTGAGAGCTTAATGTGTTCCATCAAACCTTTCAGAATAAGAGAGAAAGAATGAATCTATAAAATGTGATATAAAACAAAATACTTGCTAAATACCTTTATATCCAACCATTGCCAGTGGTTATAGGGACTGGTGTAACATTTTTAATTTTTGTATTTTGTACAGGAGCCTATGGGAGACAGTTGTCTCATCCCCCCCCCCCCCATGGACTAAAAATATCACATGTAGCCAATGGAAAACTGGATCATGGGTAACTGAATCTAAACACCACCAATTCATTTTTTTGCCCCCTGCCGTATTAACAGATTATAAAAGCTTGTTACTACCCCCTACCTCTGTCTCTTTGTTCTCCTCTTCTCCTCCCACTACCTATTTATTCTTCTCCTTTTCCAATCCCCCTTTTTCCCTCCTCCTTTGCTCTTTTTCCTCTCTTATTTCCTTTTTTCTTCACCCTTTTCAGTGTTTTTACATCTAACAGAGTTAGTAATAATGAAGTTCCAGAAAGAACTAGGCCCACATTCACAATACAATCATTAGTTAGCTGTGAACTAAATTGGATACTGTACAAACTTAGTTGATATGTAGGCTTATCAAGGTTCTGTGGACGTGTACTGGAGTTTAAAGGGAGAATGGTATTCAAGATGGAGATCAGGGGGCGTTTCATGAAAGGACTTGTCGGACATTTTATCTGACAAGTACCAGTTTATCCGACAGTTACCATAGGAACAGTGCCTCTCAGCTAATCAGAATCAAGGAAAGATGTCAGATCTGACAACTTGTCGGATGAAAATATTGATGAAACGCTCCCAGGTATAAACTGAATTAAATGGGTCACACCATACGCCTTCTTGTGATAATCCGTAAAAGTAAAGAATCTTTACCATAATGTCTCTCTGAGCTAACACTGGCCTGAGCATGGGGATGTATCTGACTAGCACTGGCTTTAGGTAGAGTATCCCACATGAGCTGTGGGTATTCATACTGCTTATCAGTTGAGTGAACCTTCAAGAACCTAAAAAAATCAAAATGATTCAGGTGGGTGAATATCTCCAACTGTAGATATGTGTCATATCAGGTAAAGATGTTATGATCAATCTTGACTCTACTAAATTTGATGGGTCCTACAAATCAAGCTCAAATTGTGATAGGAAGTTTAGGCTATGATTTACACAAACACACACACATAGATAATTATCAGATTTTACAAACTTAACCTGATTAAAAAACAGGACATGAGGTAATCTTCAAAAAGCATTGTCCCTTGGTGATACAGGCAACCCAATTCTTTTTCCTGTCACCTGTCTAAACTTGTTGTTTATACACTATTTCTCTGTTTTCACTATCATCTTTGAATAAAATGTGATCATGTGATGCTAAAATAGATTGAAATAAATGATAATTTGTACTTGGGATACAAGCTTGAAACATCACAACCGGTAACTTGGCCCACGTCAAATCCCTTAGAACCACAGAAATCTATTTGGCTTTACTATTAACAGATGGTCAATAACACATAAGTTGCATAATCTGATCTAGAATACTGCTCCAAAATTTTTATAATTTAACTTTATTGTTACTTATATTGTATTTTGGATATTTAATATTATTATTGTATATCACTGTATCAAACAGTAATATAATAATGCATTGTGATTGTAATGTGTAATGTATTGTGATTTACCATTGTTGTATGCTCTTATAATGTTATTATAACCTGCTGGCTAACCTAATGGGTTGTTGGGTCTGGTTCTTTGTTCTACGTGATCTTTAATAATGACACAATGTACTACTACTACTAGGTTTACTAATGCAGAGTTTTATATCATTACCATTTCATGGCGACATCAAACATGTCAAGGAACTGTTCCTCAGAGAACTTGAAAGGATGATGGTTCTTGAGTATAATGAGAGCATGGTATGCATCGTACTTGAAGGTATTGGAAGCGGTTACTGCATGCTCAGATTCAATGCGACCAAATGTGTCTTCAGCGGTCTTACTGTGTGAATGAGAGAGTAATCTTTAACAGTGAGGTATTTCATGGCAAAGCGGTTACATATCCTGTTTAACTATGATCTTGATCATATCATAGGAATCAATTTCTAAGATTTTTTTCACAAACAGTGGCAATAGATGGTTAAGTTTAGACTTGATTAGCTTAAAATGTTTCGCAGTGTTGTAATGTATCCAAATACAATGGTTCGAATATCCACCAAAGATATGCTCTTACAGTTTGATCACCAAAAATGCTGATAAGTCACACAATCTGAGATTAGAGTCTCATTTTGCTATCAAGACTTCATTCACTGGAATATTACAATGTTCAATTTAGGACAATAGAATTAATTGAACGCATCAGTGTTGAGGACAAGTAACATCCGACAGAAAGGAGGGTAGAAAAGACTCAATGTATGCATGAATGTATATCAAATGACAGAGTCTGATTTTGATGCAAGTTAGAGAAGAGTCAAGGTTGTGTTATAGTCAATGTACTTAAATGTATACCATATTCCTTAAAATCTTCCCACTTCTAGGCTCTGTAAATGGGCTGTCACACCTCAACACTTCAGCCAACATATGCCAACATAGGTTGGCAATGACAAATTTGTTTTTTTTTATCCCATTTCTTAACATCAAGAATAGCCTTCAGTAAACAAAAATAAAAAAATCTAATATGAAGAATCTGAATTTATATTTTTTGAGTCAATAACAAAACGCAATTTTTTTAATATCAGGATATGGGATTAAGGAGAAAACGACTGGCCAAATGTACAGTATGTCAGCACTGTCTTAACTGTCAAGATGTGACAGCCACCACAAACCTTATGATTGGTCTGCAACCCGATTTCGGGATTAAACTTAAAGGACAAGTCCACCCCAACAAAAACTTGTATTGAAAAAAATAGAAAAATTCAATGAGCATAGCACTGAAAATTTCATCAAAATCGGATGTAAAAGAAGAAAGTTACGACATTTTTGTCTCACCTGCATAGCAGAGTGAGACTCTAAGCGCCGCTTTTTCCGACGGCGGCGTCAACATCAAATCTTAACTTAAGGTTAAGTTTTTGAAATGACATCATAACTTATAAAGTATATGGACCTAATTCATGAAACTTGGCCATAAGGTTAATCAAGTATTACTGAACATCCTATTTGAGTTTCATGTTACATGACCAAGGTCAAAGGTTATTTAGGGTCAATGACTTTTGGCCGATTTGGGGGTATCTGTTGAATTACAATCAAAACTTTAAAAGTTTTTGGATCTGATTCATGAAACTAGGACATAATAGTAATCAAGTATCACTGAACATCCTGTGCAAGTTTCAGGTCACATGATCAAGGTCAAAGGTCATTTAGAGTCAATGATCTTAGACCATGTAGGGGGAATCAACATCAAAATCTTAACCTGAGGTTAAGTTTTTGAAATGTCATCATAACTTAGAAAATATATGGACCTAGTTCATTAAACTTAGACATAAGGCTAATCAAGTATCACCAAACATCCTGCGTGAGTTTCACATCACATGACCAAGGTCAAAGTTCATTTAGGGTCAATGAACTTGGCTGATTTGGGGGTATCTGTTAAATTACAATCAAAACTTAAAAGTTTTTGGATCTGATTCATGAAACTTGGACATAATAGTAATCAAGTATCACTGAATATCCTGTGCAAGTTTCAGGTCACATGATCAAGGTCAAAGGTCATCTAGGGTCAATAAACTTTGGCCGAAGTGGGGTATTTGTTGAATTACCATCATAACTTTGAAAGTATGTTGGTCTAGTTCATAAAACTTGGACATAAGAGTAATCAAGTATCACTGAACATTCTGTGCGCATTTTAGGTCACATGACCAAGGTCAAAGGTCAATGAACTTTGGCCATAATGGGGGTATCTGTTGAATTACCATCCTATCTCTGTAAGTGTATTGGTCTAGTTCATAAAACGTGGAAATAAGAGTAACCAAGTATCACTGAACATCTTGTGCGAGTTATAGTAGTTTTCAAAGTCAGCACTGCTGCTATGTTGAATCGCATGATGCAGGTGAGACGGCCAGAGGCATTCCACTTGTTACTCCAAAAAATAGCTTGCAATCATCCAAACTTGTTATTAGTATTCTTTCGGTTAATTTGAACCTCAAATAAAAAGATACTTTTCGTTTACATTTTCAGAAAAGAAACAAACTGTGATTTGTTCCAAATCGGATTGTGTACCAGTCGCAAGGTGTGCTGTGGCTTTTAAGGATAATTGCCAGACTGGTAATGATTTCATATAGAATCCATTCAAATGACCATCCAAGTGTCTGTTTCTATTATTAACTTTAAAAAAATATGTGTCAAAGTATTCTGGAAGAAATTGTGTAATTGCTGAGAAATTAGAAAACCATGCATGAAAGTTGAGTTAGTTAATGAAACAGTACTAAATCTAGATTTGCAATGATATAGGCCTAATAACAAACTTGGTTAGTTTGTACTGCAATTCTACTATTATTTGTCTTTTTTCATCTGTAATTATAAAATCAATTGTATGATTGGGCACAGGTAAACCAAACCGGCCAAGCTAAGGAAAAACAAAAATCATGAAACCTGATGAGAATAGTTACATACATTTCAGCTGCTAAAATGTGATTAATCAAACTTTTAAGCTTGAATTTACACAAGGTCCACAAAAAAATCTGACAACTTGAGCTTACAATTTGAAATCGCAGAAATCACAGTTCTGAGTGCTGCCAATAAGTTCTTCAATGTAACGGTCTACATCTTCCCCTAGATCAGAAACTCCAGGTCTCTTGGCACGCAGAGGGTTGAAGACAGAACTCTCATGGGTGTATCGATTGAAGATAGTTGTAATGTACTGGAAGAAAGAAAATATTGTGGAGTGTTGATAATAGATAGATTGAACAAACTATTGAAGACAATACATTTACCAAATTGATGTATCCATAAATAATATCGTCATACAGGTGGAGTGCACTCAAATTATTTTTTGAAAGGGGCGCCTCACAAAACCCTGAAAGAGGGGGTCTATGGAATTATGATCTAACTGGCAGAGTGAAAAGCAGAGTCTACTAATATAGGGAATGTAGGCAGAGTAAAAACATGGGGTCTTGATGAGATATGCGTTGATCTACATGTAATGTGTGCTATGTATACAAAACACACAGGGTTTTATTTCCGTAGGGACCCTTCTTAGCTTATCTATATCTTTTGGCAAGTCACATGTGCGCTGGATCGCTGGTACCGACTGTATGCGGCCACTGGTCTGACTGAAAAAGACTAGCCCCATTTTTACTGCCAATATGATCATGAGACAGAGATTTACAAACAAACCTGAAGCTTGATTTCCTTGAGAAGTTCCTTGTTGTTACCTAACCACTTCAAGACCCTGGTCTGGAAGGTCTCAGGGATCAAAACATATAAGCTGACCTACTGATAACGGTATCTAAGTGGTAATGAAACAGAGTTTTACCACTGACTAACAAACCTGCAGCTTGATTTTTTTGGGGAGCTCCTCATCATTACCTAACCACTTGAAGACATTGGTCTAGAATGTCCCAGGAATCACATTACCTGTCCTGATACTGATAACAATATAAAGGTTGTAATGAGATAGAGGTTTACACACAAACCTGAAGCTTTACTTCCTTGAGAAGCTCCTCGTCATTGCCCAACCACTTTAAGACCTTGGTCTGGAATGTCTCTGGGATCACAACATGGCCTGACCTCCTACTGATACTGTACATAGTGGTGAATTTTTGGAAGGCCTTTCTGAATACAGGAGGATAGAGAAAAGAGGATAAAGAATATAAAAAAAAACAATTTAGTAGTTACAAAAGTTCCTGTTTCAATACAACTTTATTCATTCATTAAGTCTTTTTATGAACAGGGTAGCTTTGTCAGTAGTTTGAAAATACTGTTAGTGTTACTACAAGGAGGCCCTGTTTAACAAACAGTACATTGTAAAGCAAAACACATTTCAATCAAAATAAAAACTAAATTTAAATCATAATTCACAAATTCAGGATAACAACTATGCATTAGAAAATTAACTGTCTTGTGAGAAAAATAATATATGTATCATGGGCCCCATTACTTTTGTACATATTTCACTTGAATTGTCTCTATCAAGTCTATGGATAGATCTAGGCCCGTAGCACAAAAGTTAGCAATGAATCGCTCAATGGAATGGCCTAGATCCATGTCATCATTGCATGAGCATTTCGATCAGAAGACTGGGAACCAATCAGAACTATTCTTTGAAATTAGCGATTAAATGCTAACCTTTGTTACAAGGCACAGGTGTTCTTGTTACAAGAGGAAATGTAATACAAGTTCACACAATATAGGCCTATCATGGACAAAGGGTTTTTTTACAATTAGAATGAGCAAAGAGAGAGATTTTGTGGGGTATATATTTTCACTGTCAAAAGGAGAGAGTTTTTCATGTGTGACATCAAACACCGTAGTCTCATTGTCAATGGGAATGGGATGATCACTGTGGCATTAGTGATCAACATTCAAATCTGATGCCCATTTAAGAGTCATGTTTGTATTTTACAAAACTCTCTTTTTTGTTTCATTGATTTTATTCTTTGATTTTTCTGTTTTCACAGAACTTGTTGCAATGGCTTCATCTCCTGTTAAACAAATAAGAGATTATCTTACACACAGTCAGGATGCAGAGCGATTTGCCATCTCCCTATGGTATCTTCTAGAGTTGAAATACTCAATTTCTCATCAATCTTTCCAAAGCATTGTGCTTCATACCATTCCTGAAGAATAAACAAGAGAGAATGTTACTTCTATTTTATGGGACAAAGGAAGAAATTGAAAAAAAATCTTTTCAAGCAGAGCCCACATATCATACAAAATACATCAAATGAAAAAATAATAATTCTATATCCTGTAGGTCTACCCTTGAAACTGCATCCGTACCTTTGGTTCAATGGCATACATTCTTCAAGGAGAAAATTCACTATGAATCTAACCTTAATCCTATTTGAGTTACAACACAATGGAAATGTCAAAATTATTGTGTGTTTTTTCTCACAACAGTGGCAAAATTTTCACTAATTATGCTTTAATCAATTTCTAATGAGAAAAAATAGGGGGCACAGCAGAGGGAAATAGGTGCCAAGATGAAGCCAAATAAATGATAGGAGATGGCTCTGCAGCTCATCAAATAAGGCTTCAAATTCATGAAATGCCGCAAATTGGTTTAAAAATTAATGTCCATTCAATTCAGTGATGGTGTGCCTGGAAACATTTTTTTTTCTATTTCATTTTGCCTTTTTTTAATGAACCAGAGAAGGTCACCATATTTTGCTTGATAAGAGTCATGGTCAAGAAGGCCAAAATCTACCTAAATAAGCACAAACTGTGAAGATGTAGTAAATGTAAGCAAACTGTATTTCTGTGAATGACTATGAATTTATAATGGGTTATAACTATGAGAAGAAATAAAACATTTCGACAGGCATGTTTAAATCTAGATTTAGTAAACTAATAGAAATAAATATAATATCATAATAATTATATCAACATAAAAAACTATATACTTAGTGGAGAGGGATACTGTAGATTTCACCATCAGAATAGCGATAGTTAGTAGATCTAGATAATAAACAGGAAAAATGAGTCAATCTATTTGTCAGTACTAGGCCTATAATACAAATACAAATGACAAAATAAGAAGTCAAAGTGATTCTTTTTCAATGACTTTATTTGAAACAGACAAGGAGAACATCATAATGTGATATAGACTATACAAGCACGGTTTATTATTCAAAGATCAAACACACTTTCATATTCAAATCAAAACAATTACAGAAGTACTAGTAGTATTATACAATTATTCAATACATGAAGCTGTAGTATTTATTTAAAGGCATATTATGAACCATCATCCTTATAACTCCATCTCAAGTCCTCAACTTGTCATATTTGACCAGGTTCATTACTCATAATTCAACATTCTGAGAAGTGTATAGATAGGCCCACTGAAATAACAACACACTAATTTACTACCCCGGTACTCAATACATTCGTACAAGGAGTGGGCCTACCTTCCTATCAAAATCATTTTAGTTTCTCTTCACAAATAATATTACAGGCTAGTTTTTTTGATAAAACAAATGTAGTCAAAGATAGACCAAATAATAGCTTCAGTCTCTCTTGGTTCTTCCCTGAAACTACATTGGCTACATTCACCAGTGTGCACTCAGTAATTCCTGTCATTCCTAGAGTCACACACTGGTGAGTTCTGACATTGTTTAAACAATGTCAGAAATCATAACGATAAATCCCAAGAATATATCCTGTTGAGGAGAGAAAAAGAGAGACAACAGGCAGTGTTGGTCAGTTCATTTACTTTGTTACCCCATGTTAACGACAAAATCGGTTAGTAAATATTCATATGCTGCATTCTGATTTGAATAGTAGAGGTATGGTTGGAACTACCCCTTATTGACCACCTAATCTTTTAAGCATCGTATCTGCAAAAATATTCATCAATTTTACCCAGTTTTCGTCTCATTTGTGCAGAAAATTGAGCAGATCAGATTCCCATGTTTTGCTTCGTGACTCCGATTCAATCCGCGTATATATCGACGAACAACAAATACGACGATTTTACATTTGCTAATTTGCACCCGTCTTTTTAAACCGACCACCCGCGATACACTAAGTTTACGGCCGATTCTTGTCGCGGTGGCGAAATATTTTTACTCTTCCAAAGCAGTTCTATGATGTCAACATGCTAACTGATCGCCTCACTACTTCCACTGCGAGCTCCGGCACATGATTCGACGATTGAAGACGGATATTTGTTCTAAAGCCGTTTCCTATCGAATTTCTTAGTTTTTCAGCGGGGTTTGTTCAATACAATTTTGATTAATTCTACTAAATTTTTACTTTTGGTTGCTTCTTTTTTTCTTGTAAAAATCGATTCTTACCGTTTCTATGGACTCTGCGCCTACTCTCCCGCGCATCTCGTTTGTATTACGCAATAATTTTAACGCGGGTAAGGTAGTCGGTTTCAAAAGAGGTGGTCGATATGTGGTAGTCTCACCATACATGTATGATGTAGTATATCAAAAAAAAAGAAAATTCTACTGACGATAGATCTCAAATTCAAATTTTATTGAACTTTTTTTACAACTTGGGACTCTTGTTGGAATGTAGGCAGTAGATATAGATCTATAATGTATAACAGTGACAGATTCAGATGTGCTTGACCTCAATACTATTTGTCAATGAAGTTTAATGTCGAAAACTTGAATGACAAGGCCGACTGGAAATCATTGTATGATTGTTGTTAATGTTAGACCTTACTCCTAATGACAATGTGTAAATTTCTGTTAGGCCCTATTGAAATAATTTTGTTCCCTGGCTTGAATTTTTTCTTCTTTGTAGAGTAGGTCTGTTACTCGTACTTGGTAGTGAAGCTGCAATCACAACCAAAACAAGTTCTCATCGATTTTCTTTCACCTTGCGCCTGCGGCCCACCCATTGAGAATGATGTACCGTATTGCTTACTGAGAAATTGAATCAAGGACGGAGCTTCTTACCGATTCTTGAGGTAATTTGAGAGAAAATCTTACAGGATGTGCAGCTTTGCGAGGAAGGGTATCGTATGAAAAGGTGAGAAGCAAAAGCCGAATCCATCCATAACATGTGGCAAGTAATAAAGTAATTCCTATAAGGCAGAATCGCTTGTTCATTCGTGACCCGGCCATTTTCATGATCCCGTAGCTGTTACACTCGCTGCGCTAGCGCTGGCCCTGCATGCGCTTATGCCTAGCCTGGGAGGCCCAGGGGCCCCGGGCGCTGGACGATGCTGTTTTACGTAATTCGCTTTGCCGAGCCATATCCGACCGCCGCTCTAGGACTCTCGTTCAGCTCAGCCTTCCAAAACACATGGTCCTCGATCGACCACGCCCACTTCTACTGAAGATAAAAACATGTTTTGTTTCCGATAAAAACAAAATTTACTGTACAGGGGCCACGGAACGGTTTTCAAAGTGGGGGGCTGATCATGCAAAAAAATCACAATCATATGGTCATTTTTACGTTTTTTACACGGTTTTGGAAAAAGTGGGGAGCTGAAGCCCCACCCCCCTGCTTCCGCGGCCCCTGCTGTATGGCCACTTTTTCTATGCAAATAGCCCAAAATAGCGCTTTCTCTTTTTAAATTGATAAAATCTGAAATGAACACTAAAAATCCTGCAATGGAATGCCTCAAAACAATTGTTCACAAGGCATTTATTGTTCTCTATATATTTTTTTGGGGTATGTATATTGCAAAAAGTTCAAAAGGTAAATTATATGCCCTTTATTATGTCATAATTTTAAATTCAATATTCGTTACTTAATGTTGTCAGCATGGGGAGAGCAAGCAAGATAAAACGTCATGTTCAATATTTTCTTAAGTTCTGTGTATATGATTCTTGAAAAAAAATCAATTCTCAAAATTCTCTTTTGCATATCTAAGAAAAACAAAAAACAGCACCTTTATAATTGAAAATCCTGATGAACAGAAGTTTAAGCTTGCACACCAAAAATGTATCCTCAATCGAAATTCTCTTAACTCTTTGCATAATGGCATGATTGATATATACTACGATATGAAAATATTACTATGAGATGATAGATAATAATTTCCATTTACCATCATTTCCATGCCCAAGTTATTTTTTTAGATTAAGGAACCGAAAAAATACTTCTCATTCCATTGTCTTCAGACTGAATATCTGATACATAGCCAAGTCTGACTTTGTGAAATAGAATACCTTGAAAAGATGGTTATCACATCATACAATTTAGGAATTCATTTTTCATAAGAATATGTTTATTCCATGGCAAGCATTCCTTGATTTATAATACTCCAATACCACAGACTTGCTCCCCCCCCAAAAAAAAATAGATAGATGGCAAATGACAAAACACCCTGGAAAGGTTTCCACAAATCATTTCCTCTCCACCAAAAAAAATCTAACATAGAAGAGGACAGAGAAAGTAAATGAACTAGGGACTATGAAGATTCCCCTGGACACATACACATAATTAACACACTGGCAATTGTATAATGATAAATACAAATAACAACATCATGATCCTCTTCATGCCAATTCAAATTCATCACATTCGTATAAAAATAGAATGTCACCATAATCATTTTGAATAACACAAAAAATATTGTTCATAACAAAAAAGAAAGAAAGCAAGCACAACATTCAGTTCTTGTCATTCTGTTTTTTAATACTTTTTTGCATCAGACAGCATTTCAACATGTAACATAGAAATTCTTTTCACTCCTCATAAGAAGATCTCTTAATATAACATCTCAACAAAAATTGAAACATTCAAAATGATGCAACGGAAGAAAAGGAAGCATTGAAAAAATCAAAATAATGAAAAAAAAAGAGAGAGGATGAAGGGAAGCATTAGAATAGACACTATACCTTCTTGAGTGTTTGCATCTCAGATGTTTAACAATCAAAGACAGAAAAGCATAGACACAAACATACATCTAGAAATTTATAGCACAGGAGACCAACTGTGCTTCTTGTGGCTATAAAATTCATGAATAATGTCCATATTCATGTTTTCATTTCCTTCACACAAACTATGAGAGTAAACCTATCCAGTTGATGCCTAGAGAGTGAGTACTAAATTGTGATGTTTATACCAGGATAAAAAAATCAAAGCAAAATACCACAATAAATGTAGAGCCATGTTTATCTAGTTTACTAGGACCCTGTAAGGGAAGGGGCATATGGAAATAACTGAACATTTCTTTGTGAGAAGGCAAGATCACATAACAGAATATGAAATGTTTAGTTTGACTTGACTTTCCAAAGGAAAAGCATCGCTCTGCATTGGAACATTTTCATAATTTATTTTAAAGCACGAACCTATATAGTACTATTTCAATTTGTGTGAATTTGTGTATCTCATTAGTCCCTAAGAAACGCTCATCTTACTGATTTTTATTCATGAATCATGATGTCACTTTAAATGTCTACTTACAGATTTCCTACAATGAATACTGATGACTATGTGTGATTTAGAACAGAGAATGAACCTGATCAATGTGTATTAAACTTGATGCTTAATGACACCTGTGGAAGTATGATGTTACAGTTTCAAAATTATCTTTGGTATTAATGGCTTACATTATACATTACCATACAAATAGACGAACTGCTTGCTTTCCAACATTCATATCCACAACAATATCAGAATTCTTATGGAGTGCTGCAAGAAACTAGAAATCAATTTTTAAGGCATCCAAATCAATTTTAAGTATTGAAATAAAGTTTCCAATTTGCAATTGATTGCTGGTCTGTTTCTTGTAACTGTAACAGCAAGTATAAAGTGGTTTGCTTGAGTTAATTTGATTTATCACTTGGAGATTGGAACTGAAATTTGCAATTGATTGCAAATATTTTCCTGCAACACCCCCTAGACTTTGAAGAACCAGAGTTGCAGTAACTTTTAGGACCTTTCATACCATTCTGAATCTTGGTGGTATCATTTTCTCAAGTGTTGTGACTTTTAAACAAACACAAGCTTCACTTCTAGAAAAATGAATGCAATAGATAATGAAATAAACCTTTTAAAAAGAAAAATAGATACAAAGTACTTGTTTTCATGATTGTATGTCTTGGATATGGCTCAAACAAATTAGAGTCAATTTCCATATTAAGAAATATGTTTAAGACAGATTCAATGAAACACCAGATGCTGTCAGAATTTATAACCAATAATTATATAAAACCAATGTAAAGATCATATCATCATTATTACCCAGATAAAATTGTTGACTTGTAAATTTGCATATTATGAGCATTATGTCAAATACATGCCATTAAGTCTAAACTCTGACAAGCTAATTCAGCTGGAAGTATGGAACTAAGGAAGTTTTCACTCATATCTCAAAAATTTCTATTAAACTTGCCACTGTTCAAAACTGAAGGTGTTTACTATCTGTAACATTGAGACAGACAAGGTACATCTTGTATTCATTACATGTGCAAGTAACACCCTCACTTAATTAAACATATTAAAAAAGACTTCAGTAAATATTACTCTCTGTTCTCATACTAGACAGCTTGGGTTAATCACATTCACTGAACATTTCCGTTTGCCTGCACATCATAGATAATCACTATAATATTTGTAAAGTCATGTGCACTTGTGGCAATCAACAAGATATTTAAATACCCCCTCAGTTTTTTAAATCTTCAAGATTTTAAAACATTTTAAAGTGCACTATTACATAAAATACCAAGTGTCATGTGCAATGTGGTACTTGTAGATGAATTCCTAATTTCAATCAATTTTTGCACATTAACAGTGTCATTGGTGAAAAGACTAATGTGAAATAGGCAAGTGACAGCATCATTCAACAGATAGCCTAGAGTCCTCGTTTCCAGCTTGAGATATCAAAGTGAAATATCAAATATATTTTAGGTGCGCTGTAATACAACCCGAAATTAAAAATCTTCAGTTGGTAGCAAATAAAGGAAATTCATTCAAGAACAAGAAAACTGACTGTACTGGCAAGAAGTGTTGCAAACTGTCACAACATAAATATATCTAATATTTTGACCGGTGCTTGTGTGTGTGTTACATCCATCTTATAACCAAAGACACAAAAAGTTACATTCTAAATAAACATTCAACTCAACAATGATTTCAAGCTATGGTTTGGCTATGCAAAAAATACAACAAAATCGTAATGCTTTCATTATTTTCTGGACTCCTGGGCACTGTAACACAAAATTTCTTGATAGGGACTAATTACATAGTTGATTTGTAATATTGATATTTGCATGTGATCAATTAAAGAGCCCATTGATCAACCATTGGGATATGTGTCACAGAGCCCTAGTGTCATGTTTTTATGTCCAAGAATATTACTGTTCTAATAATTCACAGGATATAATGTTAAGCTTTGAGGCCACTGCACACCTTATGATTGGCCTGAGGCTCGAATTGTAAATAAAAAGTTAAAACAATTTATGAGAAGACTAAATCATGGAACAAACTTGTTTGTAGTTTTGAATCATCAAATGAATAATCAAATGAAAATGTATTAGTTTCCTCAGCTCTGAATCGCAAAATTAATAATCAAATGAAAATTTATGGCTATTTCAATCCTCTTCATAGTTATTACAAGGAATTTAATTCAGAATCGTAAGGATATCACAACAATCCTACGATTAGCTATGACTGTTAGCCAGTTTAGCCATTACTGCAAACTTAAGACTTTCAATTATTGAACATTTTGATAGAAGCATTCTGAACCTCAAATAAGATAAGTTTGTCCGATTATATTATTATAAAATATTCAAAATGCTGGGGTTTTTTTTCAAAATCGGGTCGTAGACCTGTCAAAAGGTGAGCAGTGGCCTTTAGTGACATTTCGTAATGCTGCCCATGGCTATAAATTGAATTTTTAAAATGATTCCTGTTGAAATAAAATCTTTTTTACAAAATGAGATAACAAGATGCTGCAATTACAATGTACCAACTCCTCTCTTTCTCGTAACTTGTAGTGAAAATATAAATAATAATGACAGACTCCAGGACTGACAATAGATGTGTTGGATGTAAAGGGAACAAAAAAATAAGTACTGTTATACCCTGTCCTGCAGTGTTATAAATTGTAAATAACATAAAAACGAAACAGCTTTTCCTTATCAGAGAAATGCTTCTTGTACATGTAAATTTCAGTTTAATCGTTTTAAACATGGTTTGGGCTCAATCAGACTTTCCTACAGGAAACTTTTAACATGAGAGGTAAAGAAATCTAAATGACAGAACTCCCAACCAATGTACCTGGAAAATAAGGGTGTTCTTGATTGAAATATAGTGTGGTAAAGTCACCAAGAAAAATAGGAAAATCATATCAAAACAATGGTAAAAATTTGATATTCTTCCCCCCACATTATTCATTTTTTGGAAATTTCCCAGTCTTTAAGATTTTCTTCTTTAAGATAATCAGATGTAACATGAGATCAGTTGTAGCTAAAAGGAAACTGACACAAAATAAAAAAAAAAGTGAGGATAAGTCAAGAGTCATCTGTTGAGTAAGAAAAATAATACAAAAACTTCATACAGCTGCAAAACTGAGCTGTACAAGTCATTTCATGAAGTATCATGTATTGTAAAATTATTCACCTGTACTTGTGAGCACCAACTGATGAATGAGAGACCTCAAAGTACTAACCCAAACCTAAAGATTAGAATTTGGGGTTCAATAATACAGGGGTGTTTGAGGACAGGAAGTATGTATATGAACTACTTTGGCTCTCCTTTGCTAGACGAAAATTCTTGTCAAAATCTAGTTGAGATCTATTGGCAAATGTGTCCATTCATTACTTCCGGACTGGTGGTAGCCAATCATGAGCGCTTTATCTCTGATTGGACAAAAGCGCTTGCTACGTTGCCACTAGGGTATACATCAAGCACTGCACTTAACTGGGCCGAGTGTCCTTTCTCGTTAGCAAATTTAACCCTGGACTATCTCACTTAGCACTGCAATTGCTCAAGTAATCCACTTATTTTGCAAGGCCAAATAATCCTGTACTATAAGTGGGGCTATCCCACTTTGCTAAAACACTGAGAAAAGAAAGTGGGCTAAGCTTAACCTGTAATATAGGAGGGGCTATATTGCCCCAACTCTAATACACGGTTAAAGAAAATGAGAAAAGCATATGTAGGAGCACACCTTGGGGTGGGGGACTCATGGTGGAGACACGGTCAGGGGAAAAATGGGAGGACCGGAGGGTGCTATTTTCCCACTTCTGTTCAAACCGTACTACACTTTCAAAAAAACTTGGAAAACTGGATGAATAATTTTTTTTCTGCAGGAAGAATATGGCAAGTCTCTTGAGAACAGACAAGGGGGTGTGCCTTTGTTGATATCTAAAGTCACCCCTCCTTTGAGATTTTTGCCTTAACTACTTTTCAAAACACTTGATATCAATCATATAAAAATATATATAAAATTCCTTCCTTTAGTCTTTCACCACAAAAATTAAATTCATATTGCAAATTGGGATAATCTTTGCATTTTACCAGTTGTGGAATATACTAATAACTGTTAACAAATATGAACTTGGTTTAAGCAGAAAAAAAATATGTGTAAAATATGAAAATTTCCCAGGACAAACATACAGGGACTGTTGTTGAGCAAGTTGTTTACAAACAACTTGGCAATGGAAACTGAAGTCTCTCTAAATTGGAGTAAAGAAGTTGTAATAAATCTAGGATGCCTAGAGGTGACAGACACATGGCAGAGCAATTTCTTGAATCTAAGGAGTGAAAAGAATTCATATGTTCACTTTCTAACAACCATTTTGCCCACTTTTCATAAGCTATTTTCAAACAACAAGCAAATACATTAAATAAGCCACAAGTTAAATGTCTGAATGCATGGTGCAGATAAGAATTCTGCAAATTATGTTTAGCCTACTCCTCAACATTTCCAATTCTCTTCTTTCGCTGAGCAGGTAAATAACTGATTCTCTTTCTCTCAAAAGCTCAGAGAAAACAGCCACAAGGTTCAATAGGTTTCACAGACACAGAAAACAGAAGAAAAAAACAGCGGAACTGGGAACAGCCATGTCCAACCATTTGAAAACGAACACAACATTGTATGACGTGAACAGAAAAATAAAACACAAACACTGATAGCACAGCTCATACAGTCCAACCGTCGCAGGCCACCGGTAAAAAGTGGTGGATTTTACGCAACTTTGTGTTGGTTGGTGAGAGAACTTAAGCCGGTAGAGGTGCAGATGATGACATCAAATAACTCTTCCTAGCTTGATGATGATGATTGATGGTGGTGGTGACGGTGGTCTTTACAGACGTGTTAACTGCTGTAAGAGGCTTGCTGGTATGATGCCCTCAAGTCTCTCCATCACAAAACTGAACGGCGCCGACAGAGATGAGAGGAACTACAAAAATATGGAAAGAGAGGAAGCATAAACATTAAATATAGTAACAGTCAACATCTCATACATGTAATCATACAGCATGCTTTCCTTGAAGCAATAATATATGTCTTAAAGAGAAAGCAAGATGTGCAATATCTCAAAATGATTGTCGTTTAAAACAATCATTTGTATGACTGGTAACTCTGAGGTAAAAGAAAGTAGTTTCAGCAAAAAATATATCATGTAAAAAAAGTCTTTACAATCGAGGTTAATTGACACCGTACTATCATTTATCTAGATCTGGTACATTGAAATAAACTTATCTGTGTGAAATCATGAAATCTTAGCTGAAAACAGATAATTCTGATGATCACTAACACAAAAAGGCATATGTGGGATAGTTAATAGATGTTAATATTGCTTTGAAAAATATCTGACATTTTATGGAATTCCATGCTTATTTTGCTCATGTCTCAGCAATTGCACAATTTTTCCCAGAACCATTTAGCACACATTTATCATTTATAAATATAAACACTTGGGTGATCATTTTATTGGATTCTATTCGAACTCATTTTGAGATCGTTACCAAAACTAGCTTTTATCTCCAAGTAAATGAAAATGACAATAAACCCCATGCATTATTTTCAGATAAAAAAGAAAAAAAAATGGAAAGGGACAAAAGGATAGAAAGGATGAGAAGAGATGATGAAATAAGTTATAACGTGCCCAGTCCATTCTGAGAGACAAAAAACTAAAACATAGTACAGCCCCGCAAAACGATTCTCAGTAAGGACGTTTAGGATTAAGATATTCTGTAGTGGCTAGGCCATTGCAATCAATCCTAAACAGACCGAAAGACAGAGGTAACAAAGAGGGATAGACAACAAGAGATGAGAGACAGAAGGGAAGATTGACGTAGAGATATATAGAAATGCATGAGAGAAAGAAGGAACGTACCAATCAGGAGAATCAAGAAAACTTGTTAATACTCACTGCTTTTGCGATAGCACCCATGGGTTCAGGGAACTGATGTGTTAGGAGTGCCAACGAGGCAGTGAACGTACACAACCCTGCTGTGAAGAGGATGAAGAAAGGTAGCTCCTTCTTGGGATAGACAGACACCTCATGGAAAGCTGCTGCAGAAACGACAGAAACCATGAAATAAGCATTGATTTATTGATAATAGCCACAGCTAAAACAGGGCATGTTGAGATGCTCAAATCAATGACACACATTGCACTAAAAGAGCTTAAGATTTGCGACTACATTAAAAAAATAGCTTCTAATCATAACAAGTGGAATGCCTCTGGCCGTCTCACCTGCATCACGTGATTCAAGATAGCAGCAGTGCTGACTTTGAAAACTACTATAACTCGCACAAGATGTTCAGTGACACTTGGTTACTCTTATTTCCATGTTTTATGAACTAGACCAATACACTTACAGAAATAAGATGGTAATTCAACAAATACCCCCAATGTGGCCAAAATTCATTGACCTCACATGACCTTTGACCTTGATCATGTGACCTGAAACTTGCACAGGATATTCAATGATACTTGATTACTCTTATGTCCAAGTTTCAAAAGTCAGATCAATAAACTTGCAAAGTTATGATGGTAATTCAACAGATTGCCCCATTATGGCCAAAGTTCATTGACCTTTGACCTTGGTCATGTGACCTAAAATGCGCACAGGATGTTCAGTGATACTTGATTACTCTTATGTCCAAGATTTATGAACTAGACCAACATAGTAAATTAAGAGGCTTTTTTATAGGAGGAGATTATAATTTGTTTAACAAATTTTCGGCATTACTCCTATTTGTTTAAGATCAGTATGCTCGATCTGTAATGAAAATCATAAGATCAGTATGCTCGATCTGTATGAAAATCATAAATCATAAGTCAGAAAAAATTGGAACCAGTGGGATTCGAACCTGCCATCTACTGCTTTCCGGGCAGCGACTCAACCACCAGGCTATTCTGGTTCACGGTTAAGCCACGATGAACTGGAATTCAAATACCCTTGATCCTCTTCTTTCTGACTCATTACTATTCAAATGCCATCCGCCGTGGACAATAGATAGTAAATTAAGAGGCTTTTTTATAGGAGGAGATTATAATTTGTTTAACAAATTTTCGGCATTACTCCTATTTGTTTAAGATCAGTATGCTCGATCTGTAATGAAAATCATAAGATCAGTATGCTCGATCTGTATGAAAATCATAAATCATAAGTCAGAAAAAATTGGAACCAGTGGGATTCGAACCTGCCATCTACTGCTTTCCGGGCAGCGACTCAACCACCAGGCTATTCTGGTTCACGGTTAAGCCACGATGAACTGGAATTCAAATACCCTTGATCCTCTTCTTTCTGACTCATTACTATTCAAATGCCATCCGCCGTGGACAATAGATAGTAAATTAAGAGGCTTTTTTATAGGAGGAGATTATAATTTGTTTAACAAATTTTCGGCATTACTCCTATTTGTTTAAGATCAGTATGCTCGATCTGTAATGAAAATCATAAGATCAGTATGCTCGATCTGTATGAAAATCATAAATCATAAGTCAGATCGAATCATTACAGATCGAGCATACTGATCTTAAACAAATAGGAGTAATGCCGAAAATTTGTTAAACAAATTATAATCTCCTCCTATAAAAAGCCTCTTAATTTACTATCTATTGTCCACGGCGGATGGCATTTGAATAGTAATGAGTCAGAAAGAAGAGGATCAAGGGTATTTGAATTCCAGTTCATCGTGGCTTAACCGTGAACCAGAATAGCCTGGTGGTTGAGTCGCTGCCCGGAAAGCAGTAGATGGCAGGTTCGAATCCCACTGGTTCCAATTTTTTCTGACTTATGATTTATGATTTTCATACAGATCGAGCATACTGATCTTATGATTTTCATTACAGATCGAGCATACTGATCTTAAACAAATAGGAGTAATGCCGAAAATTTGTTAAACAAATTATAATCTCCTCCTATAAAAAAAGCCTCTTAATTTACTATCTATTGTCCACGGCGGATGGCATTTGAATAGTAATGAGTCAGAAAGAAGAGGATCAAGGGTATTTGAATTCCAGTTCATCGTGGCTTAACCGTGAACCAGAATAGCCTGGTGGTTGAGTCGCTGCCCGGAAAGCAGTAGATGGCAGGTTCGAATCCCACTGGTTCCAATTTTTTCTGACTTATGATTTATGATTTTCATACAGATCGAGCATACTGATCTTATGATTTTCATTACAGATCGAGCATACTGATCTTAAACAAATAGGAGTAATGCCGAAAATTTGTTAAACAAATTATAATCTCCTCCTATAAAAAAGCCTCTTAATTTACTATCTATTGTCCACGGCGGATGGCATTTGAATAGTAATGAGTCAGAAAGAAGAGGATCAAGGGTATTTGAATTCCAGTTCATCGTGGCTTAACCGTGAACCAGAATAGCCTGGTGGTTGAGTCGCTGCCCGGAAAGCAGTAGATGGCAGGTTCGAATCCCACTGGTTCCAATTTTTTCTGACTTATGATTTATGATTTTCATACAGATCGAGCATACTGATCTTATGATTTTCATTACAGATCGAGCATACTGATCTTAAACAAATAGGAGTAATGCCGAAAATTTGTTAAACAAATTATAATCTCCTCCTATAAAAAAGCCTCTTAATTTACTATCTATTGTCCACGGCGGATGGCATTTGAATAGTAATGAGTCAGAAAGAAGAGATCAAGGGTATTTGAATTCCAGTTCATCGTGGCTTAACCGTGAACCAGAATAGCCTGGTGGTTGAGTCGCTGCCCGGAAAGCAGTAGATGGCAGGTTCGAATCCCACTGGTTCCAATTTTTTCTGACTTATGATTTATGATTTTCATACAGATCGAGCATACTGATCTTATGATTTTCATTACAGATCGAGCATACTGATCTTAAACAAATAGGAGTAATGCCGAAAATTTGTTAAACAAATTAGACCAACATACTTTCAAAGTTATGATGGTAATTCAACAAATACCCCCAATTCGGCCTAAGTTCATTGACCATAAATGGCCTTTGATCTTGATCATGTGACCTGAAACTTGCACAGGATGTTCAGTGATACTTGATTACTATTATGTCCAAGTTTCATGAATCAGATCCAAAAACTTTTAAAGTTTTGATTGTAATTCAACAGATACCCCCAAATCGGCCAAAGTTCATTGACCCTAAATGACCTTTGACCTTGGTCATGTGACATGAAACTCACGCAGGATGTTTGATGATACATGATTAACCTTATGTCCAAGTTTAATGAACTAGGTCCATATATTTTCTAAGTTATGATGACATTTCAAAAACTTAACCTTAGGTAAAGATTTTGATGTTGATTCCCCCAACATGGTCTAAGTTCATTGACCCTAAATGACCTTTGACCTTGGTCATGTGACATGAAACTCTAATAGGATGTTCAGTAATACTTGATTAACCTTATGGCCAAGTTTAATGAACTAGGTCCATATATTTTCTAAGTTATGATAACATTTCAAAAACTTAACCTTAAGTAAAGATTTTGATGTTGATTCCCCCAACATGGTCTAAGTTCATTGACCCTAAATGACCTTTGACCTTGGTCATGTGACATGAAACTCTAATAGGATGTTCAGTAATACTTGATTAAACTTATGGCCAAGTTTTATGAACTAGGTCGATATACTTTCTAAGTTATGATGTCATTTCAAAAACTTAACCTCAGGTTAAGATTTGATGTTGACGCCGCCGTCGGAAAAGTGGCACCTATAGTCTCACTCTGCTATGCAGGTGAGACAAAAACTACAAATTATCCCTTTGAATAACCTTTATAAGTTTCACATAGCAGTATTTATTTTTTCCCTTTTTCTTTTAAGTCATATTATCATAAAATATAAAATAATTAAGTGAAATTCAAAATGCTATATTCCTTGGGTATATCTATTTATACATCTGCATCAGTATATTTATGTGTATATACGGCATAATAACCTATTACAATACAGTATTAAATAATCAACACTTGTGTGTCCCCTCCTTTGCCAACCCCCCCCCCCCTCCTTATTAGGATTTTGATTCCTTTGTTTTTCCCTTTCTTGCATTATATTTGTTTGTTTGTTTTTTCTCTTCTTTGTAAAATGTGTAAGCCTTTTCCTGTTGTACAGTAATCAGGGGGATAGACCTCGATAGGCCAATGGCTTTCTATCTTCCCCCACATCTGCCTTAGAGAGAAAATCATTGTTTGTATTTCTGTGTTTTACTATTTGTTTATGACTACTTATAATTCATACTAGTCAATATCTGTTCTGTTGTATAAGAATTTTATTTGTATTTATGTATTTTTGTTTATTTTAAAGAGGTGTGAAATAATCTGAATCTGGAATGCCTTTGCCTACCAACATGTATTTCAGGGGGGGGCAAGTTTGATCGGTGTTTCAACTTACAAGGCAATAACTCCCTATCTACCGTCTCTGTACAGCTGGGGTAGGGGTAGAAAAGGTGTCCCTTTTCCAGCGGGTAGGGGATCATTCTAAATGTTCCTTCCCATGTACAGTGAAGAAGCTGAAGTGCGCCCTCTACTCTCTTCCAGTGTGCAATGTGGAAGAAGCTGTAAGCGATAGCCTCACTGTCCCCTCGCTTCAAGATGTGCTCTGGTGGCAAGATCAGGCTTTTCATTTCCAATAAGTACTGGAAGAACAAAACAAAAACGTGATAGTACATTAGTAAAACATGTTAAAAAATGTTACCAATACTTGCATATGCAAGTCCCATTTTTATGCTTTAATTCTACACAACCTTGCAGATGTGCATTTTTTATGCAGTACTTGGTATTATGGGAACATATTTTACCCACAGCGGGTAAAAACTTAGACGCTATCTGAAATACAAGTTTAGTCCTATGTACTAAGCATGAACATAACTGATGCAAAAATAAAGACATGAGAGCAAGTTGAACAAAACCTGAACAGACCAACAAACCAACAGACCAACATGGAAAGTATTATTAGGTCTTTACCAAACTTTGTTCAGGCGAGAAAAAAATTAATAAAATGGCTGTTTTCAACTTTCTGTATGGCCACCATAGGGGAAATGTGACTGCACCATTACTCAGCACATGCGCCTTGTACTTATCGCATATTGCAATTTCCCTTGAATGCATCATATGGGATACATACAGTAGAATTTATGGAATACAATTTAACTCACCTTTGGTACATGAGGATTGAACTCAACAGCTCGATGAATGGCTTCCACTGCATTCATTTCAGCGGTTGAGAGCCCCCGCTTAGATGCCATCTCAGGCGAAAACCTGAACGATGAAAGAGAAATTTGGGAGCTGCTATGGATGTTGGAGTTTCTATACACACAGAGAATAACAAAGCAAAACAAAACAGAGAACAATATGTCAGTTTGTGCTTTGCTGTTTTGATTTCAACTCAATAAATGTTCAAAAGCCATTGTGGAGATTAAAATGGGATATCACTAGATTACACAGGCACCATTATTCTTCAATTGATCCAGGAGACTATGCAGAATGGCTTTTTACTCTTAATCCGCTCTATGTTAAAACAAATGTCCACTTCATCATATGCAATATTAAAGTGATATCAAGGGGAAAAAATCAAATATATTAACAAGGCCAATAAAGTATTTGTTAAATTCTATAAGTCTTACTTAGAGACATTGTCCCCTAATTTCTTGTTAATTATTCTATTTAGACAAGCTTTCAGGTATATATATAAAAAAAATGTGGTGGCTAATTGTTATACAAGCTGTATTATTCTTCCAAGTGTCAAAGACATAGGACTACCCTTAAGGAGAAGTACTATCTCCTTTTGCTCACCCACCAGCTCTTCTCTCATCCTCTCTCTTTCTCTTCGTCCATCTCCTAATCAACTCTCCATAAAATACAGGCTAAGCAACTCTCCATGAAATACAGGCTAAGCAACAGCCATACTCCCGTCTACATAGTACAATTTACATATGCCTGCAATATGAAATGATTTCATGAGCATGTATGTATAGCCCCATGAGGCCTATACTGCCATCATCACCAAGCTGCTGTTTCCATAGCTAAGTGCATCCAAAAATTAATCCTGCTGGGTACCCATTCCCCTTCCCTGGGTCGAGGGCAGCACAATGTGGGTAAATTCCTTGATAAAGGAAAACACCATGATATACCATGATGAGCCAATATGTAAGGGGAAGGTATCAAGTAATATGATGGAATTGCCTAGAGCATAAGCAATACATATATCCAAGATTTTTATTTACTCATTAAGCTGTATAATCAATTCTCTTAAGAATTTCTCACACAACTTTTCCATTCCCACCTAAGATTAATTTTTCAAGTTTAAGAAATTATTTAATTCCACCTACATGTAAGGGATGATTCTTGAACTTGAACCCTCCCCTGAGGTCACTTCACAACACCTTATCTTGACAAGGTATGAATAATGACTGCAAACTCACTTGTCACACACTGTTCTGGCTTTGAGGAGCGCCGCTGTGTAACAGATGGTGGCTGACTTGGGTAGACTTATATCGTCATACTTGGCAAGCAGAGCCTGGACATCTGCGTAGAGCTGCATCTCCAGGAGGGCCTCTATGAGATTCTCATGGATCTGAAACATGCTGACTACTGGAAACTCTTTGATCAGCTGCAACAAATTTTTAGGACAGAAGAGGAAGAGTGGTGTAAAAATAAACTATAAATCAAATATTCATGTCACTGGGGTGATACGTAATAAAATACACAAAAATATTGAGTGTGCAATGTCATTGGTTCCCTCATTAAATGGACATATTGCCCATTATGTGTACACATCACTCTTTTGTTGAAATTCAAAGATGCCAGTTAACTTTCTTATTTTACGTTTGATTTTCATTGATTTCCCAGTGTTATGCTCCTCTATTCGATTAAGCAAACCATCTTTTTTCAGAATGAACTTCCCTTTCAACAAGGCTATGTCAGTCATGGACATGTAACATTTTGTCCAGCACCACAAATTTGATCCCTCTGCCTCTCTGCAATTCATGTTTGCATATAAGAAATATATATTTTTGTACAATTCACATTCTTCTAGGAGATGCGTAAGACAGATCTTGAGGCCAATTATGAACCCCTAATCAGTTTACTCCATACAACTTTTAATCTAGTATTTTGATTTGGTATTTTCCATTTCTACTTATATGTTTGCTTATTTTTTCGTACATTTGCTCTCAATATTTCCTGAGTTTTACTTTCCAAAGAAGAACAAAATATAAAATAATGACAACTATACCACATTAAAAAAAAGTTGTCTATCATATTCAAACATAGTCTGGTAAGATTAAGAAATAAAAGCTGACTTTCAAAGTTAACATAAGAACCATTCTATAAGCGTAAGTCAGTATCTTTCCATATTAACAAAATAATTTGTCAATGACAAGTTTATTATAATTTATTCTCACGTAATTCATAAAACCATTATTGCAATATAATCTTGCATCAAATATTGTACAAATACAAATGGCATAACCCATCCTAATGACACCCTATCCCAATACCAGCAATAGTAACTGAAATTAAATGTACGGAGGCAGATCAATTACTTTATATTTGTCATTTAAATGGACAGCACAGAAATGATTTCATATTTCCCCTACTATCACTCAAAATCCAAAGGAAAAGAATGATGGGGCAACATCATCGATATGAAATATCATTCTGATCACAACTTCATTCGTGCAACATTTCATAGCGTATGGATTATACTGACCTGATCAACTATATACAACAAAGATGGAACACATTCTGATTTTTTTACAAACAGTGGTATTAACCCCATTCCTACCCTTTCCCATCATTTTCCTTTTAAGATTCCCTCTGGGGGCAGTAACTGTAAGACAATTAAATTCTGTCATTTCTAGATCAGTTTGTATCAAATGGTACGATACACGACTCCACAAGTAGAAAATGAATTGAAGGTATGACGATTAAATATGATGCATGTTCTACGAGACTGGTGCCACCATCTAGATCTACACTGCTGAACTTCTCGTGTGCTTCTTATGCTTCTGTCTTTTAATACAGTACTAACTAGTACATAAATATCATTTTGAATAATTACTAGGACCATGCATATGTCAATGTCAATCATTGTCAACATGAAAAAAAACTATCCCTTGCAAAAATCCACAGCTACATAATATTAATTAAATGAAATAGTGGTTTTGTATTAGCACAGTCATTAGCTTGAACAAAGAGACAAAACCTGAAACCAATTGCCTAGGTTTTACAACTCTCACATCTTGATTATAAATGCCCACTTCCTTATGGAATTGTGTCAACTACCCATCTTATATGCATAGGTGAATCTACCAAATATTCCAACTGAACTACATGAACTTTTCAATACAAATTAATCATAATACTTTTTTTATTTACAAAGTAAAGTTAAATCTTTGTTTTAGTATGAAAGTATCAATTACATTCGATAACTAATTCCCTTGGATGACTCTGTGTGCTTGGGAGTTTTTCCTAAACAGATAGATTCTACACAAGTACTGTTATTGTAACTGTTTGCTTGAATATCCTAATACCTTACATTCCTTTTGATCTTAAGTTAACGTGAATAATGTGCAAATGTTGCGGCATTATTATTTTTATCTCTCCCTCTCTCCATCATACATTGTTGTACGCTCTACTTGCTCGGTACTCGGTAACTCATGCCCCCGCCTTCCTGCTCACTTCTCCCTCTCTCGTTTTCTTCCCGTTTTCTTTTCTACTTCTCTTCTCCTTTCCTCGCCCTTCTTATCTTTGTATTGTATTTTGTGTATTGTATATATTTGTCCACAGGCGTATCCCGCCACAAGCATTATGCTTCTAGGGACATACGCCTTCCTCTTTACACATAAGTTGTTTATATTTATATTCTTTATAGAAATTGATTTGAAGTGTATTCTTGAATGAATGTAACTTTGTAATATGGAGGAAAATAAATGTTTATCTGTTATTGTAAATCATCACATTTATTCTATATCTGTGAATTACTTCATATCATATGAAAGAGTAGCCCTGACTTACATCACGCATCATTTTCACTGCTTCCTTTGTTCTACCAAGCTTCCTCATGCACATGGCAATTCGACGCTTGATATAAACCAGAACATTCAGATCTCTTCCTGTTTGGCAAATACAAAAACAAGAAACACCAGCAATAATAAATATGTGTTTAAATGCCTTACGTGCTTTCTGACAATGTTGCACAGGCAGGGTTAACAGGAAGTGCTCATGCCTTTTCCTATTAACTTTAGAAATTATATTTTTATCATTCTGATTGCCGTTTTGTTTTCAGTAAGTTTTGCAAAAACAGGACCAAATGCGCCAATAAAACAATAAATGAAAATTCAAGATCTAATGAGTAATAAATCTCACTATTCATATCAAAATTTTCATATGATTTCAAACAAATTTGAAACCTTACAAGAACGAAATCAAACTACGGAAAGATGATCTGAGCGCAGAATTTCTCAAATTTATTGCTCGAATTTATTTGCCTCTACCAATATCATTTCTTTATTACAACTTAACCCTTGCAAGTACCTGAACTCTTGCCAATACCACTACCCCAACGCCAAAAGAATCAATCTAGGTTTCATTTTTTTTCAAATCAAGGAAATAAGTTCAAAGCAAAAATAAGCTGATTATCGATGATTCTGTAACTTGTTGAATCAACCATTGACATTTCTGCCTTTAAAAAAGGCAATCTTTTGTTAGCTTGTCATATTGTGAATTTCAGTAGATTCTGACATATCAAATTACTTTCAAGGATATATGGACAATAGATGGACAGCAGATGGACAATTCAATAACCTCT
Source organism: Lytechinus variegatus (assembly GCF_018143015.1). Taxonomy (NCBI): domain Eukaryota; kingdom Metazoa; phylum Echinodermata; class Echinoidea; order Temnopleuroida; family Toxopneustidae; genus Lytechinus; species Lytechinus variegatus. The sequence goes on along the minus strand of NC_054742.1, from coordinate 56,642,309 downwards.
GACCTTGATCCAGCAAGCTAAAATTTTACTCACATAATCGCTGATACGTGATACTTCTTTCATATAAGCTCCAACAAATATGAAAAAAATACTTATACACTCTCAAAAAGTTTTTTAAATTAGATGTATCCCCAACTGCACACAGTCAAAATTCATGTCTAAGCCATTGTCTCACTAGGAATATACTACAAACATAACTTTTAAAATTGAAAATAAAATTTGTGACGTTTTGAGGACCTGTGACCCCCAGATCTTCTTCAATCATCTACACTTACCAATGCACAAATGATGCAAGATTGAAGAAGATTGCTCCAAAGTTTCTTCAATAAATGCAGGAAAGAGCTACTTTACATATGAAACCTTGATCTCATCAGATTATCATTCCTCCAATATACAGTGGTGATATTAAAGTTACTGAAATCCACCAGAAAATAAACAATTTAAAGTGGTCAAGTTCTGCGATATTTTAATAAATGTTTAATTGTGAAGTCGGGTGATAAAACATTACATTCGAAAAAGTTTGTTTCTTTGTGCTTGCCAACATTGTAGTGTCGTCTACATTCAACACTCAGAATTGAAGGAGTACATTTTGTGGTGGGCTCACTAACTTTTGAGCACAACTGTACATCATGAAAGTTTGAAGTGGAAAGTCCAAACTTAGCCTGAGTCGAATCGATTTTAAAATCGGTGTTCGATCGATGTCATCGAACACCGGTGCAGATTTTGCAAAATCGGTGCATCGAAAAAATAAAAAAAATACGTCGGCCGGCCGATTCGTTTGGATCACACAATCAATCATCAAAATATCAGTAATGTCCAACTTGACTACTACTTACTTGATTTCTATTGCCCCCCAAATGAAACCGATTGTGTAATTATGATGCCTATTCACCATTAATTTGAAGTTTATTTCGATCATACTTCGAGTCTTACTCGTCTGCTCGTGCTGAGATAATTTATGCACGATGAATTCGTGAATGGAAGTCATGGCCATCGATCGTGCATGCGCAGTACTGTTCTTTAATCAAACCAGAAAATGGCCGGGAGATTGACGCGATCAACGTAAAATAAATCTTGCTTTCATGAACAATATTAATATCATGACCACAGAACATTATTTGATCGTAATATTTAACAATAATTTGCATATGATAATCATTAATATGAATTTAGAGCTTGATGTGAAACGTTTGTATTTCGTTTCAATTTTCAATGGCGGACATCTCATGACGATCGACTTGAGTCGAGAGAGTGCACTTGTCTAAAAAAAAATAATCATCACATCAGGATTGATTCTCGAACATTGCCTACATTCAAAAACTCTTTTCAAGATCGTAATATAACCATATAATAACATTTTACATGATAAAACAGAGAAAATTGCGTTTGACATTTTTTCCCATCAATTTGAAGCTAGTTTGTGCCCAACTTTGGGCTCTGATTTCATGAATGGAAAATATGTCATACGTCATCGAACACGCATGCGCATTGTGCTTCTTTTCTCGGAGCTCGGAGAAGACGTCCAGAGATATGGAATAACAAAAGAAATAATGCCAGTATTAATTCTTCCATATGAACATAACATACTTTGCTGACATCGTCAATATTCTTAGTATGACCATAAACTTCTTAAATCGTAATAATTTATATGAATTTAGGGCTCGATTCGAAACATTCGTATTTATTTCGATCGCATGCATTATTGTGTCAACAAAAAAAATGGATTGTCATCATAAGGATTAATTCTCGAACATCGTCATAACTCATAACTCATATTCCACAATCTTTCCTCACAATCGTTATATCAGCATTGAATAGCAATTCAAATGACCATCCAGAGAAAATTACGTATTTATTCGCATAAATTTATTTGGAACTCATTTTGGAGCCAACTACACAATCACAGGCAAGTTATAGCGCTCTCCGTTGGTTGCACTTGTTTGCTGGCGCTGACAAGCTGGCCTGTCGTTTCGGGAGAGTGAGTGTACGGGGCTGCGGACGGGGCTGGTGAATGCGAGTCTGGACTGCGAATGCTAGTTGACCGAAAATCATTCGGATCGACTCTGCGTGATTCATGTCTTTATTATTGTTTCACATTAAACTTATATGTTGTCATCTGCAAATATCATTGTTGAAGATATTTTGGGAAGAATTCTGCATTGGTCCCCTGCCTTTTTTTGTGTGTTTTGTGGTCATAGAAAATACAAACGAACTTTGCTCTGTCATCTGCTTGTGCAACGCTCACCCGGCTAACGCCAGCGCATACCGTCAGTGCGTAGTGCATGCATAGCGCTAGCGCATCGACGCGATAGCCGGAGCAAATTTTTTCCCGCCTTCAATATATTCGATGCATCGATGTTCGATCGAATTAAAGCTGTCGAACACCGGTTTTCGAAATAATCGATATGACTCAGGCTTAGTCCAAACATATCTTAAGTTATCACAGGAAAACTATATTTTCAGTCAGAAATGTCATATGCTTGTACCATCGCATAAAATATCCTGAAAATCAAACATGAATAACTTACTGTGTATTTTCTCATGAGGCGGGCTGTGGTGCTGCAGAGCCTGACTTCTCTTGAAGTTGGCCTCAGCAATTTTGAGAGCTTGCCGAAACTTTTTTTCAGTATCAACGATGGTCGTTGCTTCTTCTTCAGCTAATAAAATCAATGCTGTTGCACAACTGTAAATTGTGATAAGAAAAGTAGTTTTCATGATGAATAATTAAAGTAACTCCAAATACCACTTAAGGGCAATGCATTGGAATTCCAGTTCTGAACCAGTGATGTGCATCAAGACAAAAGTAGACTGTCAAAGAACAAGGCCAAGGACTTAAGTCTAAGTCAAGGCAATGGCCACATAGTTATCCTCTAGGCCAGGCTCAGGCCAAGATCGAGCTCGAGGATCACCACCAGTAGAGATGACTCTCCATTAACAAGGTTGTTCTACGAACTACAAGTCTTATTCCAACCATCTATTATTATGAATCCCCTCCTAGACATGGTACATATAGCTACATTTTGACTTGAAATAAGATAATGAGGTGAGCCATACTTACTCTCCAGATTTTTCTAAGGCTTCGTGTGCTGCTTTTATACGATTCTGAGGATTTCTCTCTCGCCATGCTTTCATCATAACTGCAAGTTTCAGAAGAGATAAACCGTAAAACAGGTATAATTTCACCCTAGAAATATTTTACAGATGAATATTTACTTTAAAAAATTAAGAAATCAAATATAATCTGCACATAAAATTTCATCCATTTCTTTTTACTTTAAAAAAACATTAACAAATAAACAAAATAAAGGAAAAAAAATCCTACCTCCACATATTTCTCAAATAAAACCATTGGGTTTTCAAGAGTCTGATCATTTCAAAACAAACTGGGGATAACAAGATACCATTGGTTCTTCTTCAAGTTGACAGAATTTCTGGAGTGTAATTTTATTGAGTGCTTTACAAAACTAACGTTAATTTCATAAGGAACGGGGGTCAAAAGATAATTTTCATGATGATGATATAATCACTAAATGAAAATGTCTGCAAATTTCACCCTAGAAATATTTTACAGATGAAGATTTACTTTAAAAAATTAACTAATCAAATATAATCTGCACATACAATTTCATCCATTTCTTTTTACTTTAAAAAAACATTAACAAATAAACAAAATAAAGGAAAAAAATATCCTACATCCACATATTTCTCAAATAAAACCATTGGGTTTTCAAGAGTCTGATCATTTCAAAACAAACTGGGGATAACAAGATAACATTGGTTCTTCTTCAAATTGACAGAATTTCTGGAGTGTAATTTTATTCAGTGCTTTATAAAACTAATGTTAATTTCATAAGGAACAACAGGGGGTAAAAAGATACTTTTCATGATGATGATGATATACAACATAATCACTAAATGAAAATGTTTGCAAATGCAGCATCTTACCCTCATCCTGGTGTCTAGTTGGATCTGAATCACAGGTAAATAATGTTTGGTGATCTTGTGCAGACTGGTTCATGTCATAGTATGTCAATGGATCTTTCCCCGTCACCCAGTTGTACCGATTATACTCTGCTCCTCGTATAAGGTTCAGTGGATTCCGCCATGTTTTACACTCTGTTCAATGAAAAATATCCAGTGATATATTATTGCTAAATCACTAACTACTGAATAATATGTCAAGCGTTATAATCCCCATTAAATTCGTTTTTTATACATGTAGGACCTTTTTTTTCCTCTAGGGCTCTTAATAGTATTACTGTTACATATTGAAGTATTGAACACATCTTTCCTTATTTATCTGAATTGTAGGAAAGGACTTTCATATAAACTTGAAGAGATGAATTTGAAAACATGGTACAGGCTGTGCGGTTCCTTCTCACACACTTGACCTGTATGTTAACTAGTCTCATCTTAACATAGGTGCCATTAGCAATTATTGCTACAATCATAATTGCTGCACATTGATGACACACTGGTTTCGCATGCGTTTTATTTGGTGTGTATGAAATAGATTGCTTTCTATAGACTGATATTAGTGGATTATCTTTCAATTTATGTATCTTAACTACATACGGTATACATTCCATAAATTTCCCGACCAATGTAAACCCTGTGTAATATTTGTCACTTAGTATTTTCCTGAACAGGGTATGTAACATAACCTTAGTGATTGATCGGGGAGCTCATTATTACTATTGATCATACACAATAATCAATTAATTCAATAATGAAATTCAGCCCTATGATCAATAGCTAAGCATTATATCACAGAGCCCTGACGTGAATATATATTTACCAGGTGGTGACTGTTGCCCAGTAGAAGTCCCTCCCCCATTCTCTGCACCTCCTAACCAAGGGGACAAGTGGTTAAGTGACACCTGCTCAATAAACGATGTTCCATATTTACGGAAGTACCACCATTCAAAGATCTATTAATTGGACAGAAAAGTAGAAACATTCATAATTACAGCTTTTTCTTATAAAAAGCAAATTTAGCTTCATGTAGATTGGACTCCCCTACCTTCCTTCCATCTCTTCCTCATATAACTGCAAATTACAAATTTAAATACAGAACATTATCATTTAAATAAAGTTTGAAGAATTTTTTAAACTAAACTTAAATAATAATTCATACAATTATTTATTTGCTAATATATTTTTGCAAAAATAAATCACGGCAATTAAGGGATAATAGAGGTGACACACATTTGCTCCTGCGACAATTGCTCCGGTCTTAACTTCGTCTAAGATCTAGGGTTAGGGATGCAATAGGGTTTTATGTTTGGCTTAGGGTTAGGGTAGGGAATAGTGTTGTACCCAGAGTTGAAGTTGGTCATCAAATTAGTGTGTGGAATTTAGAGTGGAGCAACTGTCGCCGGAGCAAATGTCATGGAACCAAACATGTAACAGAAAACACATGCATTTCTTAGCCAGATATCAAACAACCTCTGCCCTTCTACATGTAAGTGTACTATTGAACCAACATGTCTGGTAATACTAATTCTGATATTTCAAAATAAATCTAATCAATGATCTCCATAACAAAAATAAAACAACTGAATATGGCATACCAAAAAAATTGTACTACAAATCATACAACAAAACAAAATTAACACTTTTCTGTTGATGATGCAATAAGATGTTAAGTACAGTTCAGTGGAAGTTTTCATAACTTATAATCATTTCCCCAGGTGGAAAGTTTGTTACTGAATTACATTTGATAGTACAACAATGATTCAATTTTCAAAAATGGTCTAGTCCTAGTTTTCTAACATTCTCTAATGAAAAAATATAAAAATTTACCAGAATCAAGCCAGAGATGAGAGATGAAGTCCCTGTCAGCGCCACATAAAATTTGGGAGTGAGCGTATTCAAGAACATTGCAACTGTAGGAAAGAGAATAGAAGAGAACATTGATAAGGGAATTTAAAAAAAATAGTTATCTGAGACAAATAAAAATTTCTTTCCAAGGATTTTGTTTTAAGGATATATTCAATTTCTATTTCTGGTTGGCAACACTGAAAAATGAAGATGCATAAGCCACACTTTGATTGGGAGCTGAAGAAGCAAACTTGTTGGAAGCCATACTGGTCAGCCTGGTTTCTTAAAAGATTTTGGATGGAACAGGTTTGTGAATCATAAAAACTCACAAACTGACAAATACGAAAATCCTGCCATGTTTTCCGAATTACACCTCTTAATTTTGCTGCCCGATGTACAAGGGGTCCTAAAGCTATGCACTCATCATCATCATCTGGTATACGGGAGTGAGGTAATCCTGTAGATCTCCCAGTCGTCAACGAAGTCATAATGGATAACAAATTATATGACATTTTCATCTTGGTTAATGATCTTTAGAATGTTTGCCACAAATTACAGACCAAAAGCTTCAGTCTCTGTATTTTGGTTGTTCCGCTGAACTACGTTGGCTCTGCTCACCATCGTAAAATCTCAGAAATTGTTGAAATCATCAGAAATGACGGTTATTCCTGTCTACACAAATTAGTGAAAGATAACTTGTTCAAATCTTAAAATTGGCACAGTGTTAATAGTTTGTAAACAAAGTGCGTAGGCCTAGCGTTAGCTTTTTAGACAGGTCCCCCCATCATTCAATGCAACGTTCAAATCTGGACCGACTGGATGACTTTTTAATCAAGACAATGTTTATGTTGACTTGCTGTTTTGATATTACAAAAAGACCAAACATTCACATGGTCTGTCAGATTAAATGGCAGCAGCATGATTGACTTAGCAAGCCATTTTTATGACAAAATAAGATTTAGGTTATGCACAAGCGCCCAGCCACAAACACCAGCAGCCAGTAGCACTAGCAGTCACACACTGCACACACATGCATGACAAAAATCAGGCCGAAATGGATCTCGATCTCATTCTATACACACGCAGTCGTACCGGTATTGGGGCATCCGCAATAAGCTCACACAGCGGAAAATTTTAACAACTAAAATGCGATAAAATTTTCCGCCTTACCATTCATCCTTGCTTAAAAAATGCAACGAATCTGAAACCTCAAATATCTAGAGACATTAATAATTGCTTAGAGCCACAGAAGACAAGTAGGAATTTAGCGAGAAATGGTATTCAATCTCCGAACATATGGAGGTTCGTCACAGACAGGCAATCAGTTTTCACAGACTTAAGCTGAGGTCAAAGGTCACCTATCGTCTGTCATTTTTTTTCTCCTCTGATCAAAAGCTGAAGTATGGACCTACCAGGTCCATGGCTAAAGCGACAAAGCCAGCGATCGATTAATTTTTTTTTAAAGATAAAGAAAAGACCCCTCCACCCCCCCCCACAAAAATAGAATAATCAATTACTTACGCTTATAGGAAGTCGAGTTAAGAAAAGGAGATTTTCCCGTGAATTTTTCACGGAAAATCCAATTTTTATCCAAGACTTTGATTGCAAGAAACGCAAGGAGGGATGGGGCTGGGATGGGCCACGGCCGGGGGGGGGGGGGGGGGGTACCACGACATGGCAAAATGCGCTTCATACATTTTTAATAAAAACCACATTCTCAAATCAACCGACAGAACCTTGGATTCAGGACAGCATTTACACAGATTAAGAACAATAATTAGTCTACTTTCGTCAAGGGAAATCTTGCTGACAAAGACAAAACGCATCAGTGATATATGGGGGGTATTTTAAAAAAATCCCTTGGGGTCGGATCCAGGATTTCCCAAGGGTCTTCACTCCCAATCAATGATTTACATCAATAAAAATTTGACAAGCAAAACAAAGGTGGTTTTGCTACAAAATGGAGGCCCACTCTTTTTTCCAGGAAAAATGTGACAAGAAAAAAAATGTGTATGCAGGACATATTCCCCTAACATATATTTTTTATGTCTCTAAAAAAGGGGGGCATGGGCCGGATGTGCCCTTATCTGGATCCGCTCCTGGCTCGATCAATATATACAAAGTAGGTCCATAGGCGGATCCAGGGGGCCCGGGGGGCCCGCCCCCCCCTTATTGTCGAGCAAAAAAAGGGAAAGGAAGAAAAACAAGAAAGGAAAAGAGAGGAGTAAATAAAGAAGGGGAAACATAAAAGGAGGAAGACGAGTGAATAAAATAAGACGAGGGGAAGACTTGGAAAATAATAAAAAAAAATCTTTCATCATGGTCGGGATATAATATTTTCGCTCTCGCTTTGCGCTTGCATTTCCTTTTAGGAGATTTACATATCTTGCTCAATATGGAATTTAAAATATCAAATTTTGAAGTCAACATACAAAACGTTTTAAGCTCGGAATTTAAACTTTCATTATTTTGTTTGATTTACAAATTGATTTTTAAAAAGTGCTCTCTCAAAATGTATCTTTTGTGGTCTGAATATTGACATTTTCTGCTTGCGCTGCGAGCTCACAAAATTGGATTTGTCAGGTACCTTGTCGGGTATCGATTTCCTGTATTCTATAAAGTTATCAAAACATCCCTATTCAGGTCAGATTGTCAAAACATATCAGCCAGCGCTGCACGCTTGCGTTTTGATTGGTGAGTTATGTAAATCTCAATATCAATTCTAAAACAAACTACTTAAAATCCCCATTTCATGACAGTTTATAACAAAGTTCGGCTCACGATTTCCGCTCGCATTGATCGTTGAAAGATATTAACTCATGTATCTTATTCATAATTACAAAAGTGCTTTAAAATAATGTCCAGTTTTCAGGCCATAATACAGATTTTGCGCTCTCGTGCTTTGGAAGGGAAATAGGAAGATAGTCCTCATGTTAATACGATGAAAATAATGTCCTTATAGAATTCCCGGTCCTATGTAAAAACTCAAAATAATAATAATGAAACATATTCATGATATTAGCTCTTTTTAAACTGTGATCCATATCCATCTCACAATTTTTCCGCAAAGCGCTTGAAATACAGAGCTTAAATTGACCCTTTTTCAGATCGGAATAATATTTTAGCTCGCACTTTGCGTTCGATTTCTTGATTTTTATGGCAAGATAGGTATTTCTATGTCGAAATCTGAAACACGTGTTTATTCAAATACGCAGCTTGTTCTCTATTTAACTCTTTATCCAGTTTCAGATCACAAAATCAAAAATTGTCTGCTCGCGCCTTGCGCTCGCATTATTAATGTAGGAAACTTTCCAATTACTCATCCTTTTATACAAAACATGAAGAGTGTCCGGGGTGGTATTCTGAGATCCATTTTATCTCAGATAAAATAAAATATTTTTTCTCCGTTAAAATCAGTGAGATAAATACCCTTAAAGTCTCTCCGAATTGGTATTCTGAGAACAATTTTATCTTCATTTTATCTTTGTAAGACACACCTATTTATACCAAAGATAAAATTTCAAATTTTATCTGAGGGATAAAATGTCTTCTCAGAATACCAATTTCATTTTAAGAGATAAAATAAAAATTTTAAAAAGATAAAATGACCTCAGACTACCGCCCCAGAATGTTTCCGCTCGCGCTAGCATCAATTGTTAAGTTATAGGCCTATTATCCTTTTCACGATTATAAAAAGTGCTTAGAATTTCCATTCTTCAGGTAGAAATGTCAAAATTTTCAGCTCGCGCTTCGCGCTCGCTTGATAGTTAAAATAATTATGTAACGTCTTCATGGCTAATAAGCAGCCGTTAACAGATCTTTTTCATCAGATCAAAAGGTATATTAGAAATAAAAAAGATTTTCTGCTCGCGCTTTGCACTCGCATCAATTATTTAGTTATATACTTATCGTTTTCCATTCTTCAGGTAAAAATGTCAAAATTTTCAGCTCGCGCTTGCGGTATTTGATAGTTGAAATATGTAACGTTTTCACGGCTAACAAGCTGCCTTTAACAGATCCTTTTTGTATCAGATCAAAACGCATATTAGAAATTTCTGCTTGCATGCGCTTCGCTCGCAGCAATTATTTGGTTGGATACACACCTCGTTTAGGATCACAAACATTGCCCAAAATGTTTAAGTTTTAAGACAAAATACATAAAATAAACAAAAAAGCTCGTGCTTCGCGCTCGCACTTTCTAATTAAGGCTTATGATACTATATGAATATATATAATCTTAGAAGTGATTATTAGGACTAACCTTTCAAAGAAACAAACAAAAATTAACTTCGAGCGACCGATTGGGGAAAATGTGGCTGAAAAACAATCCGCCCCCCCCCCTATTGGCGAAGGCTGGATCCGCCCCTGTAGGTTTGCACTCGCTATCATTTTTTAAAGAATCAAATCGACATTTTATTAACTAATTAGAAATGTAGTCAGGTCATTTGCCTATTGAGAAAATAAGAAGTAGACATAATTATACATGCATTGCAAAACATGAAATGCTTAAAATAATTGGGGAGTGGAACGCCGAGCGGATCAGTTTTCTATGGCATTTATGAGAATGAATGAATATATATATATATATACGCACGGTATAAGTCTTATCAATAATCATGATTATTCAAATTGTCATTCACGTGAAATGACTTGGATACGAGAACATGTGTCTTGTTTTCTGAGAAACAGAAAACACATTATACAGTCTCTTAAATTTGATCGAATAGATTGTGAAATTTTAAAGTCATTATTTTCTTCAGTCATTTGACCTGAATCGGTGTTGGCTCAGTTGGCAGAGCGTCCGTCTCACAACCGGGAGGTCGGGAGTTCAAACCTCGGTCGAGTCAAACCAAAAGACGTTGAAAGACGTGGGAGTTGCTGCTGATCTGGCGCTGCACAGCGGCTATAGCCGGACCCACGATCAATAAAGTAAAATTTCAGAGTATGTCATGTCTATTTCGAACAACAAAGTATGGATTTTAAATTCGCTTGACCTTTTGAGGTCATTCAATCATTAATTTTTTATCGATTATGAATCAATACGTTCAAAATAATCTTCAAATTTCTTTTTAAAATCATACATGGATACAGTGGTTGAGTGCCTTGCCCGGTTGCCCCCACAACTTTTTTTCTATTTGGGAGTGCGTACCTCCTTTTTCTGCTCGCGAACAGAACTTCATGACCATGAGTATATATCTTTTATTTTTTCTTGTAAAAATATTTGGAAGCAGCTGCACAACAATGCTTTATTACGTATAGTTCGAGATTGTTGACTTGAAATGGTCTCTGATCGTAATTTTGTAACATGCATTCATGTCACCATAATGTGTCTCGGTTCATGGAATATGAAATCACATGTTTAAAATCATGCCGAAATTTAAACTATATATACCGGTATATTCTTCTATTCTTTTTCTTTTCATTCTTCTATTTTCTTCGTTTTCCTTCTTCTTTTTCTTCTTATTACTTCCACCCCCTTTCCTTCCTTTCTTTTCTCTTTTCTCTCTTTCCTTTTGTCCCTTTTTTCTCCTGTTACGTAACAATTTGATCATCACAATTCATAAGCTGAGATCATTTTGTCTCGCTTGCATAGCAGAAGCAAGAAATAGACGCCGCCTTTTTTTCGACGACCCGTGGAGATTTCCCATCAAAAATTTTCCCAACAAGCAAAAAGAGGAAAGGGGAATTTACACCACCGGAGAAAAAAAAATCATCCGGATCCAGGCGCCCCCCCCCCCCCCTCCCTGATAGATCCGCCCCAGTGGTTTTTCCAGTACAGTCTGTTTTCAAGATTTATTTAAAGAAACATCGGACGATTCCAGCATTTTGAAATTACACAAGGTACCATGCCATAGTTTTTATTCTTGCAGATTTAACTTCCTCGAAAAAAATACATTAACATCTGATATGAGGATGCAGAGTACATAGAAATTGTGGGTGTGGTCACAGTAGGAAATAGAGGTCTATGCACGCTAGGGGGCAGGGGGTTAGTGTTACCCCCTTCCAACCCCACTCCGGCATAATTTCAATGAATTTTTTGCTTCGAAATAAGTCACTGGAAACATATTATCATAATGCCTATACTTGTTCATGTTTTTTATTATGGCAATCCAATATTTATGCAAGGTAAAAACTATACAAAATATGAATAAGAAGTTGGATTGCTAGCAACCGTCTATTAATGAAAATGAAAGAAAGAGTGATATTAATGACGATGATGATGGTCATGACGACGAAAATAATGAAAATGGCAGCGATGATAACATTGACAATCATCATCTAATCATACAATGATAACTTAAAATAATAACAAATATATGAATAGGATGTGATAGCATATCAATAATTAAAAACAAAATCATTTATTTAAAAAAAAAATTGCAACATTTTTATAAACAAAAGTCTAGACAAGAAAATACATATTTCAAATTCGACATTATGATGATGTACAAATAATCTCGTTTGAAATCATCAAATGCACCATACATATAAATAAACAATTTCAGTGGTATTTTCTGTTACAAAATGAATAAGATGGTTGCAAGGGTGGTCATGAAAGCAAAGCTTAAAAGCGTGACAACCTAGGAATAGCAGATCAAACGAATAATAACATATAAAATGTTAAAGGGGAAGTTCAACATGACACTAACCTGGTTCTAGTTAAAGCAGAAAAGGTCAGAGAAGTATTGGTGAAAGTCTGATGAAAGTCCATCAAGAAATAAGAGGGTTATGAAAAATAAAAATTCTCGAACATATACATGCTTTAATCTGGAGACTGTAGATGTATGCAGCCTTTCATTCTACTTTTCTGACTTTACATATTTAATACTTTTTGACATTACATATTTTTAGCCTTCACTGCTTGTATCCCACTGCTGCCACCATAAGTGATAACATATTGCTGCCCCCCACCTTATGATTGGTGGACATTGGACAATACAATGCCTTAGTGCTTCATGCATTAAGTATGGAAATTTATCCCACTGCTGCCACCATTAGTGAGTATAGTGACCACCCCCCCCCCCTTATGATTGGTAGACAATACATAGCCTGACTGCTTTTTGGAAATTGTATCCCACTGCTGCCACCATCAGTGATAGGTAGACAATTCATGGCCTCATCCTGCTTAAATTCCACTGCTGCTAACATAAGTGATCACATATCCCCCCTTAAGATTGGTAGACAATACATAGCCTTACTGCTTAATGCTTTAAGTTGGGAAATTTTATCCCACCGCTGCCACCATTGGTGATCACATACCCCCCCCCCCACCCACCCCTTATGATTGGTAGACAATACATACTATTCCTGCTTTTAATGCTTTAAGTTTGGATATTGTATCCCACCGCTGCCACCATTAGTGATCACATATTGCCACCCCCCCCCCTATGATTGGTAGACAATACATAGCCTTACTACTTAATGCTTTAAGTTTGGAAATTGTATCCCACCAATGCCACCATTGGTGAGCACATTACCCCCCCCCCCACCCCTTATGATTGGTAGACAATACATACTATTCCTGCTTTTAATGCTTTTAAGTTTGGAAAATGTAACCCACCGCTGCCACCATTAGTGATCACTATTGCCCCCCCCCCCCTTATGATTGGTAGACAATACATAGCCATACTGCTTTTAATGCTTTAAGTTTGGAAATTGTATCCCAACGCTGCCACCATTAGTGATCACATATTGCCCCCCCCCCTTATGATTGGTAGACAATACATAGCCTTACTACTTAATGCTTTACGTTTGGAAATTGTATCCCACCAATCCCCCCCCCCCCCCCCTTATAATTGGTAGACAATACATACTATTCCTGCTTTTAATGCTTTTAAGTTTGGAAAATGTATCCCACCGCTGACACCATTAGTGATCACATATTGCCCCCCCCCCCTCCCTTATGATTGGTAGACAATACATAGCCTTACTCCTTAATGCTTTAAGTTTGGAAATTGTATCCCACCGCTGCCACTTACTGAGTGGCCAACCTGTATTTCCATAATTATGCATCAATTAAATATCTGAAAAACATAAAAATTAATATAAAAAAACACCTGTCAAAAATGCCAAATCAGACCATCAAAATAAGGTTTATCAATATTTAATGATTTCTTTACATTTGTCATTTAAAATCTAGATTAATACAAGACTGAAATTCTAATTAAGATGTTATGAGGAATACTGTATGTGATTCACACAAGATTTTTTACCTCAATCCCCATTGATCAGGTTCTAACTCACCTATGAGGCTGTTCTCACTACGTTCCTAAAACTAGTTTACTGGAAACTAGTTTAACGCGTAGTGAGAACGGTCAAAGCGGTCTTGGAAGCGATCTTCCAAACCAGTTTGGAAAACCACCTCGCGATGTAGTTTTCAAGATCACTTTGCCTCGTTAAACTGGTTTTAGCATAAGTGAGGACAAAACCGTTCTTCGGGAAGCGATCTTTGCACATTTTGAGCGCGCTAATCCACACAACAGGTGTAGAATGCCTATGCTGCAGTTTCGAATTTCGCGCGAAACGTCTCACCCCACTGAGAGCGTTTCCATAGCAACAAGAGCGCTTTACGTGAAGTGATTTTGAAAACCACTTTCGTGTGATCAAGTGAGAACGCTAGCAAAGCGATCTTCCAAAGTGGTTTCCTGAATCAGTTTCCAGTAAACTAGTTTTAGAAAGCGTAATGAGAACGGGTGTGAGAAAGGCTGCAGAGCTCTTTGAAGATTATAGAAACTAGACCATTATACTCAAATATCAACATTAACAAAAGAGACAAAGATAATTTGTGATAATACCCAATACATTCATACTGATAAGTAAAGTCTGGGGTAGCTCCATGGATACAGAATTAGTTGTACACACAAAAATATGAACAGTAAACCCAAAACACAGTCACAATGTGCCAGCATCAGATTCCCATGCTCCTGTAAAATTTCATACTTTTTGTTTTTGCTCAAATCCAAAATGGAGTACATTAACCTTGACCTGCCCCCTGACCCCTGACCTTCCACAATACTGCGGTACACGTCTCTGTCTAGTGACATACTGCATATTCACATCTCACTCTCAGTCCAATGTAATATGCCATTAAAGGACAAGTCCACATTCCACCCAAAAACAAGTTTATTTGAATATAAAGAGAAAAATCCAACAAGGATAACACTAGAAATTTCATTGAAATCAGATGTGAAATAAGGAAGTGATGACATTTCAAAGGTTTGCTCTATTTCACAAAACTGTTGTATGTACATCTCAGTCGCTATGCAAATGAGGTGACTGATGACATACCCCACTCATTATTTCTTTTGTATTTTGTCATATGAGATATGAAATAATTTAATTTTCTCCTAATTGTCCTGCAAAACAAAGTTTTTTTCCTCCATAGGCCTACATTGTAAATTAACATTTATGGTTCAGTCAGGTTGGTCCTTGTCAAATCTATAAAAATTGAAATATTGAGTGGGGGACATTATCGACTTTTCATTTGCATGTCACTATAAAAATAAACACCAATGGTGGGGTTTGAACCTTTGATAATGTATGACAGTGCAGAGAAGAGCTCTGACAAACATCCTCTCTAGAATTTTAGATCATCCATGATTTCTGGCTTAGAAATGTGCACTTCTCTCATTCCTTATCACAACCTCATACATGTAGAAGGCTAGATCTACACAGACAAGATTAGACTTGTATTTACAGGTGTGTAAACTGGTAAGTGAATTCCCTACTCCCAGACCCAGGTACCGGGGGGGGGGGGGTTCAAATATATTGCTGTACACACGCACGACAAAAAAAAGTTTAAAGGGGTGGGGTTTTTTTTCAGTTTGGGATGCGGTCCGCGCTAGGACTTGTTAAGCATGTTAAGGGTATCAAAAACACTGATTTTCAAGAAAAGGTTGATTTTAATTGAAAGACTGGTCAATGGTCAATCAATCGCAGGGTGAGGGTCAAACGTATTTAGGGTGTGTTTTTCCCAAAAGCTTTTTTTAAAGACTAGCCAAACATGTGTAGGGTATGTTTTTTCCCTGTTTCCCCCAAGGTCATATTTTGGCGACATCTTGTTTACAGGCCAAAATGTGTACCGTAAATAAAGCCTGCGAAAAACTTGTTTAGGGGGTTATTTTGCACACACGGAGAAATACTCGTTTTTAGGGGGTGCTTAGAAATGTCTTGGTCACGCGTGTGAACAGCAATATATTTGAATCCTCCCCCCCCCCCCCCTCAGGACCCAGGCAAATACGCATCTCACATACTCAAACTAGCTCATTCAGTTTCAGTTCAGAATATGGCTGTACACCGTACTCGTAGCAATATTGACACAGAGTTACATTGGCTTGGCATCATGTTTTCAGAGATTACTCACCAACATTCACGTTTTCCATAACTTTCAACGGTGATCTCAGAATGTAGACAAGTACACCAACCAGAAAAAGCCAAATCACCCACAAATATACCCAAACCCATGCAAAAAATGACTTTATATTGTCCACAAAATTGTCCCAAATACCGGCCATCATACAGTCATCGAGGGGTTTAGCTGTCGTGTGTATGTACCTCTAAGTGAGTAGCGATTAGCAAAATTTCTCGTACCACCTGATGAAAGATCTCAACCAAAGTGACCCAAACTATTAAAAATTTCATTAAGCTAGGCGGTACTTGTAGTAAATGGCTATAAAAACATCAATGAGAGATGGCGCTAGACCACTTTGATCATGGTTGATGGTGGAAGAAGCGAATGATCTTGCAAAAAAGTGACCACTTCGGCAACTGCTCGATATTACTGGAAAGTAGCAAAGAGCGAAGAAAAATAAGCATTCTTATTTTCGATCACATTCTTATCTCATCTATAAAAACACACCAACATGAACGATAAATTTAAACAGATATATTTCCCATAATCCCTGAGGGACAGAGGGACGCGTTACCCTACCCAAATAGTATAGGGGGACACAATATCAAATGTCCCCCTACTATTTTTGGTCTTTTTATGATGGAAAAAAATACATCATTCAAAATCGAAATAAAGCACTATTTTGAACAAGATTACCTTCCTTTTTGGGGTGATAACCTTTTTTTGGATTATCAAATTGTCCGGCCCCTGGAGATTTCCGCTCTTGCCTACAATATAGGGCATAGGGGCACCGTCTTTGGGGGAAAAAACACTGATTCTGCCAGCGAGCGAAGGAAGTTGATGAAGCGACTGACATTTTAAAACTATATATAATTTACAAGTAAAGCACATCTATACATAGAGGTGGCTGAACGTATTTTCGTTTGTAAGGCATAGCCAAAAAAAGGGCACTTACATGTCAAAGTATGCATTTTGGTGCCAACAGATATTTTCACAATGAGATTATCATCTGCGTGAAGTAATTGAGCGATTTGGAAAAATATTTAAATCTGAAGTTGTAAAACTTGCTTAACTGGCTTACATATCTCACCAATCGAATAATGCGAGCGCGAAGCCCGAGCTCAAAATATGTAATATTCCAAATTGAAATTGGTCATTCTCAGATTTTTTTTGTAACAAGGAACAAAATGACTAACTTACTAAACAAAAACATAAAAAGCACATGTATCAAAATTTAGCCCTATACAAAACAATAATTCTTCCACACGCATATCGGAGGCTATTTTAAGAATTGCTTATTATTATTATTATTGATTTGATTTTGATTTGATTTTATTGTTTACTTCTGCAATTACATCATTCGTATATAATACATTTTCCATAACATAACAAACTTAGTTTATTGATAAATTTTTTGGCATGAATCATAACTAAATGTACTAAAATTATCATTACAAACAAAATTGATCTCATACCAAATTAGTTAACATTTACAATTTGCAGGAGAAGGATTGTCATCATAAGCTTGAAAAAATGACAACCCCAGGTTAAAACTCATTGATTAATATAATACATTAATACAGCAGAATCGATATACAGTACATTTTATGAAAAACAGCAGTAATCTAATTTGAGCAAAGATGGAGATGATAAGGATGAAGATGACGGTGAAATGGTGAAGATGAAGGTGATGGAGAGGATGATGATGGTGATGATGCTTTAATGATGACACATTGACACAGAAATTTTACTTCAAATATTCTGATATCAGCATAGCTTTAACGTTTGCTTTAAATGAGTAAAGAGACGTGGATCTTTTATAGATTCTGGTAGAGAGTTCCACAAATCAGGACCATGGATCTCTGCGCAATAAGCAATTTGGGTTGATTAAATGGAAATTAGAAGAGTTCCGCGTAGGGTATGAATGGATAGATGTGTTCATAGTATAAAAATTGTGAAGTGAAGGTGGGAGCATGTTATTTACGTATTTGAACATTTAAGCAGTAAGCTTTGAAATGAATTTATGTCAAAAATAGTTAGAGTCTTTAGTTTATGGAATAATGGATTTGTGTGTGATAAATATTGCGAATTAGTACAAATTCGAATTGCTTTTTTCTGTAATAAGTATATTGTATTAATTTTAGTTTTTGCACACGTTGCCCAAACTATATTGCAGTACGATATATACGGCAATATCAATGAATTGTATAGTAAAACGAGTGTAGTATGAGGAATTATGTTTTTCATTTTGTAAAGTACACCTACGTTTCTGGAGATGTTAGTAGTTATACAACGTATATGTTCATTCCAATTCAAATTTTCATCTATTGTGACACCTAAAAACTTTGTTTCTTTTTTCCTTTTGAGTGGAATATTATCTATGCTTATGTCGTATGGAAACTCAGTAATATGTGAACTTGTATGCTTAAAATACATAAAGTTTGTTTTGTCTATATTAAGTGATAGCCTATTACATTTAAACCATAAAGATAGTTTAGGTAATTCACGATTAAATGTATCTACTAAAGTTTCTAAGCTAGTGTTTGAACAAAAAAATGTTTGTGTCATCGGCAAATAATACAAATGATAATAAAGGCGTTACAGTAGTCAAATCATTAATATATATAAGGAAAAGTAGGGGGCCAAGGATCGATCCTTGTGGAACTCCGCATTTTATTGTCTGAAAATTAGAAGAAATATTATTGTGACATATTGTTTTCTATCAGACAAATAGCTCTCAAACCATGATAGTGTGATTCCCCGAATTCCATAATTTTCAAGTTTTTTAAGTAAAATCTGGTGGTCAAGAGTGTCGAATGCTTTGCTTAGGTCCATGAATACTCCTATTATGTGTTCTTTATTTGTCATTGCATTTGTAATTTTATCGTATATTTGTATTAAAGCCTGATCAGTTGAATGCCCTTTCCTGAATCCATATTGGTTTGAATTTAGAAACTGAAAAGTATCTAGGAACTTATAAAGTCTTTTGTAAATAATCTTCTCTAATATTTTGGATATGCTGGGGAGAATAGAAATAGGCCTATAATTTGTTATTTCATGTGGATTGTCTTTTTTTTTAACTGGATTTACCTTTGCAATTTTTAGGGAATCTGGACATTTACCGGTGCTGATCGACAAATTAAAAATATTACACAATGGAGTGACAATATAATGTATGATCTGCTTAAGAAGGAAAGTACTAATTCTATCATATCCCTGTGATTTGCTGGATTTGAGATTTTTTGTTATTTCAATTATTTCCTGAACATTTGTGGGGTTAAAGAATAGGGAAGAATTGATGGGTGTGGGAAGAAATTTTGCAAAACTTTGGTTTGGTCTGGCAAGATTGTTTGCCAAAGAGGGTCCTATGTTAACGAAAAAGGAATTAAAGGTATCAGCTACATCATCTGAATTTATTGCAGCAGCATGAACTGTGAAATTGTCTTTAGGTAATACTTTGGGTTTCTTGCCAATCAAATCATTGATGATCTCCCATGTGGCTTTCATGTTTGATTTAACTTTGTTAAGTTTCTCGGAATAAAACAATTTGCGAGAAGCCCGAATTATATTGGTTAGTCTATTTCTATAAGTTTTATATTTATTTTTGTTTTGAATAGAAGGGTTCTTTAAAATGTCTTGTATAGTTTATTTCTGGTATGTATGGATCGTAGAATAGCTTTAGTAATCCATGGCATTTTTGCTTTTCTTTTTTTGACAGGTGATAGAGGAAAATTGGTTGATGCGATCGCGAAGCACGAGCCAAAAAATGATTTTGTAACCTAAAATGTATCACACTTAATTAAATGTGGTATTTCATTTTAAAAAACGGTGCATTTCATTTTCAAAAAGGGGCATTTTCCATTTTGAAAAAAGTGCATTTTTCCTACTGGAATTTTTTTGTTGGGGGACAAGTGCCCCCTCCTCCGGTTCCGCCACCCCTGCATCCGTATGTATGAAATTTCAAGGGCATTTTGTATTTGTGTTTGCATTTATTGGTTTCCGTTCTTATAAAACAAAGTAACATAACAGCTGAAAGTATAATTCATGACATTTTATTCAGAAATTATTTGTAATCTTGCTACAAGAACAAAATAGATGACTCAGTTAAACCAATTTATTGATGGATAGGAAAGCAGCGAACGATTAATAAAATGTACTTCGTAAAACAAATCTAGCATTATCATATCTAACAGATTTTAGCGCTCTTTCTTGCAGGAGTATCTGCATTTTATTCCGCATATATCAATAAAAAAATTTACATCTTCATTTAATAATGAAATGAATATATATATAAATACGTTTTTAATGTGGCAGCAATAGAAAAGACAAATAATAACGTAAAAAAGCAAGAAAAGGCGAGACGTTTATTATAAGTGAAAAGTGTAAAATAGTAAGTATAGGGTAAAATACGGGGCAGCTAAAATCAGGAAACTGATTGAAGCAATTTTATTGCCGCAGCCAGGAGGGAGCTTTAAAGATCCCTCTATTATCATTATCGCCATCATTGTTACTATAGGCTAATAATTGTTATTATTTTTGTTATCATTACCATATATTATTTATATTGCTATAAATAATTACAATTATTATCATTATTGTTATGACGATGATGATGATGATTATTATTATCATTATCATCATTATCATTATTATCATCATTATTATCATTATTGTGATGATGATGATTATTATTATTATTATTATCATTATTATTATTATCGTTATTATCATCATTATTATCATCATTATTATCATTATTATTATTATTATGGCTATTATCGTTATCATAATTTTTATTATTTCCTACTCCTATCGCATAATGATTGGGGTAGATCTTTACAAATGCTCTACAACGAATAACACAAAATAATTCTAAATATCATATTAATAAGCAAATCATGTATACGGAAGACCATTTCAAAGACACTAAAACAATTCATCCATGGATGTACAATAGCCAGCAACAGCTAGAATACCCAGGCGCGTAGCCAGGGGGCGGTCGCCCCCCCCCCCCCCAAAAAAAAAAAAAAAAAAACGTCCCCAAAAAGAAAAAAAAGAAGGGAAAAAAGAGAGAAAAGGAAAAGGGAAGGAAAGGGAAGAAAGGTAGCTTTGTGTTTTTTCTTTTTATTCTTTATTTTTTTCTCAAAAGAGAAACTCCTTCACTCTTCTTGCTCTAAATTCATATATGAATTTTGCTTCCGCGCTGCGCGCGGTTAAATGACAATATTGAAGTTCTCCATTGTTCCCCACCTTTTCTCTAACCCTGTTTTTCCACCTCAGCTATGTGATTCTTGCCAGTTAAAGTTAAAATTGTATACATTAGGGCATGAATTTGAGTAAGGTTAGGCCGAAGTAAATATATGAAGTTGTCTTTTTTTCAATTAGCTTCAATTGATCGCGCAACTTCTGGTCTGGTCGGCTCCGAGCGGGTAAAATCTTTATATCAGTTTCTGCCGTCACCTCCATAAAGTCAGCTTCTCCCGCTTTTCAGCTCATTACTATAAACAACCATAATTTGGGGGCAAACAGGTTCCTAATTTAAAAAGAGGAAGGTATGGAATTCGTGTCGTATTAAATAAAGAAGTACAATATTTTTTTTATCAAATTGTATTAAACTTCATGTCATTTCCCTGTATACATTCATCTCCTGTCCTGTTTTGCGCCCTCAGTTTGAAATTTTGAATGACACTTAAGTTTCTTTATATTCAAAATGAAGCGCTTCAGGATAAGTCTAAAAAATTAATCATCCTTTATTATATAGATAGATAATTTCAATAAATCACAGAAGTTTCAACTTTATGCGCACTATTTTCCTTGTAATGAAGTTCAATAATCTTAAAAATCAATTGAATTAGAGACGATTGGGTATTAGACATATCTACATTTGATGAACCGTCCGCCCTTTGAAATTCAGAGTTTCATTGCTCTGCGCGGGGAGGAATATCTTCCTCTACCAATCTTCTCCTCTGTTTTGCGAGTTAAAAATATGCACTGATGCTAAATTGTTTGTAATCAAATTCAAATCTGATCTTTCCAAAGAAAGTTTCAGTATATCTTTGAGAATACCCTTTTCTCGGGACCCTTTTTATGGCAAGAAAAATTGATAAAACACTTAAGCTTCCGCGCTTCGCGCGGAGTTATTATAATTATAATTTCCTCCATTGTATACCTCTTTTCTGCGTTCACAATCACTTTTGAAAACAAGGTTCAAAATCGCAATATAGTCAACCGAATTGGAGGTACTAGAGACAAGAGAAACTGCTCCTTTTCATTTTAATTTATGAAACACTAAAAGCTTCGCGCTTCGCAAGGGAGGGGGAAACTCCCCCTCCCTGCACCCACCCCCTAGGGAGCGCGCTTCGCGCGCTCTGTAAGTGTTGGCACGCTTCGCGTGCATTTACCGCCCCCTCCAAAATGAAATCCTGGCTACGCGGTTGAGAATACCAATTCATTTTGAAATCAAGAGAAATTTAAGCAAGCTGAAATTAAAAGTTAAAATTATTGCCAGTGCATGGACATTGCACGTCATGATGATAATACTGAATAGGAATCCTATATTAAGACCTTGAAAATGAATATCCCCAAGATATCATTGCTTCCAACCCCCCGAAATTGATCAGGAAGAATATAACCCCAGACCAGGCATTGGCCTGCTGCTTTTAAAAAGTACGAAAGCGATGTAGACCTGTTACGTTTGGATAGATGTTATACAGGAACAGTAAGGGAATTTTTAGTTGAATAACTAACTATTAGGCAGTCACTTCAGAGCTAATGATAACAAAGATGTATGAGTATTGACATGTTACCAGAACTGTGACCGGGGCTCGTAACACACAGCTTAGCAATTTTGGTATAGAACATTTTTTGGCGATTGATTGCATTATACAACAAAGTGTAATTAATCGTAAACATCAAAAGTGCGATCGATCGCTAACCTTTGTATTGGCGGGGCCCATGCAGGACTTAGAATCGTGATGATCTAACGGTAAGATGTAATAATCTGCTAGGTTTGGGAAAGATTATAGAATAAAAGAAATATTTTTATTGCTTGCTGGGCAATTATAAGTATATCTGTACAAAACAGTTCGTATTATTTTATTATTGTGGGGATGATGACCGTTGGAACGCTACAAAGCCACTGCCTATAGTATAGGATCATGCCCGATGCAAACATCACACTGGAAAATATTTCATACTTGTTTCATTCTTTATCATAATACAATTCGCAAAATTCGACAATTGTATCCACGGATGGCTGGTTTTCATCCTTTCAATCTATTATCGAGGTACACTATTCATCTATTGCTGGTTTAAACCTTCCGACATGATTTTGGTGCACATACACAACATCTCGTAACGACAACTGCATATTGGGTCAAATATGGCATCTTCCAGCAACTGTGGTATTTCAACATCAATTAACGGGTCGGTGTAAAGAATCAGAAGTCGCCTCCGATTGTGGCAAGAGTCGCACGATTATCTGGTGCGCACCTCGCTCTGTTTCTGCGGCCCTCACCAAGTGTCTTAGTTTTGTCGACGGCATCCAGGTGTGGTTCGAACCCTATACCTACTGCAGGGTTGTAACAGTGCAGATGAAAGAACAGCTCGGCCTACTTTTTAGACCTGCCTGTGGAATACGAAGGAAACGAAGATATTTACACAAGACTGACCGATCATTTGAAAGAGGAGAACCAAGGAAATTATTGCAAGAAGAAAGAATATCTTGCGTATAAGTCATTAAATCACAAAAGTAATACTCATTCCATTTGCCAAGTCCTCTTACATTATGGCCGTATTACATTACGGTTACATTAAATCCGAATTCTCCCGAATAAATTCGGCCCGATTCTTCCCGAAAATGGCATGATTTGGATGGATAAAGTGGTTTTGCAACCTATTCGTCTCTATTCGGGGAGCTCCCAGAATAGAGACGAATGGGCCCTGATTCAGTGCAGAATCGCAAAGAATTGACCCGAATCAATTTTGGCCATTCAGAATAAAGCCGAATAACCATCCGAATACAAAGAAACAATTTCGTAAGTCATTAATTTATAAAATACTCATTTCATTCAATCAAACCAACAATGACGTCACTGTGTTTCCCGATTTCGCGATGATAGGTTTGTGACAGTCAAGCGTTTGCTGGATGACTCAACCAGTCCACATGTATTGGTGAAAGACATGGCTTTTGCATTCTCTCCAGAGAGATACAAGTTCATCCCCAAAGGCTACAAACACATCTTCTTGATACGGCATCCTCTCCGTGTCTTTTCCTCTCTTCGGGTAGCCGTGTTCGGCCAACTTTCCGCTTTGGGGATGTTACATGGGGAAGACGCACAAGAGGACACCTTCGACATTCAACGGAACTACCCCTACGCGAACCCGGGTGTTGAACTCCACAAGGACGTCTATGACGTGTGGAAATACGTCCGGGAGTCTCTCGGCGCCGAAGCGATCGTGGTCGACAGCGACGATCTGCTGTTGAACCCTGACGAGATGCTGCCAAAGATCTGCCGAACTACCGGACTGCCTTACGACGAATCGCTCTTGAGGTGGGACGGGTCTTCTGAGGTGACTAAGAATTGGATGCTGCCAGCTGAGAACATGGTGGAGAATTTAAAATACATTTATGGGACTGCAATCAACAGCAGTGGATCTAGGATGATGCCATCACGGGATGCTGCTAGCCGTGACGTCATTAGATGTACAGACCAGGGGATGAAGTATTATGATGAAATGTATAAAGTCAGACTTACTGTCTAAATAAACAGATCTTCCGGGGGGGGTCTTTAATGTAAGCTGTCAGTGCTGAAAATTTCAGTGAATTCCTTAGTTTTGATTGACTCGAAACATCTGGCCTCTTACTGTTACTATGGTAACTATCGGAGAGACAACACTCGTCAGTGCTGACAACTTTCATGAAACGGTCACCGGAATTCTGAACTCGGGTTTGTCTTACATTCTTGTTTATTATTGTGACTTGTGTATCACACGTCTCTTATAGAAGATGATAACTATGCTATGCTATGCTATGCGGGCAACAATATAACTATTAAGAAAAATGTATTTTTAACTTTGATGGTTTTCTTCACCATTCTTTTAAAAAGTTCGTAATAAATACAACAAACACAATTGTGCCCCCCCCCCCAAAAAAAAAAAAAAAAACCTTTTACACTTATGTCCACCTAGCCAATAATCTTGGCGAGGGTTGCAGCTTTTGTCTTTGCATTTAGCTTTACGAGTCTGATGCTGTTCTGCACCCTTTATTTAGGAAAGTATAAGAGACCACGACTTCATCCAATTCAAACCATAAAAATGACGATTCATTCTGAATTTCTGAAAGGTTCAGAATGAAAAAAAAAAAGATACCAGTATATTAGAGTGTCGACTGAAGACCGGCGTCACCTATTGATGTTACCTGGCTGCTAATATTTGATATTTTTATAATTATTTATGATTACGATATTTTTTGTTTGTTTTTTGGATTAATAAAATCATTTTTAACCCTGTGGTTCAATATAGTTTTCAAGTAAATAGAGCCAATATAGTGCCCCATAATTATTCTTGCCAAAGGATAATAGTATGGTCACAGTAATTTATTTTTTGCAACAGTTACCCACTAATGTGTCTCATGTACACTTTAAGCAGTGAGCAAAAGTTTTTTTAAGTGTTTAAGAAGTATAGATAAAAATTCGAAAAATGACGATTTTATGATTTATGACATAGGAGAAATTTATTTCTGTATATAGAATTATACTAGAATGGTGATGTGTCCATATATTTTATTATATCGTGTTTTTATCATTTATTTTAGCTCTTCCCCTGACGAACGGAAATGAGCAAATAATTGTTGTTTTTCCTATGTTTGCATATATAACAGATGTATATATATTTATATGATATTCATTCTAATTAAAATGATTTATGCTGTCTTTATTACTACAGTATACGATAGTTTTTTTTCTCTCTATAATTCCTGAGCTCATTACGTTCACACATCTTTACTGAAACAAATAATCTGTGTAAAGAAAGGTTGATTGAGATATAGATAAAAGGGGAGAGAGAAAAGGGATGAAGAAAGAAATAGATAAACAGAAAGAGAGAGAAATAAAGAAAGGGAGAGTATGAGAGAGAGAGGGGCAGAGTGGATGGTGGGAAATGGAAAGGGGGGGGGAGTGCCGACCGAAAAATAGAGACGACTGGGGGAGGGGCGGCACCAGGGCTTTTGATTGGGGGATGGAAGACGAACTAAAAATGACGTCATTATTTCTCTCACTGCAATGATTATGATAATAGGGGTAGGATAGAGTGATAAGGTCACAGTCCTCTCTTTCTTAAACTCTTCCCTCTACTTTCCATCCTTCTTCCTCTCATTTCCCAATTTTTCTCTTTTCCCCCTTTTGGTGCATGCGACGTAGGGGGTGTCGAACCCATACCCCTATGTGGCGTCGCCCCCTGGACTAGAAATAGAGAAAGACAATAAAACAACCTCTTATTTCCTTCCATTTTCATTAAAAAAAACTTTTCGACCTAGGCCTAAATCATTAAGAAACAATGAGAAAGCCTGTCCCTTTAACAGTTTAATATTCTCCCGAATTTTTCCCCGTCACAAAATATTCAAACTGTATACCAAGTTCAATAACTCGAAGGCCGTTATAATCTTCTCATACCAGAATCTCCGGAAATACAGGCCTTAACTTCTAACATAACCACTGCAGCAAAAATATAAAACTACCATCTCTGATTTCCTCTCAAAGCAGAAGAACTGGAAAAAAGACAAAAAAATATTGACAGGATGTTCATTTTAGCGGTAAAAGCAATCAGGATTTTTGTTGCTATTTGGGGAGGATTTAAGGAAAAGCGGAGGGAGGCGTAGTCAGTATGCACTTTGGGAAACGAGGGGAGAGGAAGGAATATCTTCAATCAACTTAAACTTTTCAATGTTAAAGTTACTATAGAGTGGAAAAAGATTTTTTTCTAATACACTCTATTCAATCAAATTACAATCTTCATTTTGAGTGACCCTTCCAAGAATTAATGGGGTCTGTGTTTTTAACTTGCATCCACTCTGTATTAAATGCAAAATCTTTAAAATGCACTCATTAACGAGAGTACATGTTTTTCATCGATGCATGTAACGGAGTATATAATTAAATGCGCTCATAGTGAAATCAATCACAATAATATTGTTTATGAGAAAGGCTAAACTAACAAGGAAGAATAAAAACTTGGGCTAAACAATAACATCAATGTCAGTTACCCCCCCCCCCCTTCCCGCTCCCAAGTCAAATATAAAAAAAGTCAGTTTGTTGATATTAAGTTATTTTATTATGGAAGGGGAAAGTGGGATAATCCGCAAGCTGATAACGGCACACAAGTATCCATTTAAAAGGGGGTTATTAACCCTTATTAACGCATTGTTTTTTATAATTAAGTTCCAAATTCATTTGCATTGGTCTATAATCGACCCCTCCCCCTTGTATTGCAATTTATTTATGTGTGGAGTCCAAACAAATTGTCAAACTATTATAGAGCAGCCATGTTATATGACAAGATAGCCCCTACGTAACGCCGGATGTAACGATTTTTCAAGACATGGAAAGAAATGTTTTATTTTAACTGACTTGAAGATTCAAAAAATGTATTCACACCTCTTAGTGAAATTAAATGTGAGTTCATAATGAGAGTGGGATACTTTTTTTTCCTGCTCAAACAGAGAATTATGTGTGAAATATTCATTGAATCTCGCTCGCAAGTGAACAGAGCGAACGAGTTGGTCACGAGAAATACATTGTTTAAATATCGATTGATACGGTGCATATAGGTTAGATTCCCCAAAAATATATGACCCCGAAAAAATAATACTTGAAAATTTCCGGGAGAGGGCAACTGTCGCCCCCGCCTCCCCAGTCTTTCCCGCTGCGCACGGACAGCTTTATCCATCACAAGAACCAAAATTTACAAGGCGAACAAGACAGACAGTTGAACGATCATTCTTCATAGTCCATGAAAACGAAACTCGATCATAAAGAGGAAATGATATGTGGATGCTATGTTTTACGTGCAAGGATTTAACAAATTTGAGGGCAGTTGGTGCATGGTTAGTACTAAATTTTCGGGGGTCACAGGGATGAGATCCCCCCCCCCCGTGCATCTCCCCTCTCTACAATTTTTGGCAACCCTTCCAAACTTTATTCAATTAACAAGCATGTCACCACACAAGACAAATATTTATGATGTTAACAGGTGTATGGTATTATGACATTTCCCGATTTTTCCCATTTTATTTGCCTGAAAATTTTTTAATCACCTTCCCCTGTTTTCCCGCCATTTTGTCACGCTACGCCACAAAGCGGTAAGAGTTTGTTAAATGTCACTAGCCCTGGATGTGGAAGGGCTCAGTTGGTGACACAGAGTCACAGACACCTTATGTTCTGATCGGGGCAGACTTCTTTCTCTTCATAGATCTACATTATCTTCACTTCTACCAACACTGTTTTTCTGGAAAAAAAATAATCAAAGCGAAGTTTATACAGACGGAGAGACAGCGTAATGGCGACTGCAGTTGCTTCGAAAAAGGTAATTAAGTACCAGTAATATTTTATATTTCGGTGTACAGTATAGGGATTAGGGAATCACAACCTTCACCGAAAATGAGAGACATTGCGTATGATATAGAGTCATTCTTGTCATTAGGAATTAATAAATCATAAGTATATTGTCCATTTTTAATACTTGCCCTAACTAGGCTTATATTCTTTGGTGTATGAGCGACTTCTTAAGGGATTATGGTGTGTCGCGATTGAATGAATATGATGGGGATTTTTTTAGTGAAATCTAATTTGGTGATTGCTTTGGACAAAATAAAACTACTGATAAACTATGGCAAAATCGTGGTGGTTATTTTTAAAATGCATTGAATAATATGCAAATTGAATTTGTGTGATACACTAGGTATATTTACCAAGGGAAGCCACTTCAGTTCTGAAAACTGTTCTCCCAGTGGGCCCTGCTAATTACCCCCGGCTTTAGCTGGGCTGCCTAGGCGCTCAAAGCATTAAAGGAATTTCTTCCTACCGGGTAGGCCTCCTACGTACCCATTTACCTCACCTAGGTTGAGTGCAGCACAGTGTGGGTAAATTTCTTGCTGAAGGAAATTACGCCATGACTGGGATTCGAACCCACGACCCTCTGTTTCAAAGTCAGAAGACTATAATCCACTGGGCCACAACGCTCCACATAGGTTGTATTGGTCGACACCTTGTAAAATTTGCAGTCTGCAATATTTTTGTATGAACTTATTTTCCAGCATCGTATTGCATTTCACCACTGCAAAACACACTTCCAATATAAGGAGGGACAATTTTAATTCCCAGTCCCCGGGGGGGGGGGGCACTTACATTGACGAGTGGATACCATGCGCGACCAAAAAAACACGTAAAAAGGATGTCTTTTTCACGATAGGGCACGTTACGTACGTAACGTGATAAGGGTGTCAAAAACACAAAATAATGAAAAAATGGTATCTATTTCGCTAGGAAAATTACGTGTTTAGGGTCGAATTTGCGGGGATGTTAAAACAAAATTGAAATGTTTCATAAAGGATGTCCTTTTTGCTCAAACACATCGTGTTTAGAGTCCGATTTGCGCGAGGTGTAGAAGGTGGGGTCATACTAAACCAAATAAGGTAAAGCCGACGACCGAAGGACCCGCAACGATAAAACATTTCTGTACTTGTTTAGAGGTTCATTTTAGGGAATATTTGCCAAGAGTATCGTTTTGTTCCCAATACTTGTTAAGGGTAGGGTTTCACGCGCCAATACTTGTTAAGGGGTGCATTTTCAGAATATGGAAATAACGTGTTTAGGGTGCTTTTCGAGACCCCATGGTCGCGCATGGTATCCACTCGTGAATGGAAGTGCCCCCCGGGTTCCCAGTATCAATATCATTGAGGTTTCATAATATTCATCTAGCCGAAACCTTGACGAATATGACTAAACCGCGGCTAAACCGACTTAGAGAAATAGAAGGTCATTCACATACCGCCATCGATAACAGCCGTTCTGGTCCATTCACAGAGACTGACAAGCCCAAAGCAGCAATACATTGGCCGTAAGAGGGGGAGGGTAGCAATAGTTTACTTGCCCCGTGAATTTTCAAACTTAGTTTTTAATACTTTGTTTACAAAAAAGCCATTACAAATTACAAATGTACAAATAATCCTTCAATTTAATTCCAAACATGCAAAAACACCTTTATAGTGACGCTTGATCGCTTTGCTCTGTCTTGCAAAATGTGCTTGAACATTTACATATTTAATAACCCCCACCCCCTCGGAAAGAAAATCCTGCGTACAGCAATAATCGTTGACCTAATTCTGCAATCGTGGAATCGGTGGAATTCTTTCTTGGAATTTTTTGTTAATCAGGAGTTTAATTTTGTTGTTGAGAATAATTGAATATCTTTTGGTGACATCTTCATACAATGGAGAAGATTCATCGGTTCCTTCTTCTGGGGGATGTTTCACATGAAGTCACACTTAAATCTTTGTGATATACACCCCCTGGGACCCGTAACACAAAGCTTAGCAATGAACGTAGAACATCTTTCTACGATTGATTGCATTGACTTTATTTGTATTTATGATTGTACATGATTTGATTTATATTTTGTTGACAATGAAATAAATGAAATGAAATGAATGAATGAAATGACTTCAGTGTACAATCAATCGTGAAAATTACGATTGATCGCTAACTTTTGTGTTATGGGACCCCGGGGGGGGGGGGGCACTTACATTGACGAGTGGATACCATGCGCGACCAAAAAAAACACGTAAAAAGGATCTTTTTCACGATAGGGCACGTTACGTACGTAACGTGATAAGGGTGTCAAAAACACAAAAATAATGAAAAAAGGGTATCTATTTCGCTAGGAAAATTACCTGTTTATAGGGTCGAATTTGCGTGGATGATAAAACAAATTAAAATGTTTTATAAAGGATGTCCTTTTTGCCCCAACACTTCGTGTTTAGAGTCCGATTTGCGCGAGGTGTAGAAGGTGGGGTCGTACTAAACCAAGTAAGGTAAAGCCGACGACCGAATGACCCGTAACAATAAAACATTCCTGTACTTGTTTAGGGGTTCATTTCAGGGAATATTTTGCCAAGAGTATCGTTTTGTTTCCAGTACTTGTTAAGGGTAGGGTTTCACACGCCAATACTTGTTAAGGGGTGCATTTTCGGAATATAGAAATTACGTGTTTAGGGTGCTTTTCGAGACCCCATGGTCGCGCATGGTATCCACTCGTGAATGGAAGTGCCCCCCCCCCCCCCCGGGATGGGACCCTGATCTCTCAATTCAATTCAAATAAACATTTATTTTCTTCCATTTCATTAAAGTTTTCATAAACATTCATTCATACAAAAATCAAATTGTTATGAAGAATATATATATGTACATGTTAGGTTTAAAGAAGAAGGTGCAAAAACCCGAGGCTTTTGGCACTGCTGGCTAGCGACCGACGGGTTTCCATTCTCAGCCGTTCTCTGATTGGTCAATTAAGGCAGTGAGGTGTCTGTGTGTTCCGTGTGTGTATGTGTGATGCGAAGCGTGCAGTACATGTGTTCACTGGACGTGAGGGCATAGAGTAGACACCCAGTCGTTTTCTTGATTTTAACTTTACAATAACAACGATCAGGGATGGGTTTATTTTGTTGCAGAGTGTGCATGTGAAGGATATTACAGCTCTTAATCAGCTGACTCTCTTTCCAAACTTAAAAGTGTAATGACAATTGCTACATTCCAATTATTTGATTTGTTTGTTTTAGAAAGGGTCTTTTATTTTTTACTCAGTCTATCAATCCTCTCATTTATTAAAGAGTCTTCACTTAATTGCGTTGAAACAGAATGGTAATGAAAATGGAAACATGCCAGTCAATTGACCAGCATAATGTGAAAATGGAAACATGCCGGTCAATTGAACGATATAATATGAAAATGGAAACATGCATGCTGGTCAGTTAACCATATGTTTCAGTGCATAATGAAAATGGAAACATGCCGGTCAATTGACCAGCAAAATGTGAAAATGGAAACATGCCGGTCAGTTTACCATATGTTTCAATGTATGATGAAAATGGAAACATGCCGCTCAGTTTACCATATGTTTCAGTGTATAATGAAAATGGAAACATGCCGGTCAATTGACCGATATAATATGAAAATGGAAACATGCCGGTCAGTTTACCATATATTTCACTGTATAATGAAAATGGAAACATGCCGGTCAATTGACCGATATAATATGAAAATGGAAACATGCCGGTCAGTTTACCATATATTTCACTGTATAATGAAAATGGAAACATGCCGGTCAATTGACCGATATAATATGAAAATGGAAACATGCCGGTCAATTTACCATATATTTCACTATATAATGAAAGTGGAAACATGCCGGTCAGTTTACCATATGTTTCAATGTATGATGAAAATGGAAACATGCCGCTCAGTTTACCATATGTTTCAGTGTATAATGAAAATGGAAACATGCCGGTCAATTGACCGATATAATATGAAAATGGAAACATGCCGGTCAATTTACCATATATTTCACTATATAATGAAAGTGGAAACATGCCGGTCAATTGACCGATATAATATGAAAATGGAAACATGCCGGTCAGTTAACCATATGTTTCAGTGTATAATGAAAATGGAAACATGCCAGTCAATTGACCAGCAAAATGTGAAAATGGAAACATGCCGGTCAGTTTACCATATGTTTCAATGTATGATGAAAATGGAAACATGCCGGTCAATTGGCTATATGTTTCAGTGTATAATGAAAATGGAAACATGCCAGTCAATGACCAGCGCAGTATATAACAGTATAATGAAAATGGAAACATGAAAATGGAAACATGCCGGTCAATTGAGAAATATAATATGAAAATGGAAACATGCCGGTCAGTTTACCATATGTTTCAGTGTGTAATGAAAATGGAAACATGCCGGTCAATTGGCTATATGTTTCAGTGTATAATGAAAATGGAAACATGCCGGTCAATTGACCAGCAAAATGTGAAAATGGAAACATGCCGGTCAGTTTACCATATGTTTCAATGTATGATGAAAATGGAAACATGCCGCTCAGTTTACCATATGTTTCAGTGTATAATGAAAATGGAAACATGCCGGTCAATTGACCGATATAATATGAAAATGGAAACATGCCGGTCAGTTTACCATATATTTCAATGTATGATGAAAATGGAAACATGCCGCTCAGTTTACCATATGTTTCAGTGTATAATGAAAATGGAAACATGCCGGTCAATTGACCGATATAATATGAAAATGGAAACATGCCGGTCAATTTACCATATATTTCACTATATAATGAAAGTGGAAACATGCCGGTCAATTGACCGATATAATATGAAAATGGAAACATGCCGGTCAGTTAACCATATGTTTCAGTGTATAATGAAAATGGAAACATGCCAGTCAATTGACCAGCAAAATGTGAAAATGGAAACATGCCGGTCAGTTTACCATATGTTTCAATGTATGATGAAAATGGAAACATGCCGGTCAATTGGCTATATGTTTCAGTGTATAATGAAAATGGAAACATGCCAGTCAATGACCAGCGCAGTATATAACAGTATAATGAAAATGGAAACATGAAAATGGAAACATGCCGGTCAATTGAGCAATATAATATGAAAATGGAAACATGCCGGTCAGTTTACCATATGTTTCAGTGTGTAATGAAAATG
This sequence comes from Lytechinus variegatus, assembly GCF_018143015.1. NCBI lineage: Eukaryota > Metazoa > Echinodermata > Echinoidea > Temnopleuroida > Toxopneustidae > Lytechinus > Lytechinus variegatus. The sequence continues at coordinate 56,608,350 of NC_054742.1, read as the reverse complement.
GAAACATGCCGGTCAATTGGCTATATGTTTCAGTGTATAATGAAAATGGAAACATGCCGGTCAATTGAGCAATACAATATGAAAATGGAAACATGCCGGTCAGTTTACCATATATATGTTTCAGTGTATAATGAAAATGGAAACATGCAGATCAATTGGCTATATGTTTCAGTGTAAAATGAAAATGGAAACATGCCGGTCAATTGGCTATATGTTTAAGTGTATACTGAAAATGGAAACATGGCGGTCAATTGACTGATATAATATGAAAATGGAAACATGCTGGTCAATTGAGCAATATGAAAATGGAAACATGCCGGTCAGTTTACCATATGTTTCAGTGTATAATGAAAATGGAAACATGCAGGTCAATTGGCTATATGTTTCAGTGTAAAATAAAAATGGAAACATGCCGGTCATATGTTTCAGTGTATAATGAAAATGGAAACATGCTGGTCAATTGACATGTTTCAGTGCAAAAAAAATGTCAGTATGGGCGTTTGGTTTGCCTATAGCATATGATTTAATAGTTGTAATTATAATGTATTTTATATTGTTGATTTATATGGCAGGATGCTTAATGTCTGACAAGTTTACTATTGAAGGGACTTATCCATATCAAAAGGAACTTCCATGCTAATCCCCTTTTTAATTCTCATGAGACTATATAAATTCAATACATGAGTACAAGGGATTACCACGCTATTATTGTGTTAGGGTATTATCGTGGCTCGGGGGGGGGGGGGGGTAGTGGAGAAGGCATATCAGCTGTATTTTAAGTTGTTTTAGTTTGATATGATGACATAAAGTGTAGTTCCCTATAGCTATATAATATATTTAAAGAAAGGTTTAATTCGGAATGTTAATGCCTTTTTTAAAATCAATTGTGTGTAGGCGGGAGGATATAACAAAGTTATTGAATTTCAAAGTTTATCAATATTTTGTGAAAACAGTATACTGATGCACATCGTCATGAATATTCATATTAGGTACGTTTTGTGGGCTGATGTCACGTATCCCCACTTGTTCCTTTTTCTTCAGTGTAAATTACATGAAATCGTAAATTCACTTTTTCATGTGATAAAATGCATGAAGATGAAATAAGTTGCGGCAAAATCCCGTTGTTTGAGTTCTTGGTAGAATGTTTTTACTATTTCATACCCGGGATTTCATATAATAAACGTGGGGATGTGAAATCATCAGCCACCCAGCCTACATGCCCAGAATATTTTGTAATTTTTTATCCAATTTTGAACCAATTTTCAGCACTTTATGCTCTGTGAATTTTATTCTACTGAGATATAAATTTTCCCAGCCTGCATGGACGAAAAATGGGACATATATTACTAACAGATTTGGATCTGGCAATGCAGTTATATTACAAAGTGATTTTTCTATCGAAACTGCATAGGGGCACGGTTTTCAAGGGGGGGATGTTGACCATGCAAAAATTAAATCACAATCCTATGGTCATTTTTTATTTTTTATACACGGTTTTGGAAAAAGGTGGGGGCCGCGGAACGGTTTTCAAAGTGGGGGGTGGGGGTGCTGACCATGCAAAAATTAAATCACAGTCCTATATGGCCATTTTCAATTTTTTGTACACGGTTTTGGAAAAAGGTGGGGGCCGCGGAATGGTTTTAAAAGTGAGGGGTGGGGGTGCTGACCATGCAAAAATTAAATCACAGTCCTATGGTCATTTTTAACTTTTTGTACACGGTTTTGGAAAAAGGTGGGGGCCGCGGAACGGTATTAAAAGTGGGGGGTGCTGACCATGCAAAAATTAAATCACAATCCTATGGTCATTTTTAACTTTTTGTACACTGTTTTGGAAAAAAGTGGGGGCCGGGGCTGAAGCCCCCAGCCCCCTCGCTTCCGCGGCCCCTGTTTACATATATGGTGCACTGATTTTACAGATTTCATTTGAAAATATGCAAATATATGTATTGTTATTTTATTATGAACCCAATAATTTTTCTATTATCAAATTGGTAATTACTGAAAACAAATTTACACCTTCTTAACCCATGCAAAATGGGCTGGGGCATGATGCCCCCTCCCCCCTTCACCCCCCTTATACATTCATTGAATGCTTGAGCACCTAGGCAGCCCAGCTAAAGCCGGGGTATGGCAGGGCCTGCTGAGAGAACAGTTTTTTTAACTCAGTGAACTGGCCACCATGAATTATATACCGCTATCAATGCCCAATTCATCATTTGAATATATCCTGATTTTTTTTAGCAGAGAATATGTTATACATGTATAGTTGTACTTGTATGGATTTATTTCTTTCAAAATACTGTAAGTATTATTATTATCTATTTGGCCATAAAAACATACAAAAATTGTACAATGCAATTACATAAATACAATTTGAAATTGAAAAATTAAATATAGATATAGTAGAAATGAAAAAGAAAAGAGTAAGAAAACGGTTTTTCCGTGGGCCAGGGCTCGCAAAAGTAAAATTCAGTACTATTGCCCAGAGCCCTCATGGAAAAACCGTTGAGAGAATATTGCACATTCGATATATAAAATTGCACATTATTAAAATTCAAATAAAACACATTGACAAACATTCTAAAAAGTATGTAACGCCAGGCAAGATACAGTAAAAGAAATAAAGACAGGTATTAGAAAGAATTTGAATACCCATGCCGGACTGATTAAGGAATGTTTGTAATGCTTAACATAATATAGCACAAAAATAACTTAGATTTGTGTGAGGTACTAGAGCCCGAAAAGCAACAATGAAATGAAATAAGGAGGAATGCCCTAGACAACAGCAAGAGCATGCCTCCACATTCCTATTAATAGCATATACTCGCCAGGCTCCAGCACCTAATACATAACACTCATTAAGACAACAAATAGTAAAATTACAGGAAACTCGCCTCCTTTGATAAAGAAAAAGAAGAGAAATAATAATTTTAAAAATATAGTAATGATATTGATATTCTTAGATTTTTATGTGCCCCCAACAGTTTTGCTAAAGAGGAATAAAAAAAAATCTAATGTACCAAATGGATATAACAGATCATACAGCCTGTACTACTTGAGCATTATTCTGAAATATATAAAAAAAAATTATACACTTAAACATATGGCCAATTGACCGGCATGTTTCCACTTTCATTATACAGTGAAATATATGGTAAACTGACCGGCATGTTTCCATTTTCATATTATATCGGTCAATTGACCGGCATGTTTCCATTTTCATTATACACTGAAACATATGGTGAACTGAGCGGCATGTTTCCATTTTCATCATACATTGAAACATATGGTAAACTGACCGGCATGTTTCCATTTTCATATTATATCGGTCAATTGACCGGCATGTTTCCATTTTCATTATACACTGAAACATATGGTAAACTGACCGGCATGTTTCCATTTTCATATTATATTGGTCAATTGACCGGCATGTTTCCATTATACACTGAAACATATAGCCAATTGACCGGCATGTTTCCATTTTCTATTATATCGGTCAATTGACCTGCATGTTTCCATTTTCATTATGCACTGGTCAATTGACCGGCATGTTTCCATTTTCATTATACACTGAAACCTATAGCCAATTGACCGGCATGTTTCCATTTTTATTTTGAAACATATGGTCAATTGACCGGCATGTTTCCATTTTCATTATACACTGAAACCTATAGCCAATTGACCGGCATGTTTCCATTTTCATTATACACTGAAACATATGGTAAACTGACCGGCATGTTTCCATTTTCATATCATATTGGTCAATTGACCGGCATGTTTCCACTTTCATTATACACTGAAACATATAGCCAATTGACCGGCATGTTTCCATTTTTATTTTGAAACATATGGTAAACTGACCGGCATGTTTCCACTTTCATTATACAGTGAAATATATGGTAAACAGACCGGCATGTTTCCATTTCCATATTATATTGATCAATTGACCGGCATGTTTCCATTTTCACATTATGCTGGTCAATTGACTGGCATGTTTCCATTTTCATTACAGTGGACATTCTGTTTATGTAATGAAACGCAATTAAGTGAAGACTCTCTTTAATAAATGAGAGGATTGATAGACTGAGTAAAAAATAAAAGACCCTTTCTAAAACAAACAAATCAAATAATTGGAATGTAGCAATTGTCATTACACTTTTAAGTTTGGAAAGAGAGTCAGCTGATTAAGAGCTGTAATATCCTTCACATGCACACTCTGCAACAAAATAAACCCATCCCTGATCGTTGTTATTGTAAAGTTAAAATCAAGAAAACGACTGGGTGTCTACTCTATGCCCTCACGTCCAGTGAACACATGTACTGCACGCTTCGCATCACATACACACACGGAACACACAGACACCTCACTGCCTTAATTGACCAATCAGAGAACGGCTGAGAATGGAAACCCGTCGGTCGCTAGCCAGCAGTCTTTTGGCGGGATACGCCCCATACGCCAACAGACAAAAATACAATACAATACAATAAACAATACAAAGGAAAGGGCAGAAAAAAGAAGAGAAGGAAGGGGAACGAGAGAGGGAGACGTGATGTTCTCAAGAACATCACTATATATTTTTTTATATCTTTATTTGTCATTCCACGTTAAATAATCATGTTGGTCGTATGTGCAGAAAGTAAAAGTTACGTTGAAAATCAATCATCGATGTGCCAACGAAACTCTCTATCTCATTTGGCAGAAAACCATAATATAATGCCAAATCTGGGGCCTGTGTGTGAATGGCTCAATCGTTTCGGAAGACACGATAGCACAGGTTGAACAGATCTAACCTTTATAGCCTCCATAAGTCACGTCTTCTTTCTAAGATACTTTTTTGGTACTTGAAATAAGATCCTCGTGGATATAATGGCAATGAAAAACAAAACTCGTTATAAACAAAAGAATATATAGCTGAAGCATGGACCTACACTGAGGGGAAGTATGGGCAACCCCCCCCCCCAAACACACTTATCTTGGCGTACAGATGGGGGGGGGGGCTTGGTGGCCATGGGTCGCCAAAACTTTCACGACCAAACAAAATTTAGGAAATGGAATAAAAATGGTGAAACTTGATATTATTTTATGAATCGTTGTGAAATCTATTATTAAAAGAGATTTTGTTAAAAAGGTCAATAAGTTTCGATCACTCTCCTGCACTGGCGTAAATTTTAGTGTTGAACCCCTTGTTTGGGGGGGGGGTGAACTATTATTTCACCCCCCCCCCACTTGAATATTAATTTGTCGTCCATGCTCTCCTCGCTCGCTCACAGCTTTTTAGAATATTTTCCTCATTTGACATGCTTGGCCCGCTAAAAATTATTTGCTCATTAGGCCACTGTCTCATGCTGGTCTGTCAATATTTCATTAAAAATCCACAGTTTTGACGGTTTTTAATGGTTGTTTAAGTTGACTGATTCAGATGATTCAATATTGAAATTGTCAAATGCTTTATTCTAACCAACTTATATATAAGCAGATTTCAGTAATTGATGTTGGGCTTCGCGGTTGCCCCATAAATGGCACACGTATACCGGACGGAATATTCGTCTGGCCCACCTGAACACAAAAAAGGACAAACATAGTAACGGAAGTTGTTTTTTAAAAAATCACCAAAATATGTTTGGGCTTTCTCAAATGAAATTATTTAAGTTGGAATATATTCATAAATCTATTTCAATATAATGGTAGACCTCGCATTAAACTTAACATCAGACTGACCCCGAGAAGTGCGTGGGCGAGAAGGCTGAACAACATAATGATGTGAAATACCACAACAATAGAAATACCTTTTCATGAAAAAGCAAATTCCATCAGAGATCAGGACCACGCAATGTGACGTCAGGCAAGGAATGGGAGAGAGAGAACGAGAGATTGGCAGAAATGAAGAGAAGGAGAGAGAGGTGAAAAGAAGTGGATGGCAAAAGAGGGTGCGTCGGGGTTCATAATGCGTTATGGATGTCGGCAGTGATGTTTGACAGTGCATGAGCCTACCTCAGGATATATGATTAATAATAGCCAAAGTACCTATCCCTTGTCACTGTGATCATAATTTTGCGATGATCTTTTTATTTGACAGAACCCTTGAAAAGTTTGATAACTCCGAGTATTCGCCAAGCAGGAGAGGAATGTCTACCTTGAAAATTCTATTGTGATAATTATGTCCTATAATAGAGGGTTAGACATATCGCCCACTCCTACTGCACATCACAACTGACTCCTTACAGTACTTACAAATGGCATGAGTAGATCTAGCTATTGTGAACGTTTTCCTTTCATATATATTAATCTTTTACTCTCTTTCGTCATATGAGGAAATAACTCAATCTTGGGTGAGAATTGAGCAACGCAGACGACCAACTACACCCCTCAATTTGTTTTCGCGCCACCTGTTTTTTTTTCTCGACGACGCCAATATACACTCATGTTCGACCACTAACCGACACATATAATTAGGGAGGACATAATATTTTGGCCTGCTCGTGTATATACCTCAGATTGTGTACGGGGAAAGAGGTGGACATCGTAATAGCTTTTATCCTTCTGTGAATCATTAGAAGATCACACATTTCCGTTATATACTGTGTAAATAAAACGTCTTGGAGATATCATTAGTAAGGCCTATCAATTGAAGAAGAATTGTACAAATAGGGAGTGAGATACAGAATGACAGCGATGTCGGACAAGGAAGCGGATATAGCTCACGAGATGCGACATGTAAGTACACTTTCCTCCTCCTTCTTTCCCTCCTTCTACTCCTCCTTAACCTCCTCCTACTTCTTTCATTCTTCTTTTTCTTTTTCTTCTTCTTCTTCTTCTCCTCCTCCTTCTCCTCCTCCTCCTCCCCCTTCTTCTTCTTCTTCTTCTTCTCCTCCTTCTCCTTCTTCTTCTTCTTCTTCTCCTTCTTCTTCTTCTCCTCCTCCTTTTCGTTCTCGTCCTCCTTCTTCTTCTCCTCCTCCTTCTTCTTCTTTTTCTTCTTCTTTTTCTTCTTCTCCTTCTTCTTCTTCTTCTTCTCCTTCTTCTTCTCCTCCTCCTTCTCCTCCTCCGTCTTCTTTTTCATCTTCTTCTTTTTCTTATATTCCTCAAGTTCTTTTTCTCCTCCTTTTCCTCAAGTTCTCCTCCTGTTCTTTGTTCATGAAATTGGCACTGCTATTATCTGAAACTATTTCCTATATGCATTATTTGTTGATTTATCGTATGAGGAAAAAATGTGTCCCATGCATTATTTATGATTAACCTGTAGTAATCAATTTTACAGTAGCTGAGTAGCAGGCCCTATTTTTTATTAGGGCCTATCAGTTATATTTATTTGGGGTACTCCAAACATCGTGAGTAGGTATATGTAGGCCTCAATCATTACTTTCTTCCTTAATGTGTCAAATAAGGATTCTGCAAACAGGAAAATGAGTGTGATCATCTATCTGCATATTAAATACACTGTTGGAAAAAGACTTGCCTGATTTTATTCTTGGTGAATAATGCGTCCGACGAAAAAATATTAGGAAAGGTGGCAGATTTTGGCCGTAATCATTAGCAAAAAATTGGTTGAAAAGTCCATTTGTGGTTCATTTTACCATTTTGAAAGTTGGGCACACATTAGTAAACGAATTGGTTATTTTTATCGATACTATTTAGAGTGTTTAGTCTATAAGCAAATGCTGCATTTTGTAATTCATCCTTGAAGTGTGTATATCGGATATATCCAATATTTGATTTCAACGAATTATGATAAGATATCCCGGATTTCGTCGTTGTACGACCATTGACACAGTGGCGTGCCCCCCCCCCCCTCCCTCCATCGGCTGGCAAAAAAAACCGGGGGGCGAAAAAGATGGAAAAGGAAAGAGAAACGTAGAAGAGGAAGAAGCGATTATTGTATTATATATCATTTTATATTACATAATAATTTGTTTTTCATAACTTTATGAAGCATGATGTGCTTAGTGCCTATGTGTTCATCATTCCTGGTGCTCGCATTGTCTGTTCAATGAGATTATAATCCTATTGTACTATAGAACATTCCGTTTCAAGTCAATATACACCAAATATATTTCCTCGTACTTTGAGTTATTACTGTTTTTATGTAGCAACTGTAGCGAGTAGCGACATAATTCTTCTTTATCATGACTACAGTGAATTCCCCCTTTTAAGGTCTAAATAAAAAAATCCATTCAGTGTCTACGTTCGCATTAATAGATTGGTGAGACATGTCTGCTCTTTATGAATTCCTAAAAATATTTCCTAAAATGTTCCTTTCTTCTGGCCTGAATATAAAAAAATTTCACCTCGCGCTTCGCGCTCGTATCATTTGGGTAGTGAAATACGTATGGTCTTAAATGCCACTCTAAAAGTCTGAATTTCAAAAATTTTCGCTCGCGCTTCGCGCTCGCAATATTTTATCAGTGAGCAACGTAACATATTAATGATTACAATGACTACAAAAATTGCTTCATATGTTTAGGTGTAGTTCTAACAAAATCAGCAAGCGCTTGGCGCTCGCATTAGATTACTATGGTGAGATATGTATGCTCTTCATATAAATAACAAAAAAAAGATATTGTAGGCTCTTCATGAACTCCTAAAAAAATAGTCCTTAAAATGTCACTCTTTGGAGTTAAAATATACAAACACTTTCAGCTCGCGCTTGCATAGTTTATTTAGTGAGACAGATTACAAAAATTTCCATATAATGTCTTTTGGGGGTCTGAATATTAGACATTTTCAGCTCGCACTTCGCGCTCACATGAATGAGATACATATCTGTTCAAAGGCACAATGTCTCTATAAGTCATTATACCTAGCAATTGAGCGCGCTTCGTGCGCCCACTAAATGACTCAAAATGTTCGCTGGTGCCCCCCCCCCCATGTCGTGACCCACGGTACGCCATTTGACATAATTTCAATATCTTCTACAACCACTGACTATTAAAAAAAAAAGGCGCACAAAATCATAGTAACCAAGAATGCTTATAGCATTTTGATTTCTTTGAATGTTGAATAAAAAAAAATCACTGTCGACATTCACGTCTCTAAACTCGGCCACGGCATCTCTACTATCATGACTATCTCGTTTATTTTCATTTTTAAAAGGCTAATGTATCCGAGGGTGACATTTGATGCCCTGTGTATGGTTGCCTATAGGCTAGATTTAAAGAAAAACAAGGGCGGATATAAGATGGAAATTCAGTTTCCTTCTCCGTTATCCGTTCAGTATCGCAGCACGCACATCCCATATCAAGTTATTCTCATAGGCGGCGTATATAATAAATACATCAAGTGTGTGAATATATAATCCAGTAGATCCATTATATACCAACGATGCTAAAACATACAGATTTCCTGCTAAATTTTTGTTACACCAATACACAAGTCTATGTAGATTCAAGTCATCTATGATTCCTTCAAGTCGTAGGAAATAAATAAAACCAAACCAAAAAGAACTTGATAATCGACGTTCTGGATATAGGTTTATTGTGGCTGTGGAGCTGACACGTATATGGTTTGGAGGGGCTAACCTTTAATCCTTATTCGCCCCTCCAATATTTTGTGCAGGGCTAGACGGTCTATGAAACCTGCTTAAGTTAACCAATTTAAAATTTTGATTGATATTGACCATTTTTATTGGAAGGACACAATCCCGGGACACAATCATATCCACCAGTGGATTAATTACTTTGACCAATCACTTTAAAGTATGTAGGATCATCCATGTACAATGTACCCAAGTAATGTGCTCATGAAATTAAAGTATAATCATAATAAAAACCTACAAGATGACGCCTAGATATCATACATCGGAGCTCTGAAGATATACACTTGAAATGGTGCCTGTACTGTCGACAAAAAATATTGGTTCCGTACACATCTTTGCGTGAATGACTGCATCAAATCAGCATGAATACATACTGGATTCACCCCCGATCGAAATGCAGTGCAGTATATATAGTGAAATGGATACCGATGGCGCCCCAGGCCTTCCACGATGTCCTGCACTGATTTGCAGCGGGGTGGCGCCAGGGAGTTTTGATTGTGGGGGGGAGGCGAGCTAAATGTGACGTCATATATTTTTTGTTCTCAGTTTAATAACGTTGGTAATAAAGTAAAACAATAAATATTCGACCATTGCTTTTTATACTCTTCTCGCATCTTTCTTCCCTTTCCTCTTGGTTTTTTGTCTCACCTGCGAAGCAAAGTGAGACTATAGGCGCCGCTTTTCCGACGGCGGCGGCGACGGCGGCGGCGGCAACATCAAATCTTAACCTGAGGTTTAGTTTTTGAAATGACGTCATAACTTAGAAAGTATATGGACCTAGTTAATAAAACTTGGCCATAAGGTTAATCAAGTATTACTGAACATCCTATTAGAGTTTCATGTCACATGACCAAGGTCAAAGGTCATTTAGGGTCAATGAACTTAGACCATGTTGGAGGAATCAACATCGAAATCTTAACCTGAGGTTAAGTTTTTGAAATGTCATCATAACTTAGAAAATATATGGACCTAGTTCATGAAACTTGCACATAAGGTTAATCAAGTATCACTGAACATCCTGCATGAGTTTCACGTCACATGACCAAGGTCAAAGGTCATTTAGGGTCAATGAACTTTGGCCGGATTGGGGATATCTGTTGAATTCCCATCATAACTTTGAAAGTTTATGGATCTGATTCATGAAACTTGGACATAATAGTAATCAAGCATCACTGAACATTTTGTGCAAGTTTCAGGTCTCATGATTAAGGTCAAAGGTCATTTAGGGTCAATGAACTTTGGCCGAATCGGGGGTATCTGTTGAATTACCATCATAACTTTGAAAGTTTATTGGTCTAGTTCATTAAACTTGGACATTAGAGTAATCAAGTATCACTGAACATCCTGTGCGCGTTTCAGGTCACATACCAAGGTCAAAGGTCAATGAACTTTGGCCGAATTGGGCGTATCTGTTGAATTACCATCCTAACTTTGAAAGTTTATGGATCTGCTTCATGAAACTTGTACATAAGAGTAATCAAGTATCACTGAACATCCTGTTCGAGTTTCAGGTCACATGATCAAGGTCAAAGGTCATGTAAGGTCAATGAAGTTTGGCCATGTTGGGTTTTTTTGTTGAATAACCATCATATCTCTGTAAGTTTATTGGTCTAGTTCATAAAAAGTGGACATAAGAGTAACCATGTATCACTGAACATCTTGTGCGAGTTAGAGTAGTATTTAAAGTCAGCACTGCTGCTATATTGAACCGCGTGATGCAGGTGAGACGGCCAGAGGCATTTCACTTGTTTCTCTTACATTTTTATCCTTTTTGTTTTCACTATACTTGAAAAAAAAACAGGGGTAATCACTCCCAGCCCTCTGTGGCGAATGGCGACACCCCTTCTGATTCATGTACCTTGTGTTTACGTGGCAGCTGACATGGTAATGGTTTGGAAAGAGTATCTTAAAGCCCTTCTCATACCAAATCTTGAAAATTAATGGATATTTTATTGTCTTCATCACCTTACAACCTATTGCCACTATAGCACCATCGTCGTCATCGTCGTTATCGGACTTTTCCGCGTCACAACGAAATCCCCTGTCTTTTGCGTGAAACCTATCCCGTGGTACACGGTTATGTGATGCCATAAAATGTGAATTATATTGAATTAGATCAATATAGCACTGAAGATGAAATCAAATGATATTATAATGATTATCCTGTTGAAATAATGATATTTTTTCAAAGTGATCTGATCCGCAGTTCTAGAAAGCTGCTTTTGTTTATTAAGATGCATTTGAAATTTTATAGATGCCTACTAATGTTGATTGTTTTGTTTTGTATTCATCAAGGGGAACACTTACGAATTTGAGTTGCTCTCTATATACTCTTAAGTGGGATTGATCAAAGTAACCAATTTTTAATAAGTGTCTGACGGAATAAAATGGTCAAAATAAACCAACATCTTGATAGTTTACAAACAATTATTATTGGTCGGTTTTGACATTTTTGAAGTACAGTATAGGGACAAATCTGGTATAGGAACACGTTATTAGCAGGGTATGTTTTTATTTCAACTGATTTTAGATTCAATTTTAAAGATTTTATTTAGAGGTTTTTAGAATTTAAAACAGAGGATTTAGAATGTAAAAAATGTCTATATTTCCTGTATTCTAACCAATATGAGGCAAAACCATAGAGGTGCTTATTTTATCCATCTTCATGTGTGAGACCAACATTTTTCCGACAACTTGTCAGATTTGTAAACTTTCCTTGATTTTGATTGTCTGACAAGCTCTGTCACTATGGCCACTGTCAGATAAATCAGGACTTGTGGTATAAAACATCCAGTAACTTACAAGTCGCCACAGTGCAGCGCCTTGACGATCTCCTTTATACTTATAGTCTTTTGCCCGTATTCTGATAGCAGGTTTATCTTAGACTCAGGTTTAAAGTTGTGGTTTAAGTATGGATAGCCAATTGTTACATAAATCACTAACAGTGTAGAGGCATCCTATACATCAGCTCACTTGGCTCTCAAATCATTCATGATTGTCTAGGAAGTATAAATAGATGATTGTCTTTACCATCGATGAATGCAGGAAAGAGCACAGTAAACACAAGAAACATACAACTTAATAAAGATTTTGATACTTTTGGCTTCCCATACTTAAACTACAACTTTAAACCTGAGTTTAAGTTAAACGTGACATCAGAATACGGGCTTTTATGTTTACATCTTTGTAGGAAAAACATTATCGTGGAGAATTCTCTTGTATTTGTCGCTTTGTAATGTCATAATTAATATGTATAATTGTGTTTATGCATGTGATTTGTGTGATATTGAACGTTTTATTACAAATGTTTACAATTTGAGGAAAATGAACTTCCATGTGGACAATAAAATGAAATTGAACTGAATTTAAGTCCTTTCATGAAACGCTCCGCAGTTTCTTCCTCAATTCAGAAAGTTATCGAGGATTTTCCGAATTTAGAATAGCGCCATCACATGCCTGGATAAATAGATTACATTAGAACTGATAACAACGATTAAAATTAAAGCTACGTTGGAGTTAAAAAGCCTTTACCGTGTTTACAGTGATTCGTAAATGTTATTGCACGCATATCAAATTGATAGTAATGCAGTGAATCAGTGTTCGGTTTTGTTAAAACTAGCGGGAAGTTAGCAGCATAACGGGTAGAAACAGAAGCTCATGCAGTTGGATTTGATTTGATTTGATTTTATTTATTTCTGCATTCACATCAATATCAGAATTACAAAATACATATATACAATATTTACAAAGGTAATACATGACAAAATAATAGAATTACAAAATACATATATACAATATTTACAAAGGTAATACATAACAAAATAATAGTCGCATAGTATAAATATTGTAAATAAATATTAACAAAAAAAAGATGTGTTATATATTTTTTCAAAACAAGGTTATAAATGAATGCAGGAGACCGCCATCGTGAGCGATTAGGCTTGATGATGATGGAGGCCTCATAAAAGGTACGTAATAGTTCTTCATTGATCAAGTGGGTGCTGTGCAGGTGTAGGTGCAGGTGCGGCAGAGAGCAGTTGAGATATTAAGTTTAAGAGGGGGCTGCGTAAGATGTAATAATGTTACGTTTAATATTAGCTTTCAAGGAGTAGATTGTTGAACATGATTTGATATTGTCTGGAAGATTGTTCCAAATATCGGGACCGTAATGTCGAATGGATTTGTGGGTTATTAGTAATTTGGGGTTAGTGAGGTGGAGGTTTCCAGATATGCGGGTTGGGTAGGAATGGACAGACCTGTTGAATCTAAACATATTATTAAAAGACTGAGGAAGTTGATTATTAAAATACTTAAACATGAATATAGCAATTTGAATCTTATTAATATCAAAGATTTTTAATGTTTTGAGTTTGTGAAACAATGGGTCAGTATGAGCCAAGTAATGTGAGCCTGTACACATACGGATAGCTCTTTTTTGTAGTTTAAATATAGAGTTTAGTTTAGAAGAGCCACAGTTTGCCCATACGATATTACAGTATGATATATATGGAAGAACTAACGAATTGTATAATAAGAATAAAGTTTTATGAGGAAGAAGGAATTTTAACTTTGAAATGATTCCAATATTTTTTGAAACGCACATTGTAACATGGTGTATGTGTTGGTTCCAAGACAGAAATTCATCCATAATTACACCCAAAAATTTTGAATTGGTTTTCTGTTCTAAAGGCGTACCGTCAATGTTAATGTAAATCGGTGTGTTGATATTATGAGATTGATGTCTGAAATACATAAAATGAGTCTTTTTTGTATTTAAAGAAAGTTTGTTGGCCTTAAACCAGTTAGACACCTTGTAAATTTCACGATTTACTACATAGTTTAATGAATTAAGGTCTTGATGAGAATAAAATATATTTGTATCGTCAGCAAATAAGACAAATGACAAAATAGAGGAGGTTTTTATAATATCATTAATATAGAGTAAAAATAAAAGAGGACCTAAAATCGAACCCTGTGGAACACCACATTGAACTAAAAGAGAATCAGAGTCATTATTATTAAAAGTGACATATTGCCTTCGATTATTCAAGTAATCTTTGAACCATAAGAGAGATTGGCCTCGTATTCCATAATGATTGAGTTTGGAGAGTAAAATATCGTGGTTAAGAGTATCAAATGCTTTACTTAAATCACAAAAAATACCAATTACGTGTTCTTTATTTGCTATGGCATTACTTATTTTGTCATAAATTTGAAGTAAAGCCGAGTCTGTTGAATAATATTTCCTAAAACCATATTGATTCGAATTTAGAATATTGTGTTTATTGATAAATTTGTAAAGTCTTGTGTATACTATTTTTTCTAGAATTTTTGATATTGTTGGAAGTAAAGAGATGGGACGGTAATTACTTATTTCGTGAGGATTGTCTTTCTTAAAAACTGGATTGACTTTAGCTATCTTAAATAAATCTGGGAAAACGCCTTGAGATAAGGAGTTATTAAATATGTGAGCCAAGGGGCTAGCAAGAGGGTGAATTATTTGCTTAAGTAAAAACATACTGATGCCATCAGACCCAGAAGATCTAGAACTGTGAAGGGTACGGGCAATGTTGACAATTTCAGAAGGGTTCGTTGGGGTTAGAAAAAGAGACTCCTGATTTGGATCTGACAGATAATCTGCAAAATGTGCATTGGGAGTATTTATTTTATTTGCTAATTCGGGTCCGATATTCGTAAAAAAAGAATTGAATGAGTTTGCATAAAGACTGGGATGAAGTATTTTAGATCCATTGAGAGTAATGTTATCATTAGGTGGAGGGTGGGTTTTTGTACCCAAGACTTCTTTAATAATTTTCCAAGTTATATTTGTATTACCACTGGCATTATTTATTTTGTTAGTATAGTGCAATTTTCGGGATATTCGAATCAGTTTAGTTAGTTTATTACGATATATTTTATATGTTTTTAAGGAATTATCAGTTGGATTGCGCAAATGGGACTTATAGAGTCGATTGCGTGTCTGTATTGACTTCAGTAGACCTTTTGTTATCCAAGGATTTTGGGGTTTATTACGTTTGGTTTTAGCTTTACCTAAAGGGATATTTTTTTCATAATAATGTTTTAATTTATTATTAAAGTGATTGTAGGCAATATTGGGATTTACTTCATCGTAAACGTCTTCCCAATCTTCTAAAAATAAATCTTGCTTTAATAGTTCAATATTTTGTTTAGATTCTTTACGATAGAAATATTCTTTTTTGGATTTTGGGTAAGATAGTTTACATTTACAAGTTAAAAATATAGGTAGGTGGTCCGAAACTTCAGAACAGAGGATCCCTCCGATAGCTTTGCTATTATGGATGTTCGAAAAAATGTTATCAATTTGAGTTGATGAATTTAAATTAATTCTGGTGGGTTTATTAATGATAGAAAGGAAGCCAAATGAGTACATCAATTTCATGAAATTAGTTGCATTATTATTATCGATTGATGGCAAGAAGTTAATATTAAAATCACCGAGTAGAAAAATATGTTTGTTTTCATCCCCTATTTTATAAAGAAATTGTTCTAATTCATCATGAAAGAGTTCTGTATTTGAATTAGGGGGTCTATAAATCAATCCTATGATAATGTTTTTGGAACTAGTATTTTCGATCTCTATGAACAAAGACTCTGCATGAGATAATTTTGCATCAGAACGAACTGTGAATTTAAGATTATGTGAAATATAAAAGGCAACGCCACCACCTCTTCTTTCTTTACGGTCAGTCCTTATTAAATTATAATTAGGCAGATTAAAAATATCAGGGGAATTTTCATGTAACCATGTTTCGGTTAAGCCAATTACGGAAAAGGGAAAGTTGTTTAATGAGTGTAAGAGGTTAACTAAATATTCAAAGTTTTTATTTATACTTCGTATGTTTGCATGAAAAAGTGAAATATTGTCTGAAGTATTATTAAATTTGTTATTAAATTCTTGGGGAGTGTAATATTTGCTATCTTGCGAATTCTCAATAATGATGTCCGGGGTAAAGGTATGTGACTCAGACAGGGGGGCGTGAAAATGTAAAGTACCGGAGGTTTGGAGAGAGGTCAACTGCAAGTGTGCAAGTGGTGCAGGTGATTGTGTGTGTGCGTGAAGGTGTGTTCATGTTTGAAAGTGGTGCTCGTGTATCAGCAATTGGAACATAATATACAAGTACAAAATGAATAAGACCCATCTTGGTCAATGATGAATAGGCAGAAGAGCAAAGCCCGACCACCAAAAAAAAATACAATGAAACAATTTCAGCAGCAATACTTAGAATTAACAAAGGGGGAATCGAGACAAGACATAATTAACAAACAGAGCTTAAATTCAGCTATATCGAACATTTGATTATTTACAGTGGTTTCTATCGGTAAAAAAAAAAAAAAAATCTGTTTTGAAAGGACATGAATTGGTATGCTTGAGAGATGAATATCAAGAAAAATGAAAAGAAGGGAAAAAAGCAAACATGATGTCAGATCCATTAGCCAGAAACGATTAGGTTTCTCACATATTAGAAAAACAAAATACTGCTAAGACAGTCATAAACGAACATAAAAGTTTGTTTAAGTTTGCGATCATTTAGAGTAGCTGAAGTAAATGTTGAAGTACAAAAACAAACAATTGATTAAATAGATGACAAGCACTGTCAAAAAGACTGGTGGGGACGACAAGGTCAGTGACTACACGAACCCGCCAACTATTGTTTAATCGAAAGTTTCATTGAGGAGTGGGAAGTGATCAGTGGTGCATAACCATGCCTTAGTGATTGAAACCTGGGGATGAGATAATGCAAATTGATTACATTGAGTTTACATGAAATGAAGGTACAGTACAAACTTTTAGCATATCTTCACCAGCAGACCGTTTACAAGTCAAATAATGAATTTGGTTATCCGCTTTGAGACAATGCTTAATTGGATAGAGACATTGAGCGTTTGGTACACAAAAAGGTTCTTGTAAATATGGGGATGAATTCGAGGAGTGGCGGGAAAAATACTATATGGAAAAATGTTTAGTACGTGACTAAAGATAATGGTACAACCATGTAGTAGAAAGGACATTATAATGCACAGTTTATACACTTGTATCAGCGTAATCAACATGCATAAGAGGGTAGATTTTTCCCCTTCTGTCTCCCTTTCTTTTAATCAAAGGATAAAAGCAATTGAATTAACAAATTTTCGTCTAATAACAATATAAACAATAAAAGGTTGTTTTATGAATACCGTTGAAGAATGTAATTACAGTGCAAGTACAAAAAAGTTCACTTGCGGTATTCTGGTTTTGCTAGCTGTACATAAACTTCATTACGTAATGATTTGTAATTGTAAAGGGACAGAGAACAGAACAAAGAATGATTAGGCAAATGTCAATGAGGTTTGCCCATGGTCAGTCTTCATGTTCTTACATGCTCACGTATCAACCAATAATAATCATGGACAATTTGGTAGGCGGAGAAAGATCGATGGTGCATGATAATCACGCCTACATGAAACCTGTGGATGCGATAATTCAAGGTGATTGCATGCATTGAGATTAAATAATAGAGAACAACCTTTTATGAAATAAAAATATGCTAATCGTATCTTTCCTGACAGTTTAAAAGTCCAAGAATGAATTTCGTCATCCAATTTGGGACAAAGCTTAATTGGATAGAGAAAGATAAAGGGATTAATACACAAAAGGTGGGCCGTATGTAGAGATGAACTCGAGAAGTGGCGGGAAAAATACTATATGAAGGAATGTTAAGTACGAGACTAAAAGTAATTGTTCCAACCAGGTGGTTGAAATGACATATTGTACAGTTTGCATAAGTATAATCAACACACTGGCAATGATACATGGAAGGGTAAAATGTTTCTCTTCTCTTTCCTTTTTTTCAAAGTGTTTTTCTTATAATAGGAAAAAAAACACACAATAAAGTTTGTTTTATGAATAAAACATACAACGTTGAAGAATGTAATTACAGTGCAAGTACAAAAGAAGTTGTTTCTGTTATACAGATTGTCACTAGACTTTGCAGTATGCATTACGTAATGAATTTTGCCATTGTAAACGGAAAGAGAAGAGAAATAAATAAAAAGATCGGGCAAGGACTATTCAGTTAGCCCAGGGTCAACAGTCATATTCTTATACATGCTCGCATGTCAACCAAATCTTTATATAAAAGAAAAAACCGTTTAAAATATTTTGACATGTCAATCGTAAACTAATTTGGAACAATGCTTAATTGGATTGAGAGATTAATGGTTGACATACAAGTTGTGGGCGTATATAGGGATGAAATTTGAGAAATGGCGGGAAAAAAAAATACTAAAAGAATGTTAAGTACGATAATGGTTCAACCATTGCAGTTCAATAGACATACAGTTGTATAAGCATAGTCAACATACTGGTGATGATACGTGAAAGGGTTTTTTCCCCTTCTCTCTCCCTTTCTTTCTTTTTATCGAACAAAGATCTTTTTTTTTCCTTTTCTTTTCTTTTATTAATAGCAAAATAAACAATGGTTGTTTTATGAATAAAACCAATAGCGTTTGTAATTACAGAGCAAGTACAAAAACTTGACTTTCAGTATAGGTTGTCGTTCGATTGTGCAGTATGTGTTACGTAATGATTTGCCATTGTGAAGGGAGAGAGAAGAGAAATAAAAAGATTAGGCAAAGGTCAATGCAGTTTACCCATGATCATTAGTCATGTTCTAATACATGCTCACTTAACGACCAAATCTTTCATGACAAACCGTTCAAAAGATATTTGACAAGTCAATCGTAATCCTATTTGAGACAATGCTTAATTGGACGGGTCAAGCTAAAAAGAGTTGTCGTTTATGGGATGAATTGAAAAAGTGGCGGGAAAAATACTGTATGCATGATCGCAAAATTCAAGGCTCATAATTTCAACAGGTTACACACATAAGAAATCATAAATCTAGGAATATTTATCTGTGCAAAATGGCCATTTGGTAAATAAAAACAAAGGTTTATAACAATGATAGTCGAGTGACAAAATCCATATCAATTACAATATTCTCGATGTGTGCTGGAGGACACCTCTTAACTGGTCATAAAACATATTTCAGAATGATAAAGCAATGCGTATCGTTCTCGGTATTGTTAAAAATAGTGGGGAGTTGTTAAAAATAGTGGGGAGTTATAACATTTTTTTTAAAAATAGTGGGGAGTTGTTAAAAATAGTGGGGAGTTAAAACATGTTTTTTTTTAATATGAAGGCATTCGATAGATTTGAAATTTGTTTAACTGTTTGCCAGTAAAGCTCAGATAACATGGATAGTCTTGAACAAAATTCTGCATTACTATAAAAAAAATGGCATACTGGTTTTGTGATCTTTGGTATAAATTATTATAAATAAACATTCCGTATTGCACATTGTCCTCATATTATACTTTGGAATATCTGACATTGCAAGCATCATTAATTTTTTTTCGATACAGAAAACAAAGAATGAATCATACTCCCATGGAGCAGTGGTTTTGATTTGTAAAAAATCTGAAAATCTAGAATCTAACGAAATATAAAAGTTAACACAACGTTCACGTTCATGCAACTGATACCGTAATTACAGAATCAAGTTGCCTCTGTTTAATTAACACAACATTTTGGCAACTTAGTGGGTCAGAAATATTCTTAAATCAACCAAAAGAACCCATTTACTAGACCATCTTGAATATTGCGTAACAAACATTACTTTACATCAATAAACACGACTTGATAAATTTTTCACCCTTGCCCCTCTGCAACGAACCTCTCTTGATCCTTCTGTCGCCCCCATCTCTCCCCTCTCTCTCCCTCTCTCTGATACTGTTTGATGTCAACACATTGCCCTCTTCAAAAATGTGTTTATTAATTCTGTTGTCATCTGTTTTCTATACTAGGAATGTGTTTGCCCGGGGGTGTATTTGATTCTGTAAATGACGATGAACCACATTCTTTTCTTCATTAACTTATCCTTTTATATCAGTGACGTAATGAGCCAAAAATTTTGAAGGGACGTGGTGTATTAGGAAAAATTCATAAAAGAAAAAAAAATGACATTTTTATAACAAAAATCCAATTTTGTGGATTTTGTTAAAATATTTCGAAAATAATATCATATTTTGTCTTTCCGTTTTTTCCTTTTTTTCCTTTTTCTCTTTTTTCTTGGTAATATTTTTTTTTCTTTTTTTTTTTTTGGGGGGGGGTAGGGCCGGGGGTAGCCCGCCCCAAAACATATAGCCTACTAGTATAGGAATGTGTGCCCCCCCCCCCCGGCCCTAAATCTACTTTATTACGGAGCATCATACACGGACGCATATTGGTCAAAATTCACAACGGTACGTACTTTGCGAATTTAGGGCCAAGGAACTCCTCGGAGTTCCTGGTCCGGGGTGCAGATTTTTAGGTCTGGGGTGCAGAACCAATGTGCAGTTCAATTTTCGCCCTGCGTCGCGCTGCGCTGCATGCACAGACGTGCGTGCGCGTGTTTCGAAAAACAATCAATGGACAGACGTGATGACGACGCCGCTCATGCCGCTTCTGCTTGCCTGAGACTGAGAAACCAAATCAGATTCCGATTTCATCTGATTTGTTTCAAAATATAGATAAGCTCAACGTACTTGTAGATGCGATTGATTTGGGATTAGTGGAATTATACCTACCATCATTAATTAATAAGAATCTCCTGAGCCGAGCTATTTGAAATTGAAAGTGCGCTCCTTGGATTTCTCCGTTAAGAAGAGTATCAAGACAGTCCTCCACTCTCTACTTAGCCGAGCGTCTCGGGGAGAAGGGATGGCAGCGACCGTTGCCAGTAGTGGAGGGGATACGACAGACGGGGATTTAGATATGTCGGATGCATACGATAGCATACGAGAGATTGATACGAGCAAGAAAGAGGTTCGTTTTAACACTTAGATGTAGTAACTTTTTAGTATATTTTAAAATGGCACTGTACATACTCCACACCAGACCTGCCTAATATAGTACGACAATACACCAGTCGGTGGACTGTACTTTATCAGAAGAAGAAGAAGAAGAAGAATAAACTGGCATAAAAAGTCCTTAGATCTAATTAGAATCTAAATATTTATTCTTTAAAGGGGAAGGGCCAAGGGGCATATCTATGACTATTGTCTCATTAGTATTGACATTGTCTGCTTAATTAATTGTAAACAAGTTATTTATCGATTAATTTTAAACATAAATTTTTTTTTATTGTGTCCGCCAAAATAAGAGGTGATAGGCCCCCCATATGTTCCTCATATTCTTATGATTAAGTGTGCCGAAAATCTCATAAAAATTTGAGAGAAAGTATTGTTGGGGGAAAAAATTTAAAACGTATATGACATGCAAATTGCAACCATACGATTAATTGAATGATCATTTCATCATTTGGGTCCTTGCATAAGAGTTTGAAGTACCCTTTTGTATTTTAGTAGTAATTTAAGATCTATTGGTAGAATTTCTTCTTCTTCCATTGTAAGTGCTGCTTCAAGATGATAATGATAAACACAGCATTTATTACGCGCCATCTATCAACTATTCCGAGGCGCAGACGAAGATCGACACTTGTGCGGGTACATGTGATTGTGTGTGTGGAAGTTTTCAAATGCTGTTATTTTACGGTATATTAAAAGCATCGCAGTCTACACTGGATGTTTGGTCGAAGTCACTGGTGACATACATGTAGCATGCACTCTTTTGTTGTACCATTTGCCTATATTTGTAGTTTTTCTATACATCAAAAGGAACTGTTGCTGGTCTGCATCATGAGTGTTTTTGGACATTGTATTCATCATCACTATTATTACTCTCTCATTTTTGTATTATAATCATAAATATGCAATGTAATGATAATCTACATGATGCATTTGTACATTTGGTCCAAACACTGGTCGGCCTACAGGAATGAGTGTCTGTTGTACTGAGCACTCGAGAGTAATTGTATCTCTAGTATAAGCAGTACTTCCCCTAAAATCAGTATGATACTTCATATGGAAGAGATGTGAAAACAAGTTTATCCATTGAAGTTGAGTGTACTGTACTGCTCTACAGCTATGTCAGGAAAAATCTAATCAGATCAGCTGGACAGAGAAGAAAAGTTAATGCTGTGTTGTTGGGCAGCAATACATTCCTTGCAACTGTAAGGGGGAAACGTAGTAGGAATCTAGGAGATTCACACAATTACCGGTAGCTGCTGTTTTGCTTCACAGTGTACATTATATAGCCTAGAGCTTCAGCAAGTTTACGGTGTAATTTGAATTCATGTAATGATGTAAACGCTGAGCATTCCCAACCTTTCAGCGCTTTCATAATCTACAATGACTTGAATAGGATATTTAAAGATCAATGAATGTGGTTGCAGTAAACACCCGGGGGGCCACTTACATTAACTAGTGGATACCATGCGCGACCCAAAAAACACGTAAAAAGGATGTCTTTTCACGATAGGGCACGTTACGTACGTAACGTGATAAGGGTGTCAAAAACACAAAAATAGTGAAAAAAGGGTATCTATTTCGTTAGGAAGATTACGTGTTTAGGGTCGAATTTGCGGGGATGATAAAACACATTAAAATGTTTTATAAAGGTTGTCCTTTTTGCCCCAACACTTCGGGTTTAGAGTCCGATTTGCGCGAGGTGTAGAAGGACGTGGGGTCGTACTAAACCAAATAAGGTAAAGCTGACGACCGAAGGACCCGTAACAATAAAACATTCCAGTACTTGTTTAGGGGTTCAACTTCATTTCAGGTAATATTTGCCAAGAGTATCGTTTTGTTTCCAATACTTGTTAAGGGTAGGGTTTCACACGCCAGTACTTGTTAAGGCGTGCATTTTCAGAATATGGAAATTACATGTTTAGGGTGCTTTTCGAGACCCCATGGTTGCGCATGGTATCCACTCGTGAATGGAAGTGCCCCCCCCCCCGGAGTAAACACTGATTTCATGAGAAAGTCTGTAAAACCAAGGACAAGGTAAAGTGTCACTATACAGAGCTCTGGCACAGTTTACTGTATGTAAATTGAAGTTTGTGTCTTCATGAAATCCGAGCTGAAAAAAGGACTAACACAAATAAGCACATGTGGGACAGAGTATTATTACTTGAAAAAGACAAGACAAATAGCTCGAGCCGAATGTCATGCTTATTTTGCTTATTTCTCAGCAGTGACACAATTTTCTTGCAGAATCCTTTGGCACATATTTTGATTCATGCTCATGTATACAAACACTTGGGAGCTCATCTTTATTGGATTCTGTACAAAGTTGTTTTGAAATACATGTAGTTTCCACATTGGGCATTTATCTTTTAAATTAAGAAGCTCATTTAGGTAATAATGAGTTTTCTACGCTCCCAGCAAGACCAAAGTTCACCTGTCCCATTAAAATTGATTACTCCTGTTGATTTCAATCGCCTACTTTGTACATGTACCTCTTTATTCTTCATCAAGAAGAACAGGCCAGAGATCATGGCTGAGTGCAAGTGCCTTGTTGCAATCTCTCCTCAGTCTATTCCCGTCTTTATTGTTTACCCCCAACTTTAGGAATGGTTCCCAGCATTCGCTTGCCCTCTCCTTGCCTTTGCCAGCAGGGAGCAGGCCTGGGATAGACTACAGTATTGATGACGATTAGCATTGAGTGACCTCCGAGTTCACTCAACAGGTGTACATGTATGTACAGTATTGAGCATTAAGAGAATAGTGTACTGTACAGTCTGAATTGCGCTCAGAAGTGTAATGATGTGTGTTGATCCAGTGACAATTCACATCGATCTTTTACAATTGATTGTGTTTACCTGTGACTGAACATTGAACTGGTCTTTGATTATTGATTTTTCCATGATTTCATTGTTCAAAAATCAAAACATTCCTAAATTACCTACATGTTCGTGTACATAATACAATATCTAGTAACTGCTTTCATGTACATGTATTTTCCTGAAGTTAAGGTGTATTGCTTCTTCTGCCCCTACACGTACACGTAGTCCCACATAAACTACAGAAGGAGAGCCTTCATGTGCATGCCGAACATAATGAATTATTCCTGTATTTTTATGTACAAGGCAATGATATAAATTTATTTTTATTCCTTCAAAATTAGTTAACCCTTATCATTGCATTCAAATCTGAGTGTGTTGGTGGCCTTCATATAAGTTTTGTAGGCCTACTTGATGACCAGATTTGGACCATTCTATTAAACAGAAATTTACATTTAAGGCCTACTTTTCCTTTTAAAGAAAGAAATACCTTTTTTTCGGGGGGGGGGGGGGTCACAGTCAATGATCCATCAACATGTATTAAGATGTAAGGTCTTTGTCTTATCTCTTTAATGCATAATGATAATGTTAGATAATTTATCACAGAAATAGGCTAACATGCATCACGTTGCAGGTGGTACATACATTGTATGCTACATGTGTATGCATAGACAGTGAAGAGTGGGGGAAAATATTTTGGAGAATGTCATCAGGCTAATCAATTTGTCAAGTTCATCAGGCAATTCCAAAGTCATTTCCTAAAATTCCTCCTTTTCGTAGCCCCTCGCTCTTCGGGTTAACTGACTACAAGTACAAGTGTAGGTACTAGGCAGCCACTAGAGATGCCTTTTCTTCAGTTCTGCCCAAATAAAATGGCATGGCCATGGGGATTTCCTGAACACATTTAAACAATTTCCTTAAGTGGGCAATACAGGGCATACAATCTAAACATCCTGTTAGTAATCGTTGATAGAGACGTAAGATGTGCGACCCTTCTCCATTTATTTTTTTTTTAGAAAAAAATCAATTTGACATGCAGCCATTTGGTATCCCCCCTCCCCCTTCTATGAAGTTTAGTAGTAGACCTACATTTATATCAAGTCTCTATGAGAGATCAGGATTGTTTTGATTACTCTCTTCTTCAAGTCTATGTACACTTTACGTGTAGTGTTTAGATAAGAAAGTAATAATTAATTACTGCCCATGATGTGAAGTACATGTATCATGGAACACTTGGTAGTTTGGGTACTTAAAATGCTCTTTTTATATTTATTTTGACTGATTTATTATTTTACACAAAATTAAGGGGCCAATTGCAGAAAGAATTGAACCAAAGAAAACACTCATCTAATTTGAACCAATCTGAATTGGGCAATTTGCTGTCTGTGGCAGGGGCGCTCCAGGATTTTCCAAAAGGGGGGGGGGGCACATTTGATGAAAATTTGACAAGCATAAAAAGAAGAGGAAAAAAAGTTTTTCACTTAAAAAATGTAGGTCATTTGAAAAAAATGGGACAAGGTCACAAGCCCCCACCCCCAAAAAAGATAAGTCCTCGCTTTCAAAAGGGGGCACACTTGTGTTAGGACGGCATATTCTCATGCCTCTCGCAAGGGGGGGCACGGGCCACGCAAGGGGGGGGGGCACGGGCCAGCTGTGCCCTCCCACCCTGGATCCGCCAGTGATCTGGGTCTTTTCTTTAATTTTAGTTTGATTTTATGTATTTCTGCCATAGTAGAAGACTAGAGGTCATGTACAAGACAGAAAGGCATTTCAATGGTTCAGGTATACATGTTCAGAGGACCGTGGTAGACTGAAAAAAATCATTCTGAGGAATCTTGACGAAAGTGGCACGGCACTGACCTGTGATCATATATCATCATGGTTGATGGTTATATGATGGATGAAATGATATCTGGGTTTGGTCATATTAGAATGGATGGTCCATGCTATGAGAAAACTAGATGAGACTTAAAACGAGAGGAGATGACATGGATTTATTTTTCTTTCTCCATCAACCCTCATATTCTCAGCTGGCCAAGAGTTCCATTTGAGACTGTACATGTATGTAAGCTTCATTGCATAGTGAATGCTTTGTATTTTAAAGCATGTTTCGCAAATATTTTTGTTGTAATATCTTCCCCATATTCATCATATGTGCCTGTTTGAGGGTATTTTGTCATAGTTAAGTTCTCCTCCAGAAAAACAATTACAGGCAGTACTGTGCAGCAATACTTTGTCTGATGAATTGACTTACAAGTGCTAGAATTTCACTGCATTTCAGACAACATTTTGGCATTAGATGTTGTATATTTTGGTTTGTCACAAGAGTTTTTTTATAGTTATAGTCATTCATATGCCTACATGTGGCCCAATTCTTTCAGGAATGAGGTAGAAGAACATTTGAAACGCAAGTGCAGTCCTCTCTTCCAAATGTCTTTCCCATTGCACCTAATGTGAAATTCCATTGAAAGTCAAATGAGAAGAGAATGCCCTGAAGACTTGCAAGGTGCATGGCCATGAATAAATTGAACCATTGATTGTAGAATCAGAGTGAGAAGCAACATGTGCAGGTGGAACCGAGGAAGTAGACCCAACTAGGGTGCTGTAAATCAAGGAGACAGCACAACAACATAGATACATTGTAGTGATGATGATGATGAAGATGCACAATGTATCTAAGGGCTGTATAGCCTGGGTGCTCCACCGTTCAAGGAATTCCTTTTACCTGGTACCTACTTGTGGTTACTACACTGTGTGGAGAGTGGCAAATGTAGATAAACGCCTTGTTAAAGGACACAAGTGAGCTCTGAGGTGGGATTTGAACCCTGAACCTTGTGGTTCAAAGTCCTTAGGCATACATGTACATTTACATGTATATGCATTGGTGCCATGAAATTTGCTCCGGCGGCAATTGCTTCTATGGAAAATCTCGTCATTAAGCCAAACTTAAAATCTCACCTCAAAAAACTTTATAAAACCCCTATACTTAATATCTTTACATTATTCTGAACCAAATTTCTATTACAATGCCCTCTGAGACTGGAGCAATCGTCACAGGAACAGATGTCGTGTCACCTAGTATATGCATCAATAATTAAATTTAACAATGAGATGCCTATTCACTCCCATTGAAGTTCCATGATCTGTATGGCTTTTCAATTGTTCAGAAATTATCTGTGAACTTTTTGAATTTTGCTGGTATTGTTATTGTATTGAGTATACTTTTTACATCAAATGAAGGGTCAAAACTAGTGATTGACTCTTCCTGTAAGCTTCTGGCCAGCATAAAATATGGAAAAATAGATCATGTATCCAGGCCTCGAAATAATCTACGGCCATCATGCCCTTCTTCTTTTTGCTAAAAGTTACGGCCACTAAAAATGTGCCCTATTTTATATGGCCGTGGTGCCCTTTTTTCTCATAAATGTGCCCTTTTTCTGATATATAATGTACCCCTTGTGAAAGTCTGCACCTTTTTTCTGAGCGAGGAAAACTTTTCTCCGATCTCAAAAAGTATTCAATACCTTAGCTTTACCAGCGACGTCCAGTGCATGTATGCAGTCTAGTCGAAAGCCGCGCCGAACGATGAGCTAGCTATACACAGCCGGCCGGCCGCTAGCGCGCTTTACCTATGCTATGTAAGCTGCAGCATAAGAATGGACGAGCGCGAGCTCCGTATGTGTACTACACAAATGTCGCGCGCGCTGTACTGTCCTGGCGAGCGATGCGTAAGTACAGTACTTTGAATGGGAGTGTTTCATAAAACTGTTCGTCAGTTACGAACAACTTACGAACGACCGGTGATACTTTCTTGGGTGCTAATCAGATTCACATTTAATTACATGTAGCTCAAGAAGGTATCACCAGTCGTGCGTAAAGTTCATTTTTTCTTAAGTAAATAATGTGGTTTGGTAATGAATCTGATGTATAACATTGACTATGGAAAGCCCCCCCCCACACCGCGAAACTGTAACACCTACAAATAATTTATTACATGCCCCTTAAAAAGTGGCCTTGGTGCCCCTCTGTATGGCCTTGGTGCCCTCGCTGCCTGGCCTCAGTGAAAAAGTGCTCAAAAAAGTGGCCTTGCCCCCCACCCAAAAAAAAATCCTATTTCGAGGCCTGTGTATCTGTATGCCTATTGCCACAATCCCAGGAGGATCTCCCAAACATCGGCCTACATACATGTTTAGTCTTTCATCTTGTCTTCCACCCCATTGTAACACTAAACAGATTGACTAGAATAGCAATTAGCTGAGTGTTGAATGACTATAGCCATTAACCACTCAAGTCATTACACATCAACAGCTTCTGTGAATCAAACTGATGAGGTGTTGACTAATGCCCATGTCAATCAGTGTTGGCTTGGATGAGGGATTAAATCAGAAAACAAAATGTTAACGGACTTGTGTGTAGATATATTTACATCATGCATTGTATACATGTACATGTATGTACATACTGAACAGGTTGACAAGTGGGTTTTTATAGGCCTATATGTACATGTAGGCCAACACCTTTCATTAATTTGTGGATGTGGATTGGGTGTAGACCAGCTGAGGCTTTATATTTCAATTCGTGATAAAAAAAAAATTAAAAATCACAGCCTACTATTAACTTTACTATCTCTTGACTTATATATATCTTTTTTTTCTATATATTCTTTGATATGTTCCACTTATCTTTCTGCTTATAAAACCAACTTATCAGGATATCGATATCTCCTTTTTAAACCTCACCTACTTTTGGTTTGCACTTCTTATTTTATTTGTACTATACATGTACTTAATATTTCTTTCTCAGGAAATTTTAAATTCCTTGAACCAATTGTGACCTCCTTGGCCTACCTCACAATTAAAAAGAAACAAAAGTATGAATTTACCTGTATCTTTATTATGTAGACAACTGGCATACTTTTTTAATTTGCGCAGAGTTGGCTGAATGTATGAAATATTATATGAAATGACAAGGAAGTGCTGTATAGCTTTTCGTTTCGTATTTCCTGGAGAAAGCAATGCAAATGGTACTCCACTGAGAAGTGCCATTAGGAAAAAAGCCTTATGAGAAATCAAATGGTTTCAAATTCCATGTGAGATGGAATGTGCCAAAGAAATTTCCTTCAAATTGTTTAAAATGTGTTTTTTCCGGACTACATGTATATACCCAGTAGGCTCTGTCAGCAGTTAACATATGGTGTGAGTGACTTGAGCTATGATTATTCTATTAAAATTTGGCCATAGCATTTTTACAGTGAATGAATTCTGTTTTGCTTGATTATGTCAACCATGCGTGTATGTATGTAGTTTCAGAATTTAATTACTGGTAGTTTTTAATGACTTTTATAAAGTTATAGCAGGAAGATATATACATGTAGATATAATAATAATAATAATATTCCACATTTATATAGCGCTTAATACATCGGAACGACGTCTCTAAGCGCTTTACAGACATATTATTACCCCGGTCATCGGATCCTTGCATGCCCGCATACAATGTATGCACCTTCTCCACTCCCTGGGGAGCATTCCAACAAGAGTTCCAAGACTCAATTGCTAGGCATACTACATATAGGCTTTCACATCCTACCGGGTACCCATTTAACACCTGGGTGGAGAGTGGCAAAGTGTGGATTAATGCCTTGCCAAAGGACGCTAGGCCG
Organism: Lytechinus variegatus; assembly: GCF_018143015.1. Classification (NCBI taxonomy): domain Eukaryota; kingdom Metazoa; phylum Echinodermata; class Echinoidea; order Temnopleuroida; family Toxopneustidae; genus Lytechinus; species Lytechinus variegatus. Next base: position 56,578,414 of record NC_054742.1, on the reverse strand, counting down.
TGGTGGGATTCGAACACACGACCCTCTGATTACAAGGCGAGAGTCAGAACCGCTACACCACGACGTATACATGTGTGTCATCAATTGACAGGATAGCTTAGACGCAATTTTGGTACATGTACCACCCCAGGGTGCTCTAGCAATTCAGTTCACAAAGACAGGGTTTTATATGATCTCTAAATGCATTTTAAATCTGGTTTTGTTGGTATGAGTGAGCATAAATCGGGATATTATGGGCATTTACACTCGAGGTATATAAAAAGAAAGATTTGAAAAATCAATTTTATTGTGTGTGGACAGAATAATCTCACGGGGGGGGGGGTACTCGACCACAAAAGTGGTGGTAGATATATGCCTCAGGCGAGACAAATAACGGGGGCTCTGGAGCAGGCTTATTATAAAAAGAAGAAAACACTATGCTTTGGAGCAGCTATCTTTCTTTTTCTCAATAAGATAAAAATGCTATGCCGTGGAACAGAAATGTGAGTGTTAAAATGGGGGTACTCTTCATGCCACATACGCTCCACGCTTTATATACAGAATCCCCCCCCCCCCTATAATAATTGCAATTCTAATTTTGATTCAACTTGCTATAAGAACTGTGATTTTTTTTCAGAATATTTATCGCGATTATTTATTTAGAGTTTTTTTGTGTGAAAGAAAATTAGTTTTATCTATAGATCCCATCATTCATGTGCACTCAATGCTCATTGCATGCACTATGCAGTGTGTGTGTGTGAATGGTTAAAAAAAATTGAGACTCAAATCTCGATCCTAGTAATCTTGGTGGCTATATAAACATCAAAATTTGAATCCCGATTTGAATCCGATTCAATTTCAAATTTGAATAAAGTACAAGACCCTGAATCAGATTAAAGATCACTCTTAAAGAGAAATTCCAGTAGTTGCAGTTAACACTGATTTCATGAGAAAGTCTGTAAAACAAGGCATAATTGCCAGTATATCATCGAGGATCTAGATCTGGTACAGTTACATTAACTGGACTTTGTGAAATCTTGAAATATACGCTGAAAAATGTTCACACCGAAAATCCCCAACACAGATAAGCGCACGTGGGACAATGTATAATAATTGCTTAGGGCGTCGGGCCCGACGCCCTACCCGAATCTCGTGCTTATTTGCTGATTTCTCAGCAATTACACAATTTCTTCCAGAATCCTTTGGCACATGCGTTTTATTTATACAAACAGACACTTTAGTGGTCATTTCATTGGATTCTGTACGAACTCATTTTGATATCGTTACCAAAACTAGCATTTACCTTTAACCATGGTCATTCATGGTGGTTTAATATCTGACCTCATCTTCCATCAATCAGATAGATAGAAGTGTGTGTCATCATCTGGACAGCGTGAATCACCATCATACTCCAATGAGCATATAGGCCTTGATTCATAGTCTTCAGTGTAATTGCTAAGAAAGCATTAATCATTATTAAATGCTTGTATAATGGGTAGCTTTTAATTTTCTATTCAGTCACAGTGGATCCTAATCTTTCCTTTTCATGCATTCCAGTTGAACATTGAAAATATGCCTATAGATATGTATGTGAAAGGATCGGACGGTGATGATTTTTTTACCTGATTGCTAAGAATTGTAAGCAAGCAACCTGAGGACCAAAGGCTTTAAGATCCTCTCTGAGGGACCTGGTACTGAGGTTAAATGCTTTACCAAAAAGCACTTGCTCTCGATTCCAAGTGGGAATCGAACCTGGGTCAACGGATCGCGAAATCACTGCTCTACTTGTAGGTACCAACACACCTCCATATACATGTACATTGATGTAAATGTCTTTGCAGTGGAACTAAACTGGAGCTGTATGTATCAGTGCAGTGACCAATGCATGTGGATGCATGCATGAATCATCTCCTCCAACCATCATCAGTCTGGTCACAAGGCTATGTTTCTTGCATTCTAACATTATTTGCACATTCATTAGAAGCTTTGATGAAGATGGGGTTACATCGTGATGAAAGGGACAGGGAGGAAAATGAAAGGGGGGTAGGTAGTGTGGATGACGATGGAAGGGTAATGTACTTCTTACCAAGAGTCACTAGCGTACCTATCGGGGGCAAACTGCCCCCCCCCCCGACGAGTCACAACCCATGCAAGGGACATATCCCTGCCCCCCCCCCCCCGACGAGCCAATTTGTCAATTTTTTCTGGTACGAAATCCTTTGTGGAAAATCTTAGGTATGCCACTGCGGGGTGTTCATTACATTTATAATAATAATACAGTGTATGTCCATTTATATAGTGATGTTACTATGGGCATATACTCGACTGCGCTTTGAAACATGGTATATTATTACCCCAGTCGTACCTGACCCGCCATATCGGCGCTAAAGTGTCAAGGAATAAAGCCTACCAGGTACCCATTCACCTCACCTGGGTCGAGTACAGCACAATGTGGATTAATTTCTTGCTGAATAAAAAACGATATGGCTAGGATTGGAACCCACGACCCTCTGTTTGAAAGGCGACAGTCAGAACCACTAGACCATGATGCGCCCACATTTATCAGTTGACATCATTGATTGATTTATTATCATGTACATTTGCATCCAATATTGAATGACAAATAAAACTGAGTTTGTGAAATTTAAATAAAAAATTTCTTCTGCAATAAATGCTTGCATGTATCCCTGTTCGAATATTTTTGGAGTGTAGGCCTACATCTGTTCACGTAGCTACATGTAAAAAGAAGAATCATTCAAAAAGAAATAACTGAAATAAAAAAAATGATGTTTATGATGGGTGAAGTGAACTATGAAGAAATGGAGCATGAAAAATTTTAAGGGAAAATGACGTGCATCTAGAGATAGTTAGCCTCTGTTTTTATATGAGCAGGCTCAGATATGGATCTCATTACAGACACAATTTATTCCTGGCCCAAATTGACTTCTTCATTTCATTTTACCTCCAGCTGATGAAAATTTCATTTCAGTCCTAATATAGAATTCCATGTAATGCTTCAGTGATGCAATTACAACCGTGATCATCCATTAAAGAAAGATGCAACTGTGCTATCAGTGAGCCGTGTGATGATTTTCTTTATTCCTACTCCTCCTTGAATCTTTGACATGAAGGCTTTTCTTTTTTTTAATTGAAACCATTTTGCAATCACATGGAACCATTTTCATTGTAAATCCTATGATCCAGCATGGGAGTCTCTATGTGGGAGAGGAGATTTTGAATGCCTTTTGATACACTTTTACAGTTTCACTTGTAATCCAATATAAATCCTTGCTAAACCAGATTATCCCGATTTAGGAGGATGTTTGGAAATGCCCACCAGAGGGATATAGCCGTGGCTGCTAGATGTTTTGAGAATATGCATATGATTGTCAAACTATTGAAAACAGTAATACCAAAAAAATGTATGTAATGATTAACTGAGCCCCTCCCCCTCACTCACTCCATTGCTGATTTGTATTAGGGAACCAAAATGAATACACATGGATTTAGTGTCAAGTTTGCACCTTGATGCATGACACCTCCCCTCCCCCCCTCCCCTTTGGGCAAAGTGCCCCATGATACGTACACTCTATTTTTAATTTTTTAAAGACACTTAATCTCTGAATTTGAGATTTTCATATCACATCTGCTGGTAGAACCAGTCAAATAATACTCATGTGACAATGTCAGGCGTTGAGGTTCATGGGCTACATTTGCCACAAAGAACAATCTGCTTCTGTTTTTTAGACACAGAATTTAGTTTTTGTAATATTTTGAATTAATCATGTTCATCGATTTTAATGTATTAACATCCTTGACTTATTCATCATATATTGAGAGGATTTTAGGTTATCTGCATACATGTAACCTTGGCAGACTTCTTGATATGAACTTTCAGCAGGAAAATATATATGGAAGTATGATTTGAGAGAACCTAGGCTTTTTAATAGGGTACTTGAATTCAAGGATTTTCGCGTGATAGAATTCAACCTATGATATAAGGTATCTCGTCACCTGGTTCGTTAATGGGGCTGTACTGGTAGGTTTGTGCCTTACTTCCTCAGGATCTGTTTTATTACCCAGTCTCCAGTTCTTTATTAAAACAAAGCGTGACAGCTCTCTTTGTCATCTTTTGTTATGAGCTATTAAAATTGTTGTTGGGGAGGGAGGAGTGTATGTAGCTATTGAAGGAAGTTTCTGAGACACCTTTATTCCTTCAGAGTTTGTGTTTTTTGGTGGATCGGGTGGACATGGACCTGATTTCAGAGTGGTTCTTGTGTTGCTGCGGTGGCAGACCATTGTTTACTGATGGTGGCGTCTTCAGTAATGAAGTATTCCTGAAGGATGTGAGTATTCGAATCCTACTCTCATTGTTTATAAACTTTCTGTTACTTTTTCCAAAAGCTACAAGTATGCACTATTCTAGATGCCAAAACGTTTGGTGCCTTTGCCATTTGCACACTGCAGAAACTGGTGTTGACCAGTCATTTTGTACTCCCATCGAATTTGCAGTGTTAGTTCCACGCCATTGGTTTGGTGTTGTGTTAGATCTCTAGGGTGTTATGTTAAACACATCAGGGTGTGTTCCTTAAGGGACACCATCTGGTGTCGTGTCCATTGTCCATGGAAACCATTAGTTTGAGTGGCTGTTTCTCTGTGACTTATAAATTTTATTGTGATTGCTGTTTAAGATCAGCCATGCAGCATTTAGATGTAAATGCAGATGCAAAGTGTGTAGCAATGACATTGTGAAAATATGAAGCACACATTATTGAAGGGTACAGTAAGTTCTAAGGCCATATTAAACATAAACTAGTTTGTTGATTTTTTTTTCTTCCATACGGTTTGCTTTCTCTGTCGTTCTGTTTAATAATTTATTCATCCTTGCAATCGAGCATTATTTCATCAAAGGTATTGCCTCAATCAGATATATGGTTCCACCTAAGAGACAATAATTAGATTTGCACTCAGATCTGTTTAGTCAGGGATAGTGCAATTTGATTATGTTCAAACCACCATGCTAAATTAACCCTCTTGGACTTGGTATTGCAATAAAAGGTCCAAGCAACACATTATGTAGGTAATGGAAGAGGGGGGAAAATGTGACACTAAAAACGTGTGACATTCAGATATGAAATGGATGCGAAGCAAATAAAGTAATTCTATATTGATGCAATGGGGTTTTCAGAAAGGTATTCTGTAAAAATATAGTATGCAATTACATGTATATCTACCAGCTTCTTTATTACAACTGAATTGCAATTATGATTTCTAAGTATCATTATCTTGAATGGAAGTGTTTCAATGCAGCTGCTGCTGTGGACTTCAATACGAAAAGCAACAACCAATTGCTGGCCTCACAAACTACCACACCCTCTAAACACTTGAAGCAAAGGGCACATGATACCCCAAGGCCCCGTCTTACAAAGAGTTATGATTGATCCGATCAACCTCAATGTTTGGTAATCTATCTATTTCATGATATTTTCAACAGGAAAGTTTCATAATATCCTTTGCAAAGAAGCATGCTGAATTTTCACTAAAAATATATGAATATACATCATATCTAGAAAACATTTTGAACAAACATGCCTTTTTAGACACCGATTTTGCTGGATTTCCATAGTTGTGGTTGATCGGATCGATCGCAACTCTTTGTAAGACAGGGCCCTGATTTGACAAAGCGAAAGTATCATTTTCATGTACCAGCACATTTTCAACAATCATAAAAAAACATTGTATCTCGTGTTTTTTTCCCAAAGGGATGTGGTATCATAATCGGCCCATCATTTTAATCGCAAAGTTGTGTCTGCTTTCAGGAAGTAGGACTGACTGCGCATTAAACAATTCCACCCACGAATGTTATTCTTACCTAAACTTTTGGAGTGTGAGAAAGGTGCGGCTTCCAATTGTTTCTATTTAGTTGATTGAGTTCTGAGGCTGGTGAAGAGTTGTGTTTTTCCATCTAGTGGTGATGGAATACTTGATGGGTCCAACTGCAGACCCCATTCTGTGGGTATGTGTCGTTACACTATTCAGCTGGGTTTTCCTCAAGTTCAACAGAGAAAGGGTAAGATGGTTCGTCTTGGGTTCTATGGCATTGGCTCCTGCGACTATTTTTCCTATTGAAAATCACACATTAAGCCAAACGTGAACCTGAACTTCAAACCTATAACACTAACCCTAATCCTAACATCATTCTGAACAAAGATCCTTTAACAACCCTAACCTTGTACCTTTATCTTCAGAGAAATTAGTGGAAGAGCAATCGTCGCAGGAGCAAGTGTTGATTTACTAGAAACTATGACCGGACTGCAATTGTCGAGCTCTTGTACTTGTAATATACTTGTAGACTTGGACAGCAATGGGCAGATTTTGTGATGTAAAATGTTCTGCCTATGACAAACAAAGCTGAGCCAGTCAAGCCTGTGAAGGATTTCTCAAGAATTACATGATTAACTTCCCATTTTCTCTGATTAGTTTTACTTCTGTTTTTTTTTTTCTAGATTCATGTCCATATATGTACTTTGCATGGCTACTGTCAATAATTTAAAAAAAAATAATCTAGAATTTATTCGAATTTTGATAGACACTCTTATAATCGCTATAAGGTAATTGGACCTAAAAGTAGTTTGTTTTGAGAGTGCAGAATATTTTATTATGCAGAGTTTTGACATGCAATAAAAATTTCTAGAGGTAGGCCTACTAGCTGGTCGACATCATAAGTGGTAAAGAATTGCTAAAAAGTGATCTTTATTGTTTGACTTCTATTTCCTGGTTCCTAAATAAGGTAAACATTCCAATGGTAGTGTAATTCTATTGTTGTTCTTATGTAACTTGAGAGTCTTACATCCGGATAATCTTGAAGATTTAAGGTGCATTTAGTCTTTATTTGCCAAAGAACAAGCGTATTGAAAGGCATTGTAAACAACAGTAAAATGTTTTTTAGAAAATGATAAGAGCAATATTTATGCTCAATTTGGGGGTTCTGAAAGAGAGTCAGTGGATGCACTGTGAATAGTGGTAGATTGTAGATATTAAAGAAGTGTACATGTATGAGTTTGAGAGTTTAAAGGGGAAATTCACCCTGAAGAAAACTTTGTTGTAAAAATAGCAGAAAAAATAGTAAAAATATTGGTGAAGGTTTGAGGAAAATCCGTTAAAGAGTAAGAAAGTTATTAGAGTTCAAAATTTTGGAAGTGTGACGTCCTAAACGAGCAGCTGCCCCATGTGTTATGTAATATAAAATGTATGAATTTCAAATTTTGTATGGTTCCTGATGACTTAATTTTGTTTTCTTTTCATGATCGGGTGTGAAACGATTTGTCTATTGATATACAAAAGTTACAGTGAAAACCATTTTCAGTTTCCTGAGAAAATTACATTTCATTGATTTTTTACCATTCGCTATGTAGGAATGCTGCTCGCATATGACGTCACAAATCAAATAATTGAAATTCTAATAACTTTTTAATTATTTGATGAATTTTTCTCAAACCTTCGGCAATATTTTTTATTATTTTTTCTGCTATTTTTACAATAAACTTTTTGTCAGGGTGAACTTCCCCTTTAAAACTCATAAATGCATGCAAAAATAATTTACATGTTGTTCTGCATTTGGAACTACATTGTAAAGTTTGCTGTAACTGGACCAACCTGAGTAAAACCTGTCAACTTTCATTTTTTTATTACCATTTTAGAGAAATTTTTTTAAATGTACCCTTCTGACCCTAATTTCATAAACTATCCTATACTTGTAAACTAGACAACCCTCAATCCCATAAATAGATAGATCTTCACTGTAGAAGCTCTTTCATGTCATACTTTAAACTAAAATTGAAAGAAGTACAGACCAACCAACTATTTTTTCCCCCTTTTACAGCCAAAAAAATATACATGTATAAATAAATGTACTAATAAATGTACTTGTATAAAAGACATAATGTCTAGAAAGGAAGTCCATTGTATACCATGTTTATACCAGAGCCTTTTCAATATTTAACTCTCACTTCTGATTCCTTCACATCAATGTTTTTAATTGATTAATGTTTATACTATTAAGGAAAAGTAGTACTCTGAAAGTGCAATAACTGTTTAATATCTTAACTTAATGTACTATTGATAGTATTTAATAATGAGAAGTTGTTTCAGTCCAAAAGGATAGTTTTCTTCAGCAAGCCTGTGAAATGAATTTTGTGTAAATTGTGATATAAACAAACAATATGAAATATTACAAAGAAAATGAAAGGAACAAAGTACATAATCATTTTTCAAGATTGAATGCTGATACTAATGATTGTGGAGGGGTGTTTATCCAAAGTGGCTGGTTTAAGTGCTTCTTTCATATTAAGGATGCCAACTGTCTTCGCAAAACTTTGATGATTGTTATTCATATAATACTAGTAAATACCTACATGTACATGTAATGTTCATATTCACTGTTTGATGCTCATTATCAATGATAATGCTATTAAAGTTAAAATTGGTTTAAAAAATGATCAAATTAGGTGAATTCCTCCAGGTGAAGCACACTGCAGTGAATTGAAATGGTGTACTATACAAAATATTCTTCAACACAGCTGCGTACTACAGCAATTACCAGCTCAGTGTTTTTGAAGATTTTTTTTTGGTTTAAATATCACAGTTCAAAGCAGTTTGGTGTTGACAAGGACTGATTAGGATTGTCTGCTTCAAACAGTTGTTCCGAACAGAAAATTCAAGACTTCATGTCTTCATCAAGCCTAATCACAGTCCACCTGTCGTTCAAATTCATTAGTCTGCTATTCCCTTGGTGACGGGTTTCACATATTTGCGACTGCAGATTAAAATTGCTATCGATAAAACAGAGAAAAGTAATGAAGTCATTTATACATTTTTGTGACTTTCTGGATTACTGTTACCAACTTTTACTTAACCTTATACTTCCGAAGTAAAATGAATTTCAGGCCTTTTGCTTTTAAAACATATTTAGTCTTTGTGATGTGACCTAGGAAATAGTTGACTGTTAGTATGTTGAGGTATATTATTTTACAAAAAATTACATTAAGGATACAGTTTTATTCCAAATTTGTTAACATTGGAAATTTAAAATTTTAACCCCACAATTAAACCACCACCACTGAATATTTAGGTGCCTCAACCCTTATTTATTCTACAACATTTGTATTTTAAAATACTGCAAAAAAAAATCTTTAAATCATTTCAAACCATGTCAGGTGCATTTTTACCACTTTAATGGGCAACTTTGAAAGCAGGTGCAGATTTGATGTTGGTCAATAATTGACAAGCACCAGAAAATGTCTCTCATAACAGTTGAGTACATGAAGCCATCATATCATCCATGATGAGTATGAAGTTGCAACAAAATAGAGGCCAACAAATAATGAAGAATAAGAGAGGAACATTGATTTTAAATCCCTGTACTGTACATCCTGCATCCGAAAGAGATGCAGTATTGTAGCATACCACCTTATATCGATTGTTTCTAACACGTGAGAGCGTTGGCGGGGACAGCCGCGGCCCATCCTTCACGGTTTGTGCTCAGCGTTGCTTGGTCTCCTGTGCCTCATGTATTATTCACTTATGTATCCCAGCCTCACAAGGCAGGAGTAGTGCTATTTTTGCAGCAATCTTTCTGAAAGACATTCCCACCCGAAGGGGGATCTTCACATTGATAATGAATAGAATTACCCGAGTTGAGCAAATATTTTTTTTTGAGAACCAGGGGCAGAAGAAGTTGCAGAAATGTGCCTATTGTGGTTCAAGGTATAGTTTTTGTAGAGCTATGTGAAGATTTCATACCCTTTAATCAAAGCTCATCTGCAACACACCAAATTGTGTGTTTTTTGGGTATATTTATGCATTGGTTTTCAGTGTTTTGAGTGCCTTCCCTGGCATTCTCTCTCCCCCATGCAGGTTGAATATTTCAAGTATTGATTCTGTGCGTAAGTATCACCCGTTTAAACAATCATTGGGGCATAACTTGTTCATCTATCAGTTTATCAATGGTTTGCTATGAAGATTAATTCAATGTTTATTAAAAACAGTATGGCTTTCCTTGCTCGGTGTGAAAAGGGCCTTTTTACCATTATATGGAAATGGAGTTTGTACCATCAGGCATGATTTGTAGGAAGACACATGCTGAGTTTGGCTTTCACATTGATGCAATCAGTGAATTAGTATTCACCGTTAACTCCCTGACACAACCCTAATGGGACTTTTGATAGGAACTGGAGTACCCACTACATCCGCTGATCTCTCCCGAGACTAGTGGAGGGTTCTATTGTACTTCTTGATGCAAGAATTTGGCATAATGGAATCTTGCCTCAAACATCAATGTAATTCATTGCATGTGTTTGATCAAGTCAGGGAATCGTTTCCCCCTGATTATATCAAGCTTATTTTCACTCATTAAAGTGAATAATTTTCCTGGTTTTGCATTGCAGTTTGCCCCACATTTTTTTAAAGACTGCTTCGCAAAAGATCTTTTGTAAAACTCTCACAAAGGACTGTATATAATACAGAATTTTTTTTTCTCTTTTGTCTTATGAACAAAAAATCTAGTCAAATATAAGCAAAGTTTTTTGAGAAATGAGCCAAATCAAGTAAATTGAAAATTCTATTCTATTATTTTGAAATATTTTTTGAGAGAGATTTTAGCTTTTGTTTATAACAAGAAGAGGTTCATATCTCCCTCAGATAGTTGCAGATTCAATCTAGACTCTGGCCCTGTGACAGAAAGCATAGCGATTGATCGTAAGGCTAATATATGCAATTGATTGCATTCATTATTATGTATGATCAGTCACACAAATCAACCCTACAATCAATTGCTAAGTTTTATGAAAGTGGGCCCTGCTCATCATAACTAAGAGAGGAGGAAGATGTGGGTGACCCCAGGGCATTCCAAGTCATTACAACAGTCGTTAGACTCATCGATTTGCAGTCAACATCATAGCCAATTTCAGAGGCATAACGCCTCGGAGAGTATAGCCTGGTTGGTAGGTCTGCTTGCGCCCCTGGAAGATCTGTAATTACCAGGCTTTGCGCTGATGGGTAGCAGGGGATTGCATGCCTTGGTATCAAAGTTGAGATTATATTTGTATCTAGAAGAGATCTATCATTTATTTATATTGACAGGACAGAGAGTGGATCACTCGAGGGTAGTGGGGTAAATAGACAAACAGCCTTTAGCTATTCTGACCAGTATATGTAGATCGGAGGGGGGTATAAAGTTCTTTTATATATGATTTTTTTGCAGAGTTTATTTAACGATATATGAAGTTGAAAGTTAAATTCCTATTTCAGTCTTGCTTTCATTATGCTGTTTCTTTACATTGAAATTCTTCACTTTGTGATGTTGAAAATTTATTGTGTGATTTATTTTGTGCTAAAGCTTCATTGCATCATTACATAAGCATGCATATCAACTTTTGAAAGGCAGGATTATTATTTTTTTAAAATATTTTTAGTTAATTGTCCTGGAGAAGAAGCATTAAACGTGTTTCATCTTCAGTCTTTCTAACCAGCTAATATCCAAAATTGTATTTAAAAAAATTGTTTTTTTTTAATACTCTTTTCCATAATTGGAAGAGCCTTGCCGAAGTCTTTCAGTCTCATTAACAAAATCCAACTCTCAATTTGACATATTTTCAGAGGAGAGCATTTCTTGACAAACTTTGTTGTGATGTTTGATAGAAATAGCTCAAGTGGGTATCGGTCCAAGTGATTGGACCAATAGTAAAATAATGCACAAAGTTATACTTTGCTATAAAAAAATTACTTAGAATAGATTCATGGCTCCTTACCCAAGTAGAATCACAAAATTCACGAAAATTACATCTTGCAAACTTCCTAAAACAGTCCACAATCGTGATCTGTATGCAAGATATATGGCATAAGCAGGGTCTGGGATTGGACTTAGTGATAGCATGGACCTGCTGATAGGTCCACATTGATATTAGACCGAGAGGCTGTAAACGTTGATTGATGACACACCAAGTCTCACGCTGTGACATGAATGAGGTGGTGGGAATCACCCTTACCTTTGCTCCAGTGAATGATGAAAAATGATATACTGCATGACTCACTCGCCAGAAATGTGCATCCATGGTTTCTCCCAAGTTCATAACATGAGCAACTTTTAAAGGGGAAGAGGTGCCTTCGGAAATCATGACCCAATTGACTAAGTACTTGAGCAGTGCATGGTATTTCACATGCTATGCCAAAATTTCAACTGAGATCGAAATCTACCTGGAGCCTGTTTCATCAAGACCTACAACTATTGTAACTTTTCCATTATTGTAACTACCATGGAAACCTTGATTGTGATTGGCTTTTGAGCCCTGTTACCATCGAAGTTGTCATAATATGGCAGAGTTACAATAATTTATGGATCAGCTGATTGTAATATTTAAGCTTTATATCTATAGATGAATGTAATTGATCGATGTTTGATTTAAGGTGTCTTGACAACTGATTCTGCTACTGCTGCTCCTCCTAATTCTTCCCACTTGCTCCTTCTACTCCTGCTCAGTCTCCTCCCTCATCTCTTCTGTCTTCTATCTCACTAATATTTTTAGTTTTGAATTGAACTCGACAAAATCGACTCCGTACATAAACCTTGAGATTAACAGGTAATAAAAGAGCCCGTATCTGGAAACACTATGATAACTTAATTTGTCAACTTGTAACTCCCACTCGCCTGTAAGAAGATAACTTATTACTGTCATTGACTCTAGATTGGATATCACTTTTCAATTAACCTCCTACAAGCTGAGCAGTTATCACTTGTAGATGCGGTAAATTATACTTGTCATGGTAATTCAATTGGAATGTCTAAAGTCGGTGTAATCTGTCATTGATCTCCTTCCTGCATGCACTACATGTGCATCCAGGATGCAATTAAACTCAAAACTTCATCTTTTCTCTACTTTCCTCAACCTCGTCTCTCCTCGAACATGGACCAATCTTGACAGTTTAATATATCCCTCACCCTCCCCTCCCCTCATGGCACGGCTCTTAATTTCATTAACCGCGGCTGTCGGAGCGTGTAACTCGCTCCTCTGGCGTGATGCACTTTCCAGGCGCTTGCGTTTGTGTTTCGGCAGTGTGGATGTGTCTGGCTGCGCACACGTCAAATCACAATCCTGTCACCCTCCATCAGTCAAAGCTGATAATGCAGTAACCAGGCAAGATATCCCAACCGACAACATTAACTATTGGAAGGAATTCAACAACATTGCTCTGATTACTAATGTGTTGACTTACAGTCAGTACAAGCATAATTAATCCATTTACAATTGTGTTTGAAAGTAATGAATTTAGTAGTTGTGTATAACTTCAGATTCATTTCATGAGAAAGTGTATTAGAATCAACTACATGCTATTCCAACACCAAAGATTCCAGGCTTTTCAAATTGCAAGGTTTCATTAATTTAGTCGGAAAAAGAGTATTACTAGTAACTTGTTCTTTCAATATTCCTTTTGTATTTGTGACAAAATGAGCTTATAAGGGCTCTCTAAACTGCAAGTTTATAAATCCTTGCATCATGCATAGGTTAAGAAGAGAAAATTATTATCTCTCAAGACTTAAACTAGCTGTTATTTGTTATCCGGCTCGGAAACTGAAATACATTATAGCCTGGAGCACAGACTAAAAGCAAAATACTGCCTTACCATCACACCAATCATCAACGCATCATCTTTCTATTTTGATGACTTGACTTTCATGGCTTGTTCATACTTTCCCTCATCTTGAATTTCATCTTTTACAGTTATTGCTCCCTGTCTACATAGCTATAATTTCTACATCCACGCTTCATTGTATTCCTATCTTTGGTGTGTTATTGTTGTGTAGATTGTCAGTTTCAGTTTACATGTCCTATTTTTTATAGGATATATATTCCTCCAAGTTCATTACTATGGCCTCCCAGGCCCCTTGATATACTTTATTTTCCTGTATTTTAGTTTTTGTAGAGCATTTCTCTGACCCCTTCTCGAGCTTATGTAGATGATGGATTTGCGTGCAATTGAGGTTATGAAAAAGTAATTTTACTCACTTATAAATCGTGACTTCATGTCAAAGTGGATTTTGAAATTAAATTATGTACCATGGGGATGAAAATAACCTATGAAGTGTGGAGGTCCATTGTAGTTGTGGGCCTACTATAGCATGTCAGCTTGTCAGCAGTATAGGTAGGCCTACTTTTTGAACTTTTAGTTTAAAAGATGATATTCATAATGATAAGAATATGCAACATTTATCAGGGTGCTACATAACTTTTTAGATGAACTTGCCCTGTTAGGCAATTAAATTTTTAAATAGTTGGAATATACTTGCCCTAAAATCTATTTCACTTGCCCGAAAAAATCCTTGAAAAAAGCTTTACTTCTTCAAAAGAAAATATTATGGTCTTAGAAGCCACTGACCTTTTTTCTCTCTATTGACATGAACTGATGTACCTTGTTCTTGCATTTGTTTTCACAAAAAGATTTTATCTTGCCTGCCATGACCAACTTTAAGGTTGGTAAATCATATCAACCCTAATTTTGGTAATTCTACTGTGAGAATTTTGCTTGCCCAATTCGGGCAAGTCCTTTTGGTCTTTACTTCAAAACACTTGCCCGACTATAACTTTTGCTTGCCCCGGGAAATTGGGCAAGTGCTTATGTAGCACCCTGCATTTATAGTGCTGAATACAATGTTTTTAAGTGCCGCCTACTATTACTCCTTCTTTAGTACAGCTACTCTGATAAGGTTCCCAGAAATTTGAAGAAAAAAAGTCTTCCTGCATGCCGGGTACCCATTTATTATGCCTAGTTGGAGTGTAGCAATTGTATGTACAAATGAATGCAAGTGCTGGGGTGGGATTTGAACCACAGACCTTGTAATTCAAAGACTAGAGAGTTATCTACTCAGCCCCAACACCTTTGTGTTGTACACAAATTGTTTGGTTCCTGCTAGGAAGAGTCCTGTGTTCTTTCACTATTTGTTTATGCTTTATTGCTCCCAAATGTTGTGAATGTGTCATTGGAATAAAATTGTTGAGTATGAACATGGCTGTAGTAGTATCTCTTCTGACATGAGCTTGTCAAGAGGCGTTGAGAGAGACCAACACCCTACAGAAATTTCCAAGCTTGCGGGAAGCGTGCGACTAGCTTGCGCAAGCTTGCGGCATGCTAGTAACTAGCATGCGGTTAGCTTAATAAGCGTGTGATATGCGTGCAGAGTAATAGTTAAGCGATCTTTTAGCGAGCAGGGACTGTTCGCTAGCATGCACTCGCTTATTAAGCGAGTGCCCTGCTAGTCGCATGCTAGTTACTAGCAAGCGGCACGCTTAAATTTCGGTAGGGGAACAGCCTCAAGAATGGCTACCATCTGATGTGGTTGAATTGAAAACTGGTTTAGGTGTCAAATATGTACCAAGGTGACATCCATGATAGACTGGATCTAGGTCTTTGGTCCAAGTCTCAACCTAGTTATTAGGTCTGGAACACAAAGCTAGATCATATAACCAAAGTTTTTAATTGGTTTACTTATTCAGAGAAACAGTACTGACAGATGTGTTTACTGTCCAACTTATTCCCATTCAAGGCCACTGTCCAGTCTCAACTAAATTACTAATGGAAGGTATCCTTTAGTAATATCTGAATTCAAAGTTTGACCTCTAGCTATCTTTAGAAACTTATAGGCCTACCACTTTCATTCTGAAAGCCGAAGTGGAGTTACTCCGGAGTCCAGAAGAAGTTGCTCCACTTTGGAGGGCAGTATGAAAATTCTAGTAATAGTATTATTTCGATCCGTGTTCAAAGCAGAGTACTCAACCCACTTCAAAAAGAGGGTTACAAATGGAGTTAGTCTTCAGCGTAAGTGCGGTATCATCTATCTTGCATGTAACTTTATTCATTCATTTCCACGTGGGGGAGACTTCGCGCACCACACACATGGCACAAACTTGCTTGGAAATCATGGAAATGACTGCGGATACGCCGCTGCGGAGCTTGATAGTTTGAAAGGGGATGTAATATCGGTCCATAGTACAAGCGTACCAACTCAATCTGGAGTTACTCTGGAGTAACTCCACTTCGCCTTCAGTATGAAAACACCTTTAGACATGTCAAAATTCATGTTTAATGGGGCCATAGTCCACACGACTGTTGTGTTTGCACATTGTAATTGTAGGCCTATAACTTTGCAGAAACCTTGATACACATGTATAATGACCATTTCAACCTCCAGAATAATATTTTGGAAACCATCTCCAGATGCCCATATCGTGAAAGAGAGGTCACTCTGTTTCACGGAGAATTAATCAAGCGCATGAATCAAATCAATTCACACATTCATGAACATCTATAATTGGTGACTTTTGTGGAAAGGGACCCCCCCCACCATTTTGTCTTCATGGTTAGAGTTCCCTTTATATGAACAAACCAGCTAATTTCAATAAAATTCTGTCAATCTATTGCACTTTTCATTGGTTCAAGTTATAAATACAACTTCCAATTCAATTTGGAAGAAAAAAAAAGGTATCCAGCAAGGTAAAGTATGAAAGTTTCTTGCCCAAACTCATTTGCACTTTGTCAGAAATGCAAATGATATTCTGATTTTCTTACATGCAAGATTTCAATTTCATGTGCTTTTTTCATATTTCCACCATACCTGCCATTCATTTAATGAAGAGTTAATCATAATGACCCATATTCAGAACTCTGTTTTAATTTAGATTATGGTCTATTCAACTCTGTGCTAAGATTATGGAAAGCTAAAAATGCCAAAAGTTTGTTTACATTGTTTGTTTCTTATTTTTACTTTGCTCTTTCCTCATTGATTTACAGTGAATGAAAGTATTAATTTCCTCACAATAATGAATGATTTGTGTGTCATATGGGCTGATAAATTGAACTTGTACAGTACTTTCAGAGATTAGCGTCACAGTTGGCTATACATAGTTAATCCACAACTTATAGACCAGAGTTTAAATTAGACTCAAGTTCAGAATACGGGCCAATGCGTTTCAAACTTATAAACTTATGACTACTATGTTGATTTTCTCTCTCTCTCTCAGGTAACGTTAGGACACGAGATCGGAGCCGGAGCACCATGTATCAAGTGTGGGGATGCCTGTACAGGCTTAGACCTTCATTACTGGAGGTAAGAGACCATCACCATAATGTACCAAAATCATTTGTGAATCAAGTGACATTTGATTATACGTTTTCCTTGAGTAGCCGTTTTGAAGGAATCTTGGTCATGATATATTGATCTTGGATATGGATTCAGCATTGATTCATGAATGATGATATTTATAAACTGATTAAGTGATTAAAGATGTAGTATAAATTGCGATGGCCATTCAATCGTTTTTTCTGAAAAGTTGAATATTTTAAAAATTACAGTATTGTCATATCTTTGATTCTTGGCAGTAAGTGGTAGTTCATCAATGTTGATGATGGTGATTATTTTTTACCTGATTACTTTTAAGCAGTAAGCAACCAAAGGACTGAAGACCTTAGGAATCATGAATATATTGAACACTGATTGATACAGGGCAAGGAATCATGAATACCGGTATGTCTGATTGATGCATTTAAAGGTGGCTGGTGCATTGCTGCTTTGAGAAATGGAGATTTCTTCTGTATTCTTTTTTTGCCAGGAAAATCTGCAAAGTATGCAAGTGCGGCCCTGAGGACCACAAGATTGTCGGCCAAGACAGGGAGCAAGTTCGCAAGATTGGACGTCTCTTCGACGAAGCACACACGGTTCGTTATAACTTGAACCGCATGACTGTCAGTCGTACGCAGTACTTGAATGCACCGGATGAAAAAGAAAAGAAGGTGAACAAGGTAGCCCCCAAGAAGGTTGAAAGCAACGTACCAAATGGAGATTCACAGATCACTTTTGAATGGGTCCCGCAAGGGGCTACGGTGGAAACGGTAAGTTGTAGTAGATGTTGCATGCAGAGTTTGGAGTGGGAGATATGTGTATTCTGGGGGGGGTGGGGTGGGAGGCCCTACAAGGTAAATCATTTTTTTTGCAAACATACATGAAACATACACAATGTAAGTGAGACATCATTTTCAAACAAATGATAAAAAAACATGAAACAGCACATGGGGCAAGCTCATTAATGAAGGCTTTTTTTCATACAGGATATTATCAGTAAATGTGTTGAATGGGTAAATTTGAGAGAGAATGGTCATCCTGCTTGTCAATTTTTTAAGGGAGTTAAGAAAAAACTTTGATTGGAATCCGAATGCCTCTCTGGTTTTGATATCCAAGGGCAGAATATTTGCTCCTAATGTAATAGAACATGTAGATTTATGATTGAAAAAATGGCAATGCTATACTTCTGTTACAATTGTAATTGCTATTTGAATACTTAGCTGTCTGGGACAAAAGGCATGACTTGAAGGTAACCTTTGAAAATCATTTCAAAGTTCATTTGAATTATAATTGTATGATTGTAGGCTTGAATGTTTATAATTCTTCTTTCTTTGATTTGATCTTTGAACCCAATTCATCTTTATTATTACATAGAATTTATTGTCATCGTATCCCATTCTTGATTCTCTGTGTATCTATTGTCTGTTCTTGTAGATTTCTATGACATGAGAATTATGAAAATTTACAGAGTGATACAATTTTAATGCTGGCTTTATCTGAAGTAGTTCAAGATATATTTGTTAAGAGTGTAATAAAAAAAATGAGTTTATTTATAATTCACCAATGGTTTCTAAGCTCTGTTCTTGATTAATAAAAAATAATTCTTTAATAATTTAGTTTCTCTATTTATCATGATTTTCTCATTCTATAGTTTTGGTTTTGACATACCTTTTCACGCTTTCAGTCACTTTTCTCCAAATGTTTTCCAAATTTGTTGATTTTCATTTTTTTATGAACATTATTATATTTGTTCTTATTATCCATGGTCATTTTGAATTTATCTGTTGATATTATCTGAATTTTTAGTGAGTGTAAAATTCCTTTTTGTTATAGATTGTTTAGTTTATTTTCTTTTAATCTACCTTTTATTTCTATTATTTCATTTTTTTATTCTTTTTTTTTGTTCCGAGGGGGGGGGAAGATATTTTCAAATCCTGCTTCTGAACTCTTCTATCTACTCTCCCAGTGGCTTGAATTCACACAGGGTACTGACTGGAGCATCATGATCAGGCTAGGTGTTATTCCAGCAACATAATACCTGTCTGAAACATTATACATACAGAAATGTTTATGGAATGTGAATTTTCTAGGATAGACTTGCAGACTTGATTTGTTATCGCTGATTTAAAGGAGAATGAAAACCTTGGAACAAGTTAGTTTGTTTGAAAACATAAAACTCATGGAATTAGATGAAGGAAAATATGAGAATAATTGGACAAACAATATTTTCTTTAGAGATCCTCCCTTTGTGTTGTCACACATCATGAGCAATCTCTCCCCTTTGTACACTAAAAAATATTCCATGACATCTATTTCTGCACATTTTAATTCTTTGTTTCATGAAACCTCTGTCACATGTCCTCTTATGAAAAGAACACCTGACCTACAGATAGAGTACATGTAGGCAATAGTGAGAATTTAATTAAAATATAATGGGGGAGTTGTTCAAGTGTAGCATTGCACATCTTGGTCGCATTGCCAATTTGAGGATGTCTATAAACATCAGTGACTTCAACATTCAAATATGTACACATTGGTATTGTTCTTGAACATTGAAGAGTAATCCTTTTCAGCAGCTTCAAAGCTATCCCGGGATCTCAAATTGATATTGTTTTCATTCGGTGATATTTCTGTTTTGACACAAATTAACTTTAATATTCCAAGGGTTCATTCACCTTTTAAGCTCACTGTGTTTTGTTATCAGATTCTACATGATGTGATATGGGTCGGGCACCTTGATCAGAGTCTGACTGAAATGGGAATACCAACCCATGCAGTAGAAGTAGTAGTAGTAGGATGAGGAGGAGGAAGAGGTGGCACTTTTTCACTTATTTTCACTTTATTTATTTCACATGGTTGCCAGGATTACATGTATAACACTTTCAAGTTTTCTCACATTTCTCTGCAAAACGGATGGGAAGGCGTTTAGGACTTGAGGGGGTATTCGGAATGTTGTCAGGCCATTGAAATGTTGCGAGATGCAGAGATCAAATATTTTACAAATAATGAATGTTAAGAGTGTCATGGATAGAATACTTCATGAGGTGAAAGATGAAATGATCTATTCAACAAAGCATACATGTAGCTGACTTAAATATATCATCCATTCCATCTTTCACTGAATGAAGTATTCTGTCCATTACACAAATGAAAACATTCAATATTTTGGTTTATATGACAATTACAAAATAGATCCTTGTCATTTGAAATTTATGAATTTTGCTGCAAAATATTCTCATTCTGTGCTCGATGTGTTGATTGATCATTTGATGCACACACACGCACTGCAAACGGGAGTATTTTACTTGTGGTGCCTGGGGTCTCGGTACGCACATGCAATGGACAAAATCGTATACAGAACCAAATTGCACGATAAATGGATCTAAAGTTGCAAGTATGATGACGTCCTTGTGAAATGGGTTGAATGATTGATATCAAGCAACTAATCAAATGACAAGGATCTATTTAGGTGTCATTACTATCCTAAACTGGATATACATGTATGTCCCATTGCAAAAAAAAACCTTTCTAGTAATTGTCATCGATCGTTACATCCATGAAACCTAGTTTTCATTTGTCCTTGATAATTGATATAATGGTTGTCATTGATAGCATTTAATTTTGTATCTGCAATGGTAACTTTTATGCAAAAGGATATAGTAGATCTTGAAAGTTATATCATAAGTTACCCTGCAGCTTTACAAATCGGCAACTTTCTATAAGATTTCCAAACATTATCAATATAGCTAGTAGTTATCTTGTCAAAACTTCATTTGATACTTTTTTCATGTATTTTCCTCTTTGAATTGAAAAGAAATGAATTTTTGTTAATTTCCTTATATCCACATCCTTTGATAGTAGTTGATGCAAAACTGTCTTCGGAAGATACAGACTTAGAAAAAAAAGGGAAATATCTATTCTTACATTTTGATACCACACCTGCGTAGATCCTTGGCAGCTGATTGGATGAATGGGGGTCACATGACATTCAGAGGAATCAGCTGTAGCACGCCAACACAAGACAGCCGTGCGATAGACACCAGTATGCTCGAGCACGAGAGCCAGTAGTGCAATAGATCCAAAACTATGAACGTGCGTACCATGGCCCGCTCCTACAAACTAGCTGCATGCGCGTACTCGCATCACTGCGCAGCATACACCACATCACATGCAGGTAATTTTAATAAAGAAAATGCTAGATCTACGTCTACTAAATTCCAAGTCCTACTCCTCTATAGGCCTAACCTTGTACATAATATAGGTTCATAGCCCAATGTTTGACTCAATTTGGTTATTTGGTCTAGTGAGAATATGCCTAATTATGTGTTGTATAAAACCATGTTTTATTACTTGTGCAGCCATTCAAATATCGCATTAGGTACAAGTTAAAGCAGTATATTCAACTCCACTTTGTGTCATTGAATAGAATCTTTCTACTTGCACATTCTTTCACACTGATGTAATATTTAGAACGATCACATACATGTATACTATTATGGATAATTGATACCAGATCAAATTTTTAATTAATTGATGCTCTTTTGTCATTATGGTGAGATTGCTTAATTGTTCATTTTCTTTGTTTTAGTCCATTTATTACTACTACAATAGAATATGATGCATATAGGCCTATTTACCGGTATTGTATAGTTATGGTATTCATAGAGCCACAACCATTAAAAGGCATTATGTATTTCCATACTCTATATAGGCCTAGCCATATTATAGTTATACATCGTAGAGGTGACCCACACCCAACCACAATCCAATGGTATGATATTAAACTGAGGTTACTAGTACTCTAAAACAGCTGGTGATATTGATCTACATTTTATCTGTTGCTATTTCAAGGATTAGACCATCTTTTATCTTAGTACTTTATCTTATGATATGTGATAAAAAGATGAATGCATAAATTTAACAACAATACAAATGTGTGTATTTCCTTCTCTATGACTTTTGAATTCCCAAGAGTTATGAAAATATACATAGGCCTATCCATAGTCAATAGAGTGAAGAAATAGAGTGTCACTAGCATGGTTCCTTATTACTGGCTATATTGGAAATTTATAGAATCAGGATCAAGTGGAAAAGCGAACATGAAATGGTTGCATAATGACAGCATGTTTGAAGAGAGGTTGACCTGATCATTTATTGTCATAGGGTGCATAATTCCCCATGTTATGAAATCAATAATTGAGGTGGACACTAGACCTGTGGCTTCAAACCGCCTCGATCACAAGAATCCCTGTTAAACTACGGGAACTGTTTTCGGCTAAAAAATACCCATTGATTATTCCTGCATTCACACCGCCCCGAAACATACAATTCAGGATAAGTTCCTGAAGTTACGTGCATGCGCATTGCATGTTCTGATAAGCAGGCAAGGTGCGAGATTCAAAATCACTAGCCCAGCAGCCATCCACGGCGCCCCGCCCAACGACAAGCTGGACGAAATGACATGTAATTTGCTTTCACATCGCCAAAATACCTGCGACCTTGGAAAAATCCCCGCGAAAGTTCTCGTAATTTCGCCAAGTACCTACTATTTAGCGGGTATTTTCTTTCAGGGAAATTACGCGTAGTTTGCTTTCACATTACCAAAATACCTGGTATTTTCTGATCGGGGTAAATTTCCCGATCAGAGAATACCTGGAACTGACGAACTTCGAGGCGGTCTGAAACCACCTAATGAGTTCAGTTTCTATTTTCAAAATGGTGTTTGCAATTTATCTCCCCCCCCCCATTTTCTACTTCTTTAGTTTGTTCAATATTACAATCTAAACAATATTGAACTAAAAAAATGAGTTGGAGATTTACAGTTAATAAGGGCTATATCATTTTTGATGGGGTGGATAAGGGGTGAATCGCCCCTGTGTCCTTTGTGTGTGGGTGTTTTTTTTTTTTTGGGGGGGGGTGAGCATCTCCTGAAGTCTTGAACCAACTTATTGACAATTGAACTTTTACATTCAAACTGGCTTAATCCAGTAACCAACCAGATTATCACAGTTGACTGGATACATTACTAGCAACATAAAGTGTGTATCTTGCTCTTCCAGTAGATCATTTCTTCCACTGGATTATTTCTTAGTGTGAATAGGGCAAGTTAATCACCCCTCTCTCACAGCCAATGTACGGTTTATGTTAGTCAATCTTGCTTTATCTGAAAATAATTCCTTAGTGTGAATAGGGCAAGTTAGTCATTCCTCTTTTCACACGAAATTGTTACGCTTCTATGTATGACAATCTCTTTTGTTATCTGAAAATTATTTTTCTAGTGTAAATAGGGCAAGTTAGTCACTCCTCTTTCACAGCCAATGTTTATGCTGTGTCAATCTCTTTGGTTTATCTTGGAAGAGGTAAACACTGTCTAAGAATATAAACAGTGCCATTAGAAAGATGCATTCGGATAAGAGCCCAGACTGCAGACTTCATTTTGAATGTCACATGATATTGAAGAAAATGTAAATCATATTGTGTTTCTTTAACATGAATGTGCACATACATAATTAGCATTATGATTTCTGGGTTCTGCCTGTCTGAGATTCATATTCCAAGCAGATAAATGTATTGACACAGTCATGGAAATATGATATAGAATTGAAAATAAAAACTTATTTGAAAGGCAATGACAAAGAAAACTAATTAGGAAGAAAAACAATGCAATGAAGGAAATAAATGGTGAATGGCGATCTCCTAAATCAAAAGAGCAATTAAGACTATTTTTGGATGAGTTGCCAATCATAAAAACAAGGAAATATTATTTTTCCATTATTTCATGTTTTTTACACTTTTGATATATTGCAGCAATTTGAATACTTAGGCATTCTAACATAATTATAGATAGATAATACATTAATTTCATTCATCTGGTATAGGGTGGAGCAAGAGAAGACAAATTTAATCACATTTCAGAATATGAGCTCTAGTTACAACCCAAACATTGTAATTGTTCCCATGGCAATGTAAATGACTTTGACTGGATGTTCCAAATTTCCCGTATAACATCTGATTTGATTTAAATTGTAATCAAATGAAATGGAGTCTGACGTACTTTGGAATTAGGAGTACAGTACAAATGTAATTTTAGTGAAGTAAAATGGATAGGAATATACATAGAGAGATAATCATAATAGTATATTGGCCTGAGACATGTAGGCCTACATGCAAGTTTTAGGGCATGTAAGTTAGTTTGAGAGGGAAATCAGAATTTAAAATAGGCTGGTACATTGTAGAACTGTTGAATTATTATTTGAGGAATATTAATCTAAGGGGACTTAATACATATCTTTATTGAAACATATTACATGTATTGTAATGTCGCTTATTGTTAATGGTCTTGTTATAGTCAATTAATAGTGTCAATGGTCCTGCAATGTTTATTATTGTGGATTATGTGGATAGTTTTAAAAAGGGTCGTGCTTCACAAGCAAATTAAAGTTTGGAGGGGGGGGTAATTTAAGAACAGCTCTTTTTCTTCATCCTCATCTTTGTTCTTTCACTATTCAAACTAATACCCCTTTCATAAACCTATCCTCCAATTAGCTGCCTAAGAGTAATGCGGATAATTCAATAAAAATTACGTTCATAAACTCCGAAAATAAGCCACATTATTTTTACGAGCACCCGTCCTGAAAAAGGCGGATAATCGCCATGACAACTGGACACGCCCCCTCCGATGCGGTTGTGTTGGAAAAGGGTGACCTTGTGACCGCACCATGGCAATTATCCGCATTATTTGGAAATGCGTTCATAAACTCAAAATCTTATCCCGATGCCTCTATTACATGTATGCGGATAATAGCAGCATCAGAGTAATGCGGATAACTCTTGTCCTCCAATTTTACGACCAAATTATGCTGCTATTAGCCGCCTAATTCATTTTAATTGGGTTTATGAAAGGGGTATAAGACTATACATGTACATGGAGGCCAACACCTAGTCATATGAAGTCATCTCTTATTTCACAGAAACAAGTTAACCCATAAATTTGGATCTCATACAGCACTCTTGACCTGAAACCTCTGCCCTGCTCCAGTTGTTGATATTTTTGTTGCCCACCTAGAATAGGCAATGGGTAAAAGATAGTCTCGAACAAGGCTACATAATTTATTAATCATGATCAATGACGTGTACGTGAAGTGTTGTTATTGGGGTGAAATCCTGGCAGTTTTAGGCTCCAAGACTGTCTTGGGATAAATGCATTATGATTATATCCCAACAAGAAAAAAATTAAATCCGTACCTCATGAATTGAAATTCAAGATCATTTCTTTATCAACAAAAATACCCTGATAATATGTATTTAATATTACAGCTTATTCAGTATAATAATTCAAAGTAAATAGGAGCTTCCTACTCTGGTGGTTGCTTATAATTCCCTTCTATATGCTGCGTATTCTAAAGGCACATTTACAGCAAGATATTCAAATTTTGACTTTTTATCACCTTTTTTCAAAATGCAAACATGCAGCTTAGGAAATGGTGAATTGTGTTTGTGGTTTATTGATTACTCTTGAGATTCATGATGCTGCCTAGAAAAGAAGGGTGTCAAATTGAGTTCATCTTCCTGAATAATTGAATAAATATAGATTTGCCTTCCCTGCCCACTTGATTAATATTGCTCAATGCTGATATATTATGTAGTATATTGATGAAATATGGCATAGTGTAAGACAATCAGGAATGCTTTATATCAGGAGGAAATACCTTATCACATTTTGAATAATCTTGAAATTTTATCCCAGATTTGAGTCAAGAATCAACAACTTCCTTATACACCACCATTACAGAATTATGGATATAAAGTTATGTATTTTTATTTCTCTGTGTCATGGTGGTCCTTCAAGGCCCTTTTACACATTACTTGAATGTGTACAAGGGAATTTTGAACACTAACAGATAATTATTTTGAAAGAAAGCAGAAATCTCAGTGATGCAGGCTTGCCATGGTTTGAAGAAAAAAATGTAAAAATATGGAAAGGAATGATTATGAAAAGTCAGAAAGTTTTCAAACTTGTGAAGACACAATGGGCATTTCAAATTGGATGAATTGTTAATGGCAGTGACAATGCATGTCTGTGTATCAGAATGAATAATTTAATGACTTTTTTATTATTTGTGTATACTTATAGAGAACCTATATTTGCATGCTATCTATATTGAAATAGAACACTTTAAAGGAAATATTAATAGCACTTAAAATCAATTCATAAACAGAAAAATAATAAATATCCTTATTTGGATTGTAAGGCAGTCTGTAGATTCAATTTTTCTCTTTAAAAAATAATTCATTGTTTTTTTTACTTTCATGATCAACATAATTATCATCAGTAAAAAAAAAAACCCACTAAAAACTCATTACAATGTTACAAGTCAATTAGTGCAAATACATAGCAGTAGTTAAAGTACTATTAGTAGGTTAGTAGAAGTAGTAGTCGTAGTAGCAGTAGCAGCAGCAGCAGTAGTAGTTAGTTGTAGTAGTAGTAGTAGTAGTACTATTGTGATAACAATAGTAGAAATTATAATAATTGAACATTCTCATTAACTTGTATTTGACATCTTGTGTTGCTGTTTATAAATAGTTCTATACTTGATTTGGCTATGGAGCTTCCCACACATCTCCATAATCTGACAATGCTTTTAAATTGCCTGTCCCAATTGTTCTTACATTACTCTACAGGCTACACGCTACATGGAGATGCTCCCCATGGAGAGCCAGCCCATCGAGGGGACAGAAGGAGCAGACTCCCGCAAGAAGCAGATCCACGTCCAGCTTCCGGCCCATGACCAAGCCCCGGAACTCTGCCAGAACCTGACCGATAAGGAGGCCAAAGACATGGAAGATTTCGTCAAGGAGTACAAGGAGAATGCGGTAGGCATTGGGATGGTACAACCGGTCCAGGCTAAGGCCGCAGGAACCTCCTTCCAGTTGGTAGGTGCTCCACCCGTGCCACCAAGGCCAAACAAGAAGGTATGTCAGGGAATTTGGAACTGTTGAGAGTTAGGAATTATTGAGAGTTTGGAACTGTTTTGAGTTGGGAACTCTTGTGAGTTGGGAACTGTTGTGAGTTGGGAACTGTTGAGTGTTAGGATTACAATGTAGTTGAGGGTTGGGAACTGTAATTTGGGAAGTTCAAGGAATTGGGAACTGTAAGAAGTTTTTAATTGGGGACTGTTACTCTGTTAGCAGTGGAGTACTACCAGAATTTGGGGACTGTGAGAAGTTGGGAACTGTTAGGAGCCGGGCACTGTATGAAATACCCACATAGGGTTTGTATGTATAATTCAAGCTTTCTACTGCCTGAAAGATCAACTTGATCAGGCAGTATCAAGTTACCTGGGCAAAACTAGATCAGGATGGATTTCCTTCATCTTGGTCAGTATACAATTGATTTACCTTCACAAGTTTTCTTGGACACAAAAATGTAGTAGGATGGTGGCAGTAGTGATAATGGTAGTTAGTGTGGCTATGGTGATGATGGTGGTGCTGATGATTGTTTTAGTGATGGTGGTTATGGTAGTGATGATGTTGTAATGGTGGTGGGTTCAATGATAATGATACAGAAGTGATCGTGAAAAATTGTGAAGATGTTCAACCACCCCGCAGGCTTGCAAGTAAAGAATTATAATCTTTCAAATCGTCTAATATAAAAGCAATTGTTAAGCATATGGAAATCCTGCAATATTGCAAATATTACTTGATGCTGCTCAAATGGCACCTATTTTGAGAAACATTGAATGTTATGTCTGTGTTGCAGAAAGTGACCAAAGTCCATTGCGCACCATACATTGCCTGACTACAAAGAGAGATGTATGCTTTGTCTATAGATACAAACTACCCTTTCACTGACAACAGAGCAATGTACACATGACCTCGTTTAGAACACAAAGCAGAGCTGAACCCCCTTGATAACATATCTTAGTAGCTCTCTAGGTACTTGTTTTAATATAATTCATGGCCCAATTACACTCTTTTCAGTGGTAATTTGTTTCAAATCATTCTACAATGTAGTAGGATCCATGTTCAAATCAAGGATATCCCAAACATCACTGCAAACACATAAATGTACCTTTTGATTAGTCTCTCACAAATAGATTTACATAACATATATTATGAAATTGAATCAAAGCATTTCCCCCATTTGACATTTGGAGGTAAACAAATTCCAAAACTCAGGCAAAGAGGTAGGCCCTATATTTGTTCATGTATTCTAGAGATGACTCCAGTTTAGTTTAATTCATATACTCATTTATCCCCAAAACATTGGTGGGTTGGAACTCACTGCCTCAAGAAATAGTAAACACGATTTTTTTTAAATATCTGTCTCACTCTCCTTCCATCTACTTTCTCTCGTCCTATCTCTCTCTCTATATTGTTACAGGGGAGTCACCCAGGAGCCCCTGATGACATTGGTGCAGGAGACCCCACCCAAGCATCCCCCAAGGCCAACGGCTACAGCACCGCTTCCCCAGCCCAGGGATCCCCTGTCCGTGCCGTTGGTACAGACGCCTCCGTCGGTACGGACCAAGAGTACTGGCCACCACCCCCTCCTGTTGTGGTCAATGGAGATGCACCACAGACTGCTTCTGAAGGAGTAGGAACAGACCAGCCACCCTCCCCAACCACCTCCACCGCTTCCGCTTCATCCACGTCCAGCTCAAAATGGGTAAATAAACTTCTTCTTTTTTTAGGTACCTTAATGATATTTGCCCCAAACTGTCAGTTTTTAATACCACAGATTTCTGCTAGATGTAAATTGTGATTCAACACTTAAGTTGACTGAGTCTATACTTTAAAATTATCTTCTTATTATCTAATGTCAATTGTAGATTCTATTTCCAGTATATACATGTATTTAACAATAAACTGAAAAGCATGAGCATGCACTTATGAGATACATTCCGGATTTGTTTTCCTCCTATTATCTTTTGGATTGCTATTTATATACAAATCATTTACAACTATATTCTTATATTAAAAGAAAATGAAACCTTTGGAGCAACGAGTAGGCTTGTGTCGTAACAGAAAAATCAAAGAATAAAAACAAAGAAAGTTTGAGAAAAATCAGACAATGAGAAGGTTATGAGCATTTGAATATTGCAATCACTAATGCTATGGAGATCCTCCCATTGGCAATGCGACAAGGATGTGTGATGTCACATGTGCACAACTTTCCCTTTGATGGACTCTAAAATACCCCCAAAATGTCTCTTCTTGCTTTTTCTTATGGTGATACAAACTCTTTATCCATGATGTATTCTTTAAAAATCTGTATTACATGCCCTCCTATAAAAAGAACACATGATCTACTGATAGATGTGATAAAAGAGGTAATTTCAATGAAATATATACTAAAGTAATGGGGAGAGTTGTTCAAAAGTGACATCACACATCTTTGTCACATTGCCAATTTGAGGATCTCCATAGCATTAGTGATCGCAATATTCAAATGTTCATAACTTTCTCATTATTTGTCCGATTTTTCTCAAACTTTCGTTGATCTGTTTCTTTGATTTTTCTGTTTTCACACAAGCTATCTTGTTCCAAAGGTTTTATTCTCCTTTAATAATGCTCCCCCAAGACAATGACCACAACATAACATGTTGTGACTACTTCACGTATGTTACCCAAAGACAATTATTGTAACATAAATAAAGTGATTAATTTATTTTATGAGACACATTCCGGATTTGTTTTCCTCCTAATATCTTTTGGATTGCTATTGATATACAAATCCTTTACCACTGTATTCTTATATTAATAATGCTCCCCAAGACAATTACGTAACGTATGTTACCCAAAGACCATATCACAACACACATGTAGTGACTACTTTACATATGTCACCCAAAGACAATAACTACAACACACATGTAGTGACTTCTTTATGTTACCCAAAGACAATTACCACAATGTAAATGAAGTGACTACTTTACATATATCATCCTAAGCACACACTCCCACTCAAAATTTGTACACAACCACATGTGAATGACAAGTTCTCGAAGTTAACAATTCTTGCACACGATAGAAGTCTACTGTCATGAAGAACAGTATTCAAACAAGTAGTGCAAACCAGGTTGCGAACAAGCATAGTCACTGTTGCACGTCTTCAGGACTGCCTATGGTTGTTTAGGTTCTTGACCTAGACCTACTCCACTGCTATTAAGACGTCACTCAACATTCCAACATCCTGACACTAATTAGGCTCCCCGTGGAGCGCCTGGGCTTGTGCTAGACTACAAGCAAAGTGGTTCTAGGATAGATGCTATTGTATGTTCATACACAGGGCTGGTCAAATTTCACTGAAGCTAGCATTGGATATTTTGTAGTACATTTCCCAGGGAGCTTATGTTCTTTAATCTTAATTCATGAAACTTGGTGTAGACAGTGATTTGATTTTGAGCAGTATGATGGGGATTCTTAATAAACTTAACTGAAATGCTACATTTACTTAGTGGTTAACCCCCCCCCCCCCCCCCTCTCCGTGAATTTCACTATTCCAATTCATTACTATAGTATGTCATGAGTATGCCCTACATTTGTTATGATGTGAATGGTATGAAATTAATAAGCATTTTATTTGATAATTTTTGTGATTTACATGGAAGATGGAATTTTCTAAACAAATTCCAGATATATAGTTTTTGCCTGCAGATTTTGATATTCTATCTCTTAATGGCTATCTTTAAAGAAAAATTCATTACCAAGAGATTGCACAAGTTGCCTGAATTATCAACATATTTTTTTTATAAAAATGTTTTACAAATGTTCAATGGCCACTACATGTGTGTGAGATGGGAATGTCAGAAACACTTGACATCTAAAACAGCAGCATGGTGTTAATTCTCATCAAAGTATTTAACAGGCTTATAAACTGTGAACTTTTTTTCCAAGGATTTCCGTGTTACTGCATGCTGATGACAAGAAAACACAAATGGAAGATTAGAAAGTGTATAAAAGGATGACCATGAAAATAATTTTCCAATGACTCTGTTGGTGATAATTGCTAATGATAACCAATGATTGCTAAATGATAACTGTGCACTAATGTTACAAGGCCGCCTTGGTCATGACAATGTGTCTTTCTTTCACTTTCCCTTTTAAATCTATTGTCTTCTGTATAGATAGCAATGTCATTCTTTTGTGTCGTTGTTACATGGGATTACCTAAAACAACCGTTAATGTACTTTTTGATTGCTTTTAGCTGTCAAAATTTCATTGTGTACCTGCAAGCTGTTCCTGATATTAAAAGCGAAACTGTGTGTAGAAACATAGAATAGGATATGTGCTCCTCAATTACTATACAATTACCTGATTTTGTTTATGGTTTGCTGCAGACTGAGTATATTCACAATCTGGGGTCTGTTTTACACAAACTAATAGCTAGTAACAAGGCTCAGCAGCCAATCACAATCAAAGTTTCCATGGAAGTTATAATAATGACAAGCTTGCCATAGTTATAATTATGTATGAAACCTGCCCCTGACCGATCAATATCACACCACACTTATCAAGTTTGTTTTTCATTATTTATTCATATTTCAGGATTTGTTGACCCT
Organism: Lytechinus variegatus; assembly: GCF_018143015.1. Taxonomy (NCBI): domain Eukaryota; kingdom Metazoa; phylum Echinodermata; class Echinoidea; order Temnopleuroida; family Toxopneustidae; genus Lytechinus; species Lytechinus variegatus. Next base: position 56,546,704 of record NC_054742.1, on the reverse strand, counting down.
CAAATCACATTTTTTAAAACCTGATTTGAAGCAACTGTACAATCCTAGAAATAATACTCGGTATCTGTTGCAATGTTCAGCAAATAGTAGATTATTGTCTAATGCTGCTTCATGTGCATTGATTCCTACATGTAGGGGAAGGCGGGGTAAGTTGTGACACTTTTTGCATTTTGCATGTTAGAATTGATATGACTAGTACTATTGTAGAAATAAGTACCTTGCCTTTAAATTTGATTCTTGGGAAATGTTTTTCACCTACATATAACTTTCTACCCGCACGCTGAAAGTCATTGTGACCTTTGAAAAAAAAACGATGTCAAATGACTCAACTTGCCCCATATATGGGGTAAGTTGTGCCACTGTCTGGGGGTAAGTTGAGCCACAAAAACTACGTACAAAATGTATGGGGGGAGAACCAGCATGTCAATTTTTTGTTTAAAGTCTTTTCACTTGCTAATTCTCTATAATACTAACATCCTTTAAAAGGAAAAGAGCAGTCATGTAAATTTGCTCCTTTCAGCCTGCATTTCAATCGATTTTTATGGTTTGTTTGTTTTTTAAGATACATTACCATAAGAATTACCATGGCTCAACTTGCCCCATGCTGTTTGGCTCAACTTACCCCAGTCCGAACTTAGTGCGATAATTTTGTATCCACACATTTATTATGCATCTATCATATAAAAGAATATGACAAGAATGAAGATCCATACCTGGACTAACAATGTTGTTATCATGTCTTTACTATGTTTAAAGACGTGTGTGTGTATAAAGCACTTATCTATTTCACACTCTTTTTTACTTTTTTGGCTGAAATTCATACTTTTCCCTCTAAAAAACTACTTTTTGTTTTAAAGTGGAAAACAATATGGTGGGGTAAAGGGTTATGCTATGGGTCATCAATACATGCCACCACCACAATGTCTGACTCATTTATTATTGGCCTGGGGCTGGTGGCTCAACTTGCCCCTATGCTCAACTTACCCCGCCTACCCCTATATATATACAACAAGAGAGTTGACGACTGATATACACTAATCTGATGTTATTTGATGGTTGAGATTATGGGATGATTGTGCTTAAAATATAACAAGGTCTAGAAATAGCAATCTCTAATGGAAATGAGCAATTAGAATGGTCAATCAGTTATTACAACTTGCTTGTTCGTAGACAGTAGTCTAGGTGGACTCACTTTAACTAATTACTTGTTTATAAAAGGGAATGCTAACCTGAGAAGAATTGGAAATGATTGCTACGTTTAGTTTCATTATACTTAGCATTGTAGTTGCTGCCTTCTAAATATATATTCCATTTATCATAGCATTACATGTATATATTAATTTCCTATGTACTATTTGATGCAATTTGTTTGATTTAAGGATTTTTTTGTGTGTAATAACTCACCAAAGTTATTTCTATATTAACATTTTCAGATCAGACAGTTCTTGTGAAAACATAAAAACAAAGCAAAAAGAAGTATCATTTTCCATTTCAAATGTCATGCTAGTGTGAGGAATAAAGGACTTTGTATCATTTCAGTTGGTAGAGTATGGCTTGGTCTCCACTTAAACCCTAATCTATATAAGCCATCTGACCCTACAACAATGTGATCAAAGTATGTACTAGAAGACTAATGTACAGCATCATTAAATTCTGATTAGTCGGATAAGCAGAGCATTTCTATCAGCCGGGCTTTTTTAAAGGGGCCGTCCATTAGATTTAATGGCAATAAAAGTGGATATGGCTGTGAATATTGTTTATTTGATTTATGTAACCTTGAGAGATGGAATATAAGCAATTGAAAATTGATGTAGAATTAGAAGCTGTGGTTATATATAATGTAAATTACAATTTGAAAGATGTTTCTAGTATTTTACAACTAGTTATTGTCTCCAAACATCAATTGCACATTTAATTTGATTTAATTCATTAAGCACTTAGGGGCTCGTGGGAAAGGTGCAGTATTAGAATCTTCTAAATTTCATTAATGTGCATAAATAACTAAACCCAGTATTTCCAGCATATTTAAAGGACAATGGTGATAAAAATGCCTTTAAAATAAATCCTCATATGATCAAATCTCATTTGGAGTCAATAATTCATTCTGAGTCTGTCCTCACTGAAGTAAAACCTGAAATTCACACTGCATTGCCCCTGTAATTACATGAATTGTCATCCTTACAACCTTGTAATTGAGAAACCATCTAAAATAAAGCAATAATGGGAACAATTCCAGCGGTATTGCATGTCTTCATGAATTAATGATAAGTGCACTGTACATGTTGGTTCAGTGATCGTATCATCAATTAATATGGACATACTTTTCATAACCATAAGAAATGTTGATAGGAATATATCTGTTTCTGAATCTGATAATTTTGAAATGACAACACAATTCAGATTGCATTAAAACATGAAGTATTTGTGGGAGTGATACACAATATGGGTAAATTTATTCCCATTTTACATCAAAATATCACCAATTCTTTCAGGCACACATTAAATACTGTATATAGAATATGGAATATAGAAACGGTTAAATGACATTTGCTCCAGTGATAATTGCTCCGATGGAAAATCTGCACATTAAGCCATGCATGAAACAAGGTCCTCCAAAACTAAATAAACCCTAATCCTTATCTTTACATTATTCCGAACCAAAAACTCTACTCCAATCCTAACTATATTTTTATGCCCTCTGCGATATTAAGACTGGAGAAAATGTCTCAGGAGCAAATGTCGCGTCACCATAGAAACACATAAGGAAGAACATTTGAAATTAAATTACTTTCAGCCATATTGAGGGTGTAATTCTGGAACTAATGTAACATTCTAAGCAATTATTCATGGATAAGAGAGATTGATTCAGTTGTGAATATGATAGATTGACCTTATCCTAAGCATTATAATGAAACATCACTCTTATGATAATAATGTTGAGAGCTTTTGTAAACTGATACCCCACAAAATACATAATGTATGATTTAATATCCCTTATTTCCTTGTACTTAAATATAAATTGTGACATTGGTCTTCATTTCTCTAATGGCCATTGTTAAAATGAACTTAAGAACTTGTTGAATAGAATTCAAGGATGACTGATAATGCCAATTGTTCTTTGGTCTTAGTATTATCTATCACACAGAGTATAGTTTCTGACAATAGTTTCTTATATTGTTTTTTTTTTTGCAGTATAAAGTATGTTGATTTATGTATCAATGTGAATAGATTTTCTACCCCCATCCTGTTTTGCTTGGTTAGGTTTATTATTAATTAAATTTGTTTTCACGGACAAATAAAGATATGGTAATTTCATTGTCACAAAACAAATAATAAAACAGCAATGTATGGTAATTTCATTGTCACAAAACAAATAATAAAACAGCAAACAGATAATTCTAGTTTATGTTTAATGCTGTGCATTTATCAGTAAGTTCATTTTCATATTTATATACCAATTTCAAAAGAACCATTGTACACTGTAGGTCAAGACTTGTTAATTTTATTTTCCCATATATGGGAAAGATATGTTCTGAGTCATATTTTGTTCTTAGTCTCATGCCTTGGATTTAAATACCATATGAAATTATCGAGATTCGTGTACTGTTTGTATGTTTGTGTGTGTGTGTGTGGGGGGGGTAAACCTAAGCATTCTACCAGTCAGAATGTATTTGCATTTGGTTCACGTAAATATTTATATTAAGATATTATGTAAATTCCTTGTTTGTCTTACAAGTTTCTGCCTCTTTATTGAATTGAAAGTGAAAATGAAATAAAAAAATGTCCAAATCATCATCCTCTACTTTAAGGTGTGATATCCTTCATCATCGTATTTATAAAAAAAAAACAATTTCATAGTTTATGCTTTTTTGAAATGTAAAATGGTTGGGAATTTTCATTTACGTTCACTGCCAATGCCGGTTTTGATGCATCTGCCATTCCTTTGCACTTATTAATCATTCAAGATGGGGGTGTGTGCTTGTAGTCGTGTTTACCAAGTAAATACACGTAGGTGTCCTAAGCTGGCATTAGTCACTTCTTATTTTGAATGACCGGAGAGTTCCCCTACTCCACTGCTGTAAACACCGATCTTGACATGTCATTTTGACATGCTAACATTCTTCTCCTTTCACCTTCTCTCTCGTTCCCAGCAATGCGTCAAGTGCGGGGAGAACATGAGCGGCGGCGACGTGGCCGTCTTCGCCGAGAGGGCGGGAGTGGACAAGTGCTGGCACCCCGGCTGCTTCCGATGCACCACATGCAATGAATTGTTGGTGGACCTGATCTATTTCTTCAAAGGGGATAACATCTACTGTGGCAGGCATTATGCAGATACACTCAAGCCCAGGTGTGCTGCTTGCGATGAGGTAATTATCCATCCTCCCCCCTCCCATTATATAAATGGTATAGTCTTTTTGCATGGTCATGGTTATATCATGAATTTGTGTATGATATTGGACAGCTCCAGCTAAAGATCCTAATTGACTGATAAAGTGCCTGAATCCTATCCCAGGATGCAACATTCAGATCATGTCATACGTCCATAAGAATGGTAAAATGACAAATTAGATTTTAGTACTCTGTACAAAAATCAATACCACACTATTTATGCCAAGAAACAGAATGTTTACAGCATGGTTTCAAGCATTCCTATTTACTTTAAAGATGGAATAGCCAACATATATATTGTGATGCAACCAACAGGACTGTCTTGGTTGTTTCTTAGCCCTTTGAATCCCAACCAAAATAGGTCAAATATAAGTTTGAAATCATATTGTGGAATATACCTACTTGTATGTGAATCAGTGACTTTATGCCAAGGCTAATCATTTCTACCTTTGAAAAAAAAATCAAGGATCGGAATAATGATGGTAGGGTGATATCAGGGGCCTGTTTCATAAAGAAAGTATGATTATGGTAAACGCCATGGTAACAGGCCTTGCCACGCAAGAAAAATCAAGGTTTTGTGGTAGTATCAGGCCTGTGTCAACACATATTTTATTTCCATGCGCCCACTGGTGGGGACCTATGGACTGGTGGAATAAAGAAATATGTAGGGAACTCAGTGTCATTAAAGACCCCAAATTAACCAGTTTTAGAAGTAATCTCCTCTATTTTAGCTTTCTCAATATGAATCTCAAATAATTAGCAGCTAATTGGGACGAAAGAATAAGATGAAAAAGTCTTTAAATTGTGATGTGATTTTTATTCATTGTATTATATCACTGGACTACAGAGTAAAATAGCCTCTGTGCTGATTTTTTTTAAATCCAGTATAAAAATGTTGAAATGAGCAAGTATATAATATTATTCTTGAATATATAGGCCTACATTGAATGCATGAAATATGAATTTAACTCAAAATAAAACTTGACCTTGTTTCTTGTTTCTTTTTGCAGCTCATCTTTGCATTGTCTTACACCCAAGCCGAAGATAGGAATTGGCACGTAAACCATTTCTGTTGCTTTGAATGTGACACGCCCCTTGGTGGGCAGCAGTACGTCGCCAAGGACAGTCACCCCTACTGCATGGAATGCCACTCTAAGAAGTTTGCTAAGGTGGGCTATTGACCAGCGTAAGAAATACATGAGGGCTGCTGCCCGACGGGCGATTTTGCTGTCATGAAAACCCAAATCGCCCCTAAAATCTCTCAAATTACACGCTTTTAGGCAACCATTTTTTCAAGAGTTGCCCCAAGATCTATCACAAACAATATTATACAAATAGCGAATAGGCATGAGTGCGATGGTGCGAGATTTCGCATGAGGTGAAAGAAATGTGCTCTATTCAGCGAGGCATTAGCCGAGTTGAATAGAGCATTTCTTTGGAAAAAACGATAGCCTTTAAAGGGGAAGTTCACCCTGACAAGGTTCGTAATTCCGAAACACATAAATTGCCTATGCCTCGATGTTCATTAATCCGAAAACGTAAAAGGGTTCGTTAATCCGAACATTTGTGGCGTTATTCCGAAGGTTCGATAATCAGAAAACAAAATAAGGTTCGATGTTCCGAAGGTTCATTTATCCGAAAACGAAATAAGGTTCGTTAATCATTCCATTCTCAGACTAACGAACCTTCGGAATTACAAACTTTACTTCATTTTCAGCCTAACGAACCTTCGGAATTATGAACCACATTTTGTTTTCAGACTGACAAACCTTCAGAATAACGAACCTTCGGCTTCGGAATTACGAATGTATGCGAATTGTATATAACATAACATATGGGGCAGCTGCTCGTTTGTGACGTCACAAATCCAAAACTTTGAACTCTAATAACTTTCTTACTCTTTAATGGAATTTCCTCAGACCTTCACCAATATTTTTTACTATTTTTTCTGCTATTTTTACAACAAAGTTTTCTTCAGGGTGAACTTCCCCTTTAAAAAATGTAAATGATTTCCTACCCCGCCCCGCTATTGACACATTTGCAAGGATATATGTGACCTGCCACCCAAATACCAACATAAAGTCATCCAAAATGAACTTTATTTTTTGTTACTGAGCTTTTAAAAAAATACACATCCTAATCTTAAAAAATAATTTAGAAATATAACGTATCAAGATTAATCGACAATAATAACCCACAATAGAAGTGACTAAATGTAGGAGATATTCAGTGAGAGGTGGAAAAGAATAAGGAGAAATCAGAGTTTGAAGTTTGGGGTGCACTCGAGCATGAGATGTGCACACTGTGCAATCTAGGGTGGAACTTTTACGCGGGCCACAAAAATATTCAAAGAAACTTTTTGTATCTTTCATATAAGCTAGTTCTCTAATTTTTACATTTGATGACTGACTTATTACTTTGGCTATTTTCAGAGAACCTTCCCTGGTGACTTATTAAAGGTTTTAGGATGGCGGAGTCACAGATGTAAATTTTAACAATGGTTGCAATCAATGTTGTTTCTAAGTAGCCGAAAGTGATCTCTCAAAACAGCAGATACTAGATTAGCAGACTGTCTTGTTCTCTCAAGTATACAAGGATAACTAGAAAAGATTATGTACACGGTTCAATACACTTTACCCACAATTCCTCACACTGCATCACACTTTCTTCTCTCGTGATGAATGGGCAAAGCTATATTTCATCTTGTGAATAGCTTTTGAAAAACTCTACAAGTAGATTTTTATGTTCATTGGGAGTGTATACACTGAAGATTTAATCATTGTTAGAGTTATCCAAAAAAACAATAATTATGAATGATGTTTCTATGTCCTATTAAGATTCCATCAGGTATCATTATGTGTGGTTGGTGATTTAGTTTATTTGAATGATCAAAGAAGTGCAATTACCTTCAGAAGATGGGGATTTATTAAAGAACAAAAGATAAAAGATGGCACTTACATCCAAACAAATCAACTTGGTTTAATGGGCTCTTAATTGATTATAGAAATGTATAAGTGTGGATAGGTAAATCAATGTCACTTTATAACAGTGACGTGATTTTCGACTTGAAGATTGATATTGTTGCTGGTATTATTCCAGCTGCTGCTTAAGGCGTGATTTAAGAGTGTTATCAGCATAATTGATGGTACTAGGAAACAAGACTGTGATCCTTTCATCACATGTGAAAAGTCTGCAGGCATACTTATTCATCTTATTCCTTATGGATAAACTGAGCATTTCATTTGGGATATCAGTGCCATTTGCTAGAATGTAAATATTGCCGATGAGTACTCAGGTTGGCTTGCTTTATTCATTTAAGAAACATTTTTTTTTTACTGTATTTAAACATATACATTTACTTTAGAGTGACTTGCAAAAATATAAATTTTTCAAAAAAAAATTCTTCTGGGCTTGTTGCAGGAAGAGCTACAATAAAGCAATTCAAAATCATATACAAATCCTAAATGTGCATAATATGTAGTTGGTTGAAATTCAGTTCCGTGACATTTGCTCCGGCAACAATTGCTCCGATGGAAAACCTACACATTGAGCCAAGCATAAAAACTAACCTCTAAAACTAAATAAACCCTAATCTTTATATTTAATTTATTCTGAACCCAAAAGTCAATTACAATCTTAACTATAACCCGATACCCACCAATCACTTTAAGACCAGAGCAAATGTCTTGTCACCTGAAATTCAAGTTGCGTTTGGTATCTGGTATTGATTGTAACTCCTTCTTTAAGAGCCCCAGATCAGTTAGGTTTAGCTCTATTTCCACTATTAATTCTTGGTTAAAGAATGACTATTGATTAAACTAAAGTGAATGAAATTGCTCTATTAAGAATCCTATTCACATGTATAAAGAATTAAGAAAAACTCACCAGCCATAGAGTGCCTGATATGGATAAATCCTCCAAAAATGTAAAATGTCATCTAAAGCCTGAAAGCATGATGTCCCGTCTGTGAAACAGAAATTGTGCAAAATCTATGTACAAGATGCGGATCTGGAGATCATGTGCTAGGCCGCGATGAAATGCATTGCACTGTAGAGGAATGCTAATGTTCTCCAAACTTATATTGCACAACTCCCAGTTGGATAACACAAGCGACGAATATTTACAAATGGAAATCAGAAGGATAAGATTAAAAGCTGGTTCTCCCAGTGAAGAAAATCCAATGTGAAATATTTCACACAATAAAGGGCTTCTTGCTCAGTTGAGAGAAAATATAGATGCCTCCAGAATCCCTATATAGTACACACCAGGTGAAGATTTTATACTGGGTGCAGTGAAGTGTGGTTAGTGATGATGGAAGTTTCTCCCATTCTTAATTCTAACTTTCCTGGAGGAAGGCAAATATCTATTAACAGAAGTTAAGCATTCCTTTGCTGAATGAATTATTGACTGCTACTTAACAATGAAATTTAGACCATTGGCTGAAACAGAAAAATCAAGTTGAGGAGAACAAACGCATTTAAAAACATGTGGATCACCTGTCCTGAGCATGATCAAGTAAACAAAGTGGTGATCAAGCTCAATCAACAATGTTTGATGATAAAAAAAAATCATTAATACCTTGGTTACATTTGCTCTACGGCGGCTGTACGGCGAGTCGAAAACAGCCGTTTTAACATTTTTTTTGTACCAGCTAACTATAGGTGATTTGAATAAAAATGAATGAAACGGCTGTGTTCGACTCGCGGTACACCCGCCGTAGAGCTAATGTGACTGAGGTATAACTGAAACATCTTGTCAGTCATTTCACTTTAAACTGTTGTCGCCCAATCAGATGTAAGGATTTCAGTAGCTTATAATGGTTGTAAGTGAAAATCAGTCAAGTCTTGTAATGGACTGTTCCCAAGACCTGTGTGCACTGTAACATAAAAACAATCTTATTTACATTATATTGTTGAGTTGTTATCTATGAAAAGACATACCTCGTGAGTTACAATTAATGGCAAGATTGACTATTTAATTTATTTGATTATATGTCGATTTTTTTTTTTTAAGGAGCAGGAGGTGGGGTGAGGTATTATGTTCATAATAACATTATTGTCTGACCTCTAGACTAGTGAAATGTATTTTCAACGTTGATTGTGTTCTTTATAATGGTATTATTGACCCCATAAACTAATAATAATGGCATTTTCTGAATCCTAAAATCATGTGACATACAAACATGCACTTCATACATTTTTTACATTAGTGGATTTTTTAAAATTCTCTTCTTTCCAGGTGTGTACAAGCTGTGGTATGAAGATAGGAGCTGGCGTTCCCAGACTGAGCCACAACAAGCACCACTGGCATGCAGACGACGATTGCTTCCGATGCTCTAATTGCAAGATCACCCTGGTCGGCAAATCATTCCTGCCCAAAGAGGGCTACATCTTCTGTTCCACCAAGTGCAAGAAGCAGCTGCTCAGATAATCGGTGCTTGAGAAATCGCCCTCTAGTGTTAGAGGAGAGTTAGTTGAATAGATAAATGACTGTGTCTGCATATTAGTTTAATGTGTGGATTATATGCAAGATGTTGGATGACTGGTTGAAAGCATTATTGTATCAGACCAGAGCTCAATATCATGGACATGATATAAAAGATGGTGTAGTATCAGGTGTTACACTACTAGTCTACAATATTTTAATAATATTTCGCATTTATGAAGTGCTTAACACATCGTAATGACTTCTCAAAGGGCTTTACAGATATATTACAACCCCAGTCGTCGGATCCTGGCTTGCCTGCACTTTCTCCACTCCCTTGGGAAGGCAATCTGAATCTTGCTTTCGTCACAGACACCAGAACCAACACTGAACTTGAAATAACCCAGTGCATTTGAAAGAAAGGTTGATATTCAAGAGAATGATATAATCGCTCTCATACTATCCAAATTCATGTCATATTTTCTTAATTAATGTTCAAGAAAAAGAGAGATGTTATTTGGATAGGGCATCATTTGATGAATCTTTTTTAAAAAATGATCTCCCCCAATTTTTCGATTTCACCTTAGCTACGAAACGATGTTATGCATGGTATACAAAATTGCATACAACGAATGTCCATATTTTTCGTACAATGAAATTGCATGCAACGAAATGTTTGTGTATCCATAAATATACATATAACAGTGTCAACCTCACACCTGAATACTTTCTGCATGGAAAGGAAAAAAAATCTTTATTAAATCATGAAGAGAAACTTTAAAAGAATAGTTATTATATTGTGTACAATGAAAGGTATGTTCAATGAAACATACCTTTTACTACATTTATATCATATGATACAATTCAAATCTAACTGCTCTTCATAGTTAATATTTGACAGCTTATATTTGCTTTCTATCACCCTCATCTGTTAGTATCTCAATGCAATGCATTTCTAATTTCTGAATAGTTACAAATGTAAAATTACAATGAGTGTAGTTTCATTTTAAGCATTCATTATTGATTCAATCGATACACTTCAGAACTGTAATCACCACCATATTCATTTACCCCAAATGTAAAAGGAAACATTCATATTGTAGAGTAAGTAAAATAAAATAATGCTTTCGCTTTCAGATTTTGATTGGTTCCTAATAATGTTATTGCAGGAAAATGGGATTGTCTTGGACCAAAATAAGATAGATTTTTACTTCTGAATACAAGTCAAAGAATGGTTTGTGAAAATGAGTCTTCAATCTTTAATTAAAGGTAGAAGATTGGTAATGAAAAAAGTAAATCCATAGTCTGTAGTCCTCTGTCAAGAAATGAATGAGAATAGAAATTTAGGAAATAGGCATTTTGATCATTGTACATAACTATTACATGTACTTTGTATATTGAAAAAGGGTATATATTCTTCAAAGCCTGACTGTCCTCCATTCGTTCACTTTGGTGGAGCAGTTGTAATGTACATAAAATTTATGTTTTTCTTCTGAGGTCTTAATTTTTTTTCAAAGGTAGAACTGAACCTTGTTTAAAGGTAGAAATGAGCCTTGAAAGTTTTGCCACAAAGATTTAATTGGTAAAATTATGAAACATGCTGCATTTGTTCCAGCCTAATTACAATCACTAATATTCAAAAGATACTGTCATTCTGTGTTTTAAACGTACTTGTACAATTTGTTAAAAGTTTGTTAATTCTCTTATTTCAAGCTGGAGCATTCTTCACAATTGTATAATGTGTAGGCTTACTTTTATACATGCATAGATCCATGCTGAATGTTTTGAGATGTTTCATTGTAGCTGAAGCATTCTTCATCATTGTTACAATGTGTAGGCATACATTTGTACATACATAGATCCATGTGGAATGATTTGAGATATTTCATTTGTATTGATGTAAAAGAAATGCGTTTTCATGATACAATTTACACCAATACTGCATTAGTATTATCATCGCAGCCCAGCTTAAAGCCCTGTTCAGAAATGGTGAGACGCACCACCTCACTTGTGCTACATCAATGTGCATTACACACTTCGATTCCCCCAAAGATGCGCAGACAAACTCATGACATCACAGCAATTTCATTATGATGGCACAAACAATGTCATTATGATGGCATAAGCTATGTTATATGATATAATGAGATAATGATGATGTCATATGGCATGAGCCATTGTTGATGACATCACAATGAGTTCATTATGATTTCATGAACTAGTCCAACAAAGTCTATTTTCTGATATCTGAACAAGAAGTGGTGTTGCACAAGCAGAAGACCTTTTTCTGATTAAATCTGTACACACAATGTAACAGCATGCCTGAACAAGGCATTACAGTGATTACACAATTCTCTTTTACCTTTAGTTCCTGATGTGAATATACGTCAATGTATTTTTATCCAAGTTTTTGCATAGAACACAGAATCGTCAAGTACGAATGTTTAATTTGTTGTTTTGAATGTCGTGACAGTTTTCTTCTTGAATATTTTGGCCAAAGAATAATCCAAGAACTTCAATTCCCTGACCCTACTATTGTTTTCAGAAGTCATTCCATTTTGAACATGTGATTATGAATGCTTTGATCACATTTTTAATACAAAATTGTGTGCCAGCATTTTGCTTCATGAAGCTTTGTGAGATATTGTAAATAAGTGCCTTGTTCGTATTAATTTCGAGGATAAATTTCCTTTTGTTTTTAGCAGCCCGATCTTGGAGCATGTCTTGTAAACTTTTGCAGTTACCCTGACTTGAATGACGTTCTCTTGTGTAGATTGTAGTTTGATAGTTTGTTTTTCATGTATAAAACTGCAGCCTTGATTGCAGTGTAGTTGAAATAATGCCTTTTTTTATCAATAATGCAAGAAAACATTTTTTCAATGCCCATCTTTCTCTTTCACCTGTACTTTGCGTTTCTCTAATATCTATTTTAATTGTAAAGGAGATATTATGTAGTGCACATCGAAATTGTGTTTCTGTTTAAATGATAGTTTGAAAGAATGTCTTATTTCGATATAGATATATATATTTATAAATATGTAATTTCTATTTGAAAAATTGTATTTATTCTGTATGCCTTTTCTGTATAAAACTGGAAGCAATTTTTACGTAGGTATAATCAAGGGGGTTAATGAGATTGTTAAATAGAAAAAGAGTATGAAACGGTGCTGAAGTCACTCTTGATTCACACCACCCTGTCCTTGAATTAGTTTTTTTTTTTTGGGGGGGTAGATTAATTAGTGTAAGCCTGTTGACCAAAACTAAAGGGAGAACCAGATCAACAAATTTCATTGTGACATTTCTCCTTCAAAGCTTTCCATTGACTGAGATATATGTTTTCTTGTCATGCACTCTGAAATAGAATTAATTATGCAATTAAGTTTTCAATTGTCAGTGCCCCCTTCCCCCATTTCCTAGATCTTTACAAGTAAATAATTCTTTGCAATACACATAGGGAAACAATCTGAATTTTATCAAATTCTGCGCAGTTACATTATCAAGTAAAAAAAAAATTTCACATGCTAGTTAAAACTAGGCTATTAACTAGAGCTTTTTTGCCATGCCAATGGACGTAATTAGAATGTTTTACTAAAATATCAAGCATTGTTCATACTCATGGAAAATATCCAACATTTAATATTGATTTGTTGTAATTATTCATTTTATATTGTACACAGGCTTTGAATGCCAAGCTGAAGTTACAGAATTATAAATTATGGGGCATTTTTATGGTTATGAAAAAAAAATGGTGCTGGCTGTAAAGAACTCGCCTTGTCAATGTAGAATATGCTACTTGTAAAAAGAGCGCCATCTTGTGTCATATGTTGGACAATATCACTAGGATCCAAGTAAAATTTGTTAATACCCAGTTATACAGAATGAATGTGGACATTTTTTACGATAATCATCTTGGATACCTATTTTCTGATCATTATAAAAAAACACGTTTGGTAGATTTAGATGCATTATGTATAATTGCACAGCTAGCTTCTCATTGAACTAAATTTGCAGAGTTCAATGGTTGTATTGAGGTAGCATTTACGCTTAACGGTATATTCATTCATCTTTCTTTTTTGCATTGCTTGCTACTTGCTTAAAAGCCATTTTCCAATTCATTATTTATTTATCATGTATTTTTATTGTATATTAGCATTGATACAAAAGAGATGTTGCAATGGTGTGCCAATGCTTGTTATGACCAACTGTATCATACGTATGTTGTGATGAAAAGAAAAAATAAATGCCATGTACCTTTTTGTGGTGGTTTGGTTAAAATAAAGGCCACAAGAGAAAAAACAATGAATAAAAGATGTTATATTATCTTTCTCACCTAAAAACATGTTTGTTTCCTTGTTGTTTATTTTGGTTTATTACACTACCAAGAGTGAATTGGACGATCTCATTCAATATCAGTTTTGCACACAATAAAGCAACAACAAAAGTGATTTAATTAGGCGAGTCTGGTAAAATTAAACAACCTAAATCTGAAGTATAAGAGAAAGGTTCAATCTCAGAAGAGGTGATCACAGACTCCACCATTGCTATTGGCTCAAAACTTATCAACTTTTTTTTAAAAGCCAGTCTTGAGATATTTTGGAGAAAAAAAGCCTGGAATACCTTTCATCTTTATTCATGGTGCACAGCATGAAAAGCAGGCTGTTAACAATCACATTTATAGGGACACTCAAAGACAAAAAAAACCTGTTTTGGGTTGTTTTTGTCTCACCTGAGAAGCAAAGTGAGACTATAGGCGCCGCTTTTCCGAATAATATATATATATATATATATATATATATATATATATATATATATATATATATGTATATATATACATATATATATATATATATATATATATGGACCTAGTTCATGAAACTTGGACATAAGGTTAATCAAGTATCACTGAACATCCTGCATGAGTTTCACGTCACATGACCAAGGTCAAAGGTCATTTAGGGTCAATGAACTTTGGCCGAATTGGGGATATCTGTTGAATTCCCATCATAACTTTGAAAGTTTATGGATCTGATTCATGAAACTTGGACATAATAGTAATCAAGCATCACTGAAAATTTTGTGCATGTTTCAGGTCTCATGATTAAGGTCAAAGGTCATTTAGGGTCAATGAACTTTGGCCGAATCGGGGGTATCTGTTGAATTACCATCATAACTTTGAAAGTTTATTGGTCTAGTTCATTAAACTTGGACATTAGAGTAATCAAGTATCACTGAACATCCTGTGCGCATTTCAGGTCACATGACCAAGGTCAATGAACTTTGGCCGAATTGGGTGTATCTGTTGAATTACCATCATAACTTTGAAAGTTTATGGATCTGATTCATGAAACTTGTACATAAGAGTAATCAAGTATCACTGAACATCTTGTTCAAGTTTCAGGTCACATGATCAAGGTCAAAGGTCATGTAAGGTCAATGAACTTTGGCCATGTTGGGGTTTTTGTTGAATAACCATCATATCTCTGTAAGTTTATTGGTCTAGTTCATAAAAAGTGGACATAAGAGTAACCATGTATCACTGAACATCTTGTGCGAGTTAGAGTAGTATTCAAAGTCAGGGCTGCTGCTATATTGAACTGCGTGATGCAGGTGAGATGGCCAGAAGCATTCCACTTGTTTATTTTTCATGTGAAAAATCATTGAATTTACCAAAATTCCTGTTATTACTGTGCACAATTTCTATGAAAAAACCAATTCCATTTTAGATCAAGTCTGAAACAGAAATATAGGTTTTCATAAATGAAAAAAAAACCAACAGAAAATTAACTGTCCCTATTGAGTCCTCATACTACAGGCAAGAGCAAATTCAGTAGAACGCCACGTTCATGAAAAGATTGTGAGCAAGGCCGAAGTTGGCTTCTCCTTGGTGAAGCAGAACTCCTTATACTGTTAGTATTACCAACACTTTGTCTGCCTTTATATATATATATATATACCAAGTTGTATCTCTGGATGGGTTGTTAGTGCAGACAAGATTGCAATTTCAGGAACTTATACCATGGTCACATTTGTTCTACGGCGGCC
This sequence comes from Lytechinus variegatus, assembly GCF_018143015.1. Classification (NCBI taxonomy): domain Eukaryota; kingdom Metazoa; phylum Echinodermata; class Echinoidea; order Temnopleuroida; family Toxopneustidae; genus Lytechinus; species Lytechinus variegatus. Next base: position 56,530,849 of record NC_054742.1, on the reverse strand, counting down.
GTACGGCGAGTCGAAAACAGCCGTTTTATTCATTTTTGATCAAACCACCTATATCTAGCTGGTACAAAAATGTTAAAACGGCTGTTTTCGACTCGCCGTACGGCCGCCATAGAACAAATGTGACCATGGTATTAGCAATCAATATTTCAAACATTGCTCGAAAGTAATGAGACAGTATTACGTCAAATAAACTTTCACAATTATTCCTGATAGGATGCATGCATGTCAAGAAAACCCAAGATGAAGTGATAATTTATCGATTTTGATCTAAGTGTCCGGACCATGGGCGTAAATCCGTGACATACTATTCAAGGGCTAGGGGGGGGGATGGATCAATGGATCATCCCCTCTGAACAATAGGTGTGATGCAGGATTTTTACGTCAGTGGTCAGGACATCCTACCCCCAATTCTCTTGATCCAGGCCTTGTGGTCGCATTAGTTTTGAGGTCCATTTCATAAAGAATTGCAACTACTGTAACTTTCCCATAATGACAACTACCATGGTAACAGGGCTCAGCAGCCAGTCAACAATCAAGGTAACTGTCAGATAAAATATACCTACATCTGACAGGTCCTTTCATGAACGCTCTCCAGGGGAGCGTTTCATCAATATTTTCATCTGACAAGTCAGATCTGACATCTTTCCATGATTTTGATTGGCTTAGAGACACTGTTCCTATGGTAACTGTCGGATAAACTGGGACTTGTCAGATAAAACGTCCGACAAGTCTTTTCATGAAACGCCCCCCAAGGGCGCCATAACACAAAGGTTTGCGATGTATTGCAAATATGAAAGAACCGCACTGATCGGTTCCTGGTCAGAAGTATAAACCAAATACATGTGTAACATTGATATTGATTGGTCAGTTCATTTTTAGCGAATGATCGCTAATCTTTGTGTTACGGAGCCCAGATTATCCAAGTGTAAACAAGGATGTGTTATCAAATTATTTGGGAAAAGATTCTCTTTCAGGACTTAAAAAATGGTTTTTGTACTCATTCTTATTTGTTTTCATTAAATTGACAAGTTTTGAAGCATATTTTTACCGACTCAGAATATGATCACTGATATATTATCATCCTCACAAGAACAACATATTTCATCAAATTCTTAGAGGCACCGTCGCAACACAATAGTCACTAAATATTAAGTCACACTCTTGCTGAAGATAACAAAATACTATCATAACTTGTTATTCCATTAATATTTAACAGATGCATTTTGGATTTATTTCCTTCAATAATTTTCAAAAGTATGCTTGTCTCGTCCCAATCGACACTATCACCAACATTGCCATCCATCCTCACTACAGTAATCCACCCTTATTCAACAACTACACAAAATAGACTGAAAGATCATTTCTTCAAACTGATGATTTGTGAATTTATTTTCTTTTTTTGCCATTCCATCAACTGCAGACTTCTGGAAAAAAAACAGAAAAAAATTAAGGAGCATCAAAAAAAGCACCGATATTTCACTAAAATGATAAACAGCTTCTAAAATCTTGAACAATATAAACAGATATTTTATCTTTATGCAGAATAAATTACTTTGGGTTCATAATACATATCAATATAAAACAGTTCTAATTTTGGCTGCCTCGACTTTCTACTACATCATACGCAAGATATTTTATTTTCTTAATGTATACATAATATCCCATACTCCCACATTTTCCTATTTATACAAGTTACATGTATTTACCATTAATTTAGTGTATATTTACATGTACATCATGAACTATATATTTTTATGTGTATGTATATATGTACAAGAGTTGATCATTCATGTCTGAAAATTCTTGAATACAACAAGCATATGACAAACTCACACATGACGGTAAAAGCTGAAAACATTCAATATTTTTTCCAAGAAAACTTTACATGTATACGAGATGCTATTTCTCCGTGGTAAATTTTGATTTCTATTTCATCAAGGTTTCTGTGGCTGTATTTGCCTGAATAAGTACGAAAATAGACAATATTAGTAATGTCAAATGAAGGATCTGTAATAGTACTGTTATTAAGTACTAAATCTTGAATGGCAAGTCCATCCCAGGAATAAGTGGGGTGGAATACATGGAGAAAAATCAAACAAGCATAATACTTAAAATGTCATCAAACTCTCATGTAAAACTAGGAAGTTATGATATTTTAAAGCTTCACTCATTTTCATAAAAACAGTTACTGTTACATGCACAACATGGGTGATATGTAAATGAGAAACTCAATGTCAAAAACCATTTCTTTTGTATTATATGAAATATAGAATATTTTAAATTTTATTTGTATATTAAACATGAGGAAAAATGAAATTGAGTCACATTAGGTTACAACAATGCCAACCCCACATATTCAAGGAGAATCAAACATTTCACATTAAATTATAAGGAAAAATTAGGATACTTCACATTTCATGTAATGAAATACAAAAGATATAGTGAGTGACGTCATCGATATTCTCACATGCATACCCAACATGATGTGCATCTTAAAATTCAGCAAAATGTCAATTCCTTCTTACATATACTTTACATCCAATTTCAATTAAATTTTCAATGTTATTCTTGTTTTATTTTTCTCTGTCTTTTCAAACCATTCCATTTGAATGGAGTGGAGTATACAGAGGATGGAACCTATGGAGTATACAGAGGATGGAACCTATTTTCTATGAATAAGCTTTTTAATTTTCAAGACTTCCTCAGATTATTTATGGATTCTAACTGCATTCTACAATCCCTAATCACAAAAGTTTCTATTCTGCTTATCCAACATTTATCTTGCAAGATATTCAAGAGAGAGAACAACCCAACCTTTCTTCAAGTGTTTACATGGAATACATTGAGACAACATCTCTAAGCATTTTGCAAATACCTTGCCAAAGCCAAATATGTTGGGACTGCAGAAATCTGTTCAACTATTCACATATGTTTTAAATAATCAGGTTTGAAAAACTGCTTTGACTTGAGCAAATATTTCACTTTTGGAAGGTTGTTATGCAAATTTACCTGTAATTAAAAAAAAGTGATAGAAATACACATTTAGTTACATTACAATTCGTTTGTTGGTTTTTCGTATTTCATTTTATATCTGGGCCTAACTTCACAAATGCAAAGAATTTTTATGACAAATTTGTTCTTGGCCAATCATACGACACCATTTCAGTAGCTTATAACAAAAGTTTCTCACTTGCCACTGATAAAAAAGATTACCGTAATGAAACAGATCTCTGGTACCGAGTACCCTACTTTTATAAAAAGATTTCATACTGTGAGGAACAGGAAATAAAACAAATGAGAGCAAAAAGGATATTTTTTTTACGTCTATTGAAGATATAATATGAACTGATGGAGTCAAGAATACCATTGAAGAGTTTCAAAGCTTGCTGTATGATTTCAGCACTAAGTATCTTTTGAATGTTCTTTGAAACACATAAGGTTAATACATCAAGAAAGCTTAGGGGTTCTTTTATTCCATATTATGCCATCTCTATATTGTTCTGAACTTCAATAAAAAAAAATAGGAGCATTCAAACATTGCTAAACAGAGCCATGTCTTACAAAGATTTGTGATAGATACAAATTAATATTGATGAATAGTTGATTTCAATTGCATTTCAACTAAGTGAATAAGTGTTGGGTACTGCAAAATTAGCGTCAACTGCTTCTTTCAATTTTATTACAATTCGCTCTAGCATTCTGATAATTCATGTGATTTTACTCTGACGAGTGCATGTCAAAAAGCTTCAGTATATCTGTTTTCAATTCTTTTTACATACAGATTCTGTTGTTTTCAATCAATCGCAATATGTAATTTAAATCTATCGCAACTCTTGTAAGACAGCGTCCAGGGTAAAGAACACTTGCATTTTGAAACTGATCATCAGTAAAATGGCATTAAAAATATTTTTTAAGGCTTAAATGAATACTTATTAACACAAAAATTACAGAATACATAATCAGCATTCAATACAAATTACAAACCATTGACAAAATAAGATCACATAACTCTTGATTCAAATTGCACTAATGAAATGAAGGTAATTTTGAGTTTTTAGTAATTTGAAAACTAAAAGTACATGTACATGATCATGTGCGTAGACAAAACAGATCATTCTAATTGTATCCCATGAAGTACGTAAATATGCTTAAAGAGGTTTTATAATCACTGAGCTTTCGATATATTTTTGTTTTCCTTTAAATAAACCTCATCACAAAAGTACTTTTATGAGTCTATCGTTGATACTCGATTGATACATGGTTATAAATTGGATCCTCTCATCAGAAAACAAGGCTCTTAAAGTCTTATAACTTTTCAATTCAAAATTGCACTAAAACCATTTTCTAATCAAAGTCAAATCATCGAAACAGAAATTCATAACATTCATTACATGAAGATTTGTTACTTAAATCAGTCTTTTGAGAAATTTCATATGCTGAACAATGATTTGAAAAATAAATCATGATTTTGTTCCAATATGAAACTGAATGGAGTTTAAAAAGCAGTTTGATCATTAAGGTGTCATTATCCTTTCTCTTCACATATATTTGAAAAGAATTGGTGAATACAATATACATTCATGGCCATCAATAAAACCTGGAAACACAGTGGAAAACACAGGCTGGAAATTGGTCTTTGTTCAACAGAAACCTTAAGAGACAGCGCAATTGCCCTTTTTCTTGGATCTAGACTTCTTCTTTTTGCCATCTCTGGGATAATGTACAGTGGGGAGGGTGTTGATTTGCACCCTAGCAGGACCCCTCTCGACGTATCGGATCTTGGGCCCTGCGCTGATAAATGAACTGCGAGAACTGATGAAGTAGTCATCCTCATCATCTGAGGAAGAAGAAGAATAGTAGTAATCATCTTCATAGCGGTTGTATTTATCATATCGCATATGGGATGAGACAGTTCTTGTCATCCTTTGCGAGCCGTACTGACCATCCCGACCGCGCTCGGAGTGATAGGTATCGGCATGACGATCAAACTGAGAGGCCGATCTTGTCATGTGCTCGTTTGGTCTCCTCCTGGGACTGTAGCGATCACCACCTTCGGACTTGATGGAAGCTCTCCTCTGCATGTCCTTGCGGTGCGACACAGGTTCCAGCTCTTCGTAATTGTCACAGAGCTTGTTGTGGTGGCTCTCGCTGCGAAGCCGATTGTTCTTGTGTGGCTCTTCATACCGATGTTCAGAGAAGCCTTTCCTCTCGTTCCTCCCATAGGAATTAAAGTGAGGATTCTGCTGCTGGTGCTGTCCATTCCGCTGCTGGTCGTACCTTAGACCATCCTGTCTCGTGACATCTTGTCTCATCCCATTCTGCTGATGTTGTTGCTGCTGCTGTGCACTGTATGCCGTCTGATATCGCTTATGCTGAGGAGTGCTCACAGTCGATGCCTGCATAGACCGCGCACCTCCAATCGTGTTGGTTGCTGTCCTGAAGTCCACCGCTCCTCCTTGATTCCTAGCATCCACCTGCGTGTGCGAAGGAGGCCTGGGAGGAGGCTGCGGTCTTCCCTGCTGATCATGTCTCTGGCCTTTGTGCATGGATAGGTTTTGCGAGGAGGAACTGTTTGCTTTCCTCCGTCTTTCCTGCATTGCACTCCTAGGTCTACTGTAGTCCGTTGAGGGACCATTCCGTAGATCAGGTAACGACCTTCTTGACATGTCTCTACTCCTCTTGAGAGATGTTTCCCTTCCTGTCTCCGAAGCAACAACACTCAAATTGTCCAGGTTTAAATCGTCAAGATTAATCGGTCTCCGACTCCTACTCTCATTATCAGTCCTACTGTCCTTGGCAATGTGCAGGGTTTCTTTGCCATCCTTCCCTGCCAGTTCTCCCCGACTGCACGCACTGCTGCAGTAGATGAGTCCATGCTTTGGCAAGAAAGGTCGCCCAAGTAATGACCGGTGGCATGTACAACATGAGAAGCACTTCTCCGTGGCATGCCAGTGCTGGCCTTCATGCGACATTTGACCTTGATCAACTCCTATGGCTTCTCCGCAAGCATCGCAATACTCTGCAAACAGACTTTCAAAGCACTGACAGCAGTACGGGTGTCCTTCTCTCATGATATAGCGCTGACCTCCTAGCTGTGTGTCGCATTCAAAGCAACAGAAATGTTTCATGTGCCAGCTACGACCCTCAGCCTCAGTGCACTCATCTGCAAATATTATCTGAGCAGAAGAAAAAAAAACAGTAGAGAGGAGCGTGATTAGAATTTTCCAATTAAAGTAATAATCAACTATATAATCAAAAGTATTTTATAATTTCTATTGAAAATTCAGTTTTACAACATTCTCTAAAACGTTAAAGATTAGGACACTATGATCAGCTATACTTGAGGGTTCTCATATGTAATTAATTCCTATCCACAAAAAATATGAATAGCACTGATTACAAACATACTCTACTCAGGGGAATTTTTATCATTAGGTTTGATTCAATTGATAAAAGCTTTAATTTTTATGTTACATCCAAGATTGCAGTTAATGCACGTCTTTTGGTCCTCCTCTGCCAGCTAGTCAACTTCAGTCAAATTGAATGATAAATTTTCTCCTACACTGTATGACTGTAGAAGATCTTAAATGTGTTTGATCAATCCTGAAATCAATCTAAATATCAATTGTATTTAATGAAATACCACAAGCATGATGGAGTCCTTTCTAAAGAGCACTGAAATGCCTCGAAAGTGTCCTTATTAACGATATAGAGGAAATAGTCGAGGAAAATCATAAATTTTCCTTGACAATTTACTTTGGGATGAAACAGTTCAAATCACCCCCCTCAGGTAACCAATCTTCATACCATTCCCATTTAATTCCTCAAGACATGCATCACTGTTACTGACCTCATCGCAGGCAGCACACCTAGGTTTGAGAGACTCCGCATGATGCCTTCCACAGTAAACCTTGCCTTCTCTGTAGAAGTAGATTAGATCCACCAGGAGCTCTTGACACACACAGCATGCAAAGCAACCAGGATGCCACGATGCGTTGTGACCGGCTCGAGAGGCAAAGACCGCGATGTCTCCAGCGCTGATACCACCACCGCACTGTGGGTAGAATCAGAGAGAAAGAACAACATACTGGGTTAATAACTAGAATTATGGCAACAGTCTAACACAAGGTAGGACATTGTAAATGTGTTCAACAACTTTTCAACTCAGATTTAGGGTCCCCTTGTCATATATTTGATCATTTGAAATATATCAATTGAGAGGCAAACAATGCAATGAAAAAAAAAAACAAATAGATGACATTCCAGATGTTTTTAACATTTTCTATACTTGGAGGAAAGTTGAGGTCTCCTTTACGCATATTTGAAGGTTCTTATTGAATTAATCTCCAGACATGATGATTTGAGCATGAAAGCAGAGGAGATACATTGAAATGAACAGTGAATGATGACGTTCAAAGTATGAATAAACTGTTGTAAATAGTGAGTCTAGAAGTATATACCATTTGAGATGGTAATTAATAAATACAGAGAATTCAGAATATATTAGACCAACCTGCTCAGAATTTTGTATAATGGTTTAGAAAGGAGGGCAAGGGGTCCATTTCATAAAACTTGTTACAATAACAGTTATAAGCTACTGAAATCCTTCAATCTGATTGGCTGATAGTAATTTTATTATAGAAATCTTGCATTTATTATTATAACAAGTCTTATGAAACCATACCCAGATTTGAGTGATTGGGGACTTGAGGTGAGACTATATAAGGCTACGAGTTCATATTGGATTTACTTGTTATCATACTATTTCATAATCAATAACGCAACATCTTTAAAAATCACCTTTGGAGTATGAAAATTTTACCAAAAATATTTCTAATGGGATATAACTGATAGAACAATATTTCTTTCAGTCATTGTTTACAGGTGATTGAACTATAGTAACACATCCTCCCTCCCCCTCCCCGGTTAAGAAGGTCACCTTGTCAGTCAGACCCACATATCATAAGAAGAGAAGTATGAAAGCATTAAAGTCCTTCTCATCATCAACAGCTGATACCATCACAGAGGATTAATGAGAATGTTTTAACGTGCTTTCAGACTGACTCAAAATCCGAGAATGCCAGGTATTCTCTAATCGGAAAAATCTACCCTGATCAGAAAATACCAAATTCTTTTACCAGTGTGAAAGGAAGTTGCTTGCAATTTTTCCATAAGAAAATACCTGCTAAACAGTAGTTACTTGTCAATATTATGAGAACTTTCACAGTGATATTTTTCCATGGTTGTGGTTATTCTTGCAGCATAAAAGTTAATTATGAGAACTTATCAATCCCATTGAGTATGCCGAGTCAATGGTGTTTGGGTTTATAGATTTCTAACTATACTTGCACCTGCCAACAACTTTGATAACTTACCCCAAATGATTGCTTGGGTATGTATGAATGTAGAAAAAAAATATATTCTTGTGATCAAGTTGGTCTGAATGTGCCTATTGAGTCTGAAAGCCATTAACTGATACATATTAACCTCAAGTTACACCGATATTTCACTAGACAGACAAGAGAGTATTGAGGGATAGGGGGTAAGAATGCTAGATATTTCACACCTAAGGATAAGCAGTGTTTGGTGAGGGAATCCGATGCTTGTTCTCTCATCAAAATGAAAACACCATTCAGGATGCGACCAAAAGGTTAAGCAAGGACAATGACCTATTTCTTAGTAATAGGTGTGGAAGTGCCTTTTACAATCAAGTCAGGGGCCCGTTGCAGAAAGAGTTGCAATCGATCGCAACTCTAAAAATCAAGCGCAACTTGATTTTCAACCAATCAACAGCGCGCATTTGGGACTTGCGTTTGATTTTTTGACTTGCGTTTAAACGCAACTCTTTCTGCAACAGGCCCCAGGTCAAGAAAGCATTTTGTTGTTAATTATGAAATAAGTTAAAATATAAATGCCAGAAGGATCACAGGACTTTGTCAATATGCAAATGTGTTTTTACTTTTTTTTTCATTTCAGGAGGGGGGGGTCCTCTGTTAATAACTCTGAAAATATAGGGTTGGGGTGCATTATGGTTTATGGTTAGAATGATGTAAAGATAAGAATTAGGGTTGGGTTTTTAGGGGTAGGGTTCACGTTTGGATCAATATGTGGATTTTCCGTAGGAGCTATTGTCTTTAGGGGCAAATGTCATGGAACCCATACAAGTACAGTCAAACCTGTCCATCAAGGCCACCAAGAAAACAGAATACGTGGCCAAAGAAAATGTGGCCACTGAAGACAGGTTCTATGACAAATAAAAACAAGAGACAATTATACAGGTCACTAAAGACAGGTTTCCACTACGAACAGTCGGCCATTAAGACAGGGGAGACTGTAGTCATACTCTAACCTATCAACAGCTAATGGATAGACCACTAACCTGGTTACATATGCTTGCTGTCAGGGTGATGGGTATGGGTCTGGCTGCTCCTCTCCCCAGCGCCTCCCGCTTCCTCTGGCTGCTGAACATCCTCAACTCCTTCTTCTCCTCCTCTCCAAGGCCGTTGCAGTACCGGACCTCATTGTCGTGGGGCGGGAGCTGCTGCAGAAGGGACTTGATGCGGAACTTCTCCCCCGCGCTGTTCACGTACGGCACCTTGTCGTCCGGCAGGCTGCAGAAGTACCGATGGACCTGTAAAGACATTGGCAGTACAGAGGAAAGGGATCATAGAGATGTATAGGACATTCAAGAGAGATCATCAACCGCATATGCACAGGAACTGCTAAGTTTCACCCACTGCTCTAAGATCCCAACATATTTTGAAAATTACAAATTTACCATTTTCGTTACATTTGGTAAGAAAATATCTTGAGAGTGAAAGACGGTAATACCTGATCCGGTTTAAGCCCTGGTGGTATCCAAGTGTATTCCTCTAGGACACACCCACTATCATCATCAGATGCAGAGCTTCTCTGGAAATCTGTCATCATCCGGTTGACATTCTTCTCTTGGTCCACCGCCATTACGATGTGGTCCTCCCTGGGACACTTACAGTGTAGACAAATCTTCCTGTAGAAACGAGAAGAAAGAGATGAAATATGACTAACAGTTTTGAAAACTGCAATGTAAAAAAAAACAAAAAAAACATGGGTATTAAATATTAAAATCTTCTTAAAAGAATAAAATAAGGCTATCAGTTGAAGATGCGATTCAGAAGATACTTAATAACACTGCTCCTATGAAGATGCAAATCACTGTATACATCATTTGGGAAAATTATATGGAATGCTGAGGCCCAGTGGATTAGCCTCATGACTTTGAAAGAGGGCCTTGGGTTCGAATCTCAGCTGTGGCCTGATTTCCTTCGTCAAGAAATTGATCCACAAAATTGTACACACAACCCATATGAGCAAAATGGGCGCCTGGCAGGAATGTATTCCTTGAAATGCTTGTGCACTGAACTCTACAAGAAATAATTATTGTAATTAGCTTAAACAAATATGAATTCAAATGCACCATAAATGATCAAAGAACAATTGTCATTTTATCCATGATACAAGAAAAATGACAGAAAATTGGTATTGGTTCAGAAAATATTAAGTTTTTGTGAAAAAGTCAAGAGAAAGAAAAATGCAGAGAAGTGAGTCTGTCCATGAACACAATATTTATAATCAATATAAAACAAAGTAAAGACAGTACATGTAATCAAAGAAAGAAGACAGAATGTTCGAGTGACTAGACAAAAAAAATCACAAGTACATGTATTATGTACAAAAGTAAGTTCCTGTTGAGAGCACTTGGGAATTGCCAGACAATTGAAGGAGAAAAGAGATAGCTATATGATATCCTCCCGAGGCAGAGTGTGAAGATTGTATGCACAGGAATAAAAAATGGAAATGTCTTTGATTTCAAGATGTCCACGACACTTTGAAAAAGGTAAAGATCCTGAGTGTAACAGGAAGCGAAAACAAACAGCGAAAGATCACACTATGAAGTGGACACATATGAGCACCTCAGAGGCTCCACTTTTAAGGCAGAAAAACACAAAACATGAAATGAAGATGAAAGAATTCCATTATTGTATCAATTCCGACCAAACTATTCCATCATAATTCCGATCGACCGCAAAACGGGGTAAATGAAATCGTCACCACAAAGAGAAGGGGTTATGTTTCCATCATGGCATCGCGCATCAGACGCAAAATGTCAAGACGTGGAATAAGAACTCAATTTGAGGATTGTCGGGGAGAGAAAACGAGCAGTCCTATCTCATTTGGAAAGCTATTACTCTGGAAACAGGTCTAATGCCGGGCTATCAAGCAGGCAATCAAAAGGGACTTGGAGGGAGGCGAGAAGGAGGGGTGTGGGATAAAGTGGTAGGGATTTAGAGCATGGATGTGGGAGAGGGTATGGCTCAATTTATGAGGAAGAGGACGGCTAAATTGGCTACATCAGAGGCACTATGTTTGGAGCCTGCTGCGGCCATGAAGCACATAGAAAACATTGTCTACTCGTCATAAAAATGCAATTTATCCCGTCTTTTTATAGTCAACACGTCGTTCTTATACTGATATTACAGGCATACGAGAGGGTATAAACTACCTAAATGGCTACCATCAAATCCCTTGATGTCCAAAACATACCAACGGGTAAGAATGTTTTATGTAGCAAACCATGATAAGATGAAAACATAAGTTATACGTCTCACTTTAATATTCATGCACTGAAAAACTAGATTAAACCCCCCAGATCAGGCTGAGCTGAACAGAAACATGAGCTCTATTTGGAAACTCTATTCTCAGCACAATGCAAAAATACTGCAACATTAGATCTATTTGGAAACTACAGTACGTGCATACAATCCCTTATGCTGAATTTTGGGTTACTGTCTGCTAGCTGCATGCTACAACTGAGTGCTTTCATGACATTCATTTTACTTTCGGCAGCTGCATTCATGGATCAAAATCAGAGATCAACACACGTTAAATCATTTTTCAAAGTGATGTAAGATAGTGTAACAAAGCTTCCCTTACAAGCTAGCACAAACTCAATATTACTAAGGTACACAAAATACGACCCTCCAACCCCCAAACCAACACTCTTACAGCAAAGGTAACCCATCCCTACAGTACCCCTGGGGTGCGATATCAAGACAACCAGAGGAAGCGATGGGAGACAGGAAGATGCTCCTGGATGATAGCTGATCAATCGATGCTCGTCTGGCGAGCAAACAGAGAGGGAATGCTGGGAGATTCAGAGAGGATGCTGGGAGATAGATGAGTTACCAAATGGCAAAGTGCCCCTCCTCCTTTCCTCCCTACCTCAGAAGAGGTTTTGGAGGACCCCTGTTTAGTAGATTGGAAACATAATAGGATGATGTATCGATGGCCATACAGCTGGCGAAGGTGATCAAGCAATGATACGGGATGCATCTACAACACGGAAGATGACGGGTAAAGACCTGCTTCACTGCCGAGTTCCTCAAATAGAAAAAAGTAGACACTGCAACCTTGGAAGGCATGCAAATATGTACAAGTGCAAGCCTAAGGCAAGCAGTAATTACTTTGTCTTTAACCTTCTCACCTATGCAAACAAGGATACACCTTTCCTTCCTCCACCTAATTTCCAATTTCATTAGAAAGTAAGCACCAAGAGTGGTACATTTCATAGTACACTATGTATCTCATATTTTATGTAATAAGTGAAACTCTTTAATAATGGTTCATTTTAAGGTGACCCCTTCCCCTACAACCATATAAAATGACAAAATTTCAAAATAAGTATAATCCAAAGTACATGTATGTAGAAATAACGTACAGTTGATGGCTATATTATAATCATTCATGAATGTGATAGAGAATAATTTAGCCTTTATCATATTCACATCACGTTTACAGCAAAGAAATAACATCTTCATCAGGAATCAATGGCTTTCCATAACGCAATATAGTTCAGGGATGGAGAAAGAAAGACAAGATAAATGACCCTTATCCTCCCTTCCATGAAATCCATCTAAACTTCAACCCACATCAGACCGCGTCCTAAATATTTCACCAATGGAAGATCATTAAAGAGAGACATTATCTCGGCCATTCCTAACCCAACGGTTGTTTGCTATCCATTAAATTCTGACTTTGACTTTGCATCTCTTTAGTTCCGGTCCACTGATGGGCAAAATAGCCTTCATCAATCCTTGATAAATGTCAAGGAGAATACAATTCTATATGTCTTCTGATATCAAGTTTTGAGGTTTGGCGCATAAACTTCTTCACAGAATTAGGGTACTGAAATAGTATTGAGAATACTGCAGGACCAATTAGACTATACAATCTACACACTTAAATAGTTTTATTTTTTTTTATTATATTATATGCAGCTGGTTGTATTCTTTTATCAGTTTTGATTTTTGAATTTTAATGTAACTTTTATTCTTTTCAGGACCTTGATGTAAGTGTTTTTATACTGATCTTGTGTTTTTCTTGAATAAATATATTTCAATAGTTGTTCACACTGAAATGGTTTTTCAGAATTTCTTCAGGACTTTCAATTATCTGATCCTTTCCATAAATGGAGGATAATAAATTTGTTTTGTTTTTTAATCTGTAATTGGCCAGTAATTTAAATCTAATTCTGGACCTCAATCTGAATACTCATCAATGGAAACAAAGATTAGGCCTACATTTCATCAGTAATTCTTTCTCACTTTTAGTCCTTGTTTTCTTGTATCCCCCTCCCCCCCCCCCTACACACCTTTCCAAGAGGTAGGTGTAGTCTCACATTCTCATATCGTTTGAGGATTTCTATATTTTGTGTAATAATTGTGTCAAACTTGATTTACAAGAAGAAAAGATATTGTTTCTATCGAAGAAGACAAATCTAGAACAGTCAAACTTACAAATTAAAGTTCAACTAAAGTGTCAAATTGCTAGAGTTTGTACTCAAACATTCTTTTTAATGTGTGTCAAATATGCAAAATAAACTCTGGTTTGTGCATTACACTTTTCAGCTTAGTTCAAACGGAATAATTATTCTCTATGTTGGTCGTAATATACACCAACCAGTGGGTCTGCCTGCCCTAGAATAATCTTGCGTTTTCCCTGGCAAACCCAATTGTTTACCGCATGTAGAAGGTAAGCAGGAGTTCATTTTAAAAGAGAAAATGACTCACCAGTACACTGCACAGGCCTGACTTGAATAGCAAATACTTCTATGGGCTGAAAGACGTCGCATAATACACTTGGTCCCACCTCATTGACTTTCATGCTGGCTTTTATTTATTAATATTTGCGCCCTTGGCATTTCCCAAATTGGGGAGTAACAAATTGGGCCTACAATGCATAGTAGCATGTTTTATTTCTCATCACAATGTATAAGTTATTCTGCAGTTTGCGTGAGGAATACAAAAGAGGTGCTGTAGACACAATGTCATGTAAATATATAAGTGCATTCTGAGGTTGCTCAAAAGCTATATTATGAATAATATACTGCTGGGAGCTTTTATTTTCATTATCCATCAAATTATAATAAATACTTCATGTGATGCGTATTTTGGTAAAGTAACTTACATGTAGATTGTAATGAACTCTGCATGTTAAGTTAGAAGCACTGGTAATTTTGTGTACATCATTTATGAAGAGAATATTTCTGCAACACTAAAACATGTAGATACTGCCAGAATGCTGCACCCGATTCCTTCAAAGGTCTTGAGCAAAAGAATGATGCAAATTTTGGAAAAGTAACTTAGTTTGTAATGTCTTTTGTATTCTTAAGTTGAAAGCTCTGCAACTGAAAAAGAAAAGGAGGGCATTCTTTGCAAAGTATCATCTATGTAGAGAATATGCAACATTGAAAGATGTAGAAGAGATGGCCAGAATGCTGCAACCGATCCCTGGCAAGGTCCCAAGCAAAAAAGGATACACTCCAAACTTGAACCGTTCAAGCGAACAAACATCCTGACATATGGAAAGTAACTCACCTGGGAATTGGAACTGATTAAGCAATTCATTCCAATAATAGAACTAATCAGATAATTGCAGTGCTGACATTCCCTACACAAAGAGAGGGGTACTACTACTACTCCATCCATGAGTCGTATGTTGAACTTCAACTAAGCCAGTGTGTTTCTATCAGCAGTAGAAGACCAGTCTATCATCAAGGAACAGGCATGGGTATCTGGAGGACTCCCTAGGTGGGGGTTTTCACAGACCAACCCTGCATGCCTCCCCGACTGATGCATCAGATAATTCCTTCTGCAAAGTTCATGTCCGAGATGAGCTTGGGCAAACAGCAGAGATGTAGCCTCAGAAGCATACAGGTAATTTCCTTCCTGTGAGCAATCCCACAAGCAATGGAGTGCGTACCGTAACTGGTTATTCCAATGAATAAAATATCACAACGGGGGTAGCGCACTTCAAACCAAACAAACATGAACTAACAATGTACATAGAAATATACATAATGAGAAGGGGCTAGTAACAAGAAGCATATGTCTTTATTCATGAAACATATACAAACTATACCTGGAGGCTTCCAAGACATGTGTGAAGCAAGCATTTGAATTCAAATAGATCTAATGCCTTGTTAATATTGATGAAGCAACCTTATGAACATTTGAAAGTACAAAATTTATAGTTTCAAGAAAGAAATAATAACACATCGTCCTGAGATAAGTTCACATCTGATCTAGATAATTAACAATATTATAGTTATACTCGATAAAAACAACAGAAAGCATGGTCTACTCAAATTTCACTGTAATTTGAATATGCCAGTGTACTCCAACACCATGCATTATAGATAAGGATGTGAATTGCCTTGCAGAATGAAATATTTATTTTCATGAATATGCGTGGCAATCATAAATTTAGTACAGACACCAAGCTTAAAAAAGTGCATCCCACCTCTGGACCTCCGTCTCCCCCTCCCCCTCGTGACAAATGTTTACGTGTACATACAAAGCAGATTCTTCCCCTAGATCCCTTCTGGGCTCAACTTAGAATCAATTTCAATCAACTCTGGGTATTTCGAGCTCTAAAAATTCCCTTTTTTCCAAGTCTATCTGCCCTCCACTCCCTACCAGAAAGCCACCATTCACTGTATGACTCTTTTGTATTTGTGGAAGGGTGCTCAGAAAAGATCTTATCCTAGCTTGCGGGTGAAAGAGAATGGATTGACCCCAAATTACACTTCATCATCGCCGATGAAAAATTATCCTAGCTTTCACACCAAAACCCTTAAAAATCGAATCCCCCAGTCTTGCCCAAAGGCCGAGTCAAAATTCAAAACATACATCCATGTGGGTATTTGACTTTCTTAGTAAATAAACTCCAAGATAGAGTCTTTGTAAGGGGCGAAATAATATCAACCCAGCATCATACAACTTCATTTTGTCTGGGGAAAAGAAAAACATGTCTGCTGATGAAGACTAGTGAATATTGCGGTTTCAAACTTTATAATAGCACTATACAAAATGATATGCATTTTGACATTGGGTATATGAAGACGTTAGCTAGCGAGGTTGATTCTGGTTGCAGCTGATATGGTCACCACAGATTATATGGAGATGGGCGAAAATTTAGAAGTTGATTCGACACAGGTGCAAGCAATGATGATGGTGATTGGGTGGCTCAATAAATGTAGGCTATTTCACAGAAATAACTCGCATCAATCAAGATTTCACTTCAATAAAGGGAAAATCTTTATTAAATAATGTAGTTTTTTAATGAAATCCAGAATCATGAAATTATTTTTTTTCTTTTGCATACTGATGCCCTTTGTAAACAATGGCCTATCAGACATAACTAACAGAGGCACTAAAATAAGAGTGAAATTTATAAAAGGATGAAATAGCTCTACTTTCCATTATTTAGATGTACCTGAATTATACTTTTTCTACAATACACGCAGTAAAATCAATCTGCATGGGAGAAAACTGAGGGGAGCGAGGGGGGGGGCTAATTTGCTTTTTTTCACAGATTTTTACTATTTATGATATTCACCACCTCTTGACCTGCCAATGCTGTCCTAATAAAACCAACTCAGCCTCCCGCTTCTTTCCTATTATCCTTACGATTGAGTGACACTTTGTGAAAGTGACACCGAGCTACACACTTTCAACTCAAAGCTGCAATTGGTCAGTACTCTGAACTTGACAGGTCAGTTACAATGAAAGATGGATAGCTTAAAAGCGACTAGCCCAAGAACAAACATTACATCCTATGTAAGGTGCATGAAGACACATTTCAAATATGCAACCATACATGTCATCCTATAATTTCGATTAAGAAACTTTAATAAGGCCCTTTAAAATGGGTTGGCTACTTAAAGGTCGCTAAAATAAACACATCTGTAATTTTACATAGACTTTTGAATTCCCTACCATATTCTGAATATTTTTCTCTTTTTCTGTAACCTAGCTGATGCTCTAAAGATACAGTAAACCACCGGATGATGTTTTCCTTTATCTATCCTTTCTTAGCTTAAATCACCATAAATAATGAATCAATCACAAACAATGAATATATAATTAAAAAAACAAAAATCCTTTTATCATCACAAGGTGGAATAAAAGTAAACAAGAAGGGTAGACGATGAAAGTGCAAATACCAAAATGACCCCTCAAATAAGAAGAAGAGGCGAAGATTATAGAGCGAATCATAGAACCACCATCGTTGGAGAAATTGGAGACGCAGCCAAGGGCCAAAACACTTGAGTGTCATATTGGAGGGGCGCAAAGCTATCGCATCTTACCTTGGATGAGCAATTAGTGTCGCGCAGACCCCCCGCGAGAAGAAACGGATAAACTCCCCCGAATCATGCCACGATTATTACCCTTCTTTTCAGGATAAAACGGAAGAATGATTTTTCTTATTTCTCCGCGGATGTGGGGAGCCTGTAACCCGGTAGGGCTTCAGGCAGTTACAATATTGCACTGCTTGGTGTATAATCTAGATAGACAATACTCCCCCACAGACATTTCAAGATAAGGTCGTGCATAATGAGAGTTTACTGTTGTTATGATGTATTGATCTTGATAAAAATCATAAATGTTATGAAATAGAGGGGGAAAGAATTAGGAATTATTCAGCATTCTTGGTTGATTTGACAGGCAGGAAAGGCGAATAATGTGGAGATTCTGCGAGTGTGATGTTATTCGCTTCAGGGAGGAAACCATAAGAAATGACAACCTTGCTTGTAAAGTCTACAGATTCACTAGTTTATAGCATTTTTATCCTTAGTGGATCTTTAATAAGGGGCTGTCACATTGGAATGTTTTAAGGCCATCCCACACCTTACGATTGCTCTGCGACCCAATTTTGCAAACGTAATAAGGTTCGATCTTATATTGAGACATGGAACATCTTAATACTAATATCTAAATACTTATATTCAAATCTGTGACTATGCTACAACCCTTATTAGAATAAAAGCAAACTTAATATCTGGTTGTAGTGACATCATAGCTATCATATAATTGGCTACGATTTGAAACTAATTTGGCCTTTACTCCAAAATATAGTCTTGCATTCATCCAAAATTCTTGAATTAGTATTCTTACAGTTAATTCAAACTTCAAATAAAAAAAGATGCTTTTTATTTTCATTTTCAGAAAATTAGCTAATTGCCATTTGTTCCAAAATCAGATCGTGGACCAGTCCTAAGTTGTGTGTTGGCCTTTAGTCACCATATCCTGACATATTTTTCTTACTCCAATTTCTCGAATTGCCTACTGTTAGTAACACAAATAATTCTTCATAGAGAATTATGAATGAATTGGTTGCAAAGAATGGAATGCTTGATATCAAGGAATTGGATTTAAGAAGAAAATCACTGGCCACAGATAAAGTAAGTCAGAAGACACTGGCTAAAACACAGAGGTGTGACAGAACCCAATAAGAACACCAAGGATGATATGAAATGGAGAAATATTGCATTAAAGAATGCATTGCCAGGTTTTGCCCTGAAGAGCTTCTTTTTTTTGGGGGGGGGGGTGAGAAAAGCAGACTTTGACAAGCTTTTTGGTTTATCTTCTCAGAGCCACAAGATGCACACATTTCATCACTTTCATAATGTCAATACACCCCTTGGTATCCCCTAAGTGGCCGGTGGAAGCCTTTATTCCCTAAATGAGTAAAACGAAACTGACAATGATGAGGCTTTCATTGCAGAGAGCTTCTCTAGTGGATATGAGAAGGCAATAAAAGCCTCAACAAAGAACGGACAGTACATACCTATTATAATGGTCAAATTAGGTCCATGCACAAAATAATGAACGGTGCAAATTCATCCCATGATCATGTATGTTTCCCCTTTTTAACTTAAACATTCAAGTAATTGATTTTTATGGGATGAGTGTATTTGATTTCAACTTTCAATCAAAAGAAAATGTGGATTAATAAACAGATGTAAGGTTTTCGAGATGAAAGCATGTAGCAGACTCGCTAGTGATACAAAGGAAATAACCCAGTTGAAAAAGCTAGAACTAATTAATTCTAAGAAAATGTAGATTTAGAAATAAAAGGTCAAATGTTTCTTCAAGGTTTATTCCCTAGAAAAAATTACAATGAATTTCATCATACTAATGGAAAATTGCAATGATATAAAAAAACTAAGCTGTGTTACACCATTTAAAATTTCCCCTTAAAATATAGCCTCGGAAATCCCAATTCATTGCAGTGTTCATTATATGATGTTGTATTATATATGTTAGTTGGTGAAAAGTACATGCAGCCCCCCCCCCCCCATAAATAAACAAATGAATAAAATAAAGAGTGAATGAATGATTGAATGAATGAACGAATAAACAAACAAACAAATAAACCAATCAATAATGAATAAATAAATTAATTAATTGATAACATTTTTTGCCTGCTCAGATACTATACCCACATTTATTGCAAAGAGGACAACAACGCATTGATCTTTTTGTTAGAGGGCCAGGGAATATATCACATTTCAAGTCAGATAACTTAAAAGAAACAAAAATACAACTCCTATACCAGCAAGCCACATCTTGCTTGTTTGCTATCAACCTTAGCTGAAGTTAGCTCTGAGCATGGAATGAAACCTTGCACGAGGGCTTTAATCATGGCAGACTGGGTCAATCAAACTAAAGCAAGAAAGTATTGACTTTATAGGAGGAATAAAGGGGGTATCTCGTATCAACAATCCATAAGATCTGTGCCAAACATGTGCATGATCCAAATATTACAGACCAACGTAGACATTAGCTTCGGGCTAATGACTCCTTTTTCTTGCGTACTGTGAATAGCTGGCGTGTTTCCACGCATTCAAATTTTTATTTTGAGGTACCGTTTGATTTATTATAAAAACATTCATGAGTAAAGGGGGCGAACATACAGAATGCCCCACATGAATTTTCTGAATAAGTGAAAAGTCACACCGAATGAAAATACTGACAAGAATGAAATGTTAACTTAGTTTAACTACATTTGTTGAGGCCTTTGAATATGATAAGGAGACAATTTCATTGAGCATGTACTTTATAAGATTTTATGGACCAAAGAATACAAACGCCAAGTAAAACTGAGAGATAAAACAGAAAAAACAAGATTGAACAAAATACAAAAAGCCCAATTTTTCTTAATCTTCAGTAGATAAAACTTCACAAAATTTTGTAATACGCCCTAGTTGATTTGTCACATGTACAGTTTTACTAAATTTTCTAACTTTTTAGAAGCAAAATGTAGAATACCAATAGGTTGTTTGACTTAGTTCCATTAATAGATTAAAAAAGACTCTCAACAGGCAAGTGAAACGCTATATCTCGCAATATCATTTTCTTGCAAAACAGAACAAGTCACCTTGATTGAAAATTCAGACTGGTAAATTATCACAATTGTTCCAGAACTGTCCTCTTGTGTATCAGAGATGAACATCCCATATATCCAGAGACAAGACCTCTCTTTAAGTCTCCACACGATCACTGTTCTGAGACTATAATAAGAGAAAATAAGTAGTCGGTCACCACTTTGTTCTCCTCCACACGTGCGTCCAATGTCCATCCACCAATGGTCAATGAAGTCTGTACAACCAGGCGGGCATTGGGGCTTCTGCCTGCTGCCGGCCTGTCGCCATTCTGACTGATCTTACAATCGGTCAAATCGGATGTTAGCAGTCCACCCCCAAATCCTGGATATAAACAGCCCACTATGTCAACAGCATATTATAGCCATGGCTAATCTCAAAGCCAAATGTTGACCACACTACTGACTGACTGGTCTGGTGACTTGAAAGACTGGACACTTCAAAGACCTGCATCTGGTTGTACTTCAAACATGGATGTCTCCATGAAGTCCATGGTTCAAGGAATCTGTGACCAAAGACAAAGCATATACATACATCCTTGGAAATGCAATTCGATGATACTACACTACAAGATCTAAACAGTATATAATTATTATCATTATCTACTACATGTAGGTCACTTTAAACACGTATCTCTCTAGAAATCCATGACAAGTACATGATGTGCCAACTCAAAACTGCCTTATGACACATGCAACAGAGTCAGTTAAGTGTGCATCCAGAACTTGAAATTCATATGAGCATTAATTTCTTAAAAGTTCAATTTGTTTCCAAGGCAACAATGACAGCAACTAAAACAACCACAAAAAGGTATTCCTACTAAACGGTCCTTCCTTGTGGTGGATAACCATTTCTTTCCGTGCAAGATGCCACTGATACAAGAAGAAACCTGAAGAACAGCATGATAAATAATCAAATGAACTTTATGCAAAGAATGAATTAGTACTTTTACCCAATTGTAGAGTGTTACCTGGCAGTGATACTGCGTAAAATACTATCCAGCTAGTGCAAATGGTATGATCTGTTAATATGCAGCAAAATGCATGTGAACCTTGTTGATACAGATGGGGTCAATAGCAAAGTACTTGAGGTAAACAGCAGCTTTCGGTAGAAAGCTGTCGAAACATACCTGATTTGACATGTTATTACAGCCAAGCCTTGGTACAGGTTAAGCATCCCTAATCATGATGGCATAGAAATTACGACTAGTACGTCAGAACACAGCTTTGAAAAATCGATTACTGAAGTAAACTTAGAAATATTCAGTAACAGATCAATGCACTTCTTTTGACCAAATACATGAAATGTAACGACTTGAAAAAACTGCTTTGGTTTATACATGTATATCATCATGTCACCTGTCCATTTACTGCTGTTTATTTTGTCAGTGCTGGTGACGTCTAATCACTCACATTGACTTTGTACACAGTGAGTGCACACGTGGACACTCATAAGAGAGGTGACAAATTTCACAAAATGGCAATAAATACATATCTTATGCCAATATTCATTACTTTCTACATGTATGTGACAGAATTTGGCCCATGTACTAAAAACATTACAAAATTTATTATAAAACAAAATAACAGATACATGTATAATCATCAATCTATGGTAGTCAATATGGGTGCTTTGAAATTTAACATTTTGCTGGTATATATATTGAAAAAAAAATAAATCACCTGATCTTTGTTCCTCTATATCATATATATAATCCAAGCTCTCGCTCACAAAATGAAGATTCCCAATGGAAGTAGATCCTCAATATCCTTCTGGTCAGGCAATAATGTTCACTGCTCGAAACAGTGCAATATCAGCCCTCGTCCAGTTGCCGAACAGGCTTTTGATGAGAACCACTATGAGGAACCAGTACGACAATACACCAGACGGTGGACTGTACCATTTCCAGAAGAAGAAGAAGGAATGCAAGTGAAGATAGCTGGACAAATGCAAAGTTCAGTGCACCAGTCATCACCATGCGAGCACTTCTTCCTCTTCATCAACTGTTGATCAATGACAATGTACCCTGACCACAATGTCCATGACAAATGAGCTAGAACAAAGGCGTGAAATCTCAGCTGACTGAATCCCGTTGTCTCTGCTCAATCAAGAACATGGATGACTTCATACATCCATTGTCAGAGGTTTCAAGACCTCCAAAGAACACACCTTTTGTGCAGTGTCCCATTAAGTCTGTTACCAATTTTAACTTCTAACAACAGCTAGCAGGGTGGAAGTATTACACACCCCTCTGCTCATCTTTTGTCCTTTTCTTTGGACCTCCTTGACCAGCTATTGTTCTTAGGGCCAAGGAAGTTCAACCTGACTGAGTCAGTGGGTATTTAAGCCAGGCAGACTTCAAAGGCCTTCTGTATTCTTTCTCTGGTTACAGGATGATTACTGGCCAGGTGGGAATACAAGAGGAGACATGATAGCACAGATCAGTAACTCAAAAGGGTACATCCCAAAGAACTAAACACAAGTCTTCAGAAACACGAGTCATATGATAAGACCCACGACTCAGCCACCATTCAAGACAGGCCGATGAATCATTTCTGGCCTAAGTGCCATTCTTACATGGTATCAACTTTGTTGGCCATAATTATGGATCATACACTTGGAATCCTGCAAACTTCGTACTATACAAACCAATTTTTTTTTCATACCGAACAATAGATTTACAGGGAAATACTAATTTCAATTAATGTAAAAATGATGATTGATCAAATAACCATTGATATTTTAAAAAAATTGTATTTATAAGGTCATTAACACCTCATCCTCCAAATATAGAAAACAAGTCCTATTTTTGCTTTTTGGTCTCATCCCAAGTTGGAAAATTGAATTCATAATAAAGGTATGGTATATAGATGTAAAATAAAGTCAATACTTTTTAGCTATTTTCTTTTCTGCAAATGAAATCTTCAATATCTCTTTACGGACAGTAGCCAGTAAACTGTCCAGACCATATTTTATCATGTTTATTTACTGCTCATCCCAGATAACTGCTGAGTGAAAATTCCAGTGTTGTCAATATTCAGCACATCTCCATAGTTTCAAAATATCAACAAGGTGCAACATCAAGGCATTTCTTCTCTGAAATACTCCTTTGACGTACATTGTGGTATGTTTACCTCCTTTATGACTCCCGCTTTGCGGACGGCCAAACAAACTTAATTCTTCCCCAATTTTACAAATGTCACTATCAGTCTTTCAACACTGACCACCATAAATGCAGGGCTGCCAAAATAAACATAGCTACAACATTTTACTTACTTGTGTGTTTGACAAGATCCCTGACTTCAATTCATCCGACAAACATCACCGATATCACCCGCTGCCCAAACGATGCAATGAGTGTATGTACGATGAGAAGGACTATTAAACAGATCATAACAGATTAAAACGGTGTCTCCTGTGTTGGCTCATCAGGATTTCATTTTCAAAGAATACGAAGATGAACGAGCCCAGACTATCACATAACAAAGGGAAACAAAGGAACAAAAGTATGCCAAACATGCAATCCTATGCCGTCATGCACTTACTCTGTAGGAGACTGGATTAAATCACTTCGGTTAACAGCTATTGCTCACCATTCCTTGGTCAGAACATTGTTGCTAATATCTTGATATTCACTAAAGAGGAATCAAAACAGGAACATCTATTACAGCATACAAAAAAAACACAATTTGGAAACATGGGTGATCCTCTGTCGAGATTGGCGAAGCAATCCATTGACAAAACAAGTTACAGACGTCAGTCTGGCATGAAGCTAATTCACATCATTTCATCGTTCTTTATCCTACAGAAGACAGAGGTGGCTGTGAACAGAATGAATTCATCAGAGACATAAATGCGGTCATTGAATACTCGCAATCAGATATGATAATGGCTTGTTATCCCTGATTCCGTATCTCAAGCCAAGGCTAAATTGATAAAAGATTCAATGCCCATTTCCCAATGCCTTTAATTTGAATTATCATATTGAATCACGATGTAACCTGCATTGATATTCTAGTAATCTTCCATAATCCATTGCAGAGCTTCGAATGGGGAAAGGGGAAATACAAAATCGGCAAAGCTCATACATAACCTATATCTCTTGGATACATTATTCATTGGTAAATAAATTTTACCATCCTGAAACGTTCTCTACCATGGCAATCACATGAACCAGTGCAACAAAATACAAACAACTGCTGTTTGCTTTACAAATGCAGAGATAAACAGGAAAGTAGCATTTCATAAGACAAAAGGTTGTGAAATGTCATCACTGCTTCCATACTCTAATATATTTAAAACAAAGACATATTATGTTATTTCATGCATCTCAATAAGATCTTCCTAACCAAGCCAAATCATCTATATCTATTTTCGTCACCACAATAGCAAGATTTGTAAGTATGAAATTACATCAAATCATCACCTCAAATTGATACAAAGTACCTTCAATCAACTCAAATTTACTGCTACAACTTATTTGTCATTCATTCAAACTTAAAACTCCTAAACTTGTAGGTGTGACAATCTTTCTTGCATCTCCATTAAAAACAAAAGAACAAAACCCTTACTTGGTAAAGATTGCTCGAATGAATAAAAAGAGTGTGTCCCACAAGTTGAACCTGAAGATTAAACTTCCCAAATATTCAAAAATGCAATATGCAGGAATGCCATGATTTCATTCTTATTTTCCCCGAGCATTACACATTCAAAACCACCAAAAGAATTGATTGAAGTTGCCTCAAGAAAATTTATTGCACTCTGTGTTATGATCCCTTTTGCAATAACATGTCTCGGCCATGCCAGAAGTCACTGTATTCTGTGGGGTTCTTCACTCACTCTGACCACCAATCATCACACGTACACTCAAATTGTATTTTCAACGAGCCACTTAGGCCAATTTTTGACTTAATAGACCAAATAACAGAAGCAAAATAGCTCAAAGCACTTAAGCTGGTGCAAATATCTGTAACAGTTGGCAATGTTTGACAAATAAGCAATGGAAAAATTGCCCACTGTTTTTCTCCTTGGCTCCATGTCTATTTTATGAGGGTGAAGAAATAAATGGGCACACTTTAAAATCAGAATTCATGGCTAGGGTGTTTGCAAATGATAAGAAATGGGGTCACATGAAAAATAATTCCAGTCCCTTGAAGGATTATCATTTTCTAAAGATGAAGATGATTGGAAAGAGAATTACGATGCTTAATTTTACGGAATGAAAAACAAAACTTGTACAATTCACGAGGAATTATCAAGAAACATGAGAAACCAGTAGGCCTTTATTTCTTAAGATTTATATGTGGGAAGTTCTAATTACTATATCAAAATGAATTTGTATGATTATTTTGATAATCCTATAAAAATTAACCTTCCTATGACCTGTGAGTCAACAGAACAAAATGGCAAATTTCTATACGGTCATAGAACTTTGCAATTCAAAGAGAGTTCAAATCATTGAAGAATTGTTTGAATCTTCTTTCAAGGAGGTACATAAGAAGATCTTTCCAGTTATCTTGGTTTTGCAAGCACAAACCTTGTCAAGGTGTCAGGTTGTTGATCCAATGGTTCTATGCCCTTACTTCATAGGCTGCCTGTTGTAACAATTAAGCCGTGATAGATCTTTGCTTCTCTTTTTGAGGAAATCCAAGGGTTCATCGGACAGTGCAACAAGTAGAACTAATCGTGGAATCCTAACATTCTTGATCTTTTGTTGTTACAGAAGGCTTGTAGAAGCGCAAGAGGATGTGATGTCATGGCAGAGTGAACAGTCGATTGACTATGGATGTTATCTATTACTAATCTATACCATTAAGCAGAAATATTGCATATAATACCTCCCTGGCTCATCCTATGTTGTACTTACAGATGCCTAAAAACAAAAACAAAAAACGCAAACCTACATTTTGTATCGTTTGGTAATTCTCTTCTGCGAAAAAGCATTCATGCAGATTTTTGTCAGCGATGATCTTGTCCAAGTAGCCTTGCATGCTTCTACGGGTCAATCGCAGAGCATGTTTATAATGGAACATTTGACAGACATAAATATGCTGAAATTGTCCATTCTGATCAATATTTTTAAAATATTTCACAGATTCAGGTTTCAAAATCTATTTGCCATGGCATTTGAGATGGGATTCTTATTCACAACTAATCATACACATAAATATATTTTCAGCATAAGATTTAAAACTATGATTAAGGGTAGATCTAATCAAGATCTAATGATTACATCCTTTATTAGCCGTCAAGCACTTTCATAACATATTTTTTTGCAAACCGTAACCAAACCAACTTAGTTGAAACATAAAAGACATTTTCGGTCTTGAGAAGCAAGATTTTTTTTGTAATCCTTCACTAAAATTCTATCTGACCTACGGTCACCTTCTACAGAACCAAGACTGTATTCGGCCATGAAATTACAGAGGAGACAAACTTCAACATTTCTGCCCAATGGAGTAGAAAAGCCCTGACAATAATTCCACACCTTCTTACCTCGAGGATTCTTTGATTTTCACCACCACATAAATCCCCCGCACCAAAAAAATCTCTAAACTGGTTAATAAGTGAAGCCTTATGTATCAATGATTGGAGAAAACCAATCATTACTGTGATAAGCGAAGGCTCTAGAAGCAAGAAATGCAGTACGGTCAACGAACCCAATGCTTTAAAGGAACTCAGAATGTTCTTGGAAAAAATCACAACTTGCACTTTTATTATTATACTGATAGCATTTTCTTCAGTTTTATCTCGATAGTACCTGCCCATGGTCATGATTTACCATTTACCTTTTAGTTACAATATCCATCAAATGAATTGCAGACAGCTAGGATCGTACCTCCAAAGTGTATGATTTCTAAAGGATGTGTTAATGTACTTCATGCTTATCAGGTTTATTTTACAGTGTTCATGCTCTACTGGACTGAGTCTGATAGATAGCCACTATGCATGATTCTTCGCTATCTTCAGTAGATCTGCCAAAACAAAAGATTACTTCAAAATGTATACTAGGCAAGCAGCAAGCTTTTTTTTTCTCTAAGCCTTATTTCATGAAAAACAAGTCTGCTTCCACTTTTGAGAGGATTTTAACCAAGGTTAAATACCAATAGCATTAGTTTTATTGCTTATTATGAGCTTTAAATTGGGTAAGTAGGGAGTTAGTATGAATAAATTGTTTTATTATGATATCAGGGGAGCTTTTCATGAAATGACTTGTTGGTTTTTCTATCAAATTAAGTATGTTCTATCTGACAGTTACCATAGTAACTGTGCTTCTCAGATTATCAGAATCAAGAAAATTGTCAAATATGACAGTTTGAAAAAAAAATGTTGATGAAGTACTCTTCAGTGTTCCAAGGTTTAAGGAAAGCTGCTTCAAAGGCATTTGTATTTTCTTACCGTTACTAGAATACTAAAAGAACTATATATCTGACTTATCCTTTATTTCCGTTATTTCTGATTATCTGCCGTCAATGATACAACCTAATATCCTATGTAATATGATATAGGGCTTCCATGATCTCACAGGTGCTAATAAACTTATAGTACCTCAAACCAAGAATTCCCCTTAAAGTCCGACTACCATTTTATTCTGAAAACATGATGTTGAAGCTTTTATCCTCACCACAACACACGGGTCCAACTTGCATAACTTGCACAAATGTGAAACTTATCTAAAAATCAATTTGCAGAAATGCAAACCTTAAGATGTTGCCTTCTCCATATACCCCCCCCCCCCCCATTTTCCCAACTAAAACTTAGGTTAGTAACTCGACCTAAAATGTCCTAATAGATTGCACTTTTGCAACAGAAGAGATTTGGGAATGGATTCTATTTAAGGAAATTGTTTAGCATGACAGGCAAGCCTAAAGATGAAAAGCCACCAAACTGCAGGGGGAACAAAATACGGAGACATGTTATCACTTTTCAGTCATTCTATTGTCTTCTTTAAAAAAAAATACTTCACCTCTCTATCACTCCCATATCCCATCCCATCCCTGCTCCTGTTATAGATCCATCTGACACAAACACATTGTCTCCAGTATTCATTGCATGGGTTTCTTGGAGAACTAATTTTCTCTAAATAGCACGAGGATATCACTTCTGAAAGGAAATAGGAAAGAAGTCCGCTTCATTCTTTTTTTTTGTTTCCTAACTGGCCAGGAAGAGTTTCGAAAACAATCAAGCCTCAACTTAAAGAGTGATTTAAAGACGTCATGGTGAGTGCAGGAATCTGGGGCACATAAACAGACAAAAGTCTCCGGTAATCTATCCTTTCATTAGAATTGTAACTCTTCCTTATACTGATACATAGAAGTAGAATATAGCAAATTCTAGATGACGAATGCAAATAAAAGAAGGGGAATGCTTTGATATGAGGTATATTGAATATTGCAATAACTTATCAAACCATTCTAAATGCTTCCTGCTTCATCCTTTTCTCTTTCTTGTCCATTAGATATCTTTTGCCAAGTGTCTTGCAGAAGGCTCAATCTGAGCCTGCTTTAAAGGCTGCCTCATCATGCATAGAACCCACTGTTTCTTTGAATTTCAATGAGAATTACACCTTTGCACTTTTTCATGAATAAATGAAGTAAATCAACACTTAATCTATTCCCATCGGGGTTGGTGTATCTTCCAATATGCGTCTTGTGGAATATAATGGACGCATTCCATTCAACCGTATTGCTGATTTAATCTGATCTTATGGATTCAAAGAAATTTGGCCAGTTGTGAGCACCAGAATGCACCACTAATGAGATCCGAGCATTTCGCAATTTCGCATCAAGATCAAGCATTAAGATTATGACCACAAAGAATTAAAGGATAAGAGACAGATAAATACAGGAAAAAGTAAACAAAATAAGAAATAACAGAAAAAGGTTTGAATACTACTGCATGCTAATCAAATATTCACCTGCAAATATAATCTGACAAAGTACAATTTCTTGATTGGCGGCCACAATTTCACTTTATAATTGGATTAAAAAATACAACCATTCTTAATTATAGAAAATTATGATATGCTAAACAGTTCTGGACCCAGTGACACAAAGAGTTCAGTCAACTACACCTTTCAAACAACAATTCTGATTGGATGGTAATGGTAATGTCAAACAAAGTCAATATTCAACTGCAAATTTGATTGGCCATAGCGAGTTCTTGAAAATATCTTAAAACATCAGGGCTGAATACTTGGTAAGCTCATACTTTTTTTTCTAATTATACTGACTTTATCACTTCTTTCAATTCATCATTATTGTTGTTATTACTATCATTGTAGTTATCTACACCAACAAGAAGATTGGTTGAAAAGCCAACGCTGGCCTGTCTTTGATGCTGTTGAAAACAGATCTTAGGAATTTGAATCAACACAAAGGGGAGGAGCCGTGGAATGAATACGACAAAGGAGACTATTTTGATTTGACCATTGTTTCCTTGGAAGTGGGGATGAGAGAGTAGGAAAGGTTGCATTCAAGACTTGTTGACGAAAAGACAGTCCAAGCATGACACAAAAAGAACAAAAAAATCTTCCTGTTTATTTCCAATATTTTTTGCAGCAAGAAAGAAAACATGTTTTGCTTGAAAAGAGAGGCTATGGCCATTTCACACTTCATAAAGCAATCATAATTGTCTTGCTATATAAGAAGCGAAACGAAATGATATGTAGTAAAGCTATTTCTGCAAAGCATGCAGAGAGAAGTAAGCTTACAAGGAAGAGAAAAATTTGCAAATATAATGAAAAATTCTGACAATTTTCATTTGAATGTTGGTGCTCCATTCATTCTCTAAACAACTATATGGAATATTACTTATATTTTCTAGAAACACACAATAAAAGGACAGCTTATACTTCCATGCATGTTATGCCACCATGATGTGATGGTCTTATACATAATTTAGCATGCTAGATGCGTTATGCAGTGCTATATACCCAACTCCGTCAGGGCCACTTTCCAAAGCTAATACAGCGATCATCTCCTGGACTATCTCGGACGTAACAATTGTTGAGTTGGGGGAGCTCTCAGGGAATGATCACGTCCCGAATGAAAGCGAGTCATACGGAGGTCATATTCATGATCACCAATTCGAGGGAGAGAAGGATCTTGGTGGATACGAGGGATGCGGGGTAATAGGGAGATGACAAGAAAAAGATTGGCATGGCCCCCTTAATGAAACCCAATGGATTCGGTAATGAAGGATGAAGTTTGCTGGAAAACAAGGAAGACAATTGCAGAAACGGGAGGGAACGCATTGGGGGTACCTGCTGACTCCATATTGAAAGAGAGGACGTTTGGTACGAAAACAAAGACGGGTGCATTATTAAAGACAATTTGTTTGATGATGATTTGCTGAAAATAACCACTAATTATGGTCAGATTCACTGATTCATAATGCTGGGAAACAATGGACACTTTTTGGACAGGTATATTGCATAATCACATGGATGAGAAATACAATCAACATTGTGCCAATGTTAATGGTGTAATATGATTTTTTTAAAGTTGATTTATTAGATTAATATGTGTTTTCTTCATAAGAGAGCCCATACAAAGAGAGCAAACTGCGCAATGAGTGATTTCATGAACTTTAAATACCAATACAAGAACCCAAGTCAAATATATTGCGTTTGAAGCTTTTTCCAATTCAATTCATGAGCTGAATGTGAATTCGTTCTACAAGTTAAATGCATCAATATTTAGGCCCATCTCTTAAAATTTTGAAAATCATTGAATCTAAAAGCAGTCCGTTTCATCCTTGCGAAATCCTTATAAAGATGTGAATGACATTGATCAGAACAGTCTTTCTTTTTCAACATATCAAAGTAAAAAAAAGACAACAAAACACAAAAAGAAACATCATCTTCTCCCCCCCCAAAAAAAAAAAAACATAATAATAACTAAATAAAAATAATAAAATAAATAAATAGATAACTAATAAATGAATAAATAAGAATAATAAATAAACATACCCAAGTAAATTGAATTAAATTTAACACAAAAAAAAAAAAATAGACAAATTAATAAAACAACTTGAGCCAGCCAAAGTTCATTTCAAGGAAATACCTTCAAGGAGACTAAAGGAAACAAAGAAGTAAAAATAAGATTTGAAACAAAATGTAAAAGCATGCATCAAGTGATTACCAGCCTTTGCATCAAAGATGAAGTTTAATCAAATATTGTTTTTCAGCCAATAAAAATGCCATCTATTGTATTGGAGAAAAGGTTAAGATCCCCTCTGGCATGCGTGGCTTGAATATTGAGAAGGCTGGTTGGAAACTGATTGCATGGAATCTTATTTTAGAGCTCTCTTTTTTTGGTTTGAGGGTGGTGGAACAAGAACATATGCTGTATCTGTATCATCCACCTTTCTTATATCACAATAAAATTCTTAAATTGAATGTATAAATAACTTTTAAATTCATGCCTGTAGCTACTGATATGAAGATGATGGATCTGAAAACAAAGGAAATAGTCTCAACAGAGATAAACTAAGCAAATAATAGAATATTAAATATGAAAAAATATGATATGATAAATTTGGATTTAAGATTTTGAGTAAAAAAGATTTATTACTGAGAAGCTGCTGCAACTACAGTACTACATGTAATAGAGCTTTTTCTGAAATAATGAGGAAACTCAGGTAACTGTGTCTGTGATGCAGGCATCCATGTCCAATATCAAAATTAATTGTATAATGATAAGAAATGAAATAAAATGAAACTTTTTTGTCATTATTACTGGTGGATTAAGAGATGCATAGGCCTTTATGATGGGTAAGAATGCAAAGCGAGAAAGCATTCTGCACAACAAAACTATTTCACAAAGATATAAATCACCCATGATCTAATATCTGACAGGTAAAGCTGGACAGCAATAATAGAATATATTCAAACGAAAGATATGAACAAATAGATAATAAAGCAAAGTCAAGAGCATTGCAAATTTGGCGATGGCTGGGTCAATATGATAAATCGGCCGGGACAGGGTGTTTCGAGCCTCGGACATCCATATTTCAATCACCTACAGGCGTTTAAAAAGATGATGGACATGTATCGAGAGGGTTCTGGAGAGCTGGGTGTTGTGTCCTGGCCAATTATTCATGAAGTGGCAATAATATGCTTTGTGTTGCTAATCTGCTTTGATTGACACCTCTACAGTGTGAATCCTTACTAGTAATGACATGTGCATATATCATAAAGGACTGTCCTCACTGCTTCTTCGCTGTGTTCTGTAGCAGATCACATAACGGCCTTCAGAGCAATTACTGCGCAAAGTATTTACTTGACATTACGAAAAGGGAATGTCGAAAAAACAGTGAGAAAGAGTGACAACTTCTAATACAACCCCGTTCCAACACTGTGATGGATGTCATTTGCAGCAGTGCAAACAGATCAGAGTCTGACCAGTACAAATCTCTTCATATCAGGTCTATCAAAGCCACTAAATTTTACCTAACACCTTAATGTCCCAGGGATATATTCAACGCCAACCTTCATCCCTCTTCTCCATTTCTTTCTTTTGCCTTCCTTTCGCCTTCTCCAATCCACCATAAACCTTCAGCAGCGCCAATAGCTGCAGTGGCCAGCTGCTGGCCGATCAAGTCCATTACGACCCCACAGTGGACAAAGGAAGACGGACACTAATTACAGGCCATTACCACTATCCCTCGGCTAAGCCTATAATAGCTTCCCACATTGGACAAAGCATAATAGGCTGTCTGAATACTGTTTGGATTGTTTCTCCATTATGCACAGTATATATTTATGCAAATTAGGATTTATGGTCAAGAAGCTTTTGTTTATACTTTATTTACGTATAATGTGGATGTGATATAAGTGAGAGTTAATAGGCTGTGGTTATCTGTCAATCAAACAAAAACATAAACTTTTGATTAAAGGTTTCCTTCACCATCATTTAAGTATTAGGATCTTTTGATTGACATGTCTTTGAACGGCATAACCACAAAGAAAACAATGTTGCATATGCTTTTGAGTCATTTATACTATGATTCATGGAATATTATTGTCCAGTCTTCAATTGCAAAACCAAAACAATGGAGAGCTTCAAGACAAATGCTAATCAAGAACCAACTATCCCTCTCAAGATATATTAAAAAAAAACTAAAAAAAGATAATGATTGTGCATAATGTGAATTGCAAACCAAATAAAATGCTGAAAGCTAATCAAAATGATGAAATAAGGTGAACATTTAAAAAAATACTAATATTTCGTACTGTAATGTTACATCATGCTTGGGGCTTTCCTTTAAATTTTTTGCTAGGCAATCATTTGGCACATTCTTTTTTTTTCATTCTTAATGCTAGTTAATTTCTGTCATCTCAAAGTCAATTCTTTTTTAATATTTGAATTTACATTTTTTTTTCAACCAGAACCGACATAGAAAACTATGTTATAGTTATCTTATTTTTATTTCATATATTACACTTACCTGTATTGACAAGTTGGGACCCATACATCAAGGAATAAGGCAACATGAAAGAGAAAATATAAAAAATAAAAATTTTATTAGAACTTGTGATAATCCAATCAAACAAACATCTTGAATTCAAATATCAAAACCAATTCAGAAAGCGCCAACTTTCAACAATGGCTCGTTTTCAAAATGATATATTAAATATATAAACATGCATGTAGGCCTACATTACCTTAGCATTAGATTAGTAGCATTCACTACAAAAATAATGAAAACACAGCGACAATACAATCTCCAGTCCAACCCTCAACACATAAAGATGATTCAATTTAATAAGGTAACAAAATTCTGTTGATAAATAATCTTAGTGCATTCCTCTTGCAAATTTTGAAAAAAGAAATCCATCAAGCAAGTAATTGAAATTGATGACAATTCTGGAATAGTGGCATTACCTCCACTTTACAACAGACTCAGTTCTCAATGGACACAAAAGTAAAGACAAAAGAAACCAAACTTCTCTTCCTCAAAAGAATTGACTTTGCGGAATCCATGAAGATGCGTTATCCCCAAATCGGCACTTTGCGATCAATAAATTTATCTAATTTCATCTTGGCTGGATGATCAATTCCACCAGGGGTGCGACCCCAAGATGATGCCCACGGTGCTGGGCTAAGCATGGCTCCTGATCGATCTTCATGTGATGTGATGAGAATAAATGTTTGGATTAAAATGCACAGAGGAACACATCCCCTCTAAATGTTTGCATGGCATTGCGAAAGGCTGACATACATGAGCAAATCAATACCCAGCTCTAGAGCAATGATTCTCTTCCATTATTGCTTTTCTTTTTCCAAGAGTATGTGGCCGATAAAGACTCACGTCAGGTGAAAGCGAGAGGTGTTGTGCCTTGGGCTTCATGGCTATTCTTGCCGTTTATCACAAATCTATTCATAATTCATATTGGGAATGAGAATTTTATCATGTTAACTCACAAAAGAGACATTCTTATACATCGCAAGCAGAAAAACCTGGGCGGATAGTGTCATACAGAATGTGCGATGTATGAAGATATTTTAATGAAAAATATATGGGCCTATATTAAAATCTGGAGAATAAAAAATACAATTCTTTCAACTCCCTTGTGTAATAGAATACAAATCAATTTATTCCATCTTTATTCCAATGAGAAACACAATGCAATGTTGAATATGTGGCACAAGAAAATAAAACATTGAACGACTGATTTTTTGCACCCAAACAGTATCCACACACAAGCCGAGCAAGATGCAAAGTGTATACCATCACGCTTCCATTGCTGCAAAGTGGTGGTGTCCATCCAACTCCAAGACCGTGAAATATGACCATGGATTTATGAGGATGCACCATAGAAGACAGAGCCCTTGGATGCTGATGATTGATGATGCACTTTGTCTGTGAGAGCACTGTCTTGCCATCATGTCATTATTGAAGATCTCCATAAAAATTGGACGTTGACTTGCTCAGCAGCATCATCAAATGCTTCCAGAGAGGTCCCTGATTTTAAAGACTTTTTTTCAATTTTCAAAAAGAGTAAGATTGCTTAAAAAGCAGAAAGTTTTACTCTAATAGGTAAAAAAAAAAACATTTTACAGTATTTTTTTTAGGGAATTAAACCTGTAATAAACAGGTCTTTACCTTTGACCCTACGTATGACTGCAACACACAATTAATTTTTGTGGAAGTTTATATAATAAGATGTGCAATCAAATCATCAAGTTCACCAAAACAGAAATAATAAAGAGACAAATATCAAGTGAGCTGAAGACTGGAAAGACTGGAAATCTTAGGGGGCTTCTTTTTCTTCTCTTGTTCACTAAATCAAGATGATTCAGTATATGAAAGTTGGGTTATAATTATAAATGAAAAATGATTTTCCTTGATATTATACCTTAGCAACACCATATGCATATAGAATTATCTACATAGATAGCGCCAGTAGCGAAAAGGACATCATAAGACTTTAAAAAGAACAAACATCCTTCTAGCTCTCTCATCATTCGCTCTCACCTTTATTGAATTCTAGGCCACTTACAAAATATCTCTTGACGACACAGTTCTCTAAATATATATAATTCAAGATTACCCCAAAGGAACAGGTTTTTCAATTAAGCACCACCAAGAACGGAGAAATCCAAGCAGAGTATCAAAGTATGCTTCGAAAGACCCTTCAAAAGCTGGCGGTTGGATGCAAGGAATAACAGAGCGGAAATCAAGAGCTACTGACTGATTCTCAGAGGAGCAGGGCTCGCCTCACAAATTGTACAAAAATAAACAGGAATATGCCCCAGATTCTTTATAATTGGCCAAACAAGAAAATTTAGACTCGGGAGTATATGGCAATGCCTATATACTCTGTAGAAGAAATCGGGTCCCCATTACATAAAGCTTAACAATTGATCATGGAGCTGATTTTGTTATGATTTATCACACAAAATACTCAATGTAATTAACTAGAGAACAGCCCATCAATTAATTACTGTTACAGGGACTGGATGATATTGTTGATAATACACCTTAGACACGTTAGAGGGTGGGACTTTGAATATCAGTATTCAAGTGATTCCAACAGAGGGAGGAAGTAAAAAATTAGTAAAAACCCATTTCTTCACAAAAAATTGTTTGGTTTAACATGAAAAGAGACTAAATGAGCAAGATCACCTAATAGTATATGAATAAATAATGTTTACTAAGTAATTACTGACAAACAATTCTAAAGCAACAGAATATGCAAGGGCACGAATAGAACCTGACTTACCCCAGGATGGGGAGGGCCGACGTCTCCAAATCAATTTGCAGTTAGGCCTACTACTCGTTTCTTGAGAGATTCAATGACATGCCCTCACACATCCTTTGCGTTTGTCTGTCTGTATCTGTTGCACTTTGGTGTAATTATGTTTTGGTGCCATGGAATTAGAGCGAGGGAATAAGCCCCTGCCTCTGCATGGGGCTGCTGCGGACTGTTTAAATCAAGGCGGCTCAATTACAACAGGACAAGAAGGATACAGCGAAGCAACTGATCCGGTGGCGATGGTTGGTTGGAAAGGGTATGTTTGGACTACCTCTTGTCAGGGTGTTTATTAGAACCTTACAACTTCGGAATGGCTACACTTTGATTCACACATGATGAACGTGGGGCCTTGAACTATCAAAGCAGATCGTAAAATCAAAATCTTTCAACATCTGAAATCAAAACATTTTATGCGTGATACGTAAGGTGATTTCATTTTTTTTTCTCAATTACATTAAATCAATTTAATTAATCAATTATTAATTTTGTGTAGAAAAGGGATCAGCTGGCAAGGTATCCCCCAAAATATACATTTCTATTCATTATCATTAATATTCAAACTCTATAAAAAGAATGAGAACCCAAGAATGTATTTTTATCAGTATATGAGCTTTAAATTTTTTATCTTTACATGATTCACAAATGTTATGCATACATGACTTTATCAAGTTCAGACAAAGATTGGGGCTTCTTGCAATATAATTAATTTGAAAAAAATTGCTCTCAAGGCATAACTTCACATCACTGGTCATCAAGTCCCACAGCATGGAATTAACCAACAACCCAAGTTACAGGTACATAACGATATACCTTCCCATTTCTGACAGAGAACTTGTGTCATCAGCAAACATTTCATCAATCTTAATTAGCACTGCCTGCACAAGCAAAACTCAAGGATGGTGATGTCCGTGGTACCTTTCGGCAAGTAGAGGCAAAGGCGCCTTTGTGGGATGTCAATTTGCACCATCTGAAAATTCCATTCCCAGTTCTCTGACTTGCGAGAATGGAGCCAGTCCACCTGTTCTCCATCGCACCCTATTACACCCGGATAATTTGAATTCGCTGGTAAATGAATCAAAGTCTCACCGCAATATGCACAGTCTAATATCCGTGCCGTAGCCCCCCTAATTGGGCATTTCGTAATCATGGCAGCATACAAGCTGTGGAATCGCGAGTGCAGACCAGTGTCATGTCATCGAGGCGTTTAAGATTCAAGACGTCCTTCCCTGATCCTTGGCAACAGACAAGGGGGTCAACGTGAATACTGTACCTTTGTCAAGTGCCGACACTAGAGCAAAATTACACAGAGGTTGAAAGGATGTGAAACATGCAAGCGGACACATTTATTGCTGCTTAAGATGACGGATGCTCTCCTGACATCCATCCAATTACAATGCCAGAATGAATTATAGGTGCACAGAGCAATTGCAAATTTGATTCCTTTCAGCAGTATAGAGGAACCCTACATAGCAGGTAATAAGCAAAACTGTCACGTAAATGTGGCATCCAACAACATAACCTTGTAATGATACAAAAGTACATGGCCACAACACTCTCTCTAATCTAATTAAAACAAAATTGAGTATTTCTTTGATCACAGTATTAAGAGCATAGACTGTACATTACTTTTCTTCTTTTTTTAAGTATGTGACTATTCTTGGGTCCTTTACAGACCAATCAAATAATGCCTTGTAAAAGTCAAGGTTCAAAACAAGTTGTTCATATATTTCAGGGTGCTCTTTTGTATGATTGCTTTGGCTACATCTTCCAATGAAATATCTCACTGATCTCTTTTTTTATATCTTACTTACTGTATTTACACACAACTTGCACAGAATCTTTTTCTGTCTAATCAGGTGAGTTTGTAAATGAGTGCTAATTGGTCTTTGCTGATAGCCAATGAACCTGACATTTTATATTAAAAAAAACCTAATCAATTCTTGTGTTCAGTTCTATCCAGTTCAGTTTGTTCGAAGAACTTCCATTCAGTTCAGCAGGTCAGCTATACAGCACAAGTTTGAATCCATGATCTTCAATACATTCTGGCCCAACAAACCACCCAACACAAAGACGAACAGAGGCATCTAAATTGTCCACAAGGAACACTTGCTGAACAAGTCTCAAAGATACTGCAGAGGATAACATATCCCTTGAGCATCCCAACTCTTGCACAATGCACATATTAGGAGCCTCTCTCTTGTAACGAGGGCCAATCAAAAATGTATGAAGAGGGTTGATTGAGAATATTTAGAAGCATTGGAATTTAGGATGCATTTAAGAGATGTCATATTCATGGGGGCACTAACCCTTCAAGTCCAGAATGCAGGTCAATTGTAAACGATTTGGAGTCGATTTACAATATTGGAATAGGGTCAGAATACTACACACATATATTTTCATTTGGACCATGAATAGTTATTACCTTATTACCTGTGCAATAAAGTTCATAATTTGTTCGGAAATGCATATAGTTTCTGCCCTCTTGCTTTTATGGCCAGGTTGATTTACTTGATGAAGAGTACACTGCTCAATAATCCAAACTATAATAATCATAGTTTTCTGTTTACTACAAGTCCTTTTCAACAACAAAAAGATACCATACTCCATGAAGCAAAAAAAAAAAAAAGAGACAGAGAGAGGGAGAGAAAAGGTGGTTTCAGACTGCCTTGAAGTTCGTCAGTTCCAGGTATTTTCTGATCGGGAAATTTACCCCGATCAGAAAATACCAGGTAATATTGGCAATGTATAAGCAAATTACGCATAATCTCCCCGAAAGAAAATACCTACTCAATAGTAGGTAGGCCTACTTGTCAAAATTACGAGAACTTTCACAGGGATTTTTCGAAGGTTGCCTGTATTTTGGCAATGTGAAAGCAATTTACGGGAACTATTAGCCCGGTATGTATTTAGCCGTGGGCGCTGGCTGAGCTGAGGATTTAGAATATCGCGCTTAGCTTGCTTATCAGACCATACTGCGCATGCTCGTAACTTCAAGAACTTATCCCAAAGGCTATGTTTTAGGGCGATGTGAATGCTGGACTACTTGATGGGCATTTTTTAGCCAAAAAAAGTTCTCGTAATTTAACAGGGATTCTTGTGATTGAGGCGGTTTGAAAGCACCTAATGAGACAAAAAGCCCCAATTATCTCATATTGTATTGTATTCTACACAATATTTGACACAATGGGTAGAAAATATTACCCTCTTCCTCTTTCCTCTAATTGTATCAAAATCGTGCAGCTTTTTTTTCAAACAGATTTGCGTATCCCAAATTTTCCCACAAGAACCAAACTCATCTAAGCATGTATGACATGATCAAACCCACCCTACAAATGAATAAACTCCTGATATCAGTTCTCTTGAAAAAAAAAAATCACTCGCTTGCAAATGTATCTTTCCATCACAGATGTTCACAGTTGAAAATTGACACGCATCACATACATATACACTAAAAAATGTCACAAAATTAAAACAAGATTACCATCTTGTGATTTATTTCTCAGAACACATTTCTGAAACATGATATCTGAATAGAATTGTAGATGGAAGGAGTTCATTTATGCTATCACATGATGCAAATGAATGCGACTGAACACAATTACATTGTGAGAAGAAAAAAGCAAGACAGATACACAGATTTCACACCCGTGACACGTGTACATTTTATAGCCTGTCAAAGAAATTGAAATAAAAAAAAATCAGAAAAAAGCAGATGCTACACATTAAATTCAAGCATGAATAATGCGTCCACTTTAGAGTTTGAATAAAAATACAGTGACGAGAGAATAATCATGTAAACTTTTTACACGTGTTCATTGAATGAGAAGTGTAGACAATAGAATGTGAAGAGTAAGTAAAACTGCAGACATATGAGGTAATGAGGAATGTATTTAATTTTTTTGTTCATGCCCAAAGCTTTCTATTTCATTTAAATTTGGGGAAAATATAACGTGTACTCGCAGCCCTGGCGAAATACCTCTTGGCCATATTCATTACGATGCTGAGAATTTCAAAAGAGGAAGATCATCACCATCAAAAGATGAAACTTGAACGGGAAAGGGCACTAATTTCCCATCTTTTTTCCAAAGAATGTAGCACACTAACTATCATCGAAGAAGAAAAAGAATATTAGTATGATGATGAGTCATCATCCATTACAATTACCCTCCCTCCGAATCCGACGATCCCCCCTTTTTCCGACAAAAAGACAATAATTGCTAAAACATAGTGACAATCTATCTGTGGACCAATTTCAGGACCCAATGACAAAATTGATATTCTGCCGTGTCCCTCTTCTCAAAATTACAGCTCATCATCTTCTCCGGGAAGAAAAAAAAATAGCAATTGGAAATCATATTTGCATGCACTTCTATTCAAATTACGAGAGATAATGTCGTCCTAATGAGGCATAGAATGAGAGTCACGCACAGACAGGGACGCATGGCCTCACACAAGGGACAGACCCAATGTCACGTTCCTTCACTGATATCTTAATATAACAAAAATTGCCCTTTTTTCTTTTCTTTTCATTTTGATTGCAAGGGAAGCCATAAATTGCAGGTCACATGAATGAAGATGAACTGGGAATCTTTTGATTGTTCCTGACAGCAAGCAATAATTCGGTGAGCCAAGGGGGAGAGTTTTCTGTTATTGCTGGGAGGAAAATTTTTATTACCAACAACTGTCAAACCTCGCAATCTGTCCCCGAGTTGAAAGCATACTGTAATCGAATGTTCATATTACTTATTCGTTCATTTGAAGCAAAAGACAAAAAAATAATATTTCATGTGGTATATCTGTGTCATTTGCAAATTTATGTACAGCTACTGCACTCCAGTATAATTTAATATCTATTTTATAATAGAATAGAAATACACACATAAGAAATTAGATTTAGATATCAATTCTTAGAGTTGTAAAAACCTATCTGAATTGAAGAATTCACAAATCATTTTTTTTCAATCTGCAACGGATTCCATGAACTTAAAGTTAATTTTTCCTTCTTTTTTTAATTTTAATATCAGACTATCCCATTTATGTCTATACAACATCTCAACAGTCTTATATATTATTTATGATATTATTATTAATATTATTTATTATATTTTAAGATATATCATACACCAGATAGGGTAGGAAGGCTCAAAATACATGAAAATGATGAAATTCACAAATTCCCAACACCAGAACATGCCACCTCAATAAATAACATTTATAATATGATGGAAATTGAATTAAAACCTAACTTTATTACACTATCAAATGTAATTGACAATGTAACTGATACTGAGTGAAACTAGTGAAACACTCCCAATCTCACCAGTGAAACATGTCACCTCACTAAAACAATACTCATCACTTATACATGTAAATGTCTTTAATAAGATGGAAATTGAATTAAAACCTAACCTCATTACACTGTCACGTGTAATTAACAATGTAACTCATATTGATTGAAACTAGTGAAACCAGCGCATGTAATTCATTAATATTTCATTATCAGATGACGGCTTTGAAAATTGTACAAAAGTTCACTTTCAAAGGTTTTAAACAAAATAATGAAATTCAAAGCGACAAGGGCATATTGCCAATTAATTACGCAGGAAAAAAATTGTGAAAATATCCAATATCACATCTAAGTCTTTTGGAGCCAGTGCATGCAATGTGGCCATTGTTTCAATTGTTTCACGCAAAATAATACAATTGAACTTATTTGGAGTGCCCCATATACCATAGAAAAGAAAACAAAGCAATTGATTGGATAGCGTTATTTCTTACGACCAGATAGGAATGAAAAGACACCGAACAATGGGATGAGACAATCGTCTGGGGGTTGTTCGCAGCTAATCAAACACAATCACCCAAAATTGTATTAGACAATACATCACAATGTAATGGATTATTGTGAATTAGACCACATTTTGAGGGTGTATAGTTCAATTCACAGAAAAAGATCATGTTAGAGAACAAAAGCATTTTCATTTAACACAGGCTCCAAACAATTCTATCCACAGTATGCAAACTTCACAATTCTCAGCCCACTTTGATCTTTAATGACAAGGTTACATTACAAAGTTGGAATGTAAAACATCATCAAAGACTTGACATTTTTGTCGACATTTACAATTCATTCCAAAACACAAACATTGTTACAAACACTACTGCAAACATTCCAAACTGTCTTGGAGCCAATGTGAATTTTATTCTATTCCTATATCCCTGACCTCCAAAAATAAAAAAACTAACCTGCTCAGCTCACATTTTTCAAACGTCAAATGGGGTTTCAAAGGCAATTTTCTCAAATTGTACCCAAGTCATTGTCTCAAATAACGACTTGATTTCAGATCATAACAAGAAGATAAAGTTCGTTCACTGACCTGCCACTGACACAAATACTTCGGGTGCAATTAAACGCTCCAACCACACGACAACAACAACAATTATTGTCTATGTATTGTGGACAAAAGTCAGGATGTCTAAAAACCATAAAATGAAACTATGGCAGAGTTATGATATTTGTGGTTTGTAATTACTGTGAATGGTGGTTTGGGCATGGACCCTATGGTTACGGTATGCATGGTATCAAATTTAAAGGTTGGGATGGGTAGTGGAGGGATGGTAATGCCCTCTATTATGAACCCATTTATAGGTATAGGCTCCACAGAGCTCTTTGGAGAATGAGACTACTTATTTCATAATTGGAGAGAGAAAAATATCACCATCCATATAAATAAACAGGAAAGGGAAGGAAACAAGAAATTATAGCAATGTGAGAGTAAAAAAAAAGATCAAATGCAAACATTTTGTAAGGATCACAACAGGCATTTTGAATAGAACACTTTACAAAATACAGACTATGAAAGGAACTTTGGCCCATCAAAGGAATATGTTTTCAATCATGATGGTTTTATTTTCACAGATTTCATGGTACCCATCATCACCTATAAATTATATATAACCCAAAATATTGTCTTAATACACAAAGTTGTTTGAGGAGATCCAAATACCCACTGCTTTTGCCTCAATCAAGACACCAATTTGAATTTGCCACACTTCAGCCTGGTAAGTGAATGTCAATGAGCACAAAGCAGGAATAGATATCTTTAAAGTAATTGTTGAACATTTCTGTTCAGCTTTTTAAAAGCCAATTATGAATGTTACAGCCAGGCTTAACTGTTGCATATACAGCAAGGTTCCTGTCAGCTACCCTAAACCCTGATCTACATGTATCACCTCAAGTCTG
Source organism: Lytechinus variegatus (assembly GCF_018143015.1). Lineage (NCBI taxonomy): Eukaryota > Metazoa > Echinodermata > Echinoidea > Temnopleuroida > Toxopneustidae > Lytechinus > Lytechinus variegatus. The sequence goes on along the minus strand of NC_054742.1, from coordinate 56,486,575 downwards.
GTTAGGCTCCCTCTCATGTCCCTGGCTGTACCTGCACCCTGAGGAGCAGAGACCAGAGTCCAAAGTTGTTGCTGATACTGCTACTGCTGCTTTTTAATTTTCTACCTTTTTAACTACCTTTTTTAATTATGAGAAGTGCCAATGACTGGTCTTTGGAAATTTTCTTTTAAAAATAGCTTGCCTTTAAAGTATACTGATATTATGTAATTAATGTCATGTAAAGGTATGATGTGGTAAATGCTTGTTCGGTAAATTTCGTATTAACATGCATTAATGCTAAGAAAGAATTTAAAGGGTTGAGATGATAATATAAATATGTATAAATTTGTTAAAGATTTCGAAACACTTCTTGTTCATCCCTTTCAACTTTAATTTGATACTGAAAACTTTGAATGAAGATTTCAGCATTCTCTACAAGTCAAATTCACTCATTAAGTGGTAATATGAATCAAAGATCAAGGCAACATCAAAATTAAAAGATGTCATAAAAGGACTGACAATAAAAGAGGAAATGGCAGAGGAACGTATAACAAATCAGAGTATTGCTTCAGAGACAACTAGTCTGGTCTCCCTCCAAAGCTATATCATCAATCGATTCAAATCATGCGAAAATTGTGAAGAGAAGAGGAAAGGGACCTTGCTCGGTTCAACCAAATTGGAGATTAAAAACCAATCGCTGGCTGCAAAGAAGAGCTGTCGAGGAGACAAGCTGGCTACATTGACTTTTATTCAACATCTACGGAAGGGTCAGCAAGGTTGCGCCTCAATGTCATCATCATTGCTTCTGCCCAATTAAGTGGCATAATATGATATGAAAAGATAGCACAAGCCACACGTTACTAACTACGAGATCTGACAGAGGACCAGCTTGCCAGGGGAAAATGGTTTTGTCTATTCCGTCTCTCAGCAGATGTCAACATCCTGGATTTGGTGTGCTGCTGCATTTTTAATATTGATTTTTTGGGAGGCAGGTTGCAAGCCCATTTCCTTCAAGAATTGTTGGAAAATCACTTTTCTCTCTTCTAAAATATAGCCTAATTTGCCACATGACAGTAAATGACACATGCCCAAACAAAAAGCAAATGCTACCCTCTACATCATGTAATGTGTCCAAAGTCGAGTCTTCTCATGTTGCATTTTAGGGTGGGATTTTTCATGAACAAAATGAGAAAAACGTGAGATACAAGCACAAATATTATCTGGATGAAGGTGGATAAAATTCAGAAGAAGCAATCCGGTGGGTCCACAGGTCTTCCGCCAAAAATTTGGATTGCGATTGTTCCTTCCTTTGAATGAATCATCAATTCAACTCTCATCAAGCCATGGGCTTCCTGAATCAACCATGACTGTTCATGTTCATAAGAAATCTAACCCACAAATACTTGGGGAAATGCTACCTTGATTGAATTAATCAAGGGTACAGACTGGAAGAAACATCACAGGTACATTTCTTTTGGGGGAATAAAGGCATGAATAAAGCATAACTAATGCACTCAAACTCTGTCGAATGGTTCTTGGCAAATATGTATACACTGGCCTACATGTTACTTACTTCTAATAAAAACCAAAAAAAATACCAATTCTTGTTACATTTACATAATTTTGACACGATTCAACCAAGTATTACTCGATAGGCCTTACTTTCCATCTTTGCACAAACTCTCAATTCTCTTAAAATAAGGTAATATGAAAAAGGTATAAAAATATCTCAACATCAAAATTCAAAATCCAGGAGAATGTTTTTTACTGCCTTCAAATAATTTAACCTCCCAATTCTATTAAACATGTGTAGAAAACTGAATCTGATCCAAATTAAAACAAAGTTGAATTTATTTCTACACCTCAATCTGCCCTCATCTTCACCTCTAGCATCTAGAGAAAGAAACCCCAGGTACATGACCCTAGTGGCTTCATGCTGTATTGACATCATCCCTTTGCACTATATGGTGTTGATGGGTGGACAATAACAGCATTGTTTGACCCCACAATGGCCAGGTGAAAGGTTTTCCCATTCTTCTCACATTTGGTGGATATACTGTTTCTAGGTGGTTGTGCAACGGTTTTGCATCCACTTATGGCATAATGCATGATCAACACAGAATTCTATGATAACGATACCATGGACCTATTACGAATAGGCCTGTTGAAAAATAAAGAGCACTATAGTGTCTATTATGTAGCTGTTTGCTGTACAGGGTATACTTTGTAAAATGTACTAAAAAGCATCAAAAAGTACACTCAGCTCAGGTGAGGCAAATGGGGAGGCCTACACCTGGCAGGAATCAATTTATTGAAATGAAAATCAAAAGATTGCAAAAGACCGCAATGCTATAGCAAGGGTCATAACATCCAAGTTCTTAAAAAGGATACTGAAATGTGATCACTTCAGTGCAGAAACACCCTTTCACTAAATTTGTGCTTTCACTAATGCATAAGGCCGAGTTTTTTAGGCCTACATTCAGTTGTGGTTTGTATCAGAGAAAGGTGTTGGATTCCAAATTTCTTTATCCAGAAACTCTATCATTTCTTAAATTTGGGAATTAAAGTACGGGCCTCAAAATTTACATATATCTTTACAATATAAACAATCTTTGGCTGTGAATCATGATGGTAAAATAGAACGCAAGGGTATGTAATCCAAATAATCCAACTTAAAAGTAAAACCAGAAAGAGAGCATCTTTCATGAAAAGATTTGTGATTTTCACTAACAAATTTGCTCTCAGCCAAACAGAGGCAATGACTTGCAGTAGCTTAACAATAGTCAGTGAAACACCAATGTTTGTTTCATGAAAAGCTCCCAAAATCAAAATCGGTCCATGACTAGATTTACCAATCATCTCTGTCATATCTCATACAGATATCGCCAACCAGAGAGAGATGCATGCTCTGAAAGCAACATCTCCAGCTTTTAATGAATACCAGCTACATGTAGGAATAACTTACCCAAATGTCCAGCAAAGGAACAAATTGTTGTATAGAGTTATTCAGTTGATAAGAACCAAACAAAAATCCTTCGGGGATGGGGTCAATGTTAAAAAGGCTGCAGTATTATCCAAATTAGGCAGTGCAAAATAATCACACTGAAGTGAAGATACTCCATTCAATTTCCAGCTATATGCTAGCTCTTGAATCACAGACCGAAAGCTGTTTAAAAACCTCCTGGCCTGGCACCCGTGGTAGTAAGCCTGGTGATGCCTGACAGAGCGCAAGATGGTGTTATGATCAAGCTCTGATAGATGCCGCAAGATTTTCCTCCTTCAGTAAACCAGAGTAAAACAGCACTGGTGAGAGTTCCTCCCAAAGGGCCTCGGAGGGAACACCCTGTTTGACTACAATGAAGTCAGCCCAGGTTTTCGCCTCAGTTGGGCGCACAGCTGGAGACACTGGTTTCGCCAGTGTGTGAAAAATACACGGACTAATCCATTTGACTTTAGGGAGGTTTCCACCACTGACTTTCCAAGAGAGGGATAAAATCCCTGAGTCAATATATGGAGTTTCATTTTAATTGCAGCCCCAGGTAGGGTTTACTAGATGTGCAGTCAGAGTCGAGATCAAACGAAAATAGGCACACATGTGGAAAACATACTCCAGGAATGAAAAGTGCATCTCGACCATTTCATCACTCCTTTCTCAAGTTCAAGAGTAGAAACACAGCAAAGGAAAAATTCCAATCAATGAGGCACAGTTAACAGAGTGATACCATGGAGGTTTATTTTTACTACATGGTGATAAAACAAATTGGGAAAATTTTATACAACATTGGCAGAAACACAAAGATCAAAAGAACTTTATATCCATAGTACTCAACATTAAGTTGTTGGTCTTTCCTAATTTACAATGCATTTGCTAATTCATTCTGCTAATTCATACAGATCTTGTGCAGTATAAAAGCACTGCTATACACTCCTTGAGATATCAATTTGACAATTAGCCCACATATATTTCCATCTTTATCCTCTGGAGATTCAATAAAAAAAATCACAATCAACGGTTTCCCGTTTTGTCAAAGAACAGATCTGACTTGTCCCGCAGGAAATAATTTCACAGTTGGGGAGCTACTACAAAGCCTGAATCCCAATGAGATTTAAGTTCTCACCAAACCACACAATGGCAAACAAAGAAAAAGTCAGGAAAGAAAAGAAATAGAAATCAAAAGAAGGAAATGCCAGCCCAAAGAAAGAATTAATAATGAATTAAGGAATGGTATTTGGAGATGACCACGATTCATGAAAAAAAAATATTGGATGAGGTGGAATGAAGGAGCTACGAGAAATCAAGGCAAGTATAACAGATAATTTGTGGTTGGTGTTTTATTCAATGATTTTTTACAATGATTTTAATAAATTTGCTGCATGAAGAGGATCTTTAGTTTCAGACAGACAGTTATTGATATGACATTAAGCAGGCATTTACCACAAGGAACGAGTGGAATGAACCATATATGAATAGACAGTTCATCATCAGCCCAAGCTTCCTCAATATCAAGATTCTAGCTTAATCAGTACTCCTTTGATGTTCTTGAACTGACTTGGATTCACAAAAATACCTGTAAATTTACAAGAGCTTGTTCAGGTCTCAAAATACGCAATTAATATTTCCAAATTCTTACCCACCCAAATCAGACCTTTTAGGGTTGGAGTAGCAGATGAGCCAAGCACCTCAATATCACTTTGCACTTCTCTTGATCAGATAAACCTATTCATAATCATATAAGGGAAAACTGAATGGATCTTCATCTTTAATCAATAAAAATAAAACCATATATGCATTTTTAAATAGGACTTAATTCATCCAGGATTGAAATCTAGACAAAGAAATGGTCCACTAATCATCTTTTTTCAAACTTGTTCTAACCATGCGAGCATGCTAGATCAGAAATAACAGGACGATTCCAAAACTCAAACTTAGGCTGATGTCGACGAGACCTAATGAGGGGAAGTAGCGGTACAGTACAGGGAATGATAACACATCCATCATTTCTGACAACATTTCACCACCTGCTCAGCTTGGGAATTCAATTCAATTTTTAAAATGGAACCACATAATTAGCAGGTTACAGCAACTCCATAACACCTGAAATTATCATTGCCTTTTATTCAGCATAATTGGGACAATACACCAATATTTATAGTCTGATTGCAGAAAAATGCACAACTTTTTAGATTTTCATTTAATACAAAAGGCTGACATTCCACTGGATGCAATAAATTAATAAATATAACTGTATCAAATGTCTTAATCAAAACACAAAAAGTGGTAACTGTCGTGGTAATTTTAAAAAAGAATTGTTGCATTTCCTGTAGGCATTCCGCTAAATACAATAAAACAAATATAATTCCAAAGAAAAATAAGATTTCCTAGTTATGTCTGAAATTGATGTTTGCTTGGTTTTGAGGGAAGGAGGGCAATTTTTTTTTTTCTTTCCCTCATTCCTTTTTCTCTCATCCATGTACTGAGTTTTTCTCATATAATTAGGGCAGTTCATTAAGTTTAGTGTAATAAAAGATGCTCTTTTGCAAAGAGGCAGCAAAGCCTTATGGCATTCCAGTGATAGAGTTATTAAGATTGCTACTGTGAGACTCGCCTGATTTCGTGTTTTTGTCTTTTTAAAAGGGAGAAAAACAAAATAAATGGCATGAAATTTATGTCGCAATAGTTGGTACTTGATAACATGCGTAAAATTATAATCACTGAATGGCAAGTGTTTTCTTCTTTTCTTAATAAGGAATATGGGGATAAGATAAACACCCTAGAAAATTTATGATTGCTCCATTTGGGCCACAAAAATTTTTAATAATCATATATATATATTTTTTCATAATGGTGGTAGATGTCTTTTTTTGTATGTAAAATCAGGGATATGGAACTGTAAAATCATGTGTAAAGTTCTGTGTACCTTGGAAACAGCTTTACAAACCGCCACCCAAGAATGATTAACTTGAAGCAACACCTGCGATGACCACATAAATAAAACCATCCATCTCCACATTTATGACCAGTGGTCATTACAGTAAATCAACCATCATAAAAGTGGTTTGACAATGGACTTTAAAACTGGACATCAAAACCCCCATGACCTTTTGTGATGAGCCACCATTAGCATCGTTCACATATCGTTGAGGTGAAGCAGAGGTTGGTTAGTGTTAAGATTATCGGTTGAGAGCTTTGACGAGTGATACGATGAGAAATGAACCTCTGATGTTTGGAGAAAGGGGGTGGACATACATGTCTGAATGATGTATCATCACACTGTATACCTACATGTATAAATTCATAGGAGGTTAAGTAGATGTATGTAATTCTCAAATAGAAACACTAGCCACAAAGACTCTGAAAACTCTGGGGGTAAAGCACTGTACTTCAGTTTCGAATTGCACCTTTTTCTTTCCTATTTTTCAGCTTATTTCTCAATACTCCATCTATTCCCTCTGTCCAATATACATAGACCTATATCTAAAATAATCCAAAAATGATCATCCTAAGAGAGGCAAAATTACAAAACCGACCTCAATATAGAAAGGGTCCTGATTTACCAACTGCCTTAACAGGCATTCTGTGAGTTTGCGTCATCTAGTTCAAAATTGAAGTAAAAATATCAACAATATCTAGCCACTTTGTTCAATCTCGAAGATACGCACTAATTGCCCTCTGAATGACAATAGGTGCTTCAGGTGTGTATGCACAAGTAAAGTACACTTGTTCATTGATTCTTTAACTATCAAGAGAACTCTGGGTATATCTCGAGGTCATCAAGTATCTGTTAAGTTACAAACACAAAAGAAGCCAATTTGCGGTCTACAACTTATTCCTTGATACAGTCGTGCCTATTCAATAGTCTCATATGAATAAGGCATGGCATTCAAAATGAATTCGAAATCTGGATAAAACAAATTATTTTTTCAGGACTACCTTTTCAGCTTTTGCAGTTTTTTTCTCAGTTTCTACAGTTTTGTGTCAGTTTCTGCAGTTTTGTTTCAGTTTGAAGGTAAATGCCAGTTTTGGTAACGATATCAAAATGAGTTCGTACAGAATCCAATGAAATTACCACCAAAGTGTCTGTTTGTATAAATAAAGAATATGTGACAAAGGATTCTGGAAGAAATTGTGTAATTGCTGAGAAATTAGCAAATAAGCACAGGATTCGGGTCAAGCGTTGGGCACGACATTCAAAGCAATAATAATACACTGTCCCACATGCACTTATCTGTGTTGGTGATCTTCAGTGTGAATATTTTTCAGCGTAGATTTCAAGATTTCACAAAGTTCAGTTCACGTGACTGTACCAGATCTACATGTAGATCCTAGATATACTGACAATTAAGCCTGGTTTTACAGACTTTCTCATGAAATCAGTGTTTACTGCAACTACTGGCATTTCTCTTTAAGCTCATCCCCATAATAATAAATTAGTAATAATGTTTTATTTACCAAGGGTAGCCACTTCAGTTAGGAAACTGCTCTACCAGCGGGCCCTGCATAACATAATATTACCCTTCTCCAATCTAAATGCTGAGCACCTAGTAAGAAGACAGAAGGTCCCATTTTTATAAGTCTTTGATACGACTCAGCCCATCGAACCTACGACGATGAGTCGGATGCACTCCCACCGAGCCACCATTCCCGGTGTTGGAAGAAGAAAAAATGTTATAGAACAAATTTAAATGAATCATGAAGAATGGCAACCACAACAAAAAATGAAAAATTAAATCATGAATAAATTATCAAATTTCTTACGCCACAGAGAAACTCGTCACATCTGCTTTCTCCATACCCAGGTTCCCTGCAGCCTCAAACTAATAACACCCCGGAGAAACAGGCATCATTCTCCCATCATACCCCCATCAGACTACAACATAATTCCTATTTAGAGCACCCCTCGTCCTTAATTCCTCCTGATTAATGCAATTTACCTTGTCTTCTTAACCGTCTTCTGCATGTATATAGATCTACAAAGGGACTACATGCACTTATAAGGAATATATTCTAATGATGGAAACAGCCACAAGAAAGATGTTCCCTCAGTCGCACTCATAAACCAATATTGGCCTTCATGATACAACATGAGACAAACTCATTCCTGAAACATTATAATATAATTGAAATAACATGCAAGCGGAAGACATCCTGCAAGTACACTGAGCTAATATTTTAGCCTCTTTTTTTATTCATATTAGTACAAACTTTCCAATTACACAGGCCTATATATCGTCCTGTTTCTTTTTTCTTTTAATGAAATAAGCCTCCCAACCTACAGGCTAATTGTATATACCTACATCAAACTATACAAAATAATCATTAACCCAATGTAAAATATCACCAAATAGGCAGGGCTCGACATTAGCAGTGGCCCAAAAATGAGAGTCGGGCCACCAAAAATTTGTAAAAGCCAACACTTGGTGGCCCGGTTGGGCTACCAAAGTTTTGATAAATTGTAATGTTTTCTATTGTTTTAGGGCCACCAAAAATATGAAATTGATGATTTTGGTAGATTGTTTGGGCCACCAAGAAAAAAAGTTAGTGTGGAGCCTTGAAATAGGTCAGAATAATTAAAAGGATTGTTTTTACATGTAAATCTATATATTCTGAAACTTCCTGATCAATCTAAATTTTCTTTATTTTTCTTTTCTATCTTTGTTTATGAATGATTTATTGAAAAAAATATTCTTAAAGAAAAGCTGCCTTGCATCTCTCATCTCCCAGAAATAACTGGTGAAATCTTTCTTGGTCAGATTTAATTTCCTCTGTACCTTATCATTGCAAATTCATAATTGGAACACTGGGCTTTTCCACCCCGGTCAGATTTGGATCAAATAATTGAAGAAACAAAATAAGAAAGAGATACACTCCATCCTACAATCAGCTAATATTAAAGGGGAACGAAACCTTTGTGTAGAACCAGAAAAATCAAACAATAAGAATAAAGAAAGTTTGAGATAAATCGGACAAATAGTGAGAAAGTTATGAGCATTTGAATATTGCAATCACTAATGCTATGGTGATCCTCACATTGGCAATGCGACAAGGATGTGTGATGTCACTGATGAACAACTTTCCCTTTGGTGGACTATAAAATACCCTCAAAATGTCTATTTGTGCTTTTTCTTATGATGATACAAACTCTTTATCCATGATGTATTCTTAAATGTATTACATGCCCTCATGAAAACAGAACACATTATTTATGAATAGATGTGATAAAAGAGGCAATTCTAGTGAAATATATACTAAAGTAATGGGAGAGTTGTTCACAAGTGACATCACACATCTTTGTCGCATTGCCAATTTGCTATCTCCATAGCATTAGTGATCGCAATATTCAAATGCTCATAACTTTCTCATTATTTGTCTGATTTTTCTCAAACTTTCGCTGATCTGTTTCTTTGATTTTTCTGTTTTCACACAAGCTATCTTGTTCCAATGGTTTCATTCTCCTTTAAAGTATGAAATCATGTAATTCTAAAAATTGAAAAATTACTTGAAAAATATTCTGATTTTATTTGAAATCATACCACCACACACTGCCATAATGAAAATCACTGATAAAATTGGAATATCTAACTTTGATAACAATTTATGATAATTATAACCCAAAACAAAATAGATTCATGAACTGAACATATCTATATTACACCTAATTCACTTACAGTTTCTATCTTCCAAAATAATGCATAACTTGTAACATGAATGGTCCCAGGTAACAAAAAGAAATTACTAAAAATATTGTAACAATCCTTTGAAAGGACACAGATGTCCTTGCCTGCATCATTACACATGTATAAATTATTCTAATTGCAGGCGATATGCTTTGATAGAAAACACCCCTTGAATTCCCGCCCTTTCCACAATTCTTACAACACTTTCTGAATGAATCAACGACAATACTACAATAACATTGATTTTACAAGCACTATGCCATAGAAATGAATGAAAAAGAAGGTTCAACGCAATGAATAGTTTAGATGATGTCATGAAGAGCTCATTGTAGATGGTGTGAAAAAATGATAATAGAATGCATCTATACTTTATCCTCAAATTCATTTCAGTGACAAAATTACAAAAAAATCAATTTGAGCATCAAATACAAAACAGCAATGTACTAGTGAGAGACTTCTTTGTGGGGTCACAATTTTATGGTAATACAAAGTTTTTCTTAGGCCAAGTTATTTGTTAAAATAAATTGAAAATCATGTAATAACTACATGTATCTGACAATGGCAAATCTTTGAAATTAAGTATTATAAAATATAAGAATGATTGTTAATTAAGCAAATAAAACAACATTAAAGACAGAAATTAAAGCAAACTGTGTGAAAATACCTTGAAATTAGTGTTGGTCAGAAGCAGTTTCAAACATGACACATTAAATGAAGTTCCAATGCTTCCTACTACCAAGAAGCTTTCAAAGGTCCTTGCGGTTACAAATTTTTGGATACTCTGTGCATGTACATGTTTGATGGAAATTATAACAGGTATAAACTGCTATTTCAAAATGTAAATATACACATGTATAAGTCTATAAATTATATACAATATAAATTTTGAATATACGTGTAATATAAATATTGTATGTAATTACATACATTTTTAATTCAGTTGTTAATATGGAAGCTACATGTATGTCAAGACCATCAATATGGTGACTCTTACTAGACTTCAACATAATGGTTATAGCTCGACTGAATGAAGATTAGCCATCAATGAACTTGGCCCTCTATCTAGATACAATCTTTAATACATAAGTAGGCAAGTCAAAGTGACATGATTCACCAACCCAGACAGATATTTGAATCATCACTCAACTCTAACTTATCAAAAGAATAGCCACATGCCGCTGTACTTCCCATCAATTTGCTAGCAAAACAATTAGATTACGACTCTCAACCGGAAAAGCAGGAGAATTCCCGAGCCCATAACAAATTCAATTAATTACAAAATGAGTGCAGAACTACTTGGGTATATATACATTCATGAATTACGGTGAAAATTTGCATGGCTTTATGATCAAGATGATGTGTACCTGCCTGTTTCCTCCTCGTTTGGGTTGCGTGGGGGAAAGAGGTCCAAGCCGAGTGTTGATAAATGAATGAGAGTTCCCAAACTCGGAGGGACTAATGGATTATTTAATGGGGCAAAGGGACGTGTTGCGATGGCGCAAGTCCTAGATTCCATTCACAATGTAGTACTAGCTCTTCATCTGATTCTCCGCTGTGACCAATCTCAATGAAAATTCATAAAAGTGGTTCATTCAGGTCAAATTAGGCAACAGGAGAATAGACGTCTCCTCTGTACTTTGGTATACCTCCAAAGTGCACGCAACTTCTGACATGTTGTAAGCAAAATTTGTGAATTAAGTTTGAGATTGAACAATGGACAAACCTTTCAGCACCACTGTATGATAAAAAGAACGTAACAAATGGATCAATAAGCGAGTGAATGCAATTGATGAGGGGAATAAAGACAATACTCCAATCATCTTCAATGTTGTCGGAGAGCTCAGCTGGAAATGTCCTCTTAATGTTGCAAGTCTCAGAGGAAATCAAAAGTAACTCATGTTCAGAGTCCCTTCGGAAATCAGCTCTGCAGCCATAACTCCACACCACTCCCGCCAATTATCCTAATGTCAAATTCATTGCAGCATGTACCCGTTTGGTATTTTCCAATCAAGAAACAAATTGCATTCCTTGTCATCCACTATTAGTGAAGTCTTACTTTATACTATTACAAAATGTGAATCGCTGATGCGTGGATTCACCTTCATTTCACACCTACATGTATTTGCTCGTACGCGAGAAGGTAAGACATGAAATATTGATACAGAGCAAAGTGGGCCAAAGAATGTGTCAATGTTTGAGAAATATGTTTTATTTGCATAGCTGTTGGAATCCATCCAGAAAATGGCATTGAAAATGGGAAATCAATCAGTGTTCAGTCAAGCGTGGATCGAAATGGCAATATTACATGGTCTCAGTGTACGACCTACGAAATCCCTGGTTAACAGCCTTTTTCTTGGTAATCATACCCTATTTCATACTTTCAGAGCTGTTCACATTACAGTAAGCTTTATAACTCTTGTTCAAACATATAATCTGACCTTCATGTACTGTACAGCAGTATGAAAAGATTGCTATTTGTGAAATGCCAAATCTAAACAAACACAAAAGTGAAGTACCAGTATTATGTATGTTTCTCTGAATAAAAATAGCTTTCTTACATTTTCTTTACCACATTTTATGTAAACATTAAAATTATACCTTGATTTATTCAAAAGTGAGCTCAAATGATGAGATTACTTTTGGCAGGATACAAGATAGGACAGGAGCCGCGAAACCAGGGGGGGCTCTTCTTTCAGTAAACATGTAACTACCGGATTGTAATTTTCAGTCCCCCCCCCCCTTTCAAAAACATTCCACAGCCCTTGACTGCATTGGGTCTGCATATAGAGGTTACAAGAAAAAAGATATTGACCATGAATTCTTAGAGTATTTTCTGACTTTTGAAATCTAATGATACAATTTTGCCTTCATATAGTATTTTAATATTCATGCATGGCTCATCATATTAATTTCAATTTTTTTTAAACAGAATTGCAGTTAATTAGTGTACCGGAAGACTGTGACAGAAATATTGCTCAAACCCTTTTAATGTTTTTTTTTAATGTGATCGCAGTTTGATTTAAAGGGAAATTTTAGATAATTTGGAAATGAAAATTAGATATAAAAGATATGACTGAAAGATTGAAGACTCTGCACTTTGACTGCATGCAAATACAAAAAGATCATTATTACTAAAAATACTAGAACACCACACTTACACCCTTCTGTCAGGCATCCTGATTATGATTAGGCCCGTTTCGGGTACACGTGTACACATGTACACGCACGGTCAAGTCAGTGCACGTGTACTAAATTCCATCACCGTGTACACGGTAGCATCTGCATAAAGCTTGCATGGGGCTACAAAGTAAGTGAACAAGCTCACAGCCTCACATTAAATCTTAGTTCTCAGACAATGCACATGTTTTAATTACTAATATGTCAATATATTTCAATTAATCCAGAGTGAGTTCACTTCCAAAATCGCCAATTTAATCCACATTTTTTCTGGAGACTCATGTTTTTGTACCATGAAATGGGTCTGCTCCGGTCTCGAAAGCTTGAAAGCGTTGCTCAATCACACTCAGAGTCAATTTGAGAATCACCAATTGCGATAGCGATCATCGCTACAACTTACGTGTTACACGCTCGCACACATGTGCTACAAGCCTACAAACAAACTCTCTTCAAATTGGCAACATAAAAATGAAAATCAATCGATAACTTCAGTTACACTTATTCTGCAGCGATCTGTGCATGCATGTACGGTACAGTATACAAAATGCGCATCCAACGAGCGTCGGCGCTAGCTAGGGCCCTGCACTGATTTTCTTTTGCATTCTTTATTAATTTAATGCGCTGCTAAGCCGAGTAAACTTTTAATTTGCACCAATTTTTGTGGATTGATACTTCAAACTTCTCAGGTAAGCTTTAAAACCGTGACTTAGGCCATATAGACCCCTTTTTATGACATGTTGATGCGGGTCCGTGTCGACATGAAAACAGAACTCGCTCTCACAGTGTTTACAACGTGTACACGTGTACACGACCGAAAAACACGCCGTGTACACGTGCATCAAAAATGGACTTTCAAAACGGGCCTACCTGAGATCTCTCTGAATTATTCCAATCTTCCACTTGCATCCCACCTTGACCTAAGCTGGGGACACATTCAGCCTTATCCTCGGGATCAATATAAATTAGATAATACTTGTAATGATGGCCCAGTTTAATTGGTACATGTCTCCAAAGGGGTCTGTAATTTCTTTACATGGTGGGGGAGGGGTTTCAACCTCTCCACAGGGCATGGGCCGATTACCACCAGCCAGAATATTTTTTTAAAAATCTGACAGGACACCTGTCAATTTTGATCAGGGCTAACAAACCTGAACAAAACTTAGTCAAGTTGAATATTTTGCAATGAAACTGAAACTGGCACACTGTTTCATGGGTTTATATTTGAAAAAAATAAAAGGCAAAGTTAATAGTATCAGACTGTTTGCTAATTTGCTCAATCATAGCATAAAAATGATGAGTATTGTGTAGGATAGGTAGATATTGACCTTCCCATAAATAGGACTTAAATTTATAATTTGAATGAAAAATACCAATAAAAAGGGGCAATCTGTAAATAGATCCATATCTCCAACTCCAGTTTAATTTCTCAACTATTTAAAAAAAATCAAACAATTCATCAAAGATGATTTCAGTCTATCAGCAAGATGTAACACAGTGACTGAGCTAGCTGCTCAAGTCAATGCCCACACTAGTCTCGGAATAATTTTAGAAGTCCTGACAGAAAATTAAAACCATGTCACTGATGTCAGCATTCAGGTATCATCTTCAAGTTCAATAACATATCTTGATCTGTTTTCCAAATAAACACCACCACGACCACACTCTGAGCATGTTGCCAATTTCATTGTTCACCGAATTTCAATCCCAAATGAGATTACAAACAACGCACAGCTAGGGCACTGGTTCCAGATTAATCAAGGCAGAGAGAAAAAAAGAGGATTATTATTGAACAAGACCTTGTCTTGGTGACATGCTGTCTGCGTGTACCCCTATCATATATTTTTACAGTATATGCATCAGAAATATGACACTTTTTAGAATACGTACTATTCCTATACATATGTATCCTTTCTCATTTTCTTCTTTAATTATACCAGCCAAGTGTGGATGGGAGTTGATTAGCCGTGGCCAGACAGCTAATTTCATTGAAGAGTAGATTGCACGAAAATAAGACGTCTCATCACCGTCGAATGGACATATTTTAAGCCTGGACGTGGCGTCGCTGAATGCCATCTGCAGCACCAATGATGGAGATTATAACTACAGCTTAGCATCTTTAGTGCCACTGATTTGGATGAACACATTATTTTACAACAGAACTTGATATCACAGATTTTTAATTGTAGGCCTACATATTCACTTTCATGCATAATTCACATTCATACTCCACGGGCCAGTTTAACACAAAACTTAGCAATCATCATAGAAGAATATCTTTATGATTGATTCCATTGACTACTGTGTACGATCAATCATGAAAATCAAGCATACAATCAATTGCTAACCTTTGTGTTACAGGACCTAGGAGTAAAGATCATTTATTTTTATACTGTCAAGCAAACTTTTAATTAACCAAGGTAAGAATATTGTGCCCTACTGACAATCATAAAGGCCCACCATCCCATAAATTTGTTTTGTTTGTTAACAGATTACATGCATTTAATTGTGTCCATAGGCTTACCTACATCCCCATTCTCCTCTAAAATTACCAATCGTTCATAATCAATTATCTCATGAAAACTCACACAATAACACAAGGAAAAATCACTTAACAAGCAACAAGCTCTTGTTAATAGTGCACACTAATTTGTTTTTCTATTTGACGAGAAGACACAAACAGCGCTTTTACTGCGGCACACATTCTTAAAGAAGTGACGTAATAGGAAATGCTTAAGGGAATGTAACACTCCCAGGTCAATCATAAGGGTTCTATCAACAAAAAAACTCCAAGGATGTTTAATTGGATACTAATACTTAATTACCAATTCAAAGAGAAGTTTGTTATGAACACTAAGTAGATGATTGTAAATCCAAATCTTTAAGTGTTTAGAGATCTATATTAAATCCCTTGGAATTACATGTGTTTTGTTGAATGAGATCTTCTAAAAATGTATATTTCTTTTCGTTTTGTTCGTTTTGGGAATGAGGGGGGGGGGGTGGGCTGATTAAATTCATTCTAAGTTAGTTTGAGAGGAAACATCAAAGCAACCTTATGAAAAAATAAAAGTTCTCATCCATGATATTCTTGGATTTTTATCAAAAAATAATGTGAAATTTACAATATTTTCAATAAATATCAACTAATCATTTATGAATAAATGTTCACTGAATTTAACGAAAAATTACTTATTTTCTTTGTCTAAAGAAACGTAAATGTTTTTTAAAACTGGAAAAAACATGAATGAAAATATAATAAACATTGTAAGGACCATGAACCCCACTTAGGACCAAGCACTTGCTCCATCCCCCCCCCCCCCCTTCTGTTATGCACAGTCTGCAATCTTACATTCTAAAGACAATTGATATTATATATAATTTTTTAATTGTTCAATTAAGGGTTGCCAAGCAGTTTAGCTCAGCTTATAGTGGCAACCTCTGCAACCTTCTTCAATTGACATGTCAAAGAAAATACAACTTTATTTATTTTTTAGCTTCATCAGCTTGTCAAATATTACTACATGTACATACATGTGAATTCTTTTTATTGTATTTTCTTTGTTAATTTGTAAATGAAAATGTTGCAGAAATCATTAAACAAAATGAGTTGAAATTAAGATTTATATGGCGTATTCTATGTATAGTGACCATGATTATTGTATGGGAGTGTATTAAATCTGTAGATGTGACAACTGATGACGTCAATCGAGGAACAAAGTTCTCTTTCTTTTCTTCCATGATTTCTCATAGGAATGGATGTTGTTACATTGGGGACTTTATATCTAACGAGGTTGTTCTGAGAGTCAGAGATAGGGATTCCTTTTCGTACTGTTAATATATATGGTGTCCAGGTAAATGAATCTGTCTACACCTTTATAGAGAAGAAACCTGTCATTACAGCTACAGTGCTTTAAAACATACTTATTCTTCATTGTTAGGAATTCCATTTCAATATACCCCACAGACTAATGGTATGATTTTATTCCCTCGACTATTCATTTGTTCATCTTTCTTTTAAAGACCCATACCAGAGCAACAAAGGAAATCAACAAATGGTAAGCTACAAAGTACAACTAAACTTTTAAGCATATCCAACGCTTGACAGCAGAGTATTTTGTGTAAGAAAACTCAAATTAACAAGTTTTGGCGAATAAGCTTTATCAAGCTTTATCAACCTGAATCATGTGATGTCCCACTGTGCCGGGAGGGTTGGGATTCATTAAATTGGTACATAGAAATTTTTTTTTTTAAATTTCCAGATTATGAATTCAATTTCTCCTTCGATTTGCAGAGAAGAAAGGCATCAAAAATTATTCAGTGGTCAGATCGATAGAAGCCTGCAACTCTTCACCAAGCTTTTTACAATGTCTTTGTTTGCCTGTTCTTGGGCTATGTCAGGAGAGGAGAGGGGGGTAGATTCCACACGTCCTTCAAATCATAACAAGGTGGAATTTCTAATAGAATAGGTATAAAATTATATTCCCATCCATAAGAAGGCAGATATGCTTTTACCAATCCAAAATGTTTTAGATATGATGCTATATTTTTCTCTCTTCCCCCCCCCCCCCCTCTCTCTCTTTGCTTAGCTTTTTGCTTTTACATGTAGATTAACACTAGCTGGCTTGTAATAACAATTTAGAGCTTGCATGAATTTCCACATCATGTTTACTGTACTACCGTTTAGCTTTAAATATCTCTCTTATCAAGACATTATCCGAGATTCTATCTTAATGGATCAGTTGGTCACTAAGCACAGGTCTTTATTCTTATACTGAGCAGTTTAGTTGATGCCACATAACGCAATGTCACCCACAGACCTTTTCATTAGGGCATAAACACACAATATTTCCATGTGACTTTGATTTTATTTTCAATAGAACATGGAGAAATCAAGTGAAAATATGTATGCTTTTTCCATTTTTTTTTTTTTTTGGGGGGGGCACATAAAACATGTATCTTTGTTAACAGTAAAACCTCCAATCATATTCATTCATAATGGACCCAATGGCTATAGAAGTCTAGTTTTCATAAATTTACAAACTATGATTTGTATAAGGTATAAGCAATGGACATTCCTCAGGATATGACAACCACAGGACAAATTCCTCATAAAATAGCTGATACCTCTACAAGTTCACATACTTCATTTCTGAACATAGATTCACCTAAACAAAGCTTGCCAAAAGAGGGGGTATAACCATAAGATGAAATTTTCACTTTCACTGCAGCTTGGTGGGATGTTTCAGTGAATCACAAAATCTCTCCAGCCGAGATTAACAAGTTAGAGATACGTTTTGAACATTTTCACAACACTGAAAATTATGGGTAACACTTGCATTTATTCATATTACTTGCATTATTTTTTTTTTCATTTTCATTTAACATATATCATGCACTGCCATAAAGGTCACTTGATATGAAATTTGGAGACAAAGCAAATGTTTGTTTAGTGAAACATCAAATAGATTCCCCAGAATTGATTGCTAATTGTGCACAGAGAATTATCTTGATCAAACACGGCCTTGCCAGTAATACATGTACTTCTACACGTATTTACTGATGAAGTAAGACAAACAATGGACTTTGAAAATAATTTTGGTTAGCTTGTCAGTGTCAATATGTACCCCAAATCAAGAAATCACATATTTCCCGAGATATTCAAAGAATTAAGTATGAAGTGCATGATATCAAGTACATACTAGTTGTGATTCAATTCAATACAGGTCTTGTATTCATGTGAATGTACATGTATTTATGAATTAATCTGTTTTCATTCACAAGTCAACAGCACCTAAATTTGTTTCTATCCATTTTTCTATATTTGCAATTAAATTGATTAATACCATTTTTATTTCCTTTCAAAGAAACATCCGATTCTCATCTGACAACCACAAAAAGATCCGCAAACATCTCTGACATCGAGTACTTGCAAATAATGTCAACGGCCAAGGAGACGTAAGAGACATATCCGTCATATATTTACAGGGATTAAGGGCAATTATTCCCTTCAGAACAACCCAAATTACAAGAATGCCCTTTAAAATCACTGATATTAGAAGCAAATAATAGGTTCATCAGAACTGCATTTACAAGGTTTAATTGAAGGCGGGGAGACAGTTTTAGGTCCTTTTGGGCATGTAAGCCCCCTTCATAAAGGACAACTAATAGGTTTCCCACGAGGGAACTCAACCATACCAAGGCTTCCCCTTCCAAACAGTACTTGCTAAATCCTTCAAAATACAATACTCGAATAAACAATATCATATTCTCCTTTTTACCTCTTTGAATTTTATTGTCAATCTCATGACAAAGGTCTTTATTGATCTAATAATTTCCCAAAGAAGTGGATTAGCAATCAAGTGTGACCATAGGCCAGTGGGATATCTTTACCTAACCTCATCACCCTTCACTTAAAAATCATTTTCAGCAATTTACTGCCTTGACAAAAATGTTAGAGAAATTCTAGTACAATGTGTAATGAAATCATTAATCTTTGAGAATAAATGTGATTACCAACTACCAAGGAGTACATGTTTGATGAACTAATTTCAATATTAGCCTTACATGTATGTCCTAGTTTCATGAACTACATGTAGACTTACTGTTTAATTTATGATGTCATATCATTTAAAAAAACTTAACCTTCGATTAAGATTTCAATGCTGACGCTGCCGCCGATACCGTCAGAAAAGAGGCACCTACAGTCTCGTTCTGCTATGCAGGCAAGACAATAAAATGAATTACTAAGATATTAAGCATTAGACAAGTGTGCGTTTCAACTATAGGCCCATACTCCTATTTAATTGTATGACATATCTATCCTCTATTGTGTTATCTAATAGCACACAGTTCAACAATTATCGTCAATACTACATGTAGTAGTAGTTATCAACTGAAAATGTTAACATAATTTGGAAAGTGCAGTTTATTTCCAATAAATTACATGGGTATCTGATTTTAGGTATCTCATACAATATCAATTATGGTTTTATTCATTCTATTTGCAAGTTCAATTACAAACATGCATTAAATCAATATTACTGATATACTATTTCAAAACATGCTACTAGTTTCTTCTAATTCATATTAGTGCAGTACTAAAACCAGGAGTTCCCTTCTCTAGTATATAAGTGGTGGTTAAAACTGATTATTATTATTGTTGAATTTAATTGTATGAATAAAAAATTGGGGGGGGGCATACCGTGGAATAATCTAATAATTAAAATTGTTGAGAGTTGCCTCTTTTTCATTCACAAAGTTTAAGTTTCACCAACGAGGCTTCTATTCTGATTCACTGATGAAAATAATTATCTGGTAATTATTGAATTGAATGGCTTTCCTGGAGGTCTATACAATGCCCCACACAAAGTTGTAATTATATTAAAAGTGATTTATTTTGCCTACATCTAGATTCATGGTGCATACAGCACAAAAATGGGATAAGAAGTACTCAGCAATAATGCAATTTATGCATACATGTATATGATTGTGATAGTGACATTTTTTTCTTTAATTGGCATATTAAAAGGCAAGTCTACCCTGACATCCATTTGGTTATAATAAATGATGAAGATTTAATGAAAGAAACATATGAACGTTTCATGAAAATCAATTAAAAAATTTTAAGTTATAGATTTTGTATGCTTGGATATTGTAACATCATGCAAGCAGCTGCCACAAGTATACACATGTACATGTACTATCATGTAAAAGAAATAAATATAATAATTATGTTCATGGTTCAAGGTGACTAAAATCAATTTTATCAAATGCACAAATAAAACAATTATAGAATTGTATAACATGGAAAATGGAGGAGCTACTCAAATTAGATGCCATGAAGTGAAATCTTGAAATACAACCGTATATTATCTTATGCATTTTTGCCAAACCTCACATTTTATTTTGTATTTCTGCTCTTTGTCAAGACCAAGTTGACATCATGTTGGAATCCACTTTAATAGAAATAAAATAATGAGTCAAAGTAATTGAGACAGATAATTTGTGAACCCCTGCTAAGATACCTTTGTTAGATAGGATAATCCAGGCCATTTCAAAACCAACAAACCCCCCCCCCCTTCCCGGTGAAAATTTTACAATAATGCTGATAATTCAAGATAAAAAAAATAGCAATAAAATGTACAAATTTATTCAATTTATTATTCAAAGTCTATAATCAACAAAATTAGAAGTAGAACTGTAATATAAGTATCATCTTTTTGACCAAAGAGGTTGATGTAAAAAAAAGGGGGCCTTTCAAAAATGACACAATTTTATGCATTTACATTTGGACAATGACCTAAAGGCAACATCATTCCTGTTTTTTTTTCTCAATTGAATAAAAGCGATCATACATGCAGGGTGCTACATAATTTTTTACAAGTGCTTGCCTGGTTGGGCAAGTAAATTTTTAAATAGTTGGAATATACTTGCCCAAAAATCTATTTCACTTGCCTGAAAAAAATCCTTGAAATTTTTTTTACCTCTTCAAAAGAAAGTTTTGCCATTTTTTAAACCATTGACCTTTTTCTCTGTTTTGACATGAAATGATCTACCATGTTATTGCATTTCTTTTTCCAAAGTGATTTTATCTGCAATGACCAAAATTAGGGTCAATATCATATCAACCCTAATTTTGGTCATTCTACTGTGAGAATTTGCTTTCTACTGTGTGAATCTTGTTTGCCCAATTCCGGCAAGTACATGTAGTTTTGTTCTTTATATCAAAACATTTGCCTGACTTTAGTAACTTTTACTTGCCTCGGGCAATCGGACAAGTGCTTATGTAGAACCCTGTACATGAGTGTAACGCAACCAAACTCTGTTTTCTATCTACATGTATTCATTTATTAAATTCATCTTTCTTTCTGGTTTTCTTCTTTTTCTTCAAGACTGGAAACAATCACAGAAGATAAAAAGTATGTACTTGGAGCAAAGTCTGCTTGAAAAAAAAATACATACATTACAAGCATTTGCAGGCTGAAAAGGGAACACTCAAATACCCTTTTTAGACAGGCTAAAATTTCCTTAACCCCGTACTATTGGTGGGGCTAAATGGCAATTTAGCCCCACCTATAGTACGGGGTTAAGCTTAGCCCACTTTCGTTTTACACAGCGTTTTTGCAAAGTGGGCTAACCCCACCTATAGTACGGGATTATTTGGCCCTGCAAAAAAAGCAGGGTTATCCCACCAATTGCGGTGCTAAGAGCAATAGTACGGGGTTAAGATCGCATGTGTAAAACGAAAGTGGGCTAAGCTTAACCCCGTACTATAGGTGGGGCTAAATGGCAATTTGGCCCTACCTATAGTACGGGGTTAAGGAAATTGTAGCGTGTGTAAAAAGTGTACGAGTGAAGCACTTGTACTACGAATGATCGACAAAAACCACTAGTCCGGGGTTAGCGAGTTTCGTGTGTAAAAAGCAAGCATTCCTTATCCGGGGTTAGCAATAACAATTTGGCATGTGTGAAAAGGAAAAAAAATAGTACGGGGTTAAGGATAGTACGGGGTTAGCGATAGTCCGGGGTTAAGAAAATCCTGTGTAAAAAGGGCAATAGTAATTCCATTCTCTGGGTAAAATTTGCTCAAGATTTATGGAGATATCTGGGATGTGAAAAGTGCCATGCCCAATTTATCACAGATCATTTTTCGAGTAGTATTCACAAGGTCAAAAAATGAAAATGAAATCTATCTGAATGGAAGCAATCCTGAGATACATCATTGTAATGGAGAATGCTTCATTACACACCACACACAAACAAAGACTTCCTACAATAGCACTGCTTTACATCTTTTCTTCCTTTATTTCCATCCAGTCCAATACCTCTTTTCTGAACAATATGCCAGGATTGGCACTTTTGTCTACTTCACTTCTTCCAACATCAGCAGGACATCAGCAGGGTATCATAACAAATCAACGTGCCATTCTTTCATTTAGAATAGATATTCGCACCTTTTGAAGTCTAATTAGTAGTGGGTCATTTCACAGATCCTGAGATGTATAATTGGGATTGCATTTAAAATCCAAGGAACTGGACTGGGACTGGTGCAAGGTACATCTAGTATACTACATTTACACATATAAATCTATTTTCATTTTTTAGAAATCATTTATATTATATACAGAATAAAAAACACATTAGTTTCACTTGCAAATTGCATTATGTATAGTTGAAAAACTTTATGGCCTATGTACTTCTGCCATAGTTCTTCTATTCAGCGGATTGTCTCTCATCTATTCAATTTACCCCCCCCCCTTCTTATTTACAGGTAATTTCTGTTGCTGTTCTGTGCAGTTTGAGGAAAAATATTTTTTCCATGATTTTGCGTTTGAAAAGCCACTTTCAAAAGGCTGTTTCCGTGAATTCCGTGAAATCACGGAAAATCACTGTGTCCCTACATAATAGCAGGTATTATCGACAACGAGAGAATGGTTATCAACATTGCTAAGTGGCAAAAAACAAGCGATTATTGACAAGACTAGCAATAAAGACGTTATCGATAACAGCCCTAGTCCACACCCAGTCTGCACCCACTAATTATTAATGAAAGGGGGATATGTATACCCAAGTATGCATTATAACTTCCCAATTCCCAGTTCCTTTCATAAGATGTACAAAGCTCTAATTGAGTGATCAAAGCTGCCTACCTCCAATAATGCAGTGCAAGGCCAGGGCACTTGTCGCCACACTTCATGCACGGCTGGCCGCGGTCTGCATCATGGACCAGAGCGTTCTGTTACAAGGAAGAATAAATTGAAAGAAAATATATAAGAAACATCTCTGAGTATTAGATTTCATAACTGCAAGTGTCATAGTACATGTACATGACTTAAGGTTAAATACATTTTACTTTAATACTGCAAACAACCCAGCACCTTTACATGCTAATTGTTCATTCCAAGCAAAAGTGGACATTTTCAATAGCTTTACACAATATTGACTCTATTTCAAATCAAAATCAAACTTGTGAATCGAAACTAATAAGGAAGTTTATAAGCACAATATAGTTTACCATTACCACTCAAAAATACAAAATTCTTATACATGGTAAATTCTAACCATACAAAACATATGGGAATATACAATTTTTTTTTAAAACATACTATGAAATTTTTCTGAAATGGTGTAAAAAAAATTGCCCTACCCCACCCCCCCCCCCCCCCTTTCATGTCACCTTTTAAATGAATGAGTTTTTCGTCAAAAGTGGCAGACAATTCCAAAACACCATACTCTACACTAAATTTTGAAGATTTGAATCTTATTGATCCATAGCTTATTTTGACTCTGTGACCCCCTTTTTCACATAGTTACCCTTTTTACATTATATGCAAAGATAATTGCAAAAGCACAATGTATGTATGAACAAACTCTGAAGATCAGATAATTTTTGGTAATGACATGTGAACAAAATGCATAAAGCAATCTTAAATTTTTCATTATAATGCATCTGATTTAGCATATATGTTTTGCGATAGTGGAATTGTCATAATGGTCAGAAGTTGATTCTATATATTGCTATTAAAGATAACCACTATGCACACTTTCAGCCTGAACATCTTACATGTAAAATGTGATTTTTCAGACATACAGTCAATCTGAATGGTGTAACTTCATATCATGCCATGGCAAATGTTTGCACTCCCGATTTCTTTTACTTTATAATCAGATAATAAGAAAAAATGAAAGCTTGTGACATTTGATATTTTTTTTTTTTTTTACTTTCCCCACAATAAAATTTTTTCACTTTGTCGAACAAGTAGATACATGTACATGTAGTCTCCATAAAAACATCTTTCACAGAATAGGGACAGGATACAGTACTATGTTTAATGTTTGTTGGCCTTATAAACCATTACTATAACCCTGCATCACACCATAAAAGATGTGGGACTTGTTTGAATACTCTCTCACTACAAACATTGACATCACACTAAAGTATGGTCTTGTTCAACCAATTAGAGCTCTACCATCATTTGCTCAGCATAAAATAATCATAAGAGAGCGCTATCGAGCAAACAATGGTGGAAGGGCGCCATTGTGTCCTCCATTTAACGATATTATCACAAGCATAACCTTGAATTTGAATCAACACTATTCCAAACCAATCCATGATTGCCCGTGTGTCTCATACATGTTCTGTAACTTACAATCCTGGAAAAAAAATCATCTGTGCAAATATCTGTGACTGAGAGATAAATTTTGTGGGTGTTTATTTCTTATTCATTGGTGTTTACAGACACTACATATTCTATTTACATACACTGCATATGTTATCAAACAACTTTACAATGACAAAAAAATCATGAAGAAAACATATTTAGTTAATTATGGTGATGCCACCGTTTAAAAGAAATTCACATCAAACATATATCAGCAAAAATCATGCTGATAAAGGCAAAAGCCTCAATTTCTGCTGAATACATGCTATAGGCATACCGTACATAGTAATAAGAATCAAATCTTACAAAACTCATTAATGACAAAAGTTTGAAAGAAAGAAAATGAGATCACATGAAATTTGGCAAACTTAATAATGAGAAAGAAAATTTATAACATTGTATTCCTGGTTTTGTGTTTGAACCATATGTACTCCTGTACAGTACGTAGGTTATGCTCCCCTCTTTTTATAAATCTTACAAAACTCATTAATGAAAAAAGATTGAAAAAAAGAAAGAAATTAAATCACAAGAAATTTGGCAAACTTAATAATGAGAAAGAAAAATTATAACATTGTATTCCTGGTTTTGTGGTTGAACCATATGTACATGTACTCTTGCACAGTATATAGGTTATGCTCTTCTCTTTTTTCACTTAAAGGGGAATCCAACCAATGTAAAGTTGCTTTTGTTAAATATAGAAAAAAGAAAAATCAGACAAGCAGATGGCAGAAACGACATTGGACAAATTATAATAAAGAACTAGAATTTTAATTCGTCATGAGGACGAATTAGGTGATCTGTCTCTGATTTTATGAACACGAAGACAATCAGCATGTTTATTGAGATAAATATGATCATCATGATGAAAACTGAACTTTTCTTACGAAAAGAATATGTTGAATACTCTTGAAAAAGAGGGAATGAGAATATGTGAAATACATGTAGGTGTAGGCGATACACATTGTACATGTTATAGGCTTATTAAAACGATTTTAATCTACTTAATTGTGCGATATTTGAACTTATATACCTTGTAATGGTGATTAAGGAACATTTGCGAAATGTTGAAAAGAAAAAAAATTTATGTCCATTTTGGGGTTCGAACGGGGACCCTAAGGACACAAGTCTGATGCCTTACCCATTGAGCTACACGCTTCCCATAGACTTAACACATAAGCAAAACGAGAAGATCTGAAATCCAATTTTGCAAGTGAAATACGGGCATGATCCCGGCATCTGATCGGAAAATGGAGACCACACTAGCGATAGCTTACAATCTCAGCTACAACATACTCAAAGCTCAGAGAAAACCAACAAACAGAAATGGAGATATGGCTCACGAAATAGAGGAATGTAAAATCCAGTTTTGAGAAAAAGTCATTTCCCATAGAGATTGCACACAAAATGAGCGAAAATGACATGCCACTATAACTTGCCATTTTTCAGGATGATCCATTCCTTTAAAAGTGAATAAAGGCATCAAATTAGAAAGAGTATGTCCTCAGCTACAACATATTGAAAACTGAGCGAAAATTGACCAATATTTACAGAGTTAAAGTCAAATTTGCATAATTATGATGACGTCATAAGTAGCAAAATGGGAATTTTGAGTTCCGACGCCATTTTGATGACGTCATGATATAATTTCGGGTCAAATGCGACATGAAATCACATCTCCCATCCATACTCTATTCGAATATGAAAAAAAAAATGGGGGTCACCGTACTACTTTAAAAGCTATAATGAATTTTGTATAGGCATGTTTTTGCACATATATTGTCTATGGTAAGTGCGCGCGCGCGCGCGTGCTGTAAACTTTGATGGAGGCTAATTCCTTTATTACTTGTCGTAGAAGGTTGATCAAGGTATCAAATTGTTCAGAATTTTATTATCGGTGCATTGATATGAAAAACATGGCGATCCTATGTTGTATAGTGCCGTTACGCGCGAGAACGCGCGCGTAACCGTGCGCGCGCGCAAATTTTTGAAATGCTTAAAATCACCTGAAACGTACTCTGTTTTGGTCAAAAAGCGATTTTGAGCATTTTAAAATTTTGACGCGCGCGTACGCGCACGTCGTGACCTTTACATGACCTTTGATGACATGGACAGTTGACCCTTGACCTGAAGTTAATGTGATGTAAATATGATTAATTTTTGATAATTGATAATGGAGATATGATTGATAATGTGAATTTACAAAATGGCGTCTAGATGACGTCATGATGACCTTTTGACCTTGAACTTGTTTCGTTCACATGACATGATAAGTCCCCATATCTGATGATATTTTGAAGATAATTGATAATGTACATTTGGAGATTTTATGGTAACAAGAAAAGGGTGGAAAAATAAAAATTAAGAAATAAATAAATAAATAATAAAAAGAAAATTCTTACGAAATTAATAGTTGATCTGTCGATTGACAGATCACCTAAAAATATGGAAAAGTTATAATCACAAAACTTATAGAGACTTCATTTTCAACATTAGAGATGTCACTGTGATATACTTTGAGACTACTCTCACATTTTGCCCCACTTCACAAACAGCTTAAGGTAATCTTCTTTATAAATATTTTACTTCTTTCCTTTCATGAGTACATGTATGTAAGACAATAAGTTATATTTGGATTGCTACCTCATGTTAATAGAAGCCACAAATTCATGGTGATTGAATATATGTAACCTATGGGGATGCTGTTCCTATTACTTGTCACTATTTACTTACAAAATTACCAGTTTATTTACAAATCTACATTCATAGTGAATAAGTGATCTCATTTTTAAAAGAAACATAATTTCCCTTAGCCGATTTCTTCCAAACTTTCATGATTCTGTTCTTTTTTCTATCTCTTCTATCTCACACATCTTTTTATACCCAAAGTTCCCTGTAGGAATAATCTCCTTTACGCATATTTTCTGTTCCGGATTTCCCCAACAATTAAACTAAGATAAACAGATATACAGTCTGCTTGCACGTATCAGCAAAAAAAAATATATAATGTATCAGATAATGTACATTTTCATGTGCATGCACAGGTACTGTATGTTCTTGAGCAAAGTCCATAGATTTCAAGATAAAAGTGTGCTGCATTTATCACTTTGTCATCAACTAATATGTGTACATAATGTAAAAAAAAAAACGCATACAAAATTACAAGCCGTATTTACACTAACTGTGATTTAATCTTTTTCACAGTGAAACATTGGGATGACGAAGGAATAAAGACAGTGTTATCAAATGACTGATAATACACTCTACAATGTGTGATATTCAAGTTTAAACAATGGATTTGTGTAGCATTTTAGAATGCTAATCATGTGACATACTGTACTCTTCTGAGTAGATCTGAGCTATTGGTCTAATTCTCTGACACTTGATATGGAATTTGACTGATGACTAAAAACATCAAGTGTTTTGCATTCATAAGTGCAAGAAGGCAGAGAGGTCAACCTCCCAGACCACTAATCAGTAATGCTGAAGCAAAATATCACTAAATATCAGTGCTTTGGGGTCAAATTCAGTAATTTTATGCCATTCATAAAACTAGATCCATGGATTCTCATCTGCACACATTTGTAATTGTCTCTGTCACCGCAAGATCAAGAAGTATTACATAACCTAACAAGTTTACAACTGATTATTTTTAATTAGTTGTAAAATACCAAGGAAGTGGGGAATACTACCTAAAATACACTTTTTGCTTCATCCTCCATTCTCTACAGACGCGGCGACTGTAACGTGAGCAATCAGCAATGACAAACAAGATGTTGGCGTAAAAATTTGGGCAAGTCTCCCCCGTCTTTTCATAATATTTTTCTCATTTTTTCAATGAATTCTTGATTAAAAATGAAATTGATAGCGTAGAATGTCAGAAATGGAAGTTGTATCACATTTACATGAATTAGGGCTAGAGTAACTGCGTCTGTGCGCGGCCGTGGGTTAAAGTGTGGCCGTTCAGCAGACTCAGCAATATTCTACTGAAATCACACTCTCGACATGTACACTACACATTCACTAACTCACTCCCACACTACAAAATCATCCAGCAACATAGGCAAAATCTTGAATAAAAAGTGAAATTTTCATATCTAAATCACCATATCTCACATAAAAAATATCACCATCGGTACTTCTTAACAAGGTAGTTAAAAATAAAAAAATAAAAAAGTGGATTTTTCAAGGTTTTCCCAATGTTTTGGGATTTTGAAAACATGTCCTCACTAAAAACTGGCACTTTCAAGAGCCAATGTCGGCCGCAATTTTTTCCGGAAGTCAATGCTACAGTGTAAGATCGAAAAAATAATAAACAACATGAAAAAACGACAACACCTCAAAATGTAGCACCCTAAGTGCGGCTATTGCGTGTACGTTCACTATTTTCACATGCGTTTGCAATGGAACTGCGCACCTACATGTAGCAGCATTCCCGCGCCGTTTAGAGGTGAATTGCAGCTGCCTCATGGAGCTTGTAGGAGTGTACATCGTAACGCACACTGGAGACAGGGTGGCCGCACACAGAAGAATGCTATCGCGGTCAGAAGTGGTGGTCAATCTTGACCACCGCGATTACTATCGGCCAATTAAGGCGATAAAAAGGTAAGTACCATCAGCCCATTTTATATACATGTATGTATAGATTAAAAGACATGTAGTTTGTTCAAAATAGTTACAGGATGGTAAAACCCCTTAACTTAAGCGGCTTTCACACCAGCGTAGGTATTCTAGATCTTTAAAGAAGTAGAAATCCTGGGGGTGAAAGTTTGAGGTTTTTGACAGTACACGCAGATGAATGGAATGGAACATCCCTGGCTCCGTGGAGAGCAAGCCTACATTTTAAATGATTTTACTAATTAATTTTTACTCTCTAGGAGCCTTCTGGATAAGTGAAGTGGAGCCTACACGAACATCACTTGCTTGAGGTACCGGTAGCCAGGCGGCTTCTCGAGAGTAAAAATCATTTATTGTACAACGCCTACTTGGCTTGTTGTATGTGAGAAAATGGGAGGCTGAATGTCACACATTCGTACCGTTGCACACAAAACGTACCATCTGAAAATGTACCATTGCACGCCTTTAGGAGGTGACGTCACAATGCGATTTCATTGATTAAAATGCTCATACAGCTCGCTGGCTAAATGCGCAATGCTGTCAAGGATCATGTGCGCTTGTGGGCCCGGCTTGTGGGATTTTGCTTTTCGCTTTCAATATTTTTGCTCCCTTTTCATAGATTACTGCAGGGAAAAACTTTTTTTTTCATTTTTTCGCTAGATTCCGAGGCGTTGTACAACACAAATACAAATATTCTTATTCGTGTAATGGTGCGAGATTTCGCATTCGGTGAAAGAAACGCTCTATTCAACTCGGCTAACGCCTCGTTGAATAGAGCATCTTTCTTTCACCTCATGCGAAATCTTGCACCATCGCACTCATGCCTATACGCTATTTGTATAGACGTAGGCTACAGGTGTTCCTTCCAATTCATGTGCGTGTACCGCCAAAAAACCTGAAACTTTCGCCCCGAGATTTCTACTTTCCTTCTAAAAGATCTAGCCCTAAATCATGTACATGGGATACAAATTCATTTCAGACATTTCTGCGGCATCGATTTTATTTTTTTCACAAGAATTTAATGCTGTAACCGATTTTTATTCCAATTCCCGATCCGATCCGATTTTCCCCTTTTTTCTACATTTTTCCGAACTCCGATTTTTGACCAGTGGGGAAAAAATCGGATCGGAAAAACCAAAACATAACAAGACAAAAAAAAAAAAACACGTGGCGACATGTTTGCCGTCAAAATGCGCTGGTGATTTGTTGTGATCTCAGACAAAAGCGGTGGGAGGAAAAGAAGATAAAGGGGAAGAAAATTATGATTTGTTTTTATCTCCGATATTAGCGGAAAGGCAGGTGGAGAAGAAGATTATGATTTGTTTAGATCTCCTACATAATCGGGGAAGAACAAAACGATGATGATGATAATTGGTGATAATTTGTTTTGATCTCCGACAAGAATGGAGGAAGAAAAACAGCGAAAAGACGATATGTTTTGATCTTAAGCGGAGGCAAATAAGATTTAGTTGAACACGCTGACATGCGCGGTAATATTTACGACTATCTGACTATACGTCCTCTAAGAGTTT
This sequence comes from Lytechinus variegatus, assembly GCF_018143015.1. Taxonomy (NCBI): domain Eukaryota; kingdom Metazoa; phylum Echinodermata; class Echinoidea; order Temnopleuroida; family Toxopneustidae; genus Lytechinus; species Lytechinus variegatus. The sequence goes on along the minus strand of NC_054742.1, from coordinate 56,455,440 downwards.
ACGATTACCTCCGCTATCACTACGATGTTGTAGAGAAGGTGAAAATCATGGTAAACAACTCTGGGTAATAATGCGTCTTTTTCGGGAGGTCATGCGACCTTTCAGAGTTTACGATTACCTCCGCCATACGATGTTGTAGAGAAGGTGAATATCATGGTAACCAACTCTGGGTAATAATGCGTCTTTTTCGGAAGGTCATGCGACCTTTCAGAGTTTACGATTACCTCCGCCATCACTACGATGTTGTAGAGAAGGTGAATATCATGGTTAACCACTCTGGATAATAATGCGTCTTTTTCGGGAGGTCATGCGACCTTTAAGAGTTTACGATTACCTCCGCCATCACTACGATGTTGTAGAGAAGGTGAATATCACGGTAAACAACTCTTGATAATAATGCGTCTTTTTCGGGAGGTCATGCGACCTTTTTGAAATTACGATTACCTCCGCCATCACTACGATGTTGTAGAGAAGGTGAATATCATCGTAAACAACTTTGGATAATAGTGCGTCTTTTTCGGTAAGTAATGCGGCCTCTAAAAGTTCACGACGGACTCCGCCATCACCACGATGATTATAGAGAAGAGGCCTATCGTTGATCGGCGGTAGTGTCGCGCGCTGGAATGTCATTATCTTATTTTCCTTCCTCCGATTATGTAGGGAGATCAAAACAACTCATCATCTTCTTCCTCCGCTTTTGTCGGAGATCAAAACAAAATTCTGCCATCAGTGTAGCGTGCCGCATTTGTCCACGCGCCGGCCACATACAAATTTTAATGTATTTTTTTGTTTTTGAATATCTTCCGATCCGATATCCGAACCGATTCCGATTTTGGAGCAAAAATTTTAGGAGCCAAACCGAACGAACTCGATCCCGTAATTGCTCTAACTTACAACAATACAAGAATTCATCAAAAAAATTAGAAAACTATTATGAAAAGACTTGCCCGTGATTCCTATGGTTCTTCGCCAACATTACAGACACGTGCGTCACGTAACGTTGGCGAAGAAACAACAGACAAAGCCAAGGCAAAGTTTTGCAAAGGCAAAATCATTTCGCATCAATTCTTTTGAAAATGCTGAAGGTTTCTTTAGTTTAGTTATTGTCATAATTGTGCAGTGAAATTGAAAGGAGGTACAAATTTGATTTGGTAACCAGTTCCCAAAAGCACGGAATGGCCTGTCGTAATACAGCCTTATTGCACTGGCACTGAACACAACTTTCACAAGTGCATGATTTTAAATTTAATGCAAGTGCAATGACTTTCCTGAACGTGACCATGCAATGGTCGCACTATCGACTTCGTGGTTTCCGCTGCAGCCGAAACCTCCGGCGTCGGTGCTCGGTATGAAGGGTCTCACTCAAGCGTAAACAAGGACTTATGCAAGCATTTGTAGTAGTATACGTACCATATCCCTCTTTTCTTTCTTTCTACCGCCGCTGCCTGTCCTGGCTAACATTTTTTGATAGACTACTGATGTACTTCTTAAAGAATAATACTCAAATAATGCCTTGAATCTTTGTTTCCTAAATCAGCTCAGTCCGTCCGCACAGGGCGTCTAGTCAGCCATGGCAATTTGACAAATGACAAGGCGAAGTAATTTAAATATGAGCTAGTCGTGTAATGCGGCGCTCACATTGTAAACAAAAAGTTGCTTTTCAAAGTTGAACGTTCGCGTCTCGCATGTAGTTCTAACATTGATTAGTGTATAAAACCCCAAAGACCTTATTACTTTACGAATTGTTGTTTAGCAAGAAGTATATATCCCAGTAATCGACGACCGAGCAACCAATCAGATGACTATTGTAAAAGTTAGTTGTCATGACAAAATGGAACCATGCACCCCCGCCCCAATCAATTTTTTTTTCCATACAGAGTTTGGCAACTTCAGAAGTCACCCCATCTGTAGGCATATATCCTAGTTTTGGTATACAAAACACTGCTTTTCATCTCTACTTTTTTGTTGGTTCATGATTATTTCGAGGGTCCTTACTTTATTATCACTCTGAGTTAATAAACAATACAACAAAACCCATTTCAGATAAAGTGATTCGAAAAGTGTTTATATTAATTGGAGATGATTAGGGGCCTATATGGATCATGCATGGATGATAAGTTTCTCGCTGCTCGAAAATATTCACTTAATTTTAAATAAGGGCGTCCATATTCAGATTATGAACAGTATATAGGGGCTGGGCAGTGGCGGCACCAGGATTTTCAAAGTGGGGGGGCAAATGGGGGGCAAAGAAAATATTGGGGGGGCAAGGGCAGTCAAAAAAATTTTTTGCATGTGTGGAAAAATCGAGCGCGAAGCGCGAGTTTTAGTGGCCCCAAAAAACATTTTTTTGTTACACTTGATATATAAACAGAAATTTTTGTAAAATCAGGTAATGCTTAATGGAGCAAAGTTATTGATCAAAACTAGATCATGAACTGAACATTTACATATATGTAATCTTAAGGCGTAGACCTATTCTACTTTTACATTTTTGTATCACATCAGAAAAAATGCACAATATTCCATGAAATTTCAACGCATTCTCTGGCTGCCATCTTCAGTAGATAGTCAATACGTAAACACTGACACGTACAGCCACGTGTGTAGTTCAGTAGTTTAGCCACATTTCACTCTTGACTAGCCTTCATCACAAACTGTATGTACCATTGAAGAATGCTGATCGCATTGTAAAAGACTTCAATATTTAATTTCTGTTCTCTTTTTCATATCTTATTTTTTTCATACATAGGCCTAATAATTTTCTTCCGAAGACAGGAAAGTTTTTAATACACAGGGTAAAGTTTATTTTCAAATATACTATAGTTGGGTGTCTTGTTATGAGAATATAGCCTAATAAATACAGACATTCCCCTCGTGGAAAGGTCGAAAATTTAAGAGGGAGGGGACAGAACACCCATCGCAGATTGCACATCTTTACATAGCCTATTTACTTTTTCACTAAAAACCATGACGGTGACAAATTATGAACGAATAGTTCAAGCATTCTTATTTGTTAATGAAGCAAATCGATGAGTTTAATCCAAATTTTACATGAGTAGATGCATATTTATTTCAAGGAAGGGGGCAGACTTTGAGTATTTGTCCTCCACGCCCCCCCCCCCCAAAGAATAAACATTGCTGACGACAGAATACACGCCATGTACTGTAGTTTAACACTTACATTAGCTTGTGTATCACACATTGAAATGTCTGCCTTAATGCAAGATATAACAAGCGATATAAACTTATTACAAACTAATAGTGTGCGAGGAAGCCAACAGCGACTAAGTGAGAAAATTTTCAAGTTTTGAAGAGCAGAAAATGGTATTTTAGAGCACTTCACAGCTGAGCTTGAATATGTAGTACGACAGCATCTACTTATTTACAAATTACTGTATAATTTTCTTTTAAGTCCTCAAAATTTCTGGGGGGGCAACTGGGGGGGCAAAGCTTCTGAGTGGGGGGGCAAATGCCCCCCCATGCCCCCCTTGGTGCCGCCACTGGGGCTGGGGAACTAAAAAGCGAGGGATACATTTGGAAAGGATTGGGCCCTCCTCCCTTGGACTCTCTAAAGTTTATAACCATTCTTTTACCATCGAAGGTATGCCGTATATGCACTATGTAGGCCTACGATTAATTCGATTTTCAAGCTCAAAGCGCGCGAAGTGCAAGACATTTGGCTCTCAGGTTTTCAGAAATGTGTTTGATCCAAAAATTCAGGGGATATAATAACATTTCACCACACGCTTTTAAAATGTGAGAGAGGGACACGGGACACCTCCCCTCCCCCATCTGTTTACGCCCATAGACTTCACCTGAATAAGATTTATTCTTATTATTTTATGTATTTATTGAATATGAGATGAGAATTTAAATACTTTACTCACCGTATCTACTCTCAAGGAAATAGTTCGATGACCTGCCTTGTATCCCAGAGTATGATAATACCATGGAGATAAACGTCTGTTTTCACCGTAATACATTCTGATTCTCAAATCGTCTGTATATGACTGCATTCGTTACTACAAAAACGAATGCTCTGATCTAAAAGTCTGCTTCCACTTTGAATAAGTTTTGAATTCTGTCGCAAAATTTACCTATTTGCAATCAGTTTTTTTCCCCAGTTTTTTGTTTCCTTCTTCCTTTTTTTTCCTTAATCCGGATTTACTTGGATAGGCCTACTTGAAGATCGATTATCTGCTTGTCCGAGTCTTTTGTACCAAGTTTAATCCCATCCTAACAATCGAAGGCATTTAGACCTCTTATTTCTTCAAGTTGCCGTTTTCTTTGGAGCAGTAAACAAATTAGAATTGCACCTTTCGCCTATTTGTCTAAAAAAAAACCTACTTATTGATTTTCACAGAGACGAAAATAAAGACGTCACAATGAGTTCTATGAATTTAAAGCGCCGATTTGAAGAGTTGTCCCATCCTTTAACCTTTCAGCCATGCCGCTCTCTGTGAATGCACAGCGGGACCCATTCTGCACTTTTTCGAGACAGACAAGGAAGAATGCTTTGAATAACAAAATACAAAATGAGAGCAAAACAGCTAGATCAAACAAACCGAAATTTAAAAGGAAAAGGCGCCTTATTTTCTTAATTGCTTCGCCAAAGGGCCATTTTGAAGAAAAAGGTGTCGAACCAATGCCAATGGCACTCTGCATTTATACTGGAAGTCTTTTTTCTATTATTTTTTTTTCAGAAAGGGACAGTGAGACACGCTGGAAGGTAAGAACAGAAGATGAGTATAGAAAAAAACGAATGAGAGAAAAGACCTTATTTCTACATACGAATGACGATTAAACACGAAGATGGAGGAGAAAAGAAGATGAAGAAGATAGAGTAGGATCCTGAAGAAGAAAAAGAGAAGAGGAGGAAGAAGGAGAAGAAGAAAAAAGAAGAAAGAAGAAGAGGAGGAGGAAGGAGAAGAAGAAAAAAGAAGAAGAAAAAGAATGACAAAAAGATGAAGAATGAAAAGTGGAAAAGAATTAAGAAGATGAAGCAAAAAGGGGAGAAGAAAGGGATGGACAAGAAGAGGAAAGAAAAAGAGAAGAGGGAGACTGAGGAGTGGAGAATATGATAGGAGGAAGGTAAACAGGACAATAACAATATTTTTGAAAGTTATAAAGAGAAGAAGTATTATTAGCAAGAATGAGGTGTGGGAGGAGGTGGTAATTATATAGAAAAAAAAGAGGATAAAAGAAAAATAAGGAGAAAAGAGAGAAGGAAGAAAAGGAAGAGAAGACAATGAAGAACCCGGACTGGTGTTCATGAAAGTAGTCATCACTGACTAAATTATGAGCTTTGACAATATCAGTGAAATCCTTGGTTTTGATTGGATGATAAGTTATGGTCATATCTGACATTTTAGTCAGTGCTGAATACTTTCATAAAACACCGCCAGAACCTTATGGATTAAACCCCCATTCCACAGAGAACAAGACCGCTGAAAGACCTTTAAAAGATTCTGGTTGATCTTTCAGAGGTCTCTCAGTGAACCTACAATGGTCTTTGAGGTCTTTCACGAGTCCTGACCAATCTTTCAGTGGTCTTCGTGGGCTCCCAAACTTTTTGAAACGGTTCAAAACAGTCTTACAACGGTCTAACAGGAAAATGGTCTTTCAGTGGTCTTTCGATGAACTTTCAAAGGTCTTAATAGTCTTTCACTGATCTTTCGGCAGTCTCTCAAGATTTTTGTAGAGATCACTGTAAGACTCATGAGAGATCATTGAAAGACAAGGGAAAGTCCATGGAAAGAATTCTGAAAGATCCCTTGTTTCATACTAGATCCCTGAAAGACCATTGAAAGATCTTTATAGGACTACTCTAAGACCAGTAAGGCAAGAAATATCCATCAGTCTTTCAGAGTTCTTTGAGGGGTCTTTTTGAGCCATTCCACAGAGATGATAAATTTCAGTGATCTTGAAGACCGCTGTAAGACCTCACCAATTTTAAGTCTTTCAGTGGTCTTGCAATGGTCTCCATTCTGTGGAATGGAGTTGGTCCAAGCTGATGTAGTGATATGAATAACAGGTGCAGGCATAGCGTTTCGTTAGATTTTTCGTCCATAGCAGCACCACTTCATGATATATTACCTCCAACTGTGAAAGGAAAGTCTAACAAACCTAAACAATCCTTCTGTTGGACGAAAGAGGCTCAAAGAGCATTTGATGAGTTGAAAGTAAGACTGGCAAATGTTCCAGTGTTGAAATACCCAGATTTTTCAAGGCCATTTATTTTAGAGATTGATGCCTCTTTGAAGGGACTAGGTGCATGTTTGTTACAAGAAGATAATCAAGGTGCCCCACATCCCATAGCTTATGCAAGTCGAGGATTGAGAGGGGCTGAGAAGAATTATCCCGATTACAGTTCCTTTAAACTTGAACTCCTCGCATTGAAATGGGCAGTTGTTGATAAGTTTCGCGACTATTTGATCGGAGGTTCGTTCACGGTTCTGACAGATAATAACCCGCTTGCCCATATTCACACTGCTAAGTTAGATGCTTGCGCAATGAGATGGGTTGCCCAGTTAGCAGCGTTTAATTTTGATATTAAGTTTCGTTCTGGTAAGAATAACAAATGTGCGGATGCCTTGAGCAGGTATCCCGAACATTTCTGTGCAGTAGAAGTAGAGCAGGTAATGTGTGCAGTACTTGGTACCACAGGAACAGGTATTACTAGAGCTGAACCTTGTGTTGCAGCTGTGAATCAAGGAACTTGTAACATTCCTCCAGACAAATCTTCTCCAGGGATTTTCCCATCTCTATCTCCAAGTCAGGTGACAGCATTACAAAGGTCAGACCCCGTCCTTAAGTATGTTTGGAAACGTTGGGATAAAGGCTTAGAGCCAACAGATGTAGTTAGTGGTATCAGAGAGCCACCAGAAGTTAGACGATGGTTGTGGCAGTGGTCAAGGATTGTTGAGAAGGATGGCGTTCTCTGTAGGCATGTAAATGATCCTATACACGGTGAAATCTTTCAGTACTTACTACCAGAGTGTCTTCGTGTAAGGGTTTTAGAAGGAGCCCATGATGGTTGGGGTCATCAAGGGGTCACTAGGACCTTTTCTCTTCTTAGAAGGCGTGTTTATTGGCCAAGGATGTCAGCATCAGTGCATAAGCATGTTAGTAATTGCACACGGTGTGTAATAGCTAAGGCCTCCCAACCACGCACCAGAACGCCAATGAGACATCTAATAGCTTTTCGACCACTAGAGGTAGTGGCAATTGACTTTGTGAAAATTGATAAAGGACTAGGCGGTGTAGAAGATGTGTTGGTAATCACTGATGTGTATACCAAATTTACCCAAGCAGTGGCTTGTAGGGACCAACATGCTGTAACAGTTGCAAAGGTACTTAGAGATCATTGGTTTACAAAGTTTGGTATTCCTAACAGAATACACAGTGACCAAGGCAGAAATTTTGAAGGGGGGTGGTTAAGGAGCTTTGCAAATTGTATGGGATAAGAAAGACTCACACGTCCCCATATCATCCAGAAGGAAATGGTCAAACAGAAAGATTTAATCGTACATTATTTGGATTGATTAAATCCTTAGATCCCAAGGCAAGGCATAGGTGGCCAGATATGTTGTCTCATTCATGCAACCATGTGCCAGTATGCCTATACATTGAAGAAAAAAAAATGCATATCAATTTGTAATTGTCAAAAAAAAAAGAGAAGAAAAAATTCCTGAAATTTATTGATCAACATTATTTGTTTGCATGTTTGACTTCACCATTATTCCATTTTGAAGTTATAGGAAGCAGTGTCTATATTTGAAGTTGAAGCTTTGTAATGTTGGGAAAAAAAAGAAAAAAAAAGTCACTCAGTTTTTCACTATTCCAAACATTTATGGATTAATAGATTACTTTTCTAATTTTACAACAACACAAAAAGAGGTCATAACACCTGTGAAAAATAATCAAACCATGCTACAATATTGAAAGTGTATGTACTATTAAATATTGTAGATTATTATGAATCATATTTCTTGTAATCTCCAGGAGGAGATTATTATAAAGTAGGGAGAATTGTAGTGATATGAATAACAGGTGCAGGCATAACTCTTGGAAATAGAGCCTGAAGTGAATGATGGAAAGTTACAGGTCAGCCTGTATTGTGCCTGCACCTGTATGCCTGCACCTTGTAGGCAAGGTGCTTAGAATGAATAGAAACAATTTTTGGTTTGGTTGCTAGGGCGTGTCCTGCATGAACAGGACCATTGATACATGTATTATTGAGAGAGTAGACAACATTTTTACCATGCTAAGAAACCTGGCAGTTGACTCTTCATGCTCTTCAACCTTGTACATGTACATGTAGTTTGTCTGAGAGCTGAGTATTTGTGAATTCTGAAGACCATTAAAAGTTAAAAGCTGAATAAAGTGAATATCCAAATGATTTTCTGCTTTCTACACCTGCATCGTTATTTTGTACCCTGTATGTTTCACTGATGTTACTGGCACAACAACGAAACCAACTCCAAACCGACCATTGAAAATGGTGTAATAACTTTGATTGGTCTGGAGTCGCTAAATTGGTGTGCCGACTGTAGCATTATTGAAGAGATACATTACTAGTTTATCTCTATGGTTTCCTATAGTGCCCATACACAGAACATCATCCAATTCACCTCAACAAAATAATTGAAAAATAAAATAAGCACAAGTTTTAATAATATATTCAAGCTTTTATTGAATGATTATCTTCTTGCATCATTCTTCATTTGACATTGAAGGCAAAAATCATATTAGACAATTTTTGAAGACATTTCTCATTGACAATGATAGCAAAAATTATATGAAAACAATATTTGAAGACATTGATTCCAGTGCAATTACAGACAGGCAAGATGTGGCAGTGCATTCAACAAAGAGCATGTACATTAATGTATATCAAGAATAAAGAAGAATAACATCATAATTGTAGCACTACTGGAATGGTATTATGATTCTTAGCACTGTTTGAATGAAGATAATGAGCTTTGTGAGACATTTCTTATTTTTGAGCATGCGCCATGAGCACCCAGCAGAGGCGGATACAGGCACCATGCAAGAACCCATCATCATGATCATGTATCGATCGCATTGTAAGAAAAATTTGTAATGTTTTGAAGTATACTTAAAACTTGAATTGTCTGATAAAAGGCAAGAGAGGGTAGCATTTAAAAAGTTTACATCTAAAAATATTCCCTCTAAATTAATGTGTCATTAATTTCACAAATCAGAATCTATGGACGTTCATAAAACCATAAGCTGGTTTACAACTTTAATTTAATACCCAAGTCTCTATTTAAATAACTGACAACTTTTCAAAAATATATCAGTAAAACCATACATTATTATACATTTCTCCACAAATAATCTTCTCTAGAACATTCATATGGTAATGATGTTGACTTGTGAGTTGCTTGCAATAACATTTTACACAGTACATTTAAGTGTTAACTAGGATATTATATATACTTCATGAATTTGGGCCCTGATTTTTCTAATACAAAAAAAGAAAACAATTCTTGCAATTTCACATTGAGATTTTTAAAGTCAAAATATGGCATGAATTTGGCACCTCACAAATTAAAGAGAAATTCCAGTAGTTGCAGTAAACACTGATTTCATGAGAAAGTCTGTAAAACAAGGCTTAATTGTCAGTATATCGAGGATCTAGATATGGTACAGTTACATTAACTGAACTTTGTGAAATCTTGAAATCTACGCTGAAAAATGTTCACACCGAAGTTCCCCAACACAGATAAGCGCACGTGGGACAATGTATAGTTATCGCTTAGAGCGTCGGGCCCGACGCTCTACCCTATCCAATCCTGTGCTTATTTGCTGATTTCTCAGCAATTACACAATTTCTTCCAGAATCCTTTGGCACATGCGTTTTATTTATACAAACAGACACTTTGGTGGTCATTTCATTGGATTCTGTACAAACTCATTTTGATATCGTTACCAAAAATAGCATTTACCTTTAAATCAGAGAGAGAAGGGGGCAAAACAGACTTCATTTTAGGTATAAATGGGGGACACAATTACAATTTATCAATAATACATATTTGAAAAAAAAGTCATAGAAATAAATAATGCATAAGAAACATGATCAAAACCATGACATGAAGCTATTTCAGAAACAACAGAATATATTGCCAAGAATAAAAACAAAATGTTGTTCTTCATAATGAATGACAAATATTGAGAAACCAAAGCCAAAGAAAACTGATTTTTTTTTAATGAATACTTAACCAGAATTGCAGCATGCAAAGAACTAGCAACTTAACAATATTGGTACCTTTCAAGATACTATTCAAAACGATAATACTTTGCCTAGTAAGCTCACTAAAAATTTTCTGCAGATTGACAATCAGTATAAATTTGAGTGAACAGGATACACAAATATGTGTTGGCATACTTATATGTCACTGATAAGGTCAGTGCATTGTTAGCATCTTAAAGAGCAAGTTCACCCTGACGGTATTAAGTTGGTTGTAAGAAAAGCAGAAAAAATAAAAAAAATGAGGGAAATGGTAAAAAAAAGAAATCCATCAACCATGGAGTTACGTTTTTTTTTAAACACTGTTGAGAAGAACACAGGCCACAGTTTGTATCCATGCCAGATGAATATACAGTGCAGTGTTGTAGTCAAGGCTCAAACCTCCAAGGCCGAGGCCAAGGCCAAGGCTTTAATACCCAAGGCCAAGGCTTCAATAACCAAGGCTGAGGCCAAGGCATGGAAACCCAAGGCCAAGGCCAAGGCCTGAAAACCTCAAGGCTAAGGCCAAGGCCAAGGCATTTTCAAATTTTCAATATATGTAACATAATGGGACAACAATTCTTAGGCGGCAGACATGACGCACAAGACAAAGTGTATAAAAGGTGTGAGCGAGTGAAAATTTTGACCCTTGTACATAAATGAAAATAATTTCATGATAGATTTAGACATATGTTACTAAAATAATGATCCTTTGTTCATTCAATTATTTTTCTAGGCGATTTACATTGCATTGATTATTATTACCAAAGTGATCTGATCCTGCCATCCTGGCATGACCAATCTCAACATATGTCTTTCTCTACTCCCTGAGACAGGAGAGGCAGAACGTATTTTTGTTTGGGGGAGGGGTCAAAGCTAAAAAATAGCATTTAGTGCAAACAGATATTTTCAAATGAGATTAACAACTGCATGAAGAAGTTGTGTGTTTTGTAGAATTTCAGTTCAGCAAAGCCTTTTTAGGTGATTTCTAATTGATATTACAGATATTTTGACTTAGGCTTTACTTTTCTGCAAGAAAGCATAGCGAGCAAGCGGTTTTGAAAAAAACAAATCAATTCTGAAGTTGTAAAACTTGATTTTTGGTCAATTATTGCGATAATCACTGTTAAAAGCTAGGGCAGCCTTGCGAGATGTTGCCAGCACAAATCACAAGCTCAAACTTCTGGACATTTCGTGTAATAAGAAATGAAAATGAAATATTCTGAGCTGTTATTGTAATCATGAAAAAGATGTGCATCTTACTAAAGAATTGAGCGTGAGCTTAAATTTTTAGTGACCAGAAAGGAAGCTGTTCTTGACTACATTCAGTGACTCATAAATAGGATACTTATTTCACCAATCAAATTATGCGAGCGCTAAGCGCGAGCTCCAAAATTTACAAATTTGATAATTCCAACCTGAAAACTGGACATTCTTAGCGTTTTTTGTGTGTGAACAGGAACAGAAAGAGAACCTTACTTTAAATAATTTATGCGTCCGAGCGCGATCCAAAAATTTGGTGATTTTGTAACCTAAAATGTATCATGTTTTACTATAAAAAAATGTATTTCTTTTTTAAAAAGGGCATATATAATTTGGGAAAAAAGGTATTTTTGATTTTGGAAAATAAGCATTTTTTTCCTACAGAGAATTTTCCGGGGGGGGGGGGGGGCAAGAGAGCACAAAGCACAAGTTGAAATGTTCAAATGCTGACCTGAAAACGAGTCATTTTTAGGAATCTTGTCAGTTTTGTTTGTTTATTTCCGTGAAACTAGTGAAATGAAATTCACTGTCAAACCATATGATTAAAAATAAGTAGCTTTTCTTTATTATTTTGTTTTGTCAATCTGAGACACTAGACCCAAAACAAAATATAAACAATTCAATTAGATGTACTGTCAATCAACATATTAACCGATTTTGCAGTATTTTCTGCCAAACCAGCCCCCCCCCTTCTCCTCTCTATCTCTCTTCCCATTCCTCTTTCTTGCCTGTTTAATAAATAACAGGACCCCCCCCCCCCCCCCGAAAATAAGAGCGAGACAAGAAGTTCCACCACCAAGAATAAATTTTAAAAAGAAATTGATATCATTTTCTGAACATATTGTCACAATATATCACAAAATTAGCTTTTCTAATAGTATAAGGGTGAAAAATTGTGCTCGCTTCAATCGCTTTCAACTTTTTGGGGCAGAAATTTTGCTCTAGATGCCATGCTTAGCCTCTCAAAATTTTGGCTCATCATGCCATTGACATATCCTATTTGGAAATGACAAAATTAAAGATTGTGTTCAAGTTTACAAAATCTTTTCAGATAATCATTAAGACTTAAAACATTCTTGTTGGTCAAAGAAAATAATACAAGGAAAATCCTAATGGAATAGAAATCAACCTTGTTATCATTCTTTAGAGTTAGCTATTTTTAAAGTCTGAAAATTGTCGAAATTGCAGTCGGATCTGTTACAATTATTCCTGTCATAAAATCACTATAATCTTTATCATAATCATTATTATCATTATTATTAATATTGTCATTATCATCATTGGTCATGATATTACCAATAAATAATGTTATTTTCATCACTTCTCTTTGTTATATAATTATGTGATGATAATTCTTGATAATGGTGATAATCACAATTGATGGCCCTGCTAGTATATTACTACTACAGCTGCTACTACTGCTGACTGGTAGTATTGACCATTTGTGTCATTAGATATACAGAACAATTCAAACATTTATACTTACTTTTAAAAAAGCAAATAAAAGTAAAAAATACAAAATGCCTTGAAAAAGCCTTGAAAATGCCTTGAAATTTCAAGGCTCGAAATCCTCAAGGCCAAGGCCAAGGCCCTCTTAAGGCCAAGGCTTGAATGTTCAAGGCCAAGGCTTTGAAAAAGTAGGCCTTAAGGCGCCTTAAGGCCAAGGCCGAGCATCAAGGCACTACAACACTGATACAGTGCATCCCAGAAAAAAGGAAACAAGGATTTCCACATCTTTTTTCTTCAAAGGCAAATTCATGAGATTTAATTTACGCCATCATACAATTCAATTATTCCTCTACATATTGATACCTATTGTGTGACAAACACTTCACGCATTGATGAGCAAGACAAGTTTGAAATTTTAAAATCAAAATCAGATTGCGCGGAAATATTGGACAAGATTGGTTTGTGATATGACAACCATGCTAATTCAACGATTGACTCATTAGCATTTCCTTTGTATTCTTTAAGTTTCTCTCACTGATCCCTGAAATGAGAGTCGATTTAGATTCTGACAAGAGTTTCTGCGCAAATTATTTCTGATAGGCCTCAATATTCATTGTTTGTACCCTGTCATGCGTAAATGATTTGCTAAGCTGTTGGTCTCAAATTAAACGTGAGATTTCACTCTTACCATAAGTATAGAATTCATTATCATAGTAAAACATGTTTAATAATTGTGAAATTTATTTCTGAAAACGGGTTTCCTTTTTTGTGAGACGCACTGTATATGCACCTTACTGCAGATTTGTGTTTCCAAGGATTTTTCAAACAATATCAATTTTATGAATATCATAATGTACTGATTTACAAATCTTCCAAACAAGTTCATGCACTTAAAACAGAGCACTTTATTATAAAAAATCATTGATGTTCAATGCTTGAATGCTTTTACAAGAATAAAAAAGTACTGCATCTACTCATTAAAACACATATTTTAAATCAATACTGAATTCATCTTGTGGATCTAACTAGATCATCTTTCTCAATCATATAATTTTCATTCATGTAAGTTTTTAGAAGAACTGCATTTTTTCATCAATTAAGTACAAGTAAAATGTAAATGTTAAATCTTTGGTTTTACTGTTTCAACAAACAAAATCTACATCCGATCAATGACCAATTAATAGTCCTGTTTTTTGGGTCTAACTTCCCAGAATAAGGAAAGGCTGAGCAGGGTAATAAAAAATGCCAGTAAAGTGATAGGTTTCCCAATAACCCAGTTGGAAGATGTAGCTTACAAAGCAGTCTTGGATAAGCTACATAGTATCATCAGAGACGATGTGTGTTTTTGGTGTGGAGCTTTTGTAATGTGTTCATTAGTATGGTATGGTGTGGATGGGTTTTTGTGTTTTTGTAGTGTGATGTGTTGTGATTGTTCAATGTCGAACCGGGGCCCATGGATGTGTTGGACCGGCACCGTGCTTGGGGCGTTTCCCCCCTCCGCACCAGGTAAAGTTCCAGTGCAGCTGCCCTTGCAACGTATCATATTGTTTTGGGTTAGCATTAGGTCACTGTGTAATTTTTGCTTTGTATATCATTTAATGCCATTGTTCTTTGTACACCAACAGCCGGAATATGATTTTTATGCCAATGTAATTTCTTTTTATTTTGAGCATGACAATAAATTTTGAATATCTGAATATATCTGTTAAATGAGCCTTTGTTGGATCATTTTTTGGTCTCAGTTTTCAATAATTTTAGTACATTTTTATACATACAAGTAACTTATGTAATGTACATCAATCTAAAAGTTTATCTATTTTAAAAAACACAATGAATACGTGCAAATAAAACCAGAGAAAAGGAGGCATATCAACAACCACACAAGATCTTGAAAGCCGAAGTCCTCCTACAGAGAACATGTGTACGTTATAATCTTGTAATGATAATTGTTTTAAAAGTAACAAATACTCATATTTTCTAGAAAAGAAAAAGAACAGTGTGTATGAATTGGAACATGAAAAAATCTCACATTATATTATGCTTGCCTTATAAATGCATTGTGCATTTGAGTAACGGTATATTTTTCATACTTCATAATTGGTTTTAAAGAATGGTTCAAAGTTCAAACATAGTTAAACTATTCAGTTTAACTACTGCACTTCTGTGAGATTAGCATGTCAGATGATACTTTTGCATCATTCACATTATTTATTGAATCTTTTGCCAGGCTTTAAAGGTCCAAATCATGCAATTTGACAATGATTTTTTTAATATACACGATGGCAGACAGCCAGGAAGACTATTATTTCAACAGAATATTTGAATTAAAATCTGGTTTTAGCTATATTAGTTGTCAATCTTCTTAATCAGAATGGCAGTGAAAATTGCCGGTAACCTGACTGGTGAGCGCATTGTTCTTGAAATGTTATCTCTGCACAGCTTAGGCACTGAACTATAGTTGAATTCGATTAGAATTCAGTAATACATGTGATATCATTTACACTTGAAAGCAAAATAAGCTATAAAAAAAAAGTAACCTTTAAATAACAAAAATATAATTCTTGTTTACAAAGTTTACTAGCTCTTAACCCACTGGGGGAAAATAGTAACTGTTAGAAATCCACACTAGTTTTGGCAATGAGGCTTAGCTAACGTTCACGTAGGTTTCATACTTAGTCTCTATTCAGCCTCTTGATGTTTATATGAAACATCAGACACAGAACCCTGTACTGTCTTATATGATAAGAAATATTTTAATAATAAATATGCCTTGTATTATCTAGAGGCTACATTTACCTGTAATGTCTTATATGATAAGAAATATTTTAATAATAAATATACCTTGTATTATCTAGAGGCTACATTTCTATAATATAACCCCCTCATAAAAAGTTCCGCAACTCAAGTTTGAGTGCTAATAAATTTCTTAGTGTGCCATCATCATATGTAAAAGTGGTATCATTGGAAAGTATGATTATTCCTCTTTACGATCATGATAAATATGCAGCAATGCAAAAAATGAAATGTTGCAAAATTCGTTGCCATGTCATGTTTGAGTTCTGCAACTCAAACTGCAAGTTTGAGTGCTAATAAATTTCTTAATGTGCCATCATCATGTGTAAAAGTGATATCTTTAGAAAGCATGATTATCCTTCTTTACAATCATGTGTCGTTTGTAATGCTAGTGTTATCATGAAATACACAGACATGATAATACGCAGCAATGTTAGACATGAAATGTTGCAAAATGCGTCGTTTGCAATAGCGAATTTACAATTGTTTCGAGGATGGACCGAGTGCATTCACTGTCACCTGCATGGTGGAAATTCTATAGAAATGGAGACTCTTGTTGGAAATCAATGCATTTTGCAACATTTCACTTCTGACTTTTCTCAATGTTCAGGGTGATTGCATATTCCATGATTACATAATCACAGCAAATGGCATGTCATTGTAAAGAAGAATAATTCAGCTTTCCAACGAAACCAGTTTATCTTTCAAACTTCATTAACCAAAAAGATATCATCCCAAAACTGAGTTGCAAAACTTTTTTTGAGGGGTTTATATGCAGTGAATTAGGTCTCGAACTCAGGAAATAATTTTGCATAACAAATCTGATTGGCATTTTGGTCATAAGAGAAAATATCTCAACTACAAAGTTCTGCACCTTTTGTGCAGCAGCTTGTGATACAATACAAAGAGAACTATCCCCTAAAACTGATCTAAAAATAATTCATTTTCATTTACAGTACTGTATTTTACTTGAGTTGTTAATGTAACACTGACATTGTACTGAACACATTGAAATTGGTACAATAAAGAAATTGGATAAACATTCAATGATATTATCATGTTAGCATAGCACCATCTTCTAAAATTACAAGATGGATTTTCAAAATTTAACAGTATCAAAATTAATCTTTGCAAGATCAAAAATATATGGCTATCAAACTTTAAAACACTTTATTTAAAAAATAAATCTGACATTTTCATATTTAAAAGAAGATGTAAAAAGCTTTACAACACATTACTAAATTAAATAAGATTCATAAAAAGACAATTGCACTTAAAAGTAAAAGAAGCAAAACATTAACCCATAAATGATGTAAACATAATACCATTCTTTAAGAGTAAACAGTAAACTTGAAATAAGATACTTCTTGGTAAAAGTATTTGGATCTCTTGCTTACAAAGTTAAGTTAGACTGCAACTTTCTTCCTGATTTTGTCTGGTTGGCTTGCTTGTCTAATTATACCATATTGATTAATTAAACTATTATATATCAAATTGAGGGTAAATTCTAATTTGGTACATACTTTGTTTAAACAGCGATTGCACCTAAGTTTACTTTCCCTTCCATGCAAGGGATTGAATCCAGGGCCCTGTTGCATAAAAGTTTTTATTATGGTAACTTTGCAATCCAATGGTAGCTACCATAGAAACAATGCTCATCAACCAATCAAAATCAAGGATTCCATGAAAGTTTCAATATGATGGCAAAGTTACTGAATAGTAACTTTTATGCAAAGGGGCCCAGGCAAGTTCCAATTTGTGTTCTTCATTATTATACAGTGCGTATCAAAAAAAGTTTACATTTAGAAAAAATCCTGTAAAATTATACATTTGTAATATCCTTAAGATTTTTCCACATGTTAGCATTGGTACAGATCCATGTAAGCAAATGACGATATAACTGTCAAAAAATATTTCTGCTTGAGTGAGCACCACTTACTTTTGAAAAGTGAGTGAAAAATTATTTGCGCAGAACTTTGAAATAGTTATGCGAAATAAAGTAGAACTTAATCATGAAGAACACATGGAATTTAGCTTGTAAAATTGATTTGAAGATATATTTTACCTTTTTAAAACTTGTTTTACTTGTTTTCTTGCCCAAAACACTTCAAAGTGTGCAATGCACCCCACCCCACTCCCCCACACACCGAGGCCATTGTGACGATATTTGCTTTACACTGAGCTGTGATTTACATGAAATGATTTAGGCTTGATTTTTATTTTGATAATCATTGTCAAGCTTGGGAAAAGTGTGGAAAAACAAGTATTAAATGTAAAATGAAATGTTACCCCACTTTAAATGATAAAAACTTAGTGAAAACATGCTGGAGATGTATGATATAAACTTTTGTTCAGATTCAATTATGACTTCAGATCCAGTTGGCACAAAAATGGAAAAGGTTGTGATTACCAAGTGTTAAAATTTCAATTTGGGTGGCAAAATTGTTACAAAATGCTTGAATGTATCCATTTTATTACAATTGACTAAAAGTGCAAGAGAAAATGTATGAGAAATGTTTGACAGGGTAAGTTTGATTTCGCCCTTTCCCTTGACACAGCGTGAAAATGAGCATTTCTGCGCAAACAGATTTCTGCGACCTTTACGAAAAAAAAGACAGTGCTCACTCAAGTGTAGCATTCTGTCAAAACATTTACTTTCATTGGATACATGAGACCCAAACCCAAGATTATATGTGAAAAATTACCCACATGTTGTATATTTTTTAATTCCCAGGGCTTTTTCAAAGTGTAAACTTTTTTTGATACGCACTGTATGTATGCACACAAGTTGCACTATTAGATCAATCAACATCAGTGTACTGAACACAATGCATCATTTACCCATTCCTCTTCAAAAGTTTTGACAAACCTCATTTAACCTTAAAAGTTTTCCTGGGATATGACATCACTTGTAATTTTACTGATTTATCCGTATTCTCCCCTGCACCATTCCTGTTAGAGAGAGGACGCCTCTTGTTGCCACATAAATGATGATCAGACATACGCATGGGCTGTGATACTGTAAGAGTATGACAAGCCATCTCCTCTCATTCATTCCTTCTGTTTCTCCTGCACAAGGTGGTTCACCTTCGGAGGCCAACGCTCATCTTTGATGCAATAATTCCAGACGATATGATTTATCAAAGTCAGGCTACACGGCATCAGCCCCATGCAACCTGCAAAGATGAATGCCATCTGATAGCTGTTGGTCTGGTCTAAAATGTACCCTGTGATGGAAAGACAGACACAGAGAGAGAGATGGGGGATATGATCAAGCAACAACTCAACTACAGCTATGAACCAGCATAAGAGTTACTGGAGGGCAACACAAAATTTTGACCTCATTACAGCCAAAATCAACTCTAAAATTCCCCCAAATTGAGCTTTTTGGGGCAACCATCTTTTCTTTAGTTGCCCAAGATCTGTGATAATCAATATTCAAGAGTAATTATAATATTATCAATAGTCTAAATATAGCAGAACACTGATCTGCCTTTACCATGTAACTGCTTGATGCACACAAGAAAGAAGCCCTTCAAATTGAATAAATACATAAATTCAGGTATAACTATTGTTTCCTCATTTGGCATTTCATATACCTGTCATTTGAAAGCTATGCTGAAATACTGATGACTTCTACTGTTCACAAGTCTTCTAATATAGCTACACCTAGCTGAAATATCTACAAGCAACACAACACTGAATATACTGATGAGGTTGAATAATTTGAATGGATATTATGTTGATAAAAGTTGTTAAAAAGAGAAAAGAATTATTTGAACAAGAATAACCTTCATGACTTATGTCCACTAGCTTTATCAAAATCAAATATTTGGATTATATCAATAAACCGAGTAGGGTAAACATAAAGCTGTACATGATCATTATTTGTATGGAAGGAATTGTTCCGGGTTCTGATCCACAGTAACATCTACATTTCAAATTGTTTTTGTGCAACATTAAAGGAGAATGAAACCATTGGAACAAGATAGCTTGTGTGAAAACAGAAAAATCAAAGAAACAGATCAACAAAAGTTTGAGAAAAATCGGACAAATAATGAGAAAGTTATGAGCAATTGAATATTGCGATCACTATTGCTATGGAGATAGCAAATTGGCAATAGGACAAAGATGTGTGATGTCACTTGTGAACAACTCTCCCCATTACTTTAGTATATATTTCACTTGAATTGCCTCTTTTATCACATCTATCCATAGATCATGGGTTCTTTCTACATGAGGGCATGTAATACATATTTTTTAAGAATACATCATGGATAAAGAGTTTGTATCATCATAAGAAAAAGCAAAAAGAGACATTTTGAGGGTATTTTATAGTCCACCAAAGGGAAAGTTGTTCATCAGTGACATCAGACATCCTTGACGCATTGGCAATGGGAGGATCTCCATAGCATTAGTGATTGCAATATTAAAATGCTCATAACTTTTTCATTATTTGTCCGATTTTTCTCAAACTTTCTTTATTCTTATTCTTTGATTTTTCTGTTTCTACACAAGCCTATTTGTTCCAAAGGTTTCATTCCCCTTTAAGTATTCAATGATTTAGAAGCTGATGACCTCCTGAGCCAAAGCCAAAATGTACTGAATATATATTTGTACAACATTATTGAGAATTTGAAATACTGTATTCAGGGTCATTGCAGCACAGCAAAGGAGTTTCTGACATTCTTACCTGACACAGTTGAGCTGGTCATAATCCCGATGCAAACCGTTAAAAGCACCATTCCAATCCCACCAGGAAACCGATGCTTTGGAACCATATGATGAACCAGAACAATCTGAAGAGGAATGTATATACCAGACCCAATGCCAACACCCGACGCACAGGCAACCATCACAGCATAGCTATCAGTACTTGGAACAACGAAGACGGATGCTGCTGAAAGGCCATATGCGAAAGCTGACAAAAAGACCTGATGCACGCGCCCTGTGTTGAGAAGCATTCCGTGCGTTGCCCGTGCAATCATGTTTGTCAGTCCAACGATAGAGACTAAGGACGCTGCCTCAATCTTGGGGATGCCTTTCTGAACAGCGCAGGATACAGCATGAGCCAGAAAGGTCCCAAACACAGCACCTCCTGTTGATGATATTGGTAGGTAACAGGCAAATATGCGATTTTCCCATAAGAGAGATAGTCCTGTAGATTGCACGCACGATGTCTTCACACCCTTGCCAACGATCGAGGCATGTCGACTCATCCGACGGACCATCGTAAGGCGCTGAGTGGATGCATTCGGTTCGACGCCATTGATTTCATCATATGGCTCTGCAATCTCCTCTTCAGGTTCATCTAATTCCTTAAAATCCACCACTTGAATTTTGTCCTCCTGTCCTTTCACTCCTCCGCATTCTATCACAATTCCATCATCACTGTCATCATCATCACGGGAAGACAGATCCACTGCATATGTCACGACATCATTGTGATTCAGCTCTGCCTCTGAAACGAGCTGTCTCAGACCAATCTGTTCTGTTTCTGTCAGCTTCATATGCCCCTGCTTGTCCGTCTTTTTGGAATGCCTTGTCATCATCAGTGCCAGTGGTACTAGGTGAAGCTGCATCCCCCCTACGATCATCATAGCACCCCTCCAGGAGTATTGGTCAACCAGGAGCTGAAAGATGATTGGCCATACTACCATGCCGATTCCACATCCAGATGATGCTACTCCATTCAAGAGGGTATAATTCCTCTTAAAGTTTTGAGAAATGCAGACTAAACAGCCAGAATATGCCATGCTGCTACCAAGACCTAGGCATAAAAATAAAACAAAATGTTTACAAACAAGAAGTTGAAATATCTCCCGATGCGCAACTTTTTCTATTGGAAATTTGAGACCTTCACCATTGGGGGGGGGGTGAACCACACAAAATGAAAACTACTGTGATTAATATGCCTGACTCCAGAATACCTCAATCCCATGATCAGATTGGATTCCAGTAACGTTATTCCCACTTTTGTGTTTTGGCAAAACAAGTGACAGCAGCACTAAGAACATTCTATCTGAAAGTGAATGGCTTGGTATTCACTTTCATTGTAGTTATCTCACAATATACTGACAATCAGATTCAAAACTTATATCAATGAAATTTAATGACAAATTAATTTTTTTTTTCAAAATCCATGAAAATTCATATTTTGTTGCTCGAAAAAGACATGAAATGAAATACTCTGAATATTTGCTTTGCCCAATTGATCGTGAGCCCAGCAGCCACTGTGCAGTCCCAGATCGACGAAGCTCTATCCCTTTAATCGTTGAACACCAAACTGGATAGCAGCAACTCCTATCTTTTAACATCTTTTGGTTTGACACGGCCAGGATTCGAACTCCCAACCTCCCGGTTGTGAGATGGACGCTCTACCAACTGAGCCAACAAACACACAGGTATTAACTCTGGTAGTGCGACTGACAAGTCATATTTTCATCAGTTTCATCTTCCGTGAAGAATGTCCGTGGTTGCCATTGTTTGATGCATGCTTTTTTGGTACAAGCGATCTCAGTGTAGTTGATCCACTGAGCTAAATGGAGAGATTTCTCTCAATTTAGCTCAAGGTCCCAATTCATAAAGACTTGATAAAATAATGATAACTGCATAATTTCAACAAGTGGAATGCCTCTGGCCGTCTCACCTGCATCACGCGATTCAACATAGCAGCAGTGCTGACTTTGAAAACTACTATAACTCACACAAGATGTTCAGTGATACTTGGTTACTCTTATTTCCACGTTTTATGAATTAGACCAATACACTTACAGAGATAGGATGGTAATTCAACAAATACCCCCAATGCGGCAAAAGTTCATTGATCTCACATGACCTTTGACCTTGATCATGTGACCTGAAACTTGCACAGGATATTCAGTGATACTTGATTACTCTTATGTCCAAGTTTCAAAAGTCAGGTCAATAAACTTGCAAAGTTATGATGGTAATTCAACAGATACCCCCATTATGGCCAAAGTTCATTGACCTTTGACCTTGGTCATGTGACCTAAAATGCGCACAGGATGTTCAGTGATACTTAATTACTCTTATGTCCAAGTTTTATGAACTAGACCAACATACTTCCAAAGTTATGATGGTAATTCAACAAATACTCCCAATTCGGCCAAAGTTCATTGACCCTAAATGACCTTTGACCTTGATCATGTGACCTGAAACTTGCACAGGATGTTCAGTGATACTTGATTACTATTATGTCCAAGTTTCATGAATCAGATCCAAAAACTTTTAAAGTTTTGATTGTAATTCAACAGATACCCCCAAATTGGCCAAAGTTCATTGACCCTAAATGACCTTTGACCTTGGTCATATGACGTGAAACTCATGCAGGATGTTTGGTGATACTTGATTAACCTTATGTCCAAGTTTAATGAACTAGGTCCATATATTTTCTAAGTTATGATGACATTTCAAAAACTTAACCTTAGGTTAAGATTTGATGTTGACGCCGCCGTTGGAAAAGCGGCGCCTATAGTCTCACTCTGCTATGCAGGTGAGACAATAAAAACTCTGTCAATCTGATTTAGTGTTTTCAGTTACTTTTAACTGTAGACTTGTCAGCTAAGTATAGTGTATAACACATTTTATGAAATGGGCCCCTGATCATGACTCTGCAGTAATCAAATTATATTGCAAGCAGTACTGTTATTGTAATGCATCTCAATGTATTATCATAAAAACTCAAGATGAAATAAAAACTCTGTAATGAAAGAATGTTCATGAATTTCATTAGAGAGTTTTTATTTCATCTTGACATTATATCTATGTAGTTTCACGTATTGGCTTTATACAGTGAAAACAAACCCAAAGCTGCCTATCAAATCATTATTCAAAATTACTCAAATTTTTTACATTCCCTACGCATCCTCAGCCAGCAACGTCTATCTGAGGATGCGCCCTCTTATTATGATTGATCTGATCATTGTCATTTACTCCTGATTAAGACATAGGGTACATAAAATATTTGACTACCTTTAATTAATACACATTATTCATATAGGCCTATTTCTCAAGATATGACATTATTTTCAATAAATCTTTAAAATGATTCAAAATAAAAAACATATATGCACACACACAGAAAAATGTTTGAGAAAGTGAAGTTACATATATTTAAATGGCATTGATAATATTCTTGACTCTAGCCTATGAGTGAAAAATCTTGGATATAAGACAGATGTAGGCCTACCAATGATTCCAGGAATATTGTTATTCATACTTGTGTTTTTAAAAAGAATGCAATAGTCCTACTTGCTAATGATAATTTTAAGAAGATGTATAAGTTGTAAATTTAGAAGCTAAAAATCTATTGTTTTATCACCATGGTTCACATAAAAAAAAAATTTGTTAGGAGAATGTGAAGGTAAGTCTCAAACATGCACCTAAAATGTAAACATTTCCTATATCCATCAAAACCTTGGGTACACAGGAAACATTTAATCTGTTTTATTGAGCTTTTAAACTTTACACTGATTTTGAATGACAATATTCAAACCATGTTCTGGCCTCATAAGTTAAAAAAAGTAACCTGAGATACAAATCACATTACAAATTACACAAACTGACAGATAGTCTTACCAGATAGGAATGGAATAGTAATGAAGAGTATGGTTATGTTGTGAGCATATGAAGCAGCAACAAAGCCAGAAGCTGAAAGGATAGCACCGGCAACCATTACACCACAAACACCAAAATGTCTGACGAGTGCACCGGCCAGAGGAGCTTGATAGCAGATATGAGTGGAGAAAGGAGAGATACAATTTGTTTCATAAATGGAATCATTAAAACAATGTTGATTGTTAAAAGAACAAAGCAAAAAAAAATAAAATAAGTTCTCAAGAAAGTTCCTTTCGATGTGATGAATCTACACAATCACACCAGCCAATCACAATCACCCTGATAGTAAAATATTGTATGATGTCCATGAAACGTCCCAAAAATATCAAATTTGAACTGCAAGAAATTCATAAAAGACTTCAAATTCAAACATGGAGAGCTATCGTAGGAAACCATCCTCACATCGACGCACCAAAACTCAACCAAAGTTGAATCGATCAGAATTACAAAATGAAACAGTTGATACTCTATCAAATTTTGTAATAATATAATAATATGTCCATTTATATAGCGCAGTTACTATGTGCATATACTCAACTGCGCTTTGATACTTGGTATCATATTATCCTGGCTGTAGCTGAGCCGCCATATTAATAGGCGCTAAAGCGTTCAAGGAAAAATCCTACCAGGTACCCATTCACCTCACCTGGGTCGAGTGCAGCACAATGTGGATAAATTTCTTGCTGAAGGAAATTACGCCATGGCTGGGATTCGAACCCACGACCCTCTGTTTCAAAGTCCGGAGACTAATCCACTGGGCCCTCAACCCAATGGAACGACCCAGGATACCCAAACACTTACATGTAGCAAGAAGAATGGTCAACACAGATGTAGCAAGCCAGCTTATCAAGGCGGCTTGCTCTTCAAACTCCCTCTTCCACTCTCCATAGAACACCCCCATGGAGGTGGACAATCCGTGTGTGAATCCTTGGGCCAAAAGGTTGCAGACCACCACCATGGTCCCACTCAGAGTAAGCTTCATGACAATTCTCTGGGTTGTCACCTATGGTCAATCATCTGAAACCGTCTGCTAGATTGTATTCCAGACACGCAAGATGATCCACCTGCATATATAAGAAATAGTTGTGAATGATTTTTTGCTTGAAGGCTGATTTATTGATTATTCACTGATTTTATTTGCAAAGTCACCATAAACCTTACAATTAATTTCAAATATCTGAGAATAAACTCAGTTGACTTGAACAGGATAAGTCACAAAAGCTTGAAAGCTTATTTCCTGTGAGGCCAACATACTTTGAAAAGGACCCAATTAAATGAAAACGAGGAAACATTTAACCAGAAAGACTAGATTGGTTGAAAAATATGATATAAAAGATGGATCATAAAACAAAGTATTATTAATAAAGATAGCACCAGTCTTATTAAAATAAAAGATAATTTACCAGACGGAGTATTGAGTGGGAGTGTGTGGTTTATTAACAACACGGCCAAGAGGCCGGATAATCGGATATCTGCGCACTGTACAATGTAGCGACAATGCATTCATAATCAACACATTGGCGCGACTCATTTTTCCTTCATATTATCTTCTCCCTCAATATCTAAACTATCCAATCATAGTAACAAAAACAACTCTTCTAAATCTAACATAACACAATTCTATGTATCACCAACTAATCCTTTAACAAATCAAAAATTGTTAAGCAAATCTCATTTGTTTTACTTTCTCTTTACAGCATAAGATATTAAATTGCCTTTCAACACTTTAAATCATCTACAAACTAAAAACCGATCAAATGTTTTTCAACATACAAATCATTACTACTTGCATATAACTTGCATATAAAAAAATCCCATTAAACTTCAGCAATCATCCAAAAATACACATTACAAATCCTCACTATTATTAAGTAGTTTTAACAAACACATAAGTCATTTAACATTTTATCTTAATCTCCTTAATATACTGTACATTCAAAAATGGTGAATGAGGTAAGTCTGCTAAAATAATAAAACACAGCAATAAAATACAATGACACTCTAAAAAGATCTAAAAAGATCACCACATCACCTGAAGCACTGGCAGCACCTGACACAGCACAACCCTCTCCAGGACAGCGTGTACGCTTTTTTGGGAGAGTACTTCAAGGTTCAACTCTTTCTCCTCAATGTTCTCCTGGTTCTGGTTCATGGATATCATTTTCTTCCTCTTTTTGCAAAATATGTTTTTTCACCCTTTTTTTATTCAATTTCTGAACATTTAGATTTCTGAATTATTATTATGAACAATTTACCTTTTCTGGCTACAACTATGCATTTCTTTATTTTTAATTTTCACCAGATTTTCCTCCAGTCCTCCTCCCTCTATGTTGTTTGATAGGAACACAAATACAAATTACAAGGACACTAAGAACAAGAAGAATATGCATCGAACCTAGAAGTAGAACTGATCGCTACAGGAACAGCCCAGTCCCCTTCTTTACGAGACTTTTAAACTCCCATGGACTGTGAAGAACTATGTCTATATACCTTTGTTTTATTGTAGCTTCTCTTAAACTGTAACTGACTTTTGAAAGATTTTTCTTATTGTTAATTTCTGCAGTAATCAACTTTCTCTTCCGAAAAATCACTGGCTAATCATGTTATAACCCACTTCACATTCATATTTATATTTTTGTTCAGATCATATTACTTCCACGTCCTCTTATTTTTAACCTAAATTCCTTTTGAGATAATTCATTCATTACTCCGATTCCTTCAACTATTATTATTACCATCAACACAGTGTTTATTTCGAATCATTATCTAGCATATCGAGAACAATCCCAACCCAAATTACTGTTTCATCTATAATGTTTATACATGTTTTCCTCCTTCAATTTCACCCAAATAGCTTTATTTTTTTTTCTTTTCTACAAAGCAAGTATTATTTCATACAATCCACTCTTCAAAGTTCAACCTACATGTATTGTTATTCATTCAAAATTGGTTAAATATATATTTATGTTAAAATGTGCATTATGTTAAAGGTATATACATTTAGTCTACTCCTAACCTTTCCCCATTCCTGTATTTGACATTACTTCTCCCTCTGTATACTTTTCTTTTTGTATCCCCTTTCCAGTATTATACTGTAACGATCCCGCAACAAGGATCGTGACGTAAACAATCAGCCCTGCGCATGACTATTGTTTACTCATTATTCATAGCTGTCGCGAGAACTCATTCAGCCGTGAGTATTATGTCTTTCGGTTATTATTAGAAATTACTTGTGATTTCATATTCCAAAATGATTAATGTATTAGCTAGTTTGTAAATGAGGCCTGAGTTTTTAATGAAGAAATGTTAGGAGATAAGTTGATTTGCAGTTTTTATGATCGAATTGGTGTAGATATAGATTGAATAATTCATCGCTGGCTGTGTTTATGAACGTACATAATTCGCATAAGAGCACAGCCGGCGTATTTGCATAAGTGCGGATGAGCGTTTGGAATGCACAGTACGTCCGATCGCAGCGCTGGTCGATTTTGATAGATTTTTGACTATTTCATATCTTTTTGATTATTGATATGAATTGTTCTGTATATATTTCAGTGCAAAAAGATATATCCTTTTGGAAATGTATCGACTTATTGAATGTTTTGTAGTAATAAACGAGAAATTGTGAATAAACTGGCTTCGATAAAGCACAGTTCGAGTTCTCTGTACATTATACGCTGCGCGTAGACGTGTGTGTGCTATCCAAACCCGCTCGGCGCACCGTTTTCACCTACGTCCGCAATTTGTCCATATAAATAAGATACGTTTAGTCGCCGGGGCTGGCACAAACAACGGAAATCTGACTGCGGAAGGCTTGCCACGGGGAAGACTTGGAAAACTTGGAAAGGTAAACAGACGCAGGAAACAAGCCTATAGCCAAGGCATATAGACGCTGGAAACCTCGATATGAATTAAGTCCCTATATTGACCTGTATGTTTGAATATGAGAATTCCCCAATAGAGGTCCAGATTAATAAAAGTATAGATCTTGCTATGATATAAATTTTCTTAATAATTATTTTGGGCGAGCGACCTGAAGTAAATAGTCTAGGAATCAATCTCTTCGTATATATCGACGCCGGAATTAACAGACGTGGAAACGAATGTCGAGACTGGGAAGCTGGAAATAGAAGTTTTTCTCTTAAGCTAGACGCCGGTTATAGATCTGGAAAATTCTTATACTTGGATGCCCGAAATAAAAGTTTAATAATTAGCCCTTATTTCTCTGATAACAAAAATATCTTAGAGCTTATCTAAATATTAGACATTGTTTACCTGTAACAGTGGCGAGTAAAGTACATGTATATATATATTTATGTAATTTGAATAATAAAGTGCACCATTTTTCTTTTTGCCATTGAAACTAAAATCTGAGTCACAAACCCCTGTGTCTTAATTTCTTTGCTGTGTACCCCCATAGTCATATATTTTGACGAAACGACCCTTAATTGCAAATAAACTATAGCGAGCCGCTCTAGCATTTTCTTCCACTCTTATTATAATTATCTTGGAAACTGCATGCTCGGAAAATATTGAGATAGACAAAAATGGAAATAGAGAAAAGCTCAGGTGATCCACCACAGACTGAACACCATCCTGACGTAGAGGTCGGAATGGAAGAAATAAGCGAGAGCGGCGGCTGCTACAATACTTTAGTATACTTTGTTTTTTTTTAGTTTCGCTTGTTTGTTTACTAAAATTTTACTATGTACAAATTCATGTAATTCAGCCTTTAACTGCTAATTGAATTTTTATCACAATAAATACCATTTATCTATCTATCTCTTCTAATTCTTCTTCTCCACCTCTTTCTCCACTTCTATTTCTCCTCCTCCACTACTCTTCTTCTTCTCCTCCTCCATATTTCTTCCTCTCATTCTCAATCATGTTTGTTTTTATCATCCTCATGGTCATGCATCATCTTCTCCGATCTCCTCCTTTATTTTTGGTACTTTTAATATGTTAATTACCATCAAACTAGTCTGCACTCTAACTCTACGAAACTCCGAGAGAGAGAAAAGAACACAGGTCAGACCTGGCGGTCGACGGTCGACGGTCCGGCCCGCTCAGCTCAGCAGACTGGTGGCAGCTCCAGCTCATTGCGAGAGTTGACGACTGTCGACTGTCTTGCGCAGGTTGCGGTCTGTATGCCCGGTCTGTGTGACTGTGAATAATGTGAGTGATGTTATTGTACTGTCAGTAGTACTGATGGCAGTTCCGACTGGTCATGTCGATGGGTCCATATATAAGACCACAAGAATTCCAAATGTAACCTTTCAAAATTTGAAGTAATTTTCAAAATTGATTTTATAAGGAAAATTCACAAAAATGTGCAGCCGACGTCGTCGTTGCCGAAGACTGTCTTGACTATGGCACGCCAAATGGGCCGCGCCTGAGCTGACGTCATAATTCTCCGTCACAATTCAGGCATATTTTTATTTGAAAAAAAAAAATGTATACCTCTATGTCACACTTCTCCGAGCTCGTAATGATTTTGTGAATAACACTCGTGGTTATTCAAATCTTCACAAAACTCCCAGAAGAGGCCAGCAAGTCGCTCACTTGTGTTATTAACGGGTTACAACCCCCCCTCCAAAAAAAACCTGCCATACTAATCAACATGAAGATGGAAGTGTGGCTCTTCGAGGTACTTTCAAGCACTGGCGTAAATCCCGGGGAGATAGGGGGATATATATCCCCCACAATTTTCGAGGAGGGGGGATGGCCTATACAAACACCCCCCACTTTTTTACGAAAGAAATGAAGAAAAAACCACAAGAGATTATTTTATTGGTGAAATTACACCGCTTAACAAATAAAACAATATTATTGAATCACAAAATGCAAATAAAGAGCCAGTTCACCGGGGGGGGGGGTCTTATTTTTATTTGGCAACCAGTCAATTTGAATATTTTCGCCATAGTATATATCATATTATTAACGTTTGTTTTCTTAAAATGGAAAAAAGTAAAATTCAAATATTTCTTTTTCCTTTATTTTTTCTTTTTCTTTTCTATGCTTTTTTTTATTTCTTTTTTATTTATTTTTTTTTAGGATACTAGGATTTAAAGTCGAGTAGGTGTGTCTCACCATTTCCAAACGAAATAGCCTTCTTATGTCCTTATTATAACATTGAAGAGAAACCCCGTTTCTTCCAATTCATCAATGTTGGGGTCTTTGGGAAGGGAATAAGATGGAATGTTATTTTTTTTAATGTAATCTCTAATAAAACTATTAAACCATCATGGGTAAAAAGATATTGGAGGGGTATTTTCCATACGGACATACAGTGGCGTATCTACGGGGGGCATAGGGGCACATGCCCCCCTCCCCCATCGGCTGACCAAAAAAAAACGGGGATAAGGAGAAAAGAGTAAGAAAGGAAGAGAAACGTAGTGGGGAAAAAGAAAATAATTTTATATTATAATTATGTTATGTTACATTACATAAGAAACATTTTTATCATAATACTTTATGAAACATAATTTGCCCAGGGCCTACGTCTTCATTGTTCCTGGTGCTCGCATTTTTGGTTTAACGAGATTTATTGAATTGAATTGAATTGAAGGTTTTATTATCATTTCATCGCAGCCAGTGGCTGAATTGAGAAAGATTTACAAAGTAAAAGCATAATATATAAACATAAACAGTGAAATATTTGATGTAAATCATAACCGCAACAACATTGATAATAAACAAATGTTTTTTTAAGAACGCGAAATAAGGAAATGATAGGGCATGAAAAGAGCGGTTTTAATTAATTCCTTAAAACCGCTCTTTTCATGCCCTATCATTTCCAGTTTTCCTTATTTCGCGTTCTTATCCCTTCTAAAAGTGCATATTTAAATAATAAAAATCCTTTTGAAATGTTCCTCTCGCCCCTTTAACCCTATAAATGCCCTCGGAGGCCCCCCTTCCCCTCAACGAGTCGCGCGATATTTTCGTCGCGCAAATTTTTTTGACCGCGCTGCTCGCTGACTTTTTACTTTCAAGTTTTGCGCAACTATTGAGACCAATTTTGCGTCACCCGGGGAGCGTTTCATGAAAGGACTTGTCGGACGTTTTATCCGACAAGTACCACTATATCCGACAGTTACCATAGGAACAGTGCCTCTCAGCCAATCAGAATCAAGGAAAGATGTCAGATCTGACAACTTGTCGGACGAAAATATTGATGAAACGCTCCCCAGGTTACGCGGTTCCGAAGTTACACAATGTTATGTAAGTGCATGTCAGACCAAAAATTGCTAAAAAAAAACGTGATTTCGTGTACAAAGTCAATGTAAATTGTGTTTTCAACCAAAAATCATAAATGTATGATTATTTTTAAGTTTACTGGCCTAAATGCCTGTATTTTATGCTGTTTACAGGGTGACCAGACGTCCCGTATTTCCGGGATTGTCCCGTATTTTGCTCCTGTGTCCCGGCGTCCCGACAAACCCTTCCCGGGACGCCTATTTGTCCCGTATTTCAGAATATTGAACAAAATGTAGTTAACTTAATACATTTAAAAGTGACGAATTTTCATTAAATAACCAACAGCTGACGAAGCAGGGACAACAATTAAATCGATAACTGTAAACCTTTGCAAGTTCTGATTTCTGGCTAACCCAATACATTGCAAACGAACTGGCCTCCTGCCTGTGTGTGGCAGGCTACTAGCTAGGCATGTAGGATCGAAGCAAATTCTCAATGGTGAAAACAATCTCACATGATAAACAGTTTTTCCACCAAAATAATCACAAAATTGGCGGGAAATTCTTATGATTATACTATGGATTCTCAGATTAATGATTTGGAGATGTAATCGGAGGAACAAGTTATTGACTTTTTATAGATCTAGTTGTTTCAGCTTTCGTTTTGAGTCTTGGTGTGCACGATGCCGCGATGTTTCATCTAATTTTTAAGTTTGACAATATATTTCACTTTGAAATTTTATTCATTTCTAAAACATTTTATTTTTTAGATTTTAAAAGTACATTTAAAAAAACACCACATGAAATTATGATTTTGATTAGATGATTGGATTGTTTTGTTTAGTTGAAGTTTGAACTTTTCCCTTTTTCTTTCTTTTATATATACCATATCCTTTCTGCTTGCCCTTTTTTGTTTCATCTATCTTTATTTCCAATACCATACTTTATCCGTATCAGTGGCGTAACTACGGGGGGGGGCACTTGCCCCCCCCATCGGCTGGCAAAAAACGGGGAAAAGGAGAAAGAGAGGGAAAAGAAACGTAGTGGGGAAAGAAGAAATTATTGTTCATTATAATGTTATGTTATGTTATACATGTTATGTTACATAGGAAGCATTTTTTCATAATTTTATAAAACATTATTTGCTTCATTGTGTATTCATTGTTCGTGTTGTTCCTGGTGCTCGCATAGACTGTTTAACTATATATTAATCCTGTTGTACTAAAACATCCCGTTTTCAAACCAATATACAACAAATACATTTCCTCGTAATTCGAGTTATTATTGTTTTATGTAGTGACATATTCTTCTTTTTAATGACTTCATGTCATTGCCCTAATTTAAGGTCTTAATATAAAACATTTCTTGTCCGTGCTAACGTTCGCATAAGTAGATTGGTGAGATTTCTGCTCTTCACGAACTTAAATCAGTCCTTAAAACGTCAATTTTTCTGATCTGAATTTAAAAAATGTTCAGCTCGCGCTTTGCTCTCGCATCACTTGGTTAGTGAAATACGTAGGGTCTTAGTGAATTTCTACAAAATAAGCCTTAGAATGCCCCTCTCCAGGTCTGAATTTCCTACATAATTTTTCAGCTCGGGCTTCGCGCTCGCAGTATTTGATTAGTGAGATGCGTATGATAATCATGATTACAATTACTTCAAAAAGTACTTCATGTATTTAGATGTAATTCTAACAAAATCAGCAAAGGATGGCACTAGCATTAGATGACTATGGTGCGATATTTATACTCCCAATGGATCCTGAAATATAGTCCTTAAAATTTCCCTGTTTAGGGTCAATATATATACAAATATATATTTTAGCTCGCGCTTCGCGCTCGCACTGTTTGTTTAGCGAGACAGTTCCGTATCGTGATTGAAACAAAATTGCTTATAATGTCCCTTTTTAGCTCTGAATATCAAAAATTGCATGTCCATTATCTCTGTTAGGATAGTATACCTGACAACTGAGCGCGCTTCGCGTGGTCCCTAAGTGACTAAAATTTTTTTGCTGGTGCCCCCGCCCGCCCCATGCCGTGACCCACGGTACGCCACTTATCCGTATTATTTTTTTTGTAGTTATCTGTGTTATTGTTTGAATATTTTATGTGTCTTTATTACCTTGTGAATACATCGCACTTCGGCCTTATCCGCGATGATGCCTTGATTTTTATTGATAAACCATTTATCTATCTATTTCCTATCTTTTTTCCTAGACATTTCTTTTCCTCTCTCTCTCTCTTTTTTTTCTTTCTTTCCTTCTTTCTCTTACTTTTATTCTTTATCAAATATCCTTTTTCATTTCTTTCATTCTTCCTTTCCTTATAATTACCTTGGCTTCCTTCTTTCTTCGTCTCCTGTTTCTTTTCGTTCTTTCTCTCCTTCCATTATTTTCTCCTTTTTTTCGTTCTCTCCTCCCTTCATTCTTCCCTTCCACTGTTTCTTCCTTTCTTTATTTTTTCCCTTCTTATTCTTTTCCCTTATTCTTTCTTTTGTTTCTTTCTTTCCCTTCCTTCCAGTTTTCTTGTTCTTACCTTTTCGATCTCCCCTTTAATTTTCTCCTTTATTTTGTCTTTCAGACATTTATTCATCTTCCCTTCCTTTCTTTCTTTCTTTCTATATTCATTTCAAAGAGTGGCGGAAACCTTTTTTTTATTATTTTTATTATTTCTTTCATCCTTCTTTTATTCTAACTTTCTGTTATTTTTTCTGTTTTCCTTTATTTTTCTTTCCTTCTCAATCTTCTCTTTTCTTTCTCTCCTTCATTCTTTCGTTCACCTTCCCTTCCAATTCTTTATATTTTTTTCACAAGTATAACACTGTGTAGCCTTCTTTGTTGATCTTCGTTTGTCAATTGTCCCGTATTTCATTTTGTGAAATCTGGTCACCCTGGCTGTTTATGATCTAAGAAGAGTCCCCAACGATTTTCCTTTAAAAAACAATAAAAAACAAAAGATCCAAAAGACAAAGAAATACACAAGAAATTGCAAAAAAAATAATACATAAGAAATTGATTTGATATCACATTTTTTTTCATGTACACTTGCTAAGTACATCACAAAAGGTTTCTAGGCCAAAAATTAGAACATTTGGAGCTTTATTTATGGAATTAGAGGAGAAAGTATGATTTCGCATACTAATTTAGCATAATTACGTAATAACGATTTGCATGAAATAAATTACTATACAATTTTGTAGGTTATATCCCAGACAACATGCGTGCCAATTTTCGGTGCGATCGCGCGATCGACAGCCGAGATCTCAAGGGGGCCTTGGAGCCCCCCCCCCCGGACATATGAACTCCAAAAATACCCTGGCCTAGATAGGGTTAAGTTGCCCCTTTTCAGAATGAAATTCTTCTTCTGGAGTGTGTACATTTTCACCTTTGATCAAGTGCCCCATATGAATATTCTGATAAATGCCCCTTCTCTTCTGGTTTGTTCAAATGTCCATTTGCTAATATAAGGTATATGTATTTGCAAGTAGCGTCCTTTCTTTTATGCAGGGGCATCTGAGCCGAGGGAGGGGGGCACTTGCCCCCTTAAGAAATTTGACCTCGTTCCATGGACCCCAAAAGTTTTCAAGACCAAGAAAAAGAAAAGAAGATAAAGGAAAGAAAAGTAGTGAAACATGATAGTGTTCTCTATGTCAAAATCTATCACAAATGTTTTTTTTCATTAAAATTTTCAAAATTTTGCTCGCTCGCAGCTTTAAAGAAATTTTGCCCCATACGCCATGTTTGCCACCCTCAGTCAATTTGCTCATTTCCCTACTAGGGTACATATACTAAATTGTTTTTAAAAAAGTTTTTTGTTTCAAGTGCCCTTATCAAAAGAGGAAGTGCCCTTTTTCGCTGTGCCCTCCCCTCCCCCTATCAATTTTGCTCTGCCGACCCATGCTGGTAGTCTCCTTTTCCAGACCCAATGCGACCTTACCCTACAAGATGAAGGTTATTAGTCTACTTTTTAATACTCAGTCTTGGCCATATATTCTTCCAAACAACAGGATTAACGCTGTACGTTGTTGTTGTTGTTGTTTTAGCTTATACGGCGCGTGTCATTCAGTAGTGAATATTTGCGCCAAACCTGGACGTGGACTAGCTAAGCGTAGTCTTTACTCAAAACCCGGTGGTTAAAAAGAGAAATAAACTTTAAAACTTAGACCTCACCATCTTCTAAACCATTGCCATGTAATCAAGCATATTGATATAGAGTTATTATTTTCTCCAGACCCTGTCATTTGAATAATAAAAATCAAGAATCTTCGAAACTTCAATCCCGTCATCTTCAATACTAAGACCCTAAAAGCTCCATGATTATACAGTGGGAGTACAGTGTACAGTGTGATTTTTTTAATAAATGGGTATGGAGTAAAGGCTATGCTATAGGTACCCGTGCTTTGTTGTAGACTGTTAGTTTGGAAGATGATGGGGTCTTAGTATTTAAGTTTTATTAATCACCAGGTTTGGAGTAAAGACTACACTCTATATCCATTTTTCCCACAGAGATGAGACGGTGGGTTTGTCAAATTGAAGATCTCCTATTTTTTTTAATAACAGCGTCTGGGGTAAAAAAAAAAAAACACCCGCGTCTGGGGTAAAAAAAAAAACACCCGCGACATGGAAAATTGGCCAAAATAGGGCAAAATAATTTTTTTCCAGAATTGCCCCCGAAACCCCCCCAGAGCAGCCGTCTTCGCTCCCTGGGATGTTTTAGCATCCTAACCGATTATTATAGCGAGAATCAAGAAGATCCGGGGAGTTTGAATTTTCGACCCTCTCGCCCCACCCGCGACATGGAAAATTGGCCAAAATAGGGCAAAATAATTTTTTTCCAGAATTGCCCCCGAAACCCCAACAGAGCAGCCGTCTTTGCTCCCTGGGATGTTTTAGCATCCTAACCGATTATTATAGCGAGAATCAAGAAGATCCGAGGAGTTTGAATTTTCGACCCTCTCGCCCCACCCGCGACATGGAAAATTGGCCAAAATAGGGCAAAGTAATTTTTTCCAGAATTGCCCCCGAAACGCCCCCCCCCCCCAGAGCAGCCATCTTCGCTCCCTGGGATGTTTTAGCATCCTAACCGATTATTATAGCGAGAATCAAGAAGATCCGAGGAGTTTGAATTTTCGACCCTCTCGCCCCACCCGCGACATGGAAAATTGGCCAAAATAGGGCAAAGTAATTTTTTCCAGAATTGCCCCCAAAACGCCCCCCCCCCGAGCAGCCATCTTCGCTCCCTGGGATGTTTTAGCATCCTACCCAATTATTATAGCGAGAATCAAGAAGATCCGGGGAGTTTGAATTTTCGACCCTCTCGCCCCACCCGCGACATGGAAAATTGGCCAAAATTGGGCAAAATAATTTTTTTCCAGAATTGCCCCCGAAACCCCCCCAGAGCAGCCGTCTTCGCTCCCTGGGATGTTTTGGCATCCTACCCGATTATTATAGCGAGAATCAGGAAGATCCGGGGAGTTTGAATTTTCGACCCTCTCGCCCCACCCGCGACATGGAAAATTGGCCAAAATAGGGCAAAATAATTTTTTCCAGAATTGCCCCCGAAACGCCCCCCCCCCCGGGCAGCCATCTTCGCTCCCTGGGATGTTTTAGCATCCTACCTGATTATTATAGCGAGAATCAAGAAGATCCGGGGAGTTTGAATTTTCGACCCTCTCGCCCCACCCGCGACATGGAAAATTGGCCAAAATTGGGCAAAATAATTTTTTTCCAGAATTGCCCCCGAAACCCCCCAGAGCAGCCGTCTTCGCTCCCTGGGATGTTTTGGCATCCTACCCGATTATTATAGCGAGAATCAAGAAGATCCGGGGAGTTTGAATTTTCGACCCTCTCGCCCCACCCGCGACATGGAAAATTGGCCAAAATAGGGCAAAATAATTTTTTCCAGAATTGCCCCCAAAACCCCCACAGAGCAGCCGTCTTAGCTCCCTGGGATGTTTTAGCATCCTAACCGATTATTATAGCAAGAATCAAGAAGATCCGGGGAGTTTGAATTTTCGACCCTCTCGCCCCACCCGCGACATGGAAAATTGGCCAAAATAGGGCAAAGTAATTTTTTTCCAGAATTGCCCCCGAAACCCCCCCAGAGCAGCCGTCTTCGCTCCCTGGGATGTTTTAGCATCCTAACCGATTATTATAGCGAGAATCAAGAAGATCGGGGGAGTTGAATTTTTGACCCTCTCGCCCCACCCGCGACATGGAAAATTGGCCAAAATAGGGCAAAATAATTTTTTTCCAGAATTGCCCCCAAAACCCCCCCAGAGCAGCCGTCTTTGCTCCCTGGGATGTTTTAGCATCCTAACCGATTATTATAGCGAGAATCAAGAAGATCCAGGGAGTTTGAATTTTCGACCCTCTCGCCCCACCCGCGACATGGAAAATTGGCCAAAATAGGGCAAAATAATTTTTTCCAGAATTGCCCCCGAAACCCCCCCAGAGCAGCCGTCTTCGCTCCCTGGGTTGTTTTAGCATCCTAACCGATTATTATAGCGAGAATCAAGAAGATCCGGGGAGTTTGAATTTTCGACCCTCTCGCCCCACCCGCGACATGGAAAATTGGCCAAAATAGGGCAAAATAATTTTTTTCCAGAATTGCCCCCGAAACCCCCACAGAGCAGCCGTCTTAGCTCCCTGGGATGTTTTAGCATCCTAACCGATTATTTTAGCGAGTATCAAGAAGATCCGGGGAGTTTGAATTTTCGACCCTCTCGCCCCATCCGCGACATGGAAAATTGGCCAAAATAGGGCAAAATAATTTTTTTCCAGAATTGCCCCCAAAACCCCCCCAGAGCAGCCGTCTTCGCTCCCTGGGTTGTTTTAGCATCCTAACCGATTATTATAGCGAGAATCAAGAAGATCCGGGGAGTTTGAATTTTCGACCCTCTCGCCCCACCCGCGACATGGAAAATTGGCCAAAATAGGGCAAAATAATTTTTTTCCAGAATTGCCCCCGAAACCCCCCCAGAGCAGCCGTCTTCGCTCCCTGGGTTGTTTTAGCATCCTAACCGATTATTATAGCGAGAATCAAGAAGATCCGGGGAGTTCGGTGCTTGGCGGGAATCGACGTGAAATCGTAACCTCTTATTGAAGAAAACTCTTTACGCAACCCATATTTAACCTAACTCGGGTAAGATTACACAGAAAGAAAGAAAGAAAGAAAGGAATAAAACAAAGCTAGGAAGTTTCGATGAGCTAA
The DNA here is from genome assembly GCF_018143015.1 of Lytechinus variegatus. NCBI lineage: Eukaryota > Metazoa > Echinodermata > Echinoidea > Temnopleuroida > Toxopneustidae > Lytechinus > Lytechinus variegatus. The sequence goes on along the minus strand of NC_054742.1, from coordinate 56,416,632 downwards.
AGAAACAAATCATGGAAGCCACAGGGGGAAAAGGGAAGGATACGCAGAAAAAAAAAAAAAACAAATAAAGAAAAGACGTATAACAGCTTTCTAAGTGTGGGGGGGGGGGGCTAACCATGCAAAAAATCACAATCATATGGTAATTTTTTTGTTTTTTGTACACGGTTTTGGAGAGAAGTGGAGAGCCGAAGCATCCAGCCCCCCCCCCCTCCAAGGCCCTGTATGTGCCAAGAATCTGCAAAGAGCAAGTACCGGTATACAAAATACCCCGGCGCGGCGCCCCCAGCTAGCGCTAGCTACCGTACCGTACACAGTCAGTTCGAGTGACAGTCTAAAGTGCGAAAATGAGTACACCAAATGATTCAGTAAGTGAAATTTCATAAGAGTATTATAATTTTTGTGACGAGTGTGGTACAAGAATAATGACTGAATGAATTTGAAGCAGTAAAAAATGTCCAATTTGAGAAGGAAGATGTAGATCTAGAAGGAGTTTTTGACAAGTCGGATCTGAATTGAGATCTGTGTGTATGTCCCATGTATTCATTTTTGTGCTGTGTCTTATTAACGCTTGACAAGACGACATGCTTTTGCAAGTCACCTGGATACACTTGCTCACTGCAAAAGTTATGCAAATTTCCCCACCACTAGGCCACTACAGTAATTGTTTGTGAATGTCATAGCAAATCTCTCAGTTACATTTCAAGGTCAATATGCCCACTGCTTTTCCGAAGCTTGATCGGAAACGGCTGTATTTTTGCTTCGATTTCGACATTCAAATTCTCAGAAATCGCTTTGCTTGGGCCTTGGCTAGGCATGGCCGTAGTCACTAGATGGCGCTGTCGCGGAAGTGCTCAAAATTTGTACGTAAGTTTCGTCGCTTGTCAATGAGTGAAATCGCATAGCGATGCGATATCGTCAAAATTAAGCCCCTGTCTGTCAGCGCGGATGAATATGATATTTTCTCTTTGTGATTGTCCTCCCGTGCGATGAAAAATATGTCATCGTAATGCATAGGACTTTCGCGAGCTACCGAAGTCATTTTCGTGCCCCAAATTCCATGAAATCTTCCAAAAATAACCATGAAAGTGTCGGTAAGTCAAAAGTGTCGTGAGTTGCTCTCAATTCTTACCTTATTTAGTTGTATTTCTTGCAAAATGGGTCTCGAAGTGTTCTGGATTTTCCGTTGATTGTGAAACTTGAATTGATTTCCTTTCTGTGTCTTGCAGTTAAATTGCAGCGCGGGGAATCGCAAGGGCTGTGGAAGCCCTTCTCAGTGAGGTTTACAAGCTGAGCTGCCCTTGAATTTGGTCGAATTTCGAGCCATTTTAATCGCGCGCACGGGATGATTAATTAACATAACAATTAGCAGATTAGAGATCAAGATTACGTCACGTACGTGCGTACGTGTGATACACAGAAATGAATAGAACTTGAATCACATGGAATCACAGTCAAGAAATGCTTTGTTTTCTTTGTTTGCTAAATGATTTCCTGAATTTAAAATCATGAATAAACACCAGAGTAATGACATGAAGGAGATAATCATGGTCATATGAGGAATAACTAAATATTTTCTGAAAACGAGTGAATATGATGGGGCAATAATGTGCATGCACTGGAAAATGAACATTCACCTCACTGTCAGTGCCGTGGTGTCAGTCACTCAGACACAGTGCTTTACTGCCTTTTACTGGCATTTTCTTTGCACTGCCGCCGCCACTGGTTTTTCTTTTGCCAACTAGATTAAAACTCATATATTAATATGTTTATTGCAATTTTTGAATAAATGGTAATACAAAGTGGAAAAAATGAAGATAAAAATAATTTGGACTAAAATATGCCATCACCCCCCCCCCCTCTAAAAAATAAACACTATCTTGAATGACTCGTTTATTTAATTTGCATTGAAAAAATAAATAATTGTATTTATGCACTTTTTTATTTCTCATTCTTTCTGCCAGAATATCAGATGCCATCATGAATAACCTCACCTCCAGATTGAACTCCTAAACATCTTGACAATGACTATCTACTGAGATATCTTGCCTTCTTGAGATTGGAAGTCTTAAGTTCAAGTCAGAGTGACCTAAGGCCCTACTAACAAGAAGAATCCAGATTTACATAAAAACAAATTCCACGAAAGATACAAACTGATTTTACTCTTAATGTGTAGTGTGTATGTGAGACTGTGTTTATTTTGAGGAGGACTATCTACTGAGATATCTTGCCTTCTTGAGATTGGAAGTTTTAAGTTCAAGTCAGAGTGACCTAAGGCCCTACTAACAAGAAGAATCCAGATTTACATAAAAACAAATTCCACGAAAGATACAAACTGATTTTACTCTTAATGTGTAGTGTGTATGTGAGACTGTGTTTATTTTGAGGAGGACCTCCTGTCTCTGTTTTTATTATTTTATTGACTGAATGAATGATCAATACCTAAAAGTGAGAACTGATTTTTGAGGAGAGTACATTAGTGTATGGTTTTGAGTGAATTTGATTTGAGTAACTGTTTTTCTTTATTATTTTTCTCATAATTATTATTTTGCCTTTTATTTTCTATTTTCAGTTATATATTGTCAGTTACATTAAGTTGAACTTCCAAATTTGATCAAAGTGTTCAATTCTTGGGATAGAATTTTATCAGGTAATAAAACTGAGTTTGATAAATCTAAAAAAGGACACTGAAAAAAATATGAACACTTGGAGATGCTCACTAAGAAGAGGAAAAAACATGAAAGGAAATGGAACTTAAGTGGATGTTATAGCATGCCTTTCGCAGATCTCCAAGCACCAGGAATCATAGGCGGCGGAAGTGGGGGGGGAGTATCCCCCTAAATTTGAGGTGGGGAGGGGACGATTCCATCCCCCTCAATTTTTTGTTGATAACCTTATTTTTTAATTTTTTTTGGCTTGTCAATTTTCAATTTTGTTTCCTGTGTCCCCCCCAAGATATTATTTGGTCACTATCTTTTTTTTTTCGGGGGGGGGGGTCAAAAGATTTTGGCGGTTCCCCCCTAAAATTTTTGGCTTCCCCCACCAATGCCAGGAATGTTGATGTTCAACTGAGAGTTGCTGAAGTGGAATCTCCGTTTGTCTGTGAACTTGTTATAGAGAATGATTATTCCAGGACAAGTTAGATGATATTACCCAGCCCATAGCATACATCCCAACAATGGAATGGAGGCAATATACCCCTGTAATACATGAAGTATCATATTATCTTTAGGTTGGTTTGGAAAGTAAGTCCTCTAGTCAATATTAATGTCTGCCCAACAAAATGGTACTATCTGGCAATTTGGTGGTTCAATCACAAGCAGAAAAAGTTTAGTAAATTGACACTAGTAAGACAATTAAACAAATATAATACAGCCAAACTGTCTGACCCCTTACTTGACTACTGACTTAACTAATTATTGAAAAATGACAAGGGATGCTTAGGCCCTTTGTAACCATTTCATTGGGCAGACTGAAGCAGATGACTAGAATTCATACTTTCATGAAGATGAAGGAACATCAAAATGATTATTACAATTTAGCAAATATGAATTTATAACACTGTCATGGTTATAAAAAATAATGAATTTCTATCAAGTAAAATGACAATACAATGTAAGACATAACTGCAATAAAGTAATTTCATTTCCAAAAGATATCTTCCATAATTTAATAACCAAATTTCTCAAGATAATATTTCTTCTGCACAAAGTGTATGAAATGCTCAGTGTAAATCATGCTGTTTATAAATCTCTAGGAATTTTCTTTTTTTCAAAATGAAAATACATGTAAACTTAATCAAAACCAGGGGTGGTGGATCCAGGATTTATGGGGGGGGGGGGGGGGCAATTTTCAGGATGAAAATTTGTCAAGCAAAAAAGGGCCTTAGGGGGGGGGGGGGGGGGGGCATTCTTTGATGAAAATTGCGTATTTTCATTACATCTTGACTGTAGCTCTCAAAGGGGGGGGGGGGTTGAGCTAGATGTGCCCTCCCCCAGATCCACCAGTGATAAAAATCAACATTTATGAAAGATTGCATACCTTATATTCTGAATTGGTAAATTCAATGCATATGTCTACAAAATGAAACTGACATGTTTGGATAAATTGCTTATTTTTGTTTCAAGAAAGAATTCATCAATAACAGCTTAGAGTTATTGAGAAAACATCAGGAAAAAATAATATTCTGATATGCAATAACTATATCTATTTTATATATGCTTTTTTTTCCAAAAATTTAATCCTTGACATGGGGGGGGGGCTGGTTTAGTAGTCAAATTCACCCCTCCCCCGTTAAGTAAAATGCTTTATCAAAATAAGATTATGCTATCATTTATAAATTACTGCATTTTGGAGCCCATTAATATTCAAAATGAATCATAGAGGGCAGTGCCACACCTTATTCACTGAAATTAAGGAGGGGCATGCACAGCTGAAAAACTATCAGCAGGGGCAATAATTTTCACTGCAATGTTAGATATCCTTAAAAAAAATCCTGAAAACACATAATTAAAATGAAATTAAACTCCCAGGAAGTGCCCCTGTATACTATTACAGCCCTTGACCTGTATATTCTCAAGGGGTTCAATAATTCCTTCTCTTCCCTTGTAGAGTCGGTTCGGGTGCGAATGTGTCTGAAAAAAATAAGTAAAAAAAGGATCATTAGTAAAAATTGTAGATAGAAGTCAACAGAACATATAATTTTTTAAAAATTTAGCAAGCAAAAACAAAGATTGATCTGGCATTGGAAAATAAAAGGAAATTAATTAACACCGCCCCCCCCCCGCTTCAACATTTTTTTGTTGTTTGCTTCTGCTTGCAACTTTATAAATTTACCCGATACACCTTTCAAAACTTTTGGCTCCATTATCATGATTATGCCACTGTTCAAGTATTATTTATTTGGAAACCAATGCTAAAACTATAAGGTGAAATGAAATTATATAAAGAAAAAAATATATATTTCACAAAGTATAAAATCATAATGATGTAGGTCATGTTGAAATTAGACCCTGGACTGGACTCAAAATTAGATCAAGTGTAGTGTAGACCAAATGTAAATTAGACAAAGTGTAGACCAAATGGCAATTAGAATTTTTTTTAACCAAATGGGTCAAGCCCATTTGGTATATGTATAAAGACTAAAATATATGTATATAAGTTAAAAAATATAATTAAGTAGCCTAGGTTGTGCTGAAATTAGACCAACTGGACATTTCACAAAATGAGAATTAGACCAAGTGTAGACCAAATGGGTTTAGCCCATTCGGCATTAGACTAAATGAGAAGTGGGCAAATTGCATGTGAACCAAATGAATATACATATTTACAATGTGGAACTGCATGATATAAAGCCAATTTTATGTACCAGTATTTGACAAAGTAAAAAATATATAATTATGTAGGTTATGCTGAAATTAGACCAACTGGACATTTCACTAAATGAGAATTAGACCAAGTGTAGACCAAATGGCAATTTAGTTGACCAAATGGGTTTAGCCCATTTGGCATTAGACCAAATAACAAGTGGGCAAACTGCATGTAGACCAAATGAAAATACACCAGAAACACATTTCACAAGTTGGGACTGATATAGAGAGCCGTAGCAGACGACGGAGATGGGTACATGATCTGCGTCCGCAAAAAACGCGCACGCATCTATGTACTAACATGAAAAACAGCATATGGGACGATCTGACTAAAAATCGCACATGCGGGGCTATTTGAGAGTCACAGCAGAGGACGGCTAGCAGACGCCGACGGGCGCGCGCATTTAGCGAGCACATCGTGATCGTTTAAACTATCGATAGTAAGGACAGTGCATTAACAGGGACCCGCGATGTCTATGACTTTTTCGACCCATGTTGGTGCTATGAAATTGCTCTTTTTTGCAGTTTAAATGAATTTTACGTAAGTTTTAAGTGGTTTCACATGACAAATTAGATATTAAGAAATTTTTTGATATCATTCTTGGGGACAACAAACACATTTTGAAATTCTTGTTGTCCTGCCTACCTTGGCTTTGGGTCTTAAGTTTAATATATGATTTTGATTTATAACTCTTATATGGATTAAAGTGACCAAAATCATGCAAACATGCAGTGAACAGATGGGTGAGCTGCTGCAAGCAGATGTTTTGGTAGCTAACTTTAATCAATATCCAAATTATGGCAAAGCAAAGCGATGGCTGACTGAGAATTTGAACGATGACATCGAGATCGGAGCCAAATAAAGCCGTTTCCAATTGCGATATTCGGAAAAGTGGTTGGCATATTGATTATTGACTGAGAGACTTGCTATTACATTTGCGAAATAATTCTGGTGGGGAAATTTGCTCCAAGTCAGCCAGGGCGAATCTGCATTACCGCTCAAATTCCACTCGATCAAAATGAACAATATTTTACACGGGCTAGCTTCTTCCAGTCTGGTACAATCTGCCACTGGCATATTATCGTACCTTAATCCTACCTCAATCTCTACTAAGCATACATGTGTCATTAACAGTGTGTTCAGATTCCCGTGGGATTTTTGTGTGGCTGTGCGATTGTTCCAGTCATTTTGAAAGTTTGATGTTGATTTCTTTTTGCCTCTTTGTGATTGAGATAATTGCTAAAACATGCCCATGAAAGACATGTGTAATAAACTTTGAATATTGTTTAATCCCATCTCTATTTTCATTGGTCTTTCTTTTGCCATTTGTGACTTTAGATTTGAAACCACTAATTGATGTGAGGGGCAATAGCCTCTCTGTGTTTGAATCAATCTCATTTATTGACATGTGCTTAGTAAAAATTATTGAAGCTAGCCTACATGTATGTAAATATATTGTTTATTTTGACTGAGTGGAATTTGTACAGGGTCCTTGGAAAGTTTGATCAGTTTCTTTTGGATCCAGTTTAGTTATCAACATTGTGCACCACCTTGGTATAATTTCATAACAAAATGATTATTAATCACTGTAGATCAGATCTAAAGTTAAATCTAGTAAAATCAGAGATTGTCTTAGATCTATTGAACTTAATGATACTTGTTAGGCCTACTGTAATTTCTGGTAAAAATTAAAAGATCAACATTACCCAAGAAGAAAATAAAACAAAACTCTCTAAATTGAAAATACTGGTGTGATCCAGTTTTCCATGCACCTCTTTGTTTCACCTCTGCTTTTTGAATGGATCCTAAACTTTAAGCTACTCACTCATTTTTTCTTCCAAAAGAAATTGTATTTCCTGTGCCTCAAAATATGTTCATATTGTTGTAGGAGATTAAGTCTCTTAAGAAATTAACCTGAATATAACTCCAAAACTGGAAACAGTTGAAGGTTTTCTCTGTATTTTTATTTTTTATTTATTGCAGCCTCTTTAAAAAATCTGAATTGTAATTACAAGTCACTATATCATTCATCCTTCAGTCAAGATTATTAATATAACCTCTTCCCCCAACGATGACATTTTCATTATTCAAGGTCTAAATTCCAAACTTCATGGATTTCTAAGTAAAATTGAAGCTGAGAAATCGGGGATAAAACTCACTTATTTTCCTTCCGTTTTTTTGTGCTCCCTTCTTCTTCTCATGTTGGTTTGAATGGCGATTAGTCATATTTGACTATTGTCACATTGACTCTATCTATAAAAATCTCACTTCTCACTTAATTATATTATTACCAATATGAAAAAGATAATTACAGTATGTACAAAAGTTTGTTGTAACTCTTGTCAAAATGGCATATAAACAAATCTTCACCAAAAAGAAACTGCTATCTTCAGCTCAGTTCCAACTAGTTGCGCTTGCCCTGCCCTTTCAAAGATGCAATCATACCGGTCAGCACGGTACATTGTGCCGATTTATCGGACATAAATGCCTAGGTCACCCATGCATAGACGAGGGGGCGCTAGTGTACCTGTGCTTACAGATGGGTTAAACATTAAAATAATTTGTTTCTTTTTTTGTTTAAACAACAACTACAACAAGGTGAAAACACTTGTGGGCTTTGTTAGTTACATGTGCGGAACATATATTGTATATACAATATACATGTATCTCATATATGGTGACAAAGAATGGCCAATACAAAAGGAATAAATGCACTTGAGTCTCTATCTAGGAAACTTGATAATTTTTGTTTATAATCATTACATTAATGCCACCATGATTTCCTAATGTATTCAATTTGTAACGATGTTAGCGCAGACAGTGTTGATGATCTGAATAATTTAAATCCATATTAAACTGAAAAGGCTTCAAAGGAAATGTGGTCCATACCATTACTGTTTGCATACATTCTTGTATACAGTGAAAATAGATATAAAGCCGTTTTCTTATCATTGTTTTAAGGTTATTCAAGACATTATATGTTGACCATTTATCATTGTTGTTCTCATTCAATGCAGACATTAGATTCCTTGCTTGTCACCTTGGCCAGTATGGGATTTGACTTGGACCAAGGCCAAGCAGCGATACAGGCAGGCAAACTCACCGTACATGAAGCTGTAGAATGGTAAGAAAACTTCTTGCAATCATCCAGCATGAACACTCTTTACTTTGCCATTACATGTATGTCAACTATCTTGATATCCTTGATTTAGTTTTGATGCTATTAAAGCCCTGTTACGATGGTGGTTACCATGATAGCAATTTCGCAAGGTTTAACTTTAAAATAACTCAATAAAAAAAATCATTTGATACCCTATACCACAACTGTCTTGCACTGTACACATCCAGATCCAGAAAATGAAGTATCAATTTGATACTGCATTGTAAGTTCCTGACACAGACAGGGTGATTAAAATTTCAGTTTAATGAAATTCCTGTATTTAAGTAGCAAAAGAAATGGTCCCCAGTTTGAACAATGCTGGAGTTTCACATTTTATCAATGAATAAAGAAAATGGGATGTATGACATTTGTTGTACATTTACCTTCCAAATTCTGATTGTGAGCTTGGCATAATAAGAAGATATTAAAAAGCTACAAGCACTTTTATTTGTTCATTCTTTTTTATTAATGTCATCACAGGGCTGTTCAATTTGTCAAGTATTTCCTAGGCTGGTCAACAATCACTTTGTTTGAATTCACACCCTGTATACACTTCTTGTTTTGGTATTTTAGTCTCTTCGGTCTCGGGCATAGCTATAATTTTGTATGAATGAATACACATTTTTCTTTTTAATTTCAAACAACTTTACATCTATACCATTAGTAAAGGAATGAGTAATCACGTATAAAATGGATTTTTATTTTTGTCTTTCCAACAAATGCTGTCTTCAGACACTATCAAAGATGGATTAAACTTGAAATCATTCAGAATTATGATTATTCTGGTAATTCCCTTTTCTTCAATATTGTAAAAGCAAATAAAAGTCTTGTATTCTGTCACCATCTGATAACAGTAGACATTGAATTTATTCACCCCTTGTGTTTAGTTTTCCAGGGCTACCGTTTGACTTTGGGTTAACATTGATATCAAAATATATGAAAACAAAATATTTCATTTTATTGCGTGTGTCTTGTCAGGTTATTGCAAGGTGGAAACAGAAACCAAGAATTATCTTCGAGACCGACACCTACGCTCTCCCTTAGACCATCATCACAAGCACAGGTCAGTGTAACAAATCAACATAAAATACCATTGAAAGAATTAAGTTTGTGCTTTAAATAATTTCGAAGATAGGTATAATAATAATATGTAATGTACCCAGGGTAGCCACTTCAGTTCCAAAAACTGTTCTCCAAGCGGGCCCCGCTATTATTACCTGGCTAAGCTAGGCTACCCATTTGGTGCACACAGCTTTTTGAGGAACTACCGTCTGCCGATACCCATTTACCTCACCTGGGTAGAGTGCAGCACACTGGATGAATTCCTTGCTGAAGGAAATTACGCCATGGCTTGGATTTGAACCCACGACCCTCACAATTTCTTTGTCAAACAGAATTAGTTTGTGATTTCAGACATACATAACATTCTGTGTATGTAGCATTATTTTATGCTTTTAGTCATTGAATTTTTATTTTTCACTTATGTTAAATATTCATTGGAAATAATAGAATTAGTTTTGTCTCAAAGACTTGAAATTTTCAAGTTTTGATTGGTGGCACTGGTAACTTGGTAGGGTTGTCCAGTGCAATATTTAGTTAGTCCCGAGAAGAAGTTGTTGGGATTTAAAGAGTTGAAGTCGGTAAAAATAGGGAAATGAAATATTGGAATATGTTAAAGACTAAGAGCAATCCCATTCTTGAAATTGGATGAACAGATTGTCAACCACATGTCATCTAGATATAGATATGAATGAATCATGAAGACGTGGAACATATCGTCAACTACATGTCATCTAGATTAGATATGAATGAATCATGTACACGTGGAGCTGGCAACAAATTGAGAGATCTCAGCCTGATAGGTTACATTGATTCAGCCTGTCTCTTGACCCCTAGATGCACATGTGAATCCAAGCAAACATACATGTACCAATAGGTTGATGATAAAAAAAAGGAATATCCAACACACTTCTAGACTGGGCGTTAATGGACCAGTGGATTAGTCTCCGGACATTGGAACAGAGGGTCGTGGGTTTTACTCCCAGCTATTTCATATTTTCCTTCAGAAAGAAATTAATCCAGGTGGGTAAATGAGTGTGGCAAGAATTTATTCCTAAAGAAATGCAGTACACGTAAAAGCTGCTGTGTTAATGCTAGGGTAAGTGTGCTCCTTTACTGTAGACCTATTAGAAACTTATGATAAAGTCAGTGTTGATTACCATAAAGCAAGTATAATAATCATTATTTTTTAAATATTTCATACTTCTTCTGTTTATGTTGCATTCACAGCAGTCTTCAAGCTCCAGCTCTCGAGACCAGAATTATCTCCCCTTCAGTATGCCACCAAATTCTGTACTAACTGACCCATCCCCTCCCAGTTCTGCTGTTTCATCTGCTGAGCAAACCCCCACTGGAAGCAATGACTCGGAGAAGGTTGTAAGCAGGTTCTCCCTGACAGACAAGAAGAGAGAGGAGAAGGACAGGTGGGAGCGAGAACAGAGGGAACAGCTCTCCGCAAAGTACAAGGAGGAGAGAATGCGAAAGAAAAAAGTGAGGTTTTACATGATTTTAATAATACTGACTGAAATATATCTCATCTCTCAGAATATATGATAATAATTTTTGAAATTGATGGTAAAAAGTTGTTGTATATAAAGATAATTGTTGAAAAGGAGCACACTTACTCATTGAGCGGGTGTAAATCAAAATGCGTGTTCAACTAACATGACCACAAACATGGTCCTTGTAAAAGCTTTATGTAATAATACTTTTCTTTTATTTCTGGTGTTATGTCAGTGCGATCCAAGATTTCTCAAATTCCATTTAATTCTCCATGTATCATCTTCATTTATATTTCTTTATAACATGTTATAACTACATACTATCCTGAAAACTTGCATGCACTTTCAAAGAACCATTATTTGTTGTCATTATTGATTGTGTACATTTACATATTTGAAAAATTATTATCAAAGCCTTTTATTAATAGTCCTAATTAATTGAATTTTTTCTTTTATTTTTTTTAAATAGAAAGAATAGAATGGGAAGATAAATAATGAGTGACAAATTACAAACTACTTGGGAATTGACTTTTCTCGTTCAATTCAGGCACATGACAAAGTTCTGAAGGAGATCGAAGATGACCGTAAAGCCAAGCAACTCAGAACACCTTCACATCCATCACCAACAAGCCCAACTGCTCCCGGGGCACAGCCAACAATGTCATCAGTGGTCAAAGACACACCAGTAACAGCGTCATCCAGTTCAGAGACCCCTCTAAAGCCCAGTTCACAGAATGTATCTCCTGAGAGTAAACAAGCAGAAGATGCAGCTAAAGGGAAAGAGCACACTGCTCCAAAACCCCCAGTGAATTGCATTCTCCAGGTAATACTTTCAGTTGACCATCAGCTCAATGGCCACCCAGGGGTGGTATTCTCTGGTGCCGACATAACCTTCTTTATAACCTTTGTCATGACTCTGCAAGATAAGAGCCCACTATGATCATCATAATATCTCTCTAAGTACCTGCCTATTTTTTCTCAGACAAATCAATCAAATTAACAGTTCATAGTGAGCTATGTTTAGCATTATTGTTAACTTCTGTGAAAAAAGATTATGAAATCATTTCTGTCTCACCTGCATAGCAGAGTGAGACTATAGGCGCCACTTTTCCGACGGCGGTGGCGGCGGCATCAACATCAAATCTTAACCTAAGGTTAAGTTTTTGAAATTACATCATAACTTAGAAAGTATATGGACCTAGTTCATGAAACTTGGCCATAAGGTTAATCAAGTAATACTGAACATCCTGCATGAGTTTCACGTCACATTACCGAGGTCAAAGGTCATTTAGGGTCAATGAACTTAGACTACCGTAAGTAACGGTGTATTAACCGCACCCCCAACTTTGGACAAAAAAAAAAATTCTTCTCACATTTACATGCATATTTGAGGTACGAAGAAACAAAAACTAAGTTTAAGATTTCAAAGTATCCAAAGAGATTACTGGTATGCGTAAATCTGCTGTTCTTGATCAATTCATCTACAAATGTTAGAAAGAAAGAACGGTCCCGACAATATTGGCCACTTACACACTCACCTCACAGTCACAGTGTACACACACACAGCACTGCCATTGCATTGCAAACTACAATACAGTATCAGTCATGCCAGTACATCTTATCAAATTATGATCTGTGTCTTTCCCAGCGTAGCCGTAGGAGGAAGAAACATTCACATTTCTTGGATCACAACCTCACAATCACTTTCAGAAATTTGATGTCTTAGCATGAATTTTGGATACGGGATTACAGGAAGGTTCAAGAAACAAAGAAATTGACATTTTTTCCAGTTGTTTTTTACGGCTTCATGCCGTCTCTATCGTGCGTGGTTTACATGGTATCTTATGAAAAGCAAACAGGAAGGAAAAAAAAGCTGGCGCGAAACGGGACTTTGAATAGTGCCAGCTTAAGTCGCACTATAACATATTACAACGCAATCTCTAAGCTCACTCAACTCTTGCTCAGCGGTGACAAAATATTACCGAGTATGCTTGGCGTCTCTTTTAACTTAGCCAGGGAACTTCACTACTTTGAATAGAGAATAAAGTCAAAATTAGTGTCATGAAGGTGGGTGCGTTTGTTTTGGACAATATTTAATTAAGATCGTAATAATCGCTTCCCATTACCCGCGGCTCATACCCCTCTAAACGACATTGCCTGGGCGGCTATGCCCGGCCACTTGATGTGTTGTGAACTGGCAGACATCGTACATGTACGGGAGGGGTTACGGCGGGCTGGCTCAAACCCGTCAACGTGTATAAACCGCACCCCGGACTTTTGCTTCTATCCCGCCGAGAAAAAGGTGCGGTTAATACACCGTTACTTACGGTATGTTGGGGGAATCAACATCAAAATCTTAACCTGAGGTTAAGTTTTTGAAATGTCATCATAACTTAGAAATATATGGACCTAGTTCATTTAACTTGGAAATAAACTTAATCAAGTATCACCAAACATCCTGCATGAGTTTCACTTCACATGACCAAGGTCAAAGGTCATTTAGGGTCAAAGAACTTTGGCCGATTTGGGGGTATCTGTTGAATTACAATCAAAACTTTAAGTTTTTGGATCTGATTCATGAAACTTGGACATAATAGTAATCAAGTATCACTGAACATCCTTTGCAAATTTCAGGTCACATGATCAAGGTCAAAGGTCATTTAGGGTCAATGAACTTTTGCCGAATCGGGGGTATTTGTTGAATTACCATCATAACTTTGAAAGTATGTTGGTCTAGTTCATAAAACTTGGACATAAGAGTAATCAAGTATCACTGAACATCCTGTGCGCATTTTAGGTCACATGACCAAGGTCAAAGGTCAATGAACTTTGGCCATAATGGGGGTGTCTGTTGATTTACCATCATAACTTTGCAAGTTTATTGATCTGACTTTTGAAACTTCGACATAAGAGTGATCAAGTATCACTGAATATCCTGTGCAAGCTTCAGGTCACATGATCAAGGTCAAAGGTCATGTGAGGTCAATGAATTTTGGCCACATTGGGGGTATTTGTTGATTTACCATCCTATCTCTGTAAGTGTATTGTTTTAGTTCATAAAATGTAGAAATAAGAGTAACCCAAGTATCACTGAACATCTTGTGCGAGTTATAGTAGTTTTCAAAGTCAGCACTGCTGCTATGCTGAATCGCATGATGCAGGTGAGACGGCCAGAGGCATTCCACGTGTTGGTTCTGAATAACCCCACATTAAACTACACAGTGAATTGTCCATATGTTTAATATGATTTCGTTTGTGGATTAAATATATATGGCATGCACTTGTAAAGCTATTGTATGTCAAGATTGGGGTGTGTTTTCTGCCAAGTTGAGGTGCATAGGTACCCGGCAGGATTAATTCCTAATATCCACATCACTCATGACGAAAAACTTCCATTTGAGATCACTATACCCCTTCTCATCAATTCTCTTCTCCAACCCTAACATGCCCCAAGCAAGCAATTTAAGTATCAAAACACCTGTTTCTTGACGTCGGTCCGAAGATAACACAAGAGCCCCTGCATATACAGTCACAGCAGGGGGCCACACACGATGGGATGCATGCGCAGCGCTGAGCTCAGTTTCTGCAAAACATGCCGTCATTTTTATTCGCTTACTTTCCTTATTTCGAGGTCGATTTTCTTCATTCGAAATTGAAAATGGACTAACATTGGATTACTGAATACAATATGCCTTTGAAAACGTGATTAAATATCGAATACAATAATTTCATTCGGAAGGTCCTACTACAGGCAGAGAAGTCTTCCGTAATAGCACAGCTGTTGTTTATCTTTTGGTCCTTTGCTCAACGCTCATATACTGGCCTGTGGAGGTGAAATTGAGACAGCAGGGATTATCCCTGGATTACCTGGCCAAGCGCGGGTGATAAGGGCTTGGAAATGATATTTGGGAGATCCAAACGAAAAATGGGGTATAACACCGCAGTTTGCAATCCGAACTGCGGTCTTTAGCCAAAGGGGGGTTTCACGTAATGTGGTAATGGCAGCTAATGTTGAACCCATTGTTATAATAATAGTGCACCTTGGAATAGATTATTTCTAGATAGATGCCACTGTATAAATGCTTGTTATTATGATATGAAAAAGTGAGTCTTAATCTACATCTCTTTGCAGATCCGTCTTCCTTCAGGCCAGCACATGAGGGAGACATTCTCTTCCAGTTCTTCCTTGAGTGATGTCATCACCAAGATCAAAGAACATCACTCATCACTGGGTGACAATTTTGAGCTAATACAGGTACTGATATTGTGAATGTGTTACATGATATGATTTGATATAATTACGCATAAGAGCATTGTGGCCTTCTGGATTAGTCTCTAGCCTCTGAAATTGAGGGCTATGGGTTCAAATCCCAGCCATGGCATAATTTCTTTCAGCAAAATAGATCTACACTGCAGCACTCAAATCCAGGTGAGGTGAATAGGGACCTAACATGATTCATACCTTGAAATTCTATGTGCTGTAAGAAGCTGCCAGGTGAGGATAGTAATATCCAGGTCCTTTACAAGTATATAGAATAGTATATCATGATATGATGTGTGCTATACAAGAAATGATTATCCAATTTTCGATGATTAGGTGTTAGCAACAGCCTTAGTTACCTTAACGTTGAATGGGGGGGGTCCACTCCTAGGGTGAAGAAAAAGGACAAAGAAATTTTCTCTATTTGAATGTGCTTGTATTGAAAAATAAAGACTCATTTGAAAAAAAGAAATGTCTTAACATTGTCACATCTAACTCTTTTTGAACAGTTCCTATAGCGCGATAGCTCAGATGGTAGAGGGGGGGGTCATATTCCAGTGACCCAGGTTCGATTCTCGATTGGTGTGCTTTAGGCATTTAAATCCTCTGAAGCCGTTGGTCCTCTGGTTGCTTTGCTTTCAAGCATTCATGCTTTCTTACCAATCAGGTATAAAATCACTACCATTCACATATTCACAACTTCACTTTTTTTATCTTTCAATCAGCCTTTTCCAAGGAAAGTGTTTTCTGCAGAGGAGGTAACCAAGTCTCTCCATGAATTAGGCCTTACACCGAGCGGGAGTCTGGTTGTCACTACAGGTAGTCCCTCACAAGGTGATTTTATGTTTGTATCCTCTGATCCGTGAGCGGCGAATAGACTCAATACATATCCTTCCTGTTCATCTGTTGTTTGTGGTAACTCCTGTATGAACTCGGCAGGACAGCATTTTGCTGGTAAACGCCAAGCTGGTATATAACCAATTACCTATGAAACGTTCTACATCTATAGGTTTATCAGTCATAGTGGCTGACGTTATAGACGACATATATCACTCTCGGGCCTTTTTATCAAAGTGGACACAATGGCAGAGTTGGGATTCGAACTCACAACCTTTCGATTATGAGTCCAATGCTCTAACCACTGGACCACACGACTTCTTTTAAAGTAGAAATAAAGAATAAAGATTTAGGGAGATTTGCCCCCACCCCTCTCCCCCCCCAAAAAAAAAAGAAAAAATAATCATTAAACCACTTAACCAGACCATGGTACTTGTAATTTTTGTTTTAAGTCTTTTTGCAATAAGAATGCATATCACATGAAAAGCATGATGCCAGCTTATATGTGTTTATTTTTCAAGAAATTATGGTTATATTGATTTAAACTGCATAGTTGTATATGATAAAAATATTAGATTTCTGATTGGACTTTACTTTCTTATGCTTGTTATAGCTCAAGCACCTGGTTTGCCTGAGGACCTCAACACAGGTCAACCATCTTCCGGAAGATTACCTGGATTCAGGTCCGGTGGGCGGATTGAACCCATGCCCCCTCTACCACCTCAAGGCTCGCAACCACCGGTCCACCGATGGGGGCAAGGTCATGCCGTGGGAGAGGCAACGGGGGAGCGAAGGGTGGAGGAAGAGCCTAGGGAAGAAGACGGTGAGATGGAGAGAGCAGGAGATGCGGTTGCCATGGAGATGGAAGAAAATGCAGGAGAGAGACTCTTTGGCAGAGATTATGGAGATGAACGGATGGCGGTGGATGAGGCCGGATTGGGGCGAGGTCTGCAGGAGGATGGGGTAGAGGATGAAGAGATGGAGGAGGATGACGGGGGCATGGTTGATATGTGGGGCCAGGCGGTACCACCTGAGTTGGCTGGTATAATAGCAGGTGGTGGTCGACCAGGAGGACAAGGTTGGTTGTGTTCTATTTCATTATTCATTTTACCCAGTTGTGTAACTATATTGTGTATGGGCACCCTTACAAGTTAGAGTGCCAACCTCTGAGCAGCAGCAGCTCCTTGGTTTGATCCGTTACCAAGTTGTATTAAAGACCCCTTTGCAGCTTTAGCAATCCAACCTGAAATGAACCTAGTTGTATGTTTTGAATAGATGTTATTCAAGATGAAAGCTCTAAAGCACAATTCTAGATGATTCTTTCAAGAACGAGAACCAGCATGCAACCTGTTTGAATGTCAATCATAACATTCCAGGGTCCTTGCTCATAGGGCATACCCATTCATATCATCTAGTAATGAATTGGAATAATCATAGATACATTTTGAGGACTTTCCACAGCTATAGACCGGCTTTAACATGAATGATCAAACTCTCTTGTTAGGATTTGGTCAACACGTATGGGGAGAAGGGCGGCGGTTGGATGCTGATGGACCAGGAAGGTTCGATTACGGATTCGCCCAGGCACAGGGAGAAGCGGACGGAGAAGGAGAGGAAGTGGCGCCAAGTCCTGCTCGTATCGGTAATACTTTGTCCTTTAAAGGAGAAGCAGACTAACCAACACTTTGGTCTATCATTGACTGTGTGTTGTAGATTTAGTCTTAAAAATATACATTTTGAAATGACCATCAATGACACAGGAAATGAATTAGACCATAATTTTATTCAAAATTAAAATGTTTTTGAGAGGAAATTACTTGTTTTTGCTAGTTGGTAATATAATTAATGTGGTATGAATGTACATTGAGTGATGAACTAGTATGTTGTGATTCAAGTGGGCCTGAGTTATTTGACTGCATAACTCATAATGCTGCATTATGCTGGCCAGATGTGAGTAATTAAGGACTTGAGATTGCGCCATTAGGGCTGCTGGTTCGTTTCTGCTGTAACAAAAATTTTGAATGTGAAAGTGGTCTATTACGAATTAGGAGATACATATAGAGGCAGTTTGAATAATGTATTGAATTTATATTCATTTGGTCTACAAGCGATTGGCCTACTTCTCAGACAGTCTGGTAATACCACATGGAAAAATCCCATTTGGTCTACTATCAATTTGGTGCCATTGCCATTTGTTCCACTTTACACTTAATCTAATACTCATTTCATTTACATTTGTATCCACACAGCTGCTGCAGCGTTACAGAGGCTGGTCAACGTTGCCCCCCCCCCTCCCAGTCAGACGTCCCCACCCACGGAGAGACCCATCCCCACCCTCCTTGACATGTGTGTCAAGTGTACATCCAAGCGTTTGGAAGGACACCACCAGACAGGGTTCAGCCGACTGGAAGCGGTGCCTCCCATGGTGGCGGAGAGGCTGCTGACGGAGCTGAAGAAGTCGGGACATCTCAGACCAAAAACATTGATGATGTTTGTTCCTTGGTAAGTTGTTCAAGAATTACTTGAAATAGCATACTTGCCAACTGTCCCGTTTTTATCGGAATTGTCCCGTTTTAAAAATGTTTTAGAGCAGAAAAATCGGAATGTTCCGATTTTTGAGCCTAGACAAAAAAAAAATCAATAAAGAAAACAAGAGAAAAAAGTGTTTGCGCGTGTTCAATATTACGAAATGTACAGTATTGTCTATGACTTCCGGGTTTGAGCTATCGATACACGTACTGTTACAGACCCACCAACGACACTGACCGATGGTACATGTACGGTCATGTGTACGGTATGTCAAGTTTCGATCGCTCTCCCAAGTCGATTTTCCGCTGTGTGACCGGTGTACACATGCGACTGACTAGACTGCGAAAACGTGGTTTGTTTGCATGCGATGCTGAGTGCCCATGTACTTGTGCACAACGCATGTATGCACAGCACCGATCTCTATATGTGGGACATGTATTAACGCTTGCTGAGCTGTTCACGGGGTATGCGACGATCGTGGATTTAACGGGATTATTTCACAAAACTAGAGAGGATTTGATCAAAATGAGTGGAAAACGGTTGCAGAAATTTAAAGGGGAGTACAAACAACGATTTCATGTCATAAAGCCAAGCACGAAAGGCGTTGAATTTGCATTTTGCATGTGTTGCCGGCAGGACAAAAAATTAAAATCTCGACTCAAGTGGAGGAGCTAATGATATAAGAAGGCACGCCGAGAAGAAAAAACACATCGACAATGAAAAGGCGGATCTCGATGCGACTCGCATGTCCAAAATATCTTCCTTTATGCCCAAAGAGGATACCTCTGTCATTGGAGCCGAGGTAAGATTTACTGATTTTTTGGTGGAAGTTCGTGGAACATAACATTGCAATTGATGTTTCTGACCATGCTGGTGATTTGTTCAGAATCAGACAAGTTTTTCCCGACTCAAAAATTGCTAAGGGTTACAGTGCTGCTCGGACAAAAACAAGTAACATCCTTTGTACCCTAGCAGACAGCTATGCGAAAGCTTTGGTCAGTAAAGTCAAGCATCAGCCTTACAGACTACAGATGGCAGTACCGATCAAGGAGCCGTGAAACTGTACCCAATACTGAAAACTTATGACGATAATATTGGTCAGGTAGCATGTGAACTTTTGTCACTGCAACAGTGCTCTGACAGATCAACAAGGGAGAATATTTTCAAGATCATGGATACTGAACTACAGAACTGGGGCATGTGTGTAGAGTGTCTATTAATATATATATTATGTGATTCTGGTATCATTTTAAGCATCTAATGGCCCTCCATAGTGCTATTTTTCTTTCAGCCTCAAGGGGGCAACGCCCCCTTGAGGCCCCAATTGGGGTGCTGCCCCTGAACCAAGTCGGGAGCCTAAGCTAAGCGGCCCCCTGAACCCCCGGGGGTCCAGGGGGCCGCCCGGCCAAATTTGTCCCTCTTTTTAGATTTCAAATGTTGTGCAAGTACTTGAAATAGCATTTATTCTGAAATTAATAAAGTTATACTTATCAATCTGTCTATAATATGCCAACTCACAGTCAAGTTGTCTAATTTGACCCTTTTGATATTTGATGATAGTGATAATAATGGCAGCACTTATTTATTGCTTAATACAGATGCTTCTAAGCACTGCTTATTACTACCCCGTCTTCAGCATAGCTGCCCTGCATATTATTACCCCAGCCATAGCATCTGTACCAATAAGGTGCTTTTTAGCATTTCAAGGAATAAATTCCTAACACATAGCCATGTACCTCACCTGGGTCAAGTGTGGGAAATGCCAGAAGATGTTAGTGCACTCAACTCAGGTGAGGTGAATGGGTACCAGGCAGGATTAATTCTTTGAATGTACAGCAGTTGTAATGGCAGCTCGAGCTAAAGCCGGGGTAATAATAATAGTGCACCTCGGAATAGAATATATTTATATGAATACCTATTGTTTTCTCCTGCAGCCACTTGCAACGTCTTGCCCTAGACTGCTATAAGTACACGACCAATGAGCTTCTTCAGACTGTACGTCCTCATATCCATCTATCTTCTCTCAATCTTGCCTCGTGTCCTCTCATCACTGATCAGGGTCTACAGCATATTACAAGTAAGTGGTGGTATCAGTTGGTCTATAAACATTGTGTAGAGCTGTCAATCATTACCTTTATACAGTAATCATTTCTCTTTTTCAATTAGATTACTGCATTACATTTTTTCCCCATCAATTATGTTTCTATAAATGGAGAAAAAAATATTCATAGAATTTTTATGAGTGTAGGCAATTGGATAAAAGTAAGTTCAGGTAACCAGACCAAGGTTAAATGTGATGTTGGAGTAAATATTGAAAGGTTATTATTTGTGGTGAAAAAAATATGTTTAGGGGCATGGAGACAAATCTGAACTTATTTACAAAGATTCTCACATCACTTTGAGTTGCAGTAATTGAGAGTCACATTGCAGTTGTAGAATACAGATGGGCTCATCATTGTCTAATGTGTTTTGCAGGTTGTAGTTTTATGGCAGACCTGTTGTTAGATTCTGTGACCTGTGCACGTACTGTCCATCGTAGGCCAAGTCTGGCTCTAATTTTTGGACTAGATCTGTGTCATTTTGAACTATTTCCTCATCTGCTACAGATACCTCCCTTATTTGAGAGTCAAACCATTCCATCTCAAGATTGAGATGAAAGTTCAGTTCTTCACCAAGATCATGTGGTTCTGGACGGGGTTGTGCAAAACTTGCATTAGGACAAGCGATAGCATGAAGAGAAGGTTTAGGGCATGGCCTTGGTTCAGAATTTCGGATGTATTTTTTCCCCAATTTCAATAGCTTGAGACAAAGCGTCAAGACTCTGCTGCTTCTTAGTGTCAGTTACTCTCCCAGTTAAGAAACAAGACTGGACTCATTAGCATGACATGAAATCTTTTATGTCTCTGTTTTAAAACCTTTTCCATCCAGAATGGAATTACACTTAGCGCAAAGACAGTGATTGGTATATGTTTTTGACTGTTCAACATTTTAGAAAGTTGGACCATAGCTTTGAACCACAGATTGTCTTTGGGACTAAGGACAGAAGGCTTTGTAGTTAGGAATAGGAATTTGCATTCAGGGTTCAATTTTGAAAGGTTATTTTCAAGCAAACCGACAGGACAGTTTTTATTTTCCGTCTTGTGCATCAGACCGGCACCTGCTCTAGCTAATGTGGCATCTTCTCCAGATTTTTTTGTTGACTCAATGGCCGCCTGTGTCACATTTTTGTGACCATTTTCAGATCTTTCTTAAGTGCCTGTAAGTTTTTTTCTCCCTCTTCGACATATGCATAACATGAGTTCAAATCAAATTTTGTCTTGAAGCTCAGGTGGTAAGCTCAGATTGAAGACGTGAGATTCATATAGCTTCTCTAAGTCGTTATTGGTTTGGATTTAGTGATGCTTTATGTTCTCCTTTTCTAATTTTCTTTAATTCCACAGATGAAGTTTAAATGCCTCATTGTCCTTTAAAAATTCTGAATCTCTGATAATATTAATCAGATCGATCTTGGTGCTCTTTGTTCATGTGCCAGTTGAGTGCAGTGCGTTTTGCATTGTGTTGCAGTCTTATGGAAGAGTCTCCATAAGCTTTCCTTGCTACCAAATGAAATTTTCCCAAAATCTTTCTAAGAGTTTCTTTATCCAATGTTTCAAAATCGCCTGGAAGAGATTTCTCATGCAGAAACTCAAGGAACACAGTGTCTTTGTTGATCACGATATTATCAAATTCCTCTTCACCAAAACTTGCAAATCTCCTAGAAGTAGCCATTTACTGTGATAAGGTTTTAATCGGACACATACACGCTGCGCTGCTATGCTGTATTTACATTTATGCATTATGCTCTGCATAGAGCTACCCGTTCTGCCCAACATCTCGAACTGCATTGCTTCACAACCTGGTTCTAACAGGCTTTCGCAAATACTGCCTGCTATGGAATTTAATGCAAAAGTCAATGGGGAAAACCAAAAGATCCCTCACACCCAACATATTACAATACCTTTAAACTGTTTATTGAAGTATATTTAAAACATACAATACAGTGACACAGTGTCTTTTTATACTGCCAAAATATTTCCAGAGAACAAATTTCATGATTTCTGTTTTTGTCACCACCATAGGTCTGAAAAAGCTTCAGCACTTGAACCTGAGCAACAACAAGAGTCTCACTGACAAGGTCTTCCAAACTCTACAGGGTATGTTATACTGGAACACTCCCCAAGGAGTGGAGAGGGTTAATTTTCACTGTGTATTGGCAAGGCAGAAACTGATGATGGGGGTGTTGATTTATTTGTAAAGGGACATTTGTAGAGACGTCACAGAGGCATTGGAAGCTATAGAAAAGTGAAATGTTTTTATAATTGAATATGAAATGCTCCCCAGGGGGGATTGTAGAAAGTGTATACATTGTGTGGGCGAGCCAGAATCCTATAGCAGGGGTAATAATATCTTTAAAGCACTGAGAAACATTGTTTGGATGTATTATAAGCACTATATAAAGTGGAGCAATATCATTGTTACAATTATCAGCTTAGACAATATTCAAATATCAGAAGAAATGTGTGCTTACAGAGATTAGCATTGATTTGTTCTTTTGGAATACATGTACTCCACCTTGTGTTCAATGAAAGTTCTGTATGTCACCCAATGATGGATAGTTCAATCATCCTTGGTCTTATTTTCTTACTTTTTGATAGTGTTTTCAAGTTTGTCAACATTGCTACTTGAAGGGACCTCAGTGACGGATGCTGGTATCGAAGCCTTTGTTGCTGTCCCTCCTCCCAACCTCACCAACCTGAGCCTGAACAGGACCAGTGTAACAGACCTCGCGATACTCTTCCTAGCAAGTAGGTATTGAATCAGTGGTGGCTATTTCACTTTATTGCTATGGAAACAAGTATGTTGCTCTCATAGACTTAGTAATGAGAATTGTATATCAGCCAGTCAGAGACTTCAGTTGATTTGGATTGGGCCTGAGACATAGATTCCGGAACATCGGAATCCATTCCATGCAAACAGATTCTGGTGTTCTAAGGAAACCAGTGAAAGTAGCACAAAATTCATGCTTATAGAATTTTGTCCGAGAGTTAAATGTCCAATGTCCTATTTGTTTTCTCAAAATATTTATATTCAAGTCCAAACATAATATCAATGAAATTAATGTATAGAAGCATGATTGCATGCCATATTTCTTAATCTACTCATCTGGCTTTTTCAGTATTGTGCAGGGATCATCCGGTTCCAGTCAACATCAGGGGCCCATTTCATAAAACTTGTTTTGACGAATTTGCAATAACAGTTCAAAGTTACCAAAATCCATTGATTTGATTGGCGAATAGTAAGCTTATTATAGAAAATAATGCATTTGTTATTATAACAAATCTTTGTTAATCATGACCCAGGTAAATTTACCTGTTTGTGAAAGAGAATTAGTATTATTCAATGGGATAATTTTCCCTGCAGAGGGAAATCTATGACCTGCCTCTTTATTTGTAATTATTCACGTTTGACCTTTATCTTATTTTTTTTTTTTACCAGGATTATCAAAGTTAAAGAACCTTGGTCTTGAGCAGACACAGGTAAGTTTGAGTGAGTCCTGTTTCTCAAAACTTACCACCAGGCCTTGGCCCTGTAACTTAAACTTTAGCGACTGATTGTGGGATGAGATTTTACAAATGATCATACACAATAATCAGTGCAATCAATAATAAAAATCAGCCATATTATCAAGATTTATGTTACATGGCCCAGGGGGCTGTTTCATAAAGCTGTTCGTAAGTTAAGAGCGACTTTAAGAACGACCGATGAACCTTTCTTACGCGCCTAATCATTGCCAAAGACGCCAATGAATGTACAATTTTCCACAAGAAAGGATCACTAGTCGCTCTTAACTTACGAACAGCTTTATGAAACGGCCACCGGGAGTTGTCAGATGATAGAGCTTAGACCAAGCAACCAAATGTGAATTTAGATCACCTCCCCAAAAGCTCAGATAACATTGCAAGCACAACCATCTCGACAAAAAGCTTGCTATTGGCTATCAATAGTTAGAGACATAGATTAACATTCCAAAGGTCCAATATAACAAAATGTCTTGATTGTGATGTGTGTTATATTTTTCAATATAGTTCATATGGATTTTAAGGACCGTAGAGGAAGGGAAAAAAAATTGTGCAGATATATTCAAGATATCTGTGACTGAAATATCATTTAATTCATCTCCTTGGGAGTCTACACATGAAGTATATGGAATAAAAACAGGATGGTGCTTCTAATTACTTTATTTTTCACTTTTTTGAAGCACTAAATGATTTTATGTTGCAAGTTTTCAGAGCCCATTTTTACAACATAATTACAGCCACATGTGACAAATGGGATCTTGCAGCCCGGATATTTTAAGGTCAAGTCAATGTTAATCAGTCCCTTTAAACCGTATATTTAATTCAGGTTCCTTGACATTTGCTCCAGCGTCAATTGCTCCGCTGCAAATTCCACATGTTCATGCAATGACCAATTTCAACCCTGGATTTATTCCCTATCCTAAACCTAACATCAAACCCTATTGCAACCCTAACCCTATATCTTAGACAAAATAAAGCATGGAGCAATTGTCGTGTCACCTTAATTAATACCCCTTTGTGCATATAGTTGTTTTTCTCTGGAATATTTGAGACACACTGATTGCTATCTTATCCATCAGGTAAAATCCTTAGAACACATTGGTCACCTGAGTCAGCTGGTGTCTTTGAACCTGTCAAGGAATCGTCTAGAGAGTGATGCGTTGCTCCGGCTTCATCAGGTCCCTAATCTCAAGGTACTTCATATTTCACATGTTGAAGGTATCACCGGTGATCAAGCTCTCGTTTGTCTACAGGGTAAGAATATTGCTGGCCTTTTTATTCCCTCTAACTTTTCTCTCTCGTTTCTCTCTCTCTCTCCTGTGAACTGTGCCACAAACAAGTAGTCCACATATTTTCTGATCTTACTTGTGATCTTATTTACCAAGGGTAAGCTGGAAATTGTATCTATAGAATCAAACTTCCCCAGCAAGCCTTTAATATTCCAGTATATATTTTCTGAGGAAGTTAAAACAGGATGATGTATTGTAAATATTGTGCCATCAAAGTTTACAGTCAAGTGAAAAATTCATTGAAATTTTTTGTAGTATTGTGTATGGAAAAAACAGAAAAATGAGTATTCAATTCAATTCATTTTCATTTATTTTTTTTAGCTTTCAATCTTTTAAATATTTACAATGATAGTTCAATTTACACATATACACTATAAGACAGTAAAATCAAATCGTACAATTCAATAACAGCATGAAATTGACAGGGAAGAAGACCAATTTTTTCAGGTATTCAGACACTTAATCAATCCATAGAATCTTACCTTACTCCTCCCCCCTCCCTGTATAAACAAGGGAAACAATGATTTTGAAATATTTTTCAACTTCTAGGGTTACAGTTGCTGCAGTTATCTTTGCCAGACAGGCACACCACTACAGACAATGGTCTCAAATGTATTGCCGGTAAGCTCCTTTCTGTTCTCTAAACTTTGATGTAACTGCCAAATAGCCCTATGTACATGAAAAACTATTTAATTATTTTCTGGTAGTTGGATTTCTACCACAAATTTGAATTTTGAAAAATATCCAAAAATTCTCAGCACTAACAAAATCAGACAGTGTGAATATGAAACATTTGAAGACTTCGAAATTAGTTTTGAGACTTCTTTAGCAATAATCATGTAATGAATCTGATTATTTCAGTGGAGTCTGTCTTGAAAGTCTTGCCCTTATCAATGCTTGTTATATACCCTTCCCAGAGATGCAGCATTTACCTTTATATAATAAAAAAGATTGCAGGTTAATTGAAAAATACCTTTTTTGTCAAATATGTATACACACGTTTCTTGGAGAAAATTGAAAATAATCCTTTCACACCCAAAATCCTTTTTTTCACCCCTCAAAACTCTGCAATTCTTACGGGCTATCCTCTTTTTCTGATTGATTGCTTCTTGAATGTAGTCTACAGTTGTCTTGCCCTTCCTTCTGTTTCTAGGAATGTCACTGTGTTCAATAGACCTGACTGACTACATTCACGTCACTGATGCAGGAATACACCATCTTGCAGATATGACTAGGTAAAGTCCTTTCACAGAAAATTTCTAAAAATACCTCATGAGAAGCAAGTATCCATTCTGTACAATACATGGAGGAGTAATTGCTGTTTGGCTCCTTGCAATTTGCATCACTTTGCTGGAGTTGCATTCATTCCTGTGCAGTTTTGTCATTGCTAGCCCTGGTGTACAGGGGGAGGGGCTTATGTGCCATGCCCCCCCCAAAAAAAAAAAAAAATAGGGAAAAGAAGTGAAAAGGAAAGGGGTAAGGGTTAGGGTTATGCCCCTCACATTTATTGGCCCATTATGCATTAGTGATTTCTAGGGCTATGATCAATCCAGAGTGTTACTATACATCTGTATGAAATATAGAGGGGAGAAATATATTTGAATGGGTGCCTCTTATAAAGGGGAGATCACACTATGTCACATCACGGTCGTTAATAGGGGGCACACCACCATGAACTGCCCTCTTGACAAGCGTGTTGTGTGATTGTCTCGAGAGAAGTGGTGCATGGTGGCCTAGTGGATTGATCTTTGGACTTTAAAACAGAGGGTCATGGGTTCGAATCCCAGCCATGGTGAAATTTTCTTCAGTAAGAAATCAATCCCCATTGTGCTGCACTCAACCCAGGTGAGGTAAATAAGTACCAGCAAGAAAAAATTCTGTGAGTGCCAGAATCAGTAGTCTTGCTTAGCCAGGGTAGTATAGGAGCACCTTTAGCACTAACAATTTGAATAAGTGTTCTAAACAAGTATCCCATATTATAAGTAGAGTGAAAAAGAGGGGGAGGGGGTTGAGCAAGTGAGGAGGGAGATAAAATGAAAGGGGCAGACTTCTCAAGCTTTTTTTGGGGAAACCTATAAAATCACTAAAATTCTTGGTATCAGATGTTTCGTATTGTGTTTTTATTACCTTCTATTGTGTCTCTCACAGTCTTCGCAAACTGACTATCACAAACACCAAGGTGACCAGTGCAGGCATGCAGTACTTGAATGGTGAGTTAAACCCGGCACACACTACATGATCGATTGTGATTCCAACCTATAATATCTTAACTTTCAAAGATCCAAACAGTAGTATGAGAAATGTGGAGGAGGAGTTTAGGAAGGTTTGGTCAAGGATGGAGGATGCACTGAATTAGGCAATATGGAGGGAGGGGGTAAGGGCGATTACTGCAAGTGTGAGGTGAATCAAATCACCCCGTTCACTGGGACAAAACCAGATTTTAAACTTTGGATTAATGATGAAGGTATAATTACAACAACAAATAAAAATCCAGTCTTTTTTGACCCGCCCTGTAGGGGGAAAAAAATCAGTTCCAAATCATAATGATGTCATCATTAGCTGCAACATGAAACAATATGATTTTTTTTACTCTGATCACAAGGCATTCAGCAAAGTAAAATTCTGATTTTATTATTGTAGTGTTACACAAACTCCAAATGAAATCATTTCTTGGAACTTTCACATTTAATGA
Organism: Lytechinus variegatus; assembly: GCF_018143015.1. Classification (NCBI taxonomy): domain Eukaryota; kingdom Metazoa; phylum Echinodermata; class Echinoidea; order Temnopleuroida; family Toxopneustidae; genus Lytechinus; species Lytechinus variegatus. The sequence goes on along the minus strand of NC_054742.1, from coordinate 56,388,318 downwards.
AAAATGTAATTTGTTTAGAAATGATGTCATAGTGGTTTGTGAAGTGTGCAACAGGCTTTGCGCTGTCATTCTAATCTGATTCAAGAAGTGCAGAACGCATATATTTATTTGCCTCATCTGAGACAATAACGGGTGTAACTCGACTGTCCAAAACTGCTTGAATTGTCTTTCATATAAAACCTAGATGTGACTCCTTGTAAACAATGTCACAAATATTTTGTCTTATTAACATGGGTTTAGAATGTATGTGACAGAAGAACATGTACAAAGGAGTTTGGTGTACAGCTGTGGTGTGTATTACACAAATAAGTAGTGTATTGTCTAACTCTTTGCCTAAAATGTTCTCATTCCCACTTGTTTTAATACTAACAATAACAACATTCATAAAGCAATTAATACATATTGTACCTAAGCACTAGTCTAGGTTCTTGTTAACAAAATTCCTCTTCAAAGTAACTCCTCATCTTTTTTCCCCCATTATGAATCCTCTTTTAGGGTTGCACAAGGTTGACAGCTCTGTTGATCCATCTCATGTTTGTGTTGCACATTTTCTTTCTTTCATTTGCCTCCGTCAAGGTTTGACAGATTTGCTTGAACTTCACCTCGATCGTACTTCAGTAGATGACCAAGGGGTGATGGTCATCGGTCAGCTGAATAAGCTTCAAGTTCTGAGCATGGCTGAAACTAAGTAGGTGTTTCCACATTCCACCTAGTTGTCACTGATGGCATTGGGCTCGTATTCTCAACTTGGTTTAATTTAAACTCTGGTCTAAAGTTGTGGTGTAATTATGGCTAGCCGATTGGGGCACTATTAGTAAATGTTCAATTATCAACTCATTTGACTCTTTATTGTGTGGGAATGATAATTGAAGAGTTTTTATGTCTTCATCATGAAAGCAAAGGGTAGCAAAAACAGCAAATGTGAGAAATACACAATGTTAACAGATTGTGTTTTTTTTTTTTTCCCATAATTTAAGAACAGCATTAGATCTTGGTCTATAAATGGGACTTCAGAATACAGGCCTATATGTTTTGGGGTTTGCCGCCTATCCAACTATTTATCCTGATTTCGTTCTTGCAATAATTTTAAAACCACTTGACAAATAATTTTTTTTTAATTGGATCATGTATTAATGTAAGAGGGGATGGTGGTTAAGGGGTCATGAGATGGGAGGACCAGGGTCATATAGGTCATATATGACAATGAATTCTTTTCTTGAAGAAACTTAATGGATCCATTAGAAATTGAGATTTCTTGAAAACTACTAAGTTAAATGCACAGTAAGTTTCAGATCCGGCAATCGTTACAGGATGAATTTTTACTGTAAGTAGTCAAGAAACCATTTTATTCAAACACTAAGAAATTGCTTGCTATTTAGCTTTAGTTCTTTACTTTGCCTTTCTGTGGTGCAACAAGATGCCTGTTACTTAAAGAATGTATTAATATATTGATTTGCATTATAGTAGAATATGATAATAAATTTAGTATATCTGAGAGAAAATGAGCCATTGCAGTATCTAAAAAGATTTAAATAGAAGAAATAGTCACTAAGAAAGGAGACAAACCCCCCTGTTTTCTACTTCTCACTCATCTGAACTCTCACTTGTTATTGCAAATGATTTTACTAAAGAATTGTAAACATTTTTTTTTTGCAGGATAACAGATAAGTTTCTCCTCTCTAATGCGATCAACTCATGCCCTCACCTATCACGACTGAATCTCAGTAGAACAGACATATCAGACAAAGGTAAGCATAACTATGTATCTTGTCTTTTGAAATAGATAATAATCATTATCCCTTCAACTTGTTTACAGTGCTTATTATATGTGCTGCTTTATCTCAGCAAACAGAGAAAGGAGGTAGTGCAGCTCAGGTGGTAAGAGCACCTGTTACAGATAAGATTGTACAATCTCAACATGAGCGGGCTTGAATTCCGCTCATGCCGGACGATGTCTTACATAGAAATTGATACTAGCGTTGAGTGTTCGCGTGCCTCACCGCTGTATTCAGTGCAAGTGTGATAAAAAACACTCCGTCCATTGGAAAGGATGCAAATGTTGTTCCCATGTACAAGAGAGTCACATCATATGAACATTAAAAAACAATAAATTATTTGTAAAAGGAGAGGGTATTCACTTGGTGTATTGCACCTGCTGATCAAAGGCTTCTATCTTTACTTCAGGATGAGGACCTGGGGGTGCCTGGGCACGATCTTCAGGAGGCACAAACAATGCATAAATATATATATATAAAGAATTTCAAGAAGACTTAAAAGTTTAACTCTGATAAGACCAGGGGGCCTGTATCACCCCTCCTCCCGATAAACCTGTAACACGAAAAGCTGACAACACATCGTTCCAGCACTGGTGTCAGATTTTGGACGAGGGTGTAGATTCCATGTTTGCCCCTGGGTGTCTTTCTAGATCTGCCATTCTATGATACCTGAGGAAATATTTATTTTAGGAAGAAATCTCTTCAACTCAAGGAGAAATTATTATGGGAAAATCTTTAGTTTGTGTGTGATCTTTGATATAATGTTGTACCATGCTTTTTCTTTGAATACAGGTATCATCAAGTTGTCGTTGCCTTATCTCACTCATCTTAACCTGGACTATACATGTGTGTCAGTTGACTGTGCACAGAATCTTACCAAGTGCCCTAGCTTGAAGGTTATCCGTACCAATAATCTCAGACATCCAAGAGTTCTAGACCAGAACTAAGACCTGGGACCAACATCCCTCTTCAAGGTTATCCATATCAACACTCTCAGACTCCAACAGTCCTCTTGATCTATATCTATACATCCAAGAGTCTTAGACCAGAAGTAAGACCAGGAACTGACAGCCCTCTTGAAGGTTATTCATACCAACAATCTCAGACATCGAAGAGTCTTAGACCAGAAGAAAGACCATTAACCAATAGACCTCTTGAAGATTATCCAGACATTCAAGAATCTTAGACCAGAACTAAGACCAGGATCCCACAGCCCACTTCAAGGTTATCCATATCAACACTCTCAGACATCCAAGGGTCCTAGACCAGGACTAAGACCAGGAACCGATATCCCTCTCGCTTAGTGGGACAGAGCTTGAGCCAGGGGTGTTGCAGAAGTGTTGAGATGAACGCAATTTACCTCCGGACCCACTGTCTAACCATGATATAATCAATAACATTCTGAGTGTTAGTCCAAAAACCAAGACCAAGCTCTGAAATCATGGTACTAATTTTACCCAATATGCAATGCGTGTTCCATGGTGTCGGACACGGCAGGAACCTTGGACTGCTAGCTAATAGAACTAGGTTAAGATGAAAGAATATATTTACTGTATATTCTCTCCAGAAATCTGTTACATGGTTGCTATTGTTATTTAGGTTTTGGAAGTGCCATGGAAGTACCTACCCCAGCAGCAAGAATATATAACAAGAATATAAACAAGCATTATATTTATATATCACTTATTTAAATAAGAAACAAAAGGAAGTTCAATGAAAATAAGCTCATGTTACTTGCTATTTAGGATAAAGTACAGGACTTATTATAGTAATAATGAATTGTCAATAAAAGATATGACAAGAAAATGTACATGAAATGATCTATCCACTTGAAAAAAGGCTATTGAAGAAAGAATGAAATGTTGCAAATTTAGGTTGTACTTCATATCAAGTTTTGGTTCAGAAGTTTTAGATTTGTTGCTAGTCTTCTTTCATTAATTGTGCCAAATCCTAGATGTGCTTCTGAATTTCCCCAAAATATGTAGTTAAGAAAATATTAGTAGTCATGTTTACTACCATGTTTCAATCAAAGCCAAATGATGATAGTGATATGCAACATTTATATATACAGGTACCCTGATATTTTAATGTCTGAAGTAAGATTTAATTGAATTAAAATTTCCTTCAGAAAGCTATTTATCCACGTAGGGTCACTTGGCTGCACCCGGTGAAGTGATTGGGCACCCGGTATGATTTATTCCTTGAATGCTTTTACGCCTATATAGCAAATCAGCTACAGCCGGGTAATAACAAGTATCAAGCTATATAGTATAGTGGCTTCACTAGGTAAATGGACCTGTTATCAAATATTATTATTGATAAATTAATCATACACACAAGTGAAATGTCTAATACATTGAAATTTACAGAATTTTCCATTTCGAACATCTGTTGAAACTGAGATTATGTGAATCATACTATGTTGTTGTATAATGTAATCCAGGGAGTGTTTCACAAAGATCTAAGCGTGACTTTGATAGAGTCGCACTTATTTCAACTTTTCAGTTGTGTGTGGTATATAAAACATCATTGTATTGGTCAAATCATGCGCAAGAGATGTGCACAACGCATATTCATCAATCAGATTTCACATTAAATAATGTATGTGGTAAATAGCATGACATGTGCATTGGCGTTTAAGCATGACTCTTAAGTCCCACTTAAGTCTTTGTGAAGCATTCCCCAGATCACTTTTATTTTCTCCATGCCATTTTCGTTATTAAACATTTCATTGAAAAAACAGGATTGATAATGATGGTCAATGATCAAATGTTGAAAGTTTTTTATTGTATCTTATGTGTTATGTCTTTAGGTCTTATTTTACCCTGGGTAGCCACTTCAGTTCCAAAAACTGTTCTCCCAGCGGGCCCTGCTCAGCATATTAATATAATTATTATTGCTTCTAGTAGTTGCAAGTTTCTATGTTCAGAATAACACAATGATATGGGATGTTTTTCTTTAATTTCTTTCTTTCAATCAAGTCCACCTTAAAACAGAACATTACCCACTGAAAGAGAAATCAGTGAATATTTTTAAATATTTAGTCATTGTATTGAATTCATTGTTCCATAGTTTTTACAACATTTTCAGGAGTAAAAAGAAGCAAGAAGAGGGCTTAAAAATACTCCCTTATGGATATTAAAGTTCCTATCTTAGATTAATTTTTAACTCATTGAATGCAGTAGTGCAGGTTATCACCTTTGCTAATGATACAATAAGGTATGATTTTGTTTATTGTACTGATGTCTGATATATTTTGGTATTATGATACTCATAAGTGTACATAACTTAGATAAGGTTTGTGAAAGCCTAGTAATGGTTGTCCTTTCTACAAAAATACTCCTAAAATGGATTCTTGTTGATCAGCCTTTCTCGACTATTCGCTATTATATGGATTATTTATGATCAAGGTAGTGTTTCATAAAACTGATCAAGGTACAAGTGACTTCACAAACGACTGATGATCCCTTTTTAGAAGCTGCTTCCACACCCATGAAACTTTGGTGAGCATAACTTACCTTAAGAAAGGATCACCAGTCGTTTGTAAAGTCGCTCGTAACATGTGAATAGCATGGTGGGTGTTTCACAAAGCTCTTTGTGAAGTTACACACAGTGTTATGCACAAGTAAAACATGCTCTTAGTGCTAAGTCATATATAATTTAGCGTAAGAAAGGATCACCATTCATGGGTAACTTTTCAACAGCTTTATGAAATACCCCCTGGGCCCTGTAACACAAAGGTTAGTGATAAATTGCTACTCTGAACGAGCAAATCTGATTGGTTCCTAGTCGGTCTACAGAGCCACATGCGCATGCAACAAGTATCTTGATAGGCCATTTCATTTAGCCATTGATTGCTAACCTTTGTGTTACGGCGCCCAGAGTGTCTTATACTGTTATTAAATGAGGATTAGTGTTTTTTTTTCACTCTTTTCATCCAACTTGATTGATTCTTTGTTAATTGTATAATGTGATTATATATGTGATTGAATCTTGCATAATTTTTGTGCAATGGAAGAGAATATACTTCTATTATTGATTAAAACTATATATCTTACTCATCGAGAGAAAAAACAAAATCATACAGCATTGAATGCACATTTGTTTGTGTTGGTCGCTTTTTGTATGGTGTATGATTTTGATGTCCTAGTATGAGAGGGGATCATTAAAATGTATGATATTTAGAGATGTACTAATGGAGGTGTATCGATGGAAAAAATAAATCTATTTATCTGGACTTACTTGTTGAAGCAGAGGACAGTTTCACGTCCGATCCGGGATGCTTCTTCAGCTCTTCTGAATTGGCTGGAAATCGTCGTTGCCGATTGGTAACGAAGCACAGTCGATATTATTGTCTTGAAGACGTCAAAGAATTTTTCGGATTACAGGATTGTAAATCCGAGAGAGGTTATGTCGTAATCCTCCTCCTTTGTTGAGAGATGGGTTCTCACTCGGATTTAGAATCCTGTAATCCGAAAAATTCCTCGCGTCTAATAATATCATACCACTTTTTAGGAATAAGATTATCTTTCATACAACAGCTTGATACTTTCCTTCTCTTTAACGATTTACAATTATTCTTTTTTTCTTGAGTATACCTCCATAAAACTGATGTATGTTTTGAGCTATGATTTTCATGTAAATATGACTTATGGTCATTGTTAGGTTTATCATGTATTGGGCATAACAGTGGCATGGTTCTGAAGGGGGGGGTGACAATGCAAAAAATCACAGTGAGATGGTCATTTTTATGTTTTGTCCAGGGTTTTGGAAAAACACCCCTCCCCCCCTCCACCTTTCCAATAATGAAAGAGAAATCATGATGGGATGTGAATAGAAACATGAGGATTTTTCTTTACCTTAATATTGAAATCTTAATATATTTTAATTCTGTCTACCAAAGTCGGTATTTCCACTTTTCATGATATTCTTCATACTTCGTCTTTTCATAAGAAATATGATATGAAATTCTCCAGTTGCATTCCAGGAATTGAAAGGCAATGCAAATGTCTAGTTTTAAACTTAGAAAAAGTGAGTTAAATTCATTTTTCTCTTGTCGGTTACACAGGGGCAATGGTTTTGAAAGGGGGGGGGGATAGCTGATAGAGCCGGAGGGCGGCTTACCTGGGGCTATCCATGCCAAAATCATAATCAACTAATTTTATATTTTTGTAGTTTTAGAAGTGGGGGCTGAAGCAACCCCGCCCCGGTTCCTGGATAATGCAACTAAGCAAAAATAGATTTACTGCAAGAATACACTACAATTCTAAAGAGGATGCCGAGAGGATGTTGCAACACCTATGATATAAATATGTTTTTAATCCTTCATGCATTTTTAAATAAATATATAATTACAATTATTACTATTTTAATTACTATCTCACAGGTGTCTCACTATAACAGTGGACAGTCAAGTTGCATTGCATTCTAAAAGTACCTCTAGAAAATGTACTAAACTATTCTGTTTTGTTTTTGTTTTTTTTTTGAGGGGGGGGGGTGCAGTACACAGTTTGTATTTCCAGTGATTGCGCGAGATTAGGCACAGTTAGCAGCGCCGCGCCGCATAGACATGTATACCGTATGAGCGCGGCGCGAGCGACTGCATCAGCATTTCGTGCGGCAGTGTCAGGTGGAGCGGTCAGGCAGTAAAACAGATGGTAAGTTTGAGTTACGAAATAACATTATTCCTGTCAGGGTGTTGATTAATAATCATTCACTATTCTATGTTCATCTACCATAAGTTGAATTATACAAGTCGTTTGGAAAATGCTTTAAATCGGTCTATTGTTGAGCTTGTTTGTCAATGTGACGCTTTTTTAGAAAACGTGTCGTGAGAGTGAATCAGTGGGACCACAGTGTAAAGGTCGAGGACAGACGGGTTACTGCTGTTATTCGATTACAGAGATGCCAAGTTGAAAGACCAGCTACGCGTGAGATTTTCTGTGAATCTGAGTGAGTTCACAGAAATTGTGTACAATGTATATGGGGATAGGCTGTGATACTGATAGTTGCGTGAGACAGAGATTTGAGGGGATGAACAAGAGTCCAAAATGTTTTTAACTTGAGTCATGTGAGTCTCACGCACAATGCGTGAGACTTGGTAGCTCTGCGATTAGAGAGGAAAAACCTGAAACTTTTGCCCCCGAGATTTCTACTTTCCTTCTAAAAGATCTAGCCATACTAGACAGCTGGCAGCCGTCTGTTGCGAGGAGTTATTCAACATTTTTTTTTTAATACCTCCTCGTACACACACGGCTCGCTATCGTGCAGCCACCATTGGGGCAGTGTTTCCACAGCTCCAAAATAAATTTCCCGAAATTGGATTCCAAATTTCCTGAAATTCATAAATATTTCCTGGAATTTTCAAGTTTGATTTTTAATGAAAATCGGGCAATAATACAACAAGTGTAAATTTGTTCCAGGTGGCAAAAATCAGGGAATTTAATTAGCCCTCTTTAAAAATAGGAACAACATTACAAAATGCGCGCAAAAAATTTTGAGCTACATATGGAGGTTAAAATCATGTAAATATAACATGAATATTAATAGTTGCTAGATCTATATTTAATTGTTGTTTCATTGTAATTTTCTGATTTCCCGGAATTTCCTGGAATTTTTTCATTTCCAGGAAATTACCTGGAGAAAGGTCTGGATTTCCCGGAATTCGGGTAATTTCCTTCAAAGTGGAAACACTGATTAGGGGACTTGCAATGCAAAATCCCCCCGTCAGGGCTCTTCAATTTTTGTCTTTAATGAATAAAAATTTTGAAAATTAATGCGACCAAAATGCAAATTTATACTCCCTCTTAGCATTAATTGCCAAAAAACAGAAAAAAATGAAGTTGAAAGGAACAAAAACAGTGACTTACCTCGGCTGTCGCGCAAATTCACTTCCCCGTTTTATTCGATCTTAAGTACATAAACATATGGCCATTGAGTCCCCTATACAGATCGCGCTAGAACTTCGGTCTCTGTATTTGGTGAGTGAAGCCAACGGAGTTCAGCTGAACAACCAACAAAACAGAGACCGAAGCTTATAGTCTATAGTCATACATGCCCTAAATCGTGATGTCTGGATGTAACTTCATTTTCAACATTTCTTCTACATTATCGATTTAATTTTTAAACAATAATTCATTTTAAAACACGAGAAGAATTTTATGAAAAGATGGGGAAAACTTGCCACCTTGTTTACATCACCATCTTGATTTCATTTGGTGACAGCACGCAAATCACGCGATTTGCAACATGCATGATACCTTTACCTGTAACCGATCGGACAGGTGTGTGAAACGTACTATACCATATTTTTTCCCCCTTTTGCTCTAGACCTTCTCATGGCCCACCGGTCGAGAAGCGCGGTATTAAACAATATCTGACATTTTATTATCAGCCCCCATTCAGAAGAACAACCAATGTACAAAGACTGATGCTTTTGGTCTAAGAAATATTATAAAGTCCATTTTTAGACAGCTGGCAGAAATCCGACTATTTCATATTGAAAGTTGAAGGAGCTAGATCTAAATGTTTGACTTTTTTTTACTTTCTCCTAAAGTAACACAGGTAGACTCAAGTTTGGAGAAGCAAGGAGTGTAAAGATAATTTGCTAATGCATAGTTACTCTCCAAAATGTTTGGCACTTTTTTTTTATTTATATGTCGCACAGAGACATTAACCAAATTATTTAGCAAGGAATAACTTCGAGTATACATGTAGTAGTGATTTTATTAGTGAACGAACACTTTATAAAACTTTGCAACATTCTGTGAAATGGAATTTGATTGAAAGGTGATGAAAAAGGGCCAAAAATACAGTTTCAAAGCCTGTGTTTTTCTCAAAACAAGAAATAGCTGATCAGTATTTTTTTTTTTCAATTTTCCATTTTTTCCCCACAGAAAACACACATTCAGTAATACGATATTATTTACAAGTGACCAAAATATTTCACATGCTAATAACGGTGAGATTGGAAACTGATATCATCAAAAAGAAAATTGATCTCAGCAAAATTTTTTTTGCATGTTTATACTGTTTTTTAAGTAGGTATTTGTGTGTTCATGATGGAAGTTTGATGAATTTTATGAAAATATTGCATTTGGTATGATTGAATTTATGAAAAGTGTTTGGTAATATGCTCTTACGCATTGCATATTATCATATATTTTTTTTTTTTTACCGAACTTCCGAACCAGGACTTTGCGTTCGATTCGGTCTGGTTCGGAAGTGCCAAGTTCGGCAAACTTCCGTTTGGTTCGGCGGTTCGGCTGCAGCACTAGATTGGAAACTGATATCATTAAAAAGAAAATTGATCTCAGCAAAAATTTTGCATGTTTATACTGTTTTTCAAGTAGGTATTTGTGTGTTCATGATGGAAGTTTGATGAATTTTATGAAAATATTGCATTTGGTATGATTGAATTTATGAAAAGTGTTTGGTAATATGATCCACTGAGATATTTGTAAAAAATGCAATGATTATCATTCCACATGTTTGAACGAAATTATTATTTCTTGGATTTTTAAAAATAGAATTTCTGTCCCTTGCAGCTTTGTTGTGTGGCTATTTTATTGAAATGGAATGGTAATAGCAAAATTTTTTTTTTCTTTAATCTTTTTTCTTCATATTTCAGATAAATGTAGCACAATATGAGAAGATCAAAGATAAAGCCAAGTATAAACTTGGCATCCAGACGTTCGGTGTCGACACCTTCGCACTCCAAGGATAAGGGGAACATCGGAGCACCTGTGACATCAAACACCACACAGGGGAAAGATGCTGTACCCAAACCAACTCAGAAAAGTGCTGACGAACCTCCTAAGCCATCAAGGGAGAGATCAGCCAGTCAGTCCGAAAGGACAGATGCTGACTCAAAGAAAGAGGTACATGTGGTGTGATTATGCATACATCATACAGCTTTGGAAATAATTATTAGACCATATTGTATGGGAGCTTAGTATGAAAATGGGCAAATGATTATTCTCTTAACTGTAACTAAAATAAGAAAACTTGCTCATTACAAAACTGCTCCGTCTTTAAAGCATAAAAAAGCGCCAGCAAATAAGCAATGCTTACATTCTTAAAAGTAGTATGAAGATGAGACTAATGACGACATTGAGAAGAAAATTTGGCACTGATATCTTTTGTTGTCATTAGTAATGTCGGAAAGATATTTGCCAATCAAATTGTGAAGTCAGGGAATCATTTTGTGGTGCCATGGCTCATTTCTTTATGCCTCCAAATACCCTAGGTGAGATCAATCATAGGTATTATGTTTTTTTATGTTTTGGGGTTCAAATGATTTCCCGCAGGTAGTTTAGAATGATCTATCTAGTTTCTTTAGTCTGTAATTGAGGAGAATTTTCTTCTGTCACTTTTTAAAATGTTTAATGTAACTTTCTTTTGTACATGCAGACACCAAGACTCAACCCTGAAGTCACCCAAGAACCTTTGCCATTGAAGGATACAACAAAACAACAGGATGATACAACCCTTCCTGCCAGTGCTCCGGAAGATAAGGATGAGCAGTCATGTGGTGCTACCATTCCATCCTCTGCATCATCAGCTCCTGCACTAGCCCAGGATGCAGGCACCAAGATGGGTCCACCGTCCATCCGAAGGAAGCGGTTTTCGGCCGTGCCCAACCTGGGTCAGCCAAGGTTACGACCCGCAGGTCAAAGGTCACAGGTTACCCCTGCTGGGCCGCCTCCAGAGACCAGCAGTCGCCAGGAGCAGAAGGAGAACGAAGAAGCTGTCATGAGACCTCCCCCTGTCCAAAGAGTGCTCTCTGTACCTACAGCCAATGATAAGAAAGGTTGGTTGAACTTTTTCTCCATGTATTACATATTACTCACTATTTTGATGGTAGCATCTCAGGGATGGGGCCGAGGTCACATTTTCCTGGCCTTTGCTTTGTCTTTAGTCATGTGTGCAAAGAGTAGATGGACTTGAAACTCAAGGAGAGAGATAGAGGTAAAGAGAGAGGAATTGATTCACAATGTAGTAAATATATGATCATTTCAAACAGGAAAAATCCAAATATTTCTCTTTCCATTTTAAAGCATACATTTATATTGCATATTGCGAATTGCTTTTAACACTTTCATAAATTTTTCTTTTTTCACCCTAAAGTTGGTTCTGCCAGTCCACTTGTCACATCAGTAGTACAGGATGTGCAAAAAAATGCAGTGATCAAGGGCCATGAACCTGTACCTTCACAGAAGCCACCCATAGCTCCATCGGGAGTGGCTGCTAAGGTAGTGACCACCAAGGCACCGGAAGTACAAGCATCGGGAGACAGCAAGTCATCTGAGGTTGAAGGCAAAAAGAGTGCCCATCATTCTAACGTCTACAGCAAGAAGCTGAAAGAATTGAAAGATCAAATGGATGAAGAGGTAGGCATTTGCGTGAAGTATTTAATAAATAGTTGCTTCATTGCAAATGCAGACCTTCATTTTTGAGGAGCGCGATTGCGCCGGCGCTCCTACCGCACTCCTTAAAAAAATGAGGAGAGCAAAAAATTGCGCTCTAATTGCTAAACTTTCACATTTCACATCTTTAAATCCATGAACTCCTTTTTTCCATAATTCCTTGAAATTACTTTGATTTAGTTGAAATCTATCAGAAAAATTAAGAATATTCATCTCTTTCCCTACTCTGATTTTTATTTAATCTTGGTAAATATTGCAGTCCCATATAGTCCCATATGTAGATTTTCATGGCAACACCATGGAAGTCTACATGTGGGACTACAATATTTACCGAGGTAAGTTCAAATCAGAGTTGGGAAAGTGGTGAATATTCTTCATTTTTCTGATAGTTTTCAACTAAATCAAAGTAATTTCAAGGAATTATGGAAAAAAGAAGGCCATTTCATGGATTTAAAGATGTAAAATGTGAAATTTTAGCAATTTTTTTTTTTAGCAGGAGCGGGTACATCTTGTAAACATATTGACGTGACCCAGGCCTAGTTTCACCACAGATTAATTAATAGCACAGCTATTGCATATATACAATGTTAAGAAAAATCTACAATTTATCATACATGTATTGTAATGAATTGATTTGAGCTCCTCACGGAGAGCGATTCTGAGGAGCTCAATTGAGCTCCTCAAAAAAATAAGGAGAGCGATTTATTGAGCTCCACGAAATTATAAACGTGAAGGCCTGCGAATGCAGAGGGAGTTGTGTTATCACTTCACTTTCATCTATCAGCCATACAAAGTAGACAATAAAGAATAAGAGAAAGAAGCTGATCTCTCAAATCAATTGAATATAAAGATATGATAACACCTGTATCAACCTTTCATTGGATTTAATATTTTATTTAATAATTGCTAGATGGCTGGTTGTAATAAAAATCTTTCGTAGTATTGGGACAGATCTTATTTTCTTATCATTTTTCCAGACTCCCTCTAATAGAAGAAAACGGCATGCAAGAAGCACCAGTCCCGACCGAGCTACAATGACCATGGGAGATCTGATATATTACAACCCAAGAACAAACCCCATGAAGTAAGATTGCACACTCGTGTGGCACCCATTTTGGAACAAATAGGCTTGTGTAGAAACAGAAAAATCAAAGAATAAGAATAAAGAAAGTTTGAGAAAAATCGGACAAATAATGAGAAAGTTATGAGCATTTGAATATTGCAATCACTAATGCTATGGAGATCCTCTATTGGCAATGCGACAAGGATGTGTGATGTCACTGATGAACAACTTTCCCTTTGGTGGACTATAAAATACCCTCAAAATGTCTCTTTTTTCTTTTTCTTATGATGATACAAACTCTTTATCCATGATGTATTCTTAAAAAATATGTATTACATGCCCTCATGTAGAAAGAACACATGATCTATGGATAGATGTGATAAAAGAGGCAATTCAAGTGAAATATATACTAAAGTAATGGGGAGAGTTGTTCACAAGTGACATCACACATCTTTGTCGCATTGCCAATTTGCTATCTCCATAGCATTAGTGATCGCAATATTCAAATGCTCATAACTTTCTCATTATTTGTCCGATTTTTCTCAAACTTTTGTCGATCTGTTTCTTTGATTTTTCTGTTTTCACACAAGCTATCTTGTTCCAATGGTTTCATTCTCCTTTAACCTTGTTATGTATGAAAAATGTTGAATTATGACATTCATATGCGTCATGGAGTTCAACATACAGTTGAACCTGTCCTTTTAGGCCAGTGACACAACATTTGCTCCTGCGACAATTGCTCCGGGCTTAATTTCATCTAAGATGTAGGATTAGGTTGGCAATAGGGATTTATGTTGTGTTAAGGGTAGGGTATAGTATTGTACCCAGGGTTGAAGTTGGTCAGTTGATTAGTGCGTGGCGTTTAGAGCGGAGCAATTGTCGTCAGAGGAAATGTCATGGAACCATTTAGGCCACCCAAGGAAAACAGAATTGCTACTGTAGACAGGTTTTGTTATACATGTTCTTTTCAAAATGGAGACAATGTTGGTCACCACTAAAGACAGTTTATTCACTATAAGCAGTTGGCCACTAAGATCAGTTTGACTACAGTTTTTCATTCCCAGAGGTTGGCAGGTCTGTTTATGATTCATACTCCCCGAAGATGAACATTTTTGGCATTGCTTGTTTTCTGTAGTTAAGATTGATTTGAATCACTCACAGCTGTATAAAGAGTGCATCCCAGAAAAAAATGAAATCGGGATTCCCTTGTCTTATTTTTTCAAAGGAAAATCAAATATATTTCATTTACATCATCATACAATTCAATTAATGCTCTATATTTTAATACTTAATATGAGACGAACACTTTACACATTAATGAGCATGACAAGTGTGAAATTTTAATGTCAAAATCAGGTTGCACAGAAGAGTTGAACAAGATCAATTCATGATACGATGACAGTGCTTATTCAATGATTGGCTCACTAGCAATTCTTTTGTATTCTTTGTCAAGTTTCTCTCACTGATCTCTGAAATATGAGTGGATTCAGATTCACACGTGAGTTTCTGTGCAAATCATTTCCGACATGCTTCAATATTTATTGTTTGTAATTTGTCATGCACGAACAATTTGCTAAGATGTTTTTCTAATATTAAAGTTGAGATTCCATTCTTACCATAAATATAAAATTTATCATAAAAAACATTTAATAACTGTGAAATCTGTCTCTGAAAACGGATTTCCCTTTTTGTAGGACGCACTGTACAACAGGGCCCTACTATCGTACTGAAGATAATGAACCTTGTGTTTTTTTTCCCACAGAGTTTCTGAAGCAGAGAAAAAGAATAAGAAGAGCAAGACTGAGAATAACCAGAAAAAGAAGGTTACCTCTGGAACGTAAGTACGTCAGGGGTCCGTAACACAAATGTAAGCGATGATCGCTATTATGAAACGGCCTATGAAGATCATCAATGCATATGCATTTTGATCAGAAGACCGACTAGGAACAAACCAGAATTGCTCTTTCAAATTAGCGATTAATTGCTTATCCTTGTGTTGCGGGGTCCATATCTCATTTTACTGGTTTGGGAGCCAAAACGTTGTGCTGACAAACCCATGACAAAGCTCAGCAATAATTTTATATATAAAATCAACAAGATTACAGTATGATGTATGGAAAAATGTTGTAGTAGCAACTTCAAATGTCTCGCAAAAAAAATATTGCAAACAAATGATATTGCACAGGGAATTTCATGCAAATAAAAAAAAAATCATTCAGAGTTGCACACACAATCTCATGACATCATACCCATAATGGAATCATTAAGATGTTACAGGGATTTTTAGTGCGAATTTGAACCAAATAATAGTATTAAAAGTGTGGAAATTTTATGGTGTAGTTGCTCTGTCTCTCCCCTTCCAAACAGAAGCTTGTGGGTTCAAAATAAAATTCTAATTCTGGTGTTGAAGTTCAGCCACATTAGTTTTATTCGACCCAGGTGAGGTGAATGACTATGGACAGAACACCTGTTTAAAGATTGAACACGTGTAAACAAATAAGTAGGTGACCTCATGTCCGGCAATTTAAAAGAATTATAATTTCACTTGTTTATATTTACAACAGCAACAAATTAATGCTGATTGGTTTAACCTGATTAACGTCAGGGTCCCTTTTCATAAAGACTTGTTATTATAACAAATGTACAATTATAGCAAATTTACTCCCAGCCAATCAGATTAAAGAATTTCAGTAGCTTTTAACTGTCGTAAATTTGTCATTGTAACAAGTTTTATGAAACAGATCCCAGGCACTTTGTTGTCACAAGTAATTGTATGTCTGATTGTTGTATACAGTGATGAAGAGCCAGAGGAAGCCGTTGAAGAAGACACCTCGTCTGCCACTATGGCCCCGCAGGTGAAGATAGGTCCAGACGGTGAGATCATCATTGATCAGACCAGCTTGTACATCCAAGCTTCCCCCGTCCAGACCTTTGATCCCTCGGAGAGCGAGATCGTCCACGAAGACGCCTCCACCACCACCTACTCCAGCTTCAGGAAACATAAACGCACTTCCGCCTGGACACAGAAAGGTATGCCTTAAGTAGTCTGCAGGCACAGACCCTTTTGTTTTCGCAATGTGCATAATACAGAGTCTGATGTGGTGAGACTAGATTCACTCATGTACTATGGCTGCTTCTTATTTGGCATAGACAGAGTGCTTGGAGTCTTGTCTTCGGGACTTCTCAAAAGTCATTGGCTCAAATACTCAAAGCTGGTTTGGAGTCTGTAATTAGAACTTGTAGATTTCATTCATTATGCTTAATTCAGCACATATATTGGGAAAAATTGACAGGAAAAATTATAGTGTTTAAATTTGTTTGTTATATTTTTCACCTTGGATCCGTAACAAAAATATATTTACAGAATATATTATTGCATTGTTAATAATGATACATAGTAGGAACTAAACATAAACAAAAATATGTTTGAAGCTCAAAGTCCTTTAGATAACATTGTAGGTAAGTAAATCGTTTAATAACTAAAACATAGCTCAAATGTGGTTTATAGTCCCTTTGAAAGAGAAGCACAATGATTTATGTAATGAATGGTGTTGTGTACACTTTGGTTGATTAAGCTCAGGATTAATGCACATTATTAGCCTTACAATAAGGATGCAACCTGCGGCGTACGTAATGAAATGCACGATTTAGATAGATAGATTGAAGAACCTATTACAAAATGACCACCCACTTACCTGTCGATTACATCATTTTACCTGTCTCTCATTAGGCATTTTATATGCAGGTTTTACTTACTCCTTTTCTATCCATTCTTTCTAATTGATCAGATACGGAGAGATTCTATTTCGCGCTGAGTGCAGTCGGAACTGATTTTGCCACCATCACCGCCATGTTTCCAAGTAGAACCAGAGCAGAGATCAAGCGCAAGTTCAAGAGAGAGGAGCGAACGAATCGCCGGAGAGTCGACGGGGCACTAAGTGAGTAGGACTGTACCCAGGGGAGCTTTTCACAAAAGCATTTTGTCATTGACTTGTCATCGACACAAAGTTGCTATCAGTCAATTAGCTGCAAGGATTTCAATAATTCGTAACAAGTTTTCAAAGAAATTTCACAGTTAGCATGCTTTTTGAAAAGTTCCCTTAAGTGCATGTCTTGCCTGTGAATTTCATAGGAAACTGTTATGAACTATTGAAATCCTTGCAGCCGATTGCGATAAGTATCATAATGAAAAATAAAAACATAATGGACAATTTTCTTCTTGTAGATGATTGGATATTTGATTATGAGGTATATGAACTATTTGATTCCCCCCTTTCTTTTTAATATTAATACTAATACAATGACTACGAGGATAGAAAGAAAGCTTGATGAATCATCAAATATTGATAAAAATGATGAAGCTGCTTTTATCACTTGAATTTACATATAATAATTCCATTCGGGGACCTGATTCACTTCTTAGCTTTCTCATACCGTTTTCAGTAACTCAGGATTTTTTTGGACTACACCAGCCCTGCACTAAAATAATCCACACCACAAGCATTCAGTAACTACTTTATAGCAGAGTTGCGCTACTTTTACGATCACCCATTCAAATACTCTGGCAGATAAGGGATGATGCAGAGCTGGTGCTGATAAAAGCAGCATCTCAATAGTACAGGCCTGGTGTGGGCTATTTTATGCTGCGCCATTCATAAACCTAAAAGCTTATGTTTTAGCCTGGAGCTGGACCGGACCAGCGAGTTACTGATAGCGGTATAACAGAGATATACAAATTAAAAATTGATTTAAACTTTTGGTTTGCCCCAGACTTATTCACTTGATTCTAGATAAAATCATACTGATTATTGCTACTTTGTATTATATTTGAATGGAAATTTGAGTTGAATTTAATAAATGTTTCAGGTCCCTACTATCCAAACCTATTTACTCGTATCTGTGACAACGTAAACACATTTTGTGGTTATGCTTGATTGCTTTTAATAAAGAAGAATTAAAATATTTCAGAATTTGAGATTATGAATGAAAATTATCTTCATGTTTTGTGACAATTTTATTGCCTCCAGTATCAGATGTTGGATACTAAAGAAAAGAAGGTATTCACCAAAGTCATTAAATCAGCAATATAATGGAAATGATAATAAGCCAGTGCACAGCTGTAGACTGTGCATGAACAGTTTGATTATTCATGTATTCCTTCAAATAAAAAATTCTTCACATCAAAAACTGAAGAGTAACAAAGTGTTCTTAATCATTGGCATTTCACAGTAGCCAAAACAATAGTTAATCTGCCAAAAGCAGACAATGCAGAAAAGATTTCCAAACTTGATCACTGACCTACTATTCTACTCTTTTGATATATGCCATGCCTTTCTTTCTTTCTTTAAAATTTGAATACTTTACCAGGAAAACTCACACAACATCTTCATTCGAAAGCGTTCATCCTAATGAAATATTGGAAAGGTCATTTGAGAAAAGTTGATCATGAGCTAACCATGTACTGGCCTATAGCTCTGTTTTCCATGCAATATATCAACAAATTTATTCAATCACTATCTGTTTCAGATACAAAAGTTAAATGGACATTTTAATGATAGTTTTGAAGAGTAAAAATTATTAAGATAAAGGTAATGAATAAAGAGGTAATTCACTGTAGTGTTAAGAATATCTGTGAAAAATATTTATCAGAGTTGCATACCTGTTAAACTGCAATCCTAATGAAAAGGAGCATTCCTTGTTCAAGGGGGCAATTCCAAATTTATCTAACGTTTGTATGTTTGTACAAAGAAGGCAGTTCAGAAATATTCCCAATTGTTTAAAATTCTTCAGAATTTGGTCCTTATGGCTTTCAAGGTGGGCAGGGCAGGTATGTAGTTGTTACTTTTGGTGCCTAAAGGCTAGTTTTAACATCATGATTGCCTTTTTTTTTAAATCTTTGTCAGTGAATCGGAAGGAGTTGAAGGAGTCTTTGTTCGATCTTCCATCGGACGAGTCTGATGTGGAATCAGCGGTCGATGCCAACAAAGACAAGAACAAGAAAAAGAAGCCAGCGAAACGCAATGAAAAGAAAGTTGCTTCTAAAGAGAATGGTGAGTCGTATTTCGTTGTGTCGGTGCACGTACGCCCATAGCAAAAGATTTTTCTCACACCACATCAGTGCAAAAATGCCCTTATGTATGCTGTTAAGTGCGTTTTTGCGTGCATGTGATACAGGAAAGTGTGGCGTTAGTTTAACCCTATCTAGGCCGGGGTATTTTGGGAGTTCATATGGCCGGGGGGGGGCCTCCCAGGCCCCCCCCTAAGATCTCGGCCGTCGACCGCGCGATCGCGCCGAAAATTGGCACGCGGGTTGCCTGGGACATAATCTACAAGATCGTATAGTAATTTATTTCATGCGAATTGCTATTACGTGATTATGCTAATTTATGCGTAATTAGTATGCGAAATCATACTTTTTCCTCTAACTCCCTAAATAAAGCTCCAAATGTACTAATTCTTGGTATAGAAACTCTTTGTGCTGTTCTTAGCAAGTGTACATGAAAAAAATTGCGATATCAAATCATTTTCTTATGTATTATATTGTTTTTTGCAATTTCTTATGTATTTCTTTGTTTTTTGACCTTTTGTTTTTCATTGTTTTTTCAATGAAATTTGTTGGGGACTCTTCTGTGATCATAAAAAGCATAAAATAATTACATTTAGACCAGCAAAACTAAAAATAATCATGCATTTATGAATTTTGGTTGAAAACACAATTTGCATTGACTTTGTACACGAAATCACGTTTTTGAGCAATTTTTGGTCTGACATGCACTTACATAATGTTGCGTAATTTCGGAACCACGTACCCGGGTGACGCAAAATTGGTCTCAAAAGTTGCGCAAGACTTGAAAGTAAAAAGTCAGCGAGCGGCACGGTCAAAAAATTTCGCGCGGCGAAAATATCGCACAATTTGTTGAGGGGGGGGCCTCCGAGGCCCCCCCCCCGGCCTAGATAGGGTTAAATCTGAGTCAGAATTAGTTTGGAAGTTGCTTACCTTGTCTGTTTAATGTTGTAGATATTCCTGAAGAGGAAAAAAACACTGCTTTTTACATTAAATTTCAGTCAAAACATCTCATAGCTTTGCAAAAATGCAATGATTTACTAGATATATGATGTTAAAGAGAAATGCCAGTAGTTGCAGTAAACACTGATTTCATGAGAAAGTCTGTAAAACCAGGCTTAATTGTCAGAATATCATCGAGGATCTAGATCTGGTACAGTTACATAAACTGAACTTTGTGAAATCTTGAAATCTACGCTGAGAAAGTTCACATTGAAGATCACCAACACAGATAAGCACACGTGGGACAGTGTATTATTATTGCTGGAATAAAGACCCGACGGAAGTGACCGAATCCGCGCTTATTTTGCTTATTTCTCAGCAATTACACAATTTCTCCCAGAATCCTTTGGCACATATTTTTATTCATACAGACACTTGGGTTGTCATATTAGATTCTCTAAAAAGTCATTTTGAGATCGTTACCAAAACTGGAATTTATCTTTAAGTAAAGAAAGGTTTATGGTATGGATGCCATAATTAAGATGAACTAAGAGTCACATTTACATACATGTTAATAGTTGTATGCAATATAGCACATCACTGCATTAGACATATCATGCTTGGATAGTCTATCCATAAGAATAAACACTATCAAGTTTAAACATGACTTGAAATCCAATATAACTCTATGTGAATCATCTTCCCTTTTAATGGTAGGATACAACAATGATCCTATTCTGAGTTGTTGGGGTTTTTTTTTGGGGGGGGTATTATAAAAATATTTGATTTCTTCAACTCTGTCATGTTTTGGCAGGTAATTTGTATCTATCTGAGTTTGTCAAACACATGACATTGTAATTGTTTAAGTATGATTTTAAAGGTTTATGCCTGTACTGGAATTTTCTTCAACAGCTCACGTTGCTCTAGAGGATATCGCAGAAGAACCCGAGGATCAAAATCTAGTAGTGGACGATGCATCTAGAAATGGTGATCTGGACTCCCAGGATGACACGGAGGATCAACCTAATCTGGAAAACATTCTAAGCATAACACGATCGGGACGTCAGCCGAAGCTTAGGACCTCATTCACCATTCAGATTCCGCCTAAAGTGAATCGCAAAAGGACTAGGGCTTCTCCAAGTCAAAAGGCAAATGACCTCAAGGTCTTTGACGACTACGCCAAACATCGTATTCAGAGGCTGCAGAGTGAACATGAAGCGACTTTGTCCCTGAAGAGATTAGCTAGGAATGAGGCCGCTCAAGATCAGGAGGAAGAATCGGATGATGATGGTAGGAGTGATATGACCATGGATATGATGAGTGAAGTTGGGAGTGAGGTACCCGATGACTTGGAGAGCGTTGACAACTTGGGACTTACCAATAACCTTCAACCTTTGAGAGTGTTACAGAGGAACAGTCCTTCTGCAGGACTGTCCAGCTTCCAGCTGGCAGATGGTGGATTCAGTTCTCCTGAAAGTATCAACGATCCTTCAGTAAAGAAAGTGACCCTGATGATCACCACACCAGACGGGAAACAGACATTAGTTCAAGTCAACTTGACATCGGGTGAAAGTAATCCCCTACCTGTAACATCAGGCAGTAGCCAACAGGCGGAATCTGGCGATGCGAGATTAAGAGACGGTGGAGTTGTACAGCCGTCACCGAAGGCAGGGTCAGCTCAGATACCTGCTGGTGCTACATCACAATCAACTTCAAATCTTGAGCCAAGTCCTGCTAGAACTCTGACTGCCCTCACTGACGTGTCTTCACCGTACCAAAGAGCATCTCCCCATAATAAGCCTTCTAAACAGTCCAAGAATGTGACCATTTTTAGGATCGTTAACGGGAAGGTAGTGCACGGTCCTTCACAGCCATCAACCTCAGCAACCTCTCCGGGAATGGAAAGAATTTCAACAGAGGTCACACCTTCAGTCAAATCAATTCCTTCAATGCAGCTTGCAACGTCCTCTACCCATTCATTACATCAACAAAGTACTTTTCTAAGTGGGAGTGCATTCCCTTCTGGTGTTCCAGAGGGAACTTCTCTCATCGCAACCAAAGGGACGTCTCAAATAGAAGCACAAAAATCTGTTGAATTAACTCCCGCGGAAGCACCTACTATTCCTGCCGTCACAGAGAATGTGTGCGCAGACAACTTACTAAGTATAGGCTCCCTCCATGATCTCGATATGAGCATGACCTTTGACCCTAGTATTGGAATCGCTGCTTACGAGGAAAGTATTGAAACTATTGGGGATAACATTGTTGCCCAGCAAGTTAATATAGCGAGTACAAATCCCGATGAGCCTAATCCTCAGACTAAACCTAGGTATAAACGTAATGAACCTTTCATTCCTCCCATTAAGTGATGGAGCACTCACATTTTGAAATTTGTTGTGGTTTGCAGTAGCAGTGGTGTGTTTTGTCCCCTTTCAAGCATAAAATATCAAATTCCCCAAATATTTTATCTATGCTGATGTTTTTTAATTTCTCTACATTATGTTTGAACTATCCATCTATTGAACAACCATAGAGTTGGCAAAAAGACATTCTCAACAAAATTTATTTGAATTTCAACAGAAAAGGAAAAAAAATAATTTGTTTTTATGCAGTATCAAAAAGTATGATGAATCTAGGATACCCAACTTTTAATTATTTTCACATGTTAATCCCCTCCCCCTGTCCTTTTTAAATATATGTTTTGCCCTAAAATTTTGTAGTTATTAAGGGCGATATTGCTACTCTCCTGATTGGGGAAAGTTAAATCTTTGTAAGTTTAAGAACAATTGGAGGAACAAGAAGTTTTGAGCATTTGAATGTTGCAGTCACTATCCCATTATCAATGCGACTAAGATTTGTGAGGTCACACACACTTTAGCAACTCATTCCCTTTGTACACTGAAAATATACCCCATTGCATCTATTCTGCTCATTGTAGTGATAGTATCCATGGTATCTTTTGTGAAACCTCTATTATGTGTCCTCCCATGATAAGAACGCTTGATCTACAACAGACAGACATGATGAAATGAGAATGTGAGTAAATTTTTTACAAAAGTAATTGGGGAGTTGTCCAAGTGTAACATCGCACATCATTGATGCATTCTCAAAGGGAGAATGTCCTTAGCACAGTGATCTCAACATTCAAATGCTAGTAACTTTCTTAATATTTTGTCCACTGGTTCCCAAACCTTCTTCAATCATATTTTTTCCTGCTATCCAGCTAACATTATCCTAGGTTTTCATTCTCCTTTAAGATTGTTTTAAATTTTGGTTGAAAAAAATAGTTTTAGAAGGTCGGTATGAAAAATGCAGCCTAGTACTTACAGGGTCCAGGGGATAAAACAGTATTTTGTTTTGTTGGAACCTTCTAATTCATGCATAGATAAATTATGCACATTATATGATAGACAATTGTGTGTTTGTTTAAATGCTGATTTTTATTTTTCATTTAAGTTTTGATGAATTCTTTTTAAACCTTTGTTTAAATCTTGATGTGTAAAAAAAAAATGATATTGTGGTGCATGCTTTTTTCTGGTTTCTTTATAAATATCACCTTTAAGTGCAATATGATTTGTAACACATAGCAGGGAATTATTTTCCTGGTATGGCATCGCAATTTGCTCCACATTTTTGAGAGACTGCTATGCACAAAGTCTTTTGTATAGCATATTTTTACATAGGACTGTACATTACTTAGTTGATAGCTTTTCTCTTATGACCAAAAATGCTATTCAGTTATGTAAGCAAATTTATTCCCTGCATAGTTTTGAAGTCTTTAAGAGGAAAAAATGTTTTTGAATTCCCCTTATTTCATGTGTTTTTCTGTTTGTATCCAGCCAGCAATGATACCCTGTAGATGGGAAATATTTATTAAAGCCCATCTTTAAGTTTTGGTAAAGTGTCAATAATGTGAACTATTAGGCCCGTATTTTGAAGTCAGGTTTAAATTAGACCATGGTCTAACTCCGTGCTAAAATTATGGGAAGTTTTGATTTGTGACATCATATATGCGCAGCTACCCCGTATTGTATGTTATGTAATATAAAAAATGCAAATATTTCAATTTGTGAACGGTTCATGATGACTAAACTTGTTTTCTTTCAGGAGCTTTTGTGAAATAACTTGCCTCTTGATATACTTATTAAAGGTACAATCAAAACAATTATGCAATTTTTGTGGACGATGATTTTTTTTAACCATACAATATATGGGGGAGCTGCTCACATTGATGACACAAACAAAAAAAATAAACATTCAAACAACTTTTTAAATCTTTGTTTGATTTTTGTCAAACCTTGACCAATTTTTTTTATTACATTTTCTGCTATTTTCACAATAAACTTTTTGTCAGGGTGAACTTCCCCTTTAAATTTCTACTTAGTTAATATTACATCCTCACACTGATCATATCATGCTTGAGAGACATGGGTCTTCTGAATGATATATCATTAATTGAGATTATGCATTAAGTAAATTATGTAAAGGGGTAGTCATACCAGGCCCCTTTTCATAAAAAAAACCTTGATGTTATAAAAATGAGTTTGCAACAACAGTTAAAAGCTACTAAAATCCTTCTGTCTGATTGGCTGATAGTAAATTTTTCCTAGAAATTGTGCATATGTTATTTGTAACAAGTCTTTGTGGAAACAAGGCCCAGTCAGCGTATGCAGACGGGCAATTCCATAAAATATGTACGTCCGACCCCCTATATGTGGGTACTCTGTGAGATTTTCTGTCTCTGATTTCTTGTTCATTTGACAGTCTGTAATGTTCTCAAAGGACCATGACTTGGTCAGTTTATGAAGTGAAGTAAGAATTGAGAAAAATGGGTTGTGACGTACAAAAAGGTTGATCATTCTATGGAAATGCCCTATTAACGTATACTGTACGTATGGCCAGCCATTTGCTACATTATTTAATCCCATTTCTTGATATAAGCCATTCCATTCTTGATGTTAAAAATGTAACTTTGTTG
Organism: Lytechinus variegatus; assembly: GCF_018143015.1. NCBI lineage: Eukaryota > Metazoa > Echinodermata > Echinoidea > Temnopleuroida > Toxopneustidae > Lytechinus > Lytechinus variegatus. The sequence continues at coordinate 56,363,069 of NC_054742.1, read as the reverse complement.
GCAACACAAAATATAAACAGTTCAAAAATTCTTTATATTAAGTCATTTGTTTTGGCAACAAAAGACAATATTTGATATCAAGAAATGCAATTAAGAAAATGACTTGCCATAGCCTACATACATAAGCATAGCTGGCTATAACATTCAGGTACGACCGCCCCTCTTTGTGGAACACCAAGCCTGTCAAGAACCAGTAAGACACTGATAATGTGCTTTTCTCTTCATACATGTACGTTGAGATTTTAAAGTAATGCCACAATGGCTCTCACACTCCTCATACTCAGTAAATGGATTCATCATCTTTGTGCAAGAGGTGATGTTGCAAGTAAATGGTTGCAATCAATTGCAACTTCATATTTGATAGATAAATTTTAGCTGCAGCAAATCACTTACACTTATTGCAAGATGCGGAACAGCAATCAATTATAAGTTTGCAATTAATTGCAAGATACTTGATTGATTTTTTTACCCAAATATCACTTGCAGTTGATTGCAGGTTTCTTGCAACGCCTCATATGACATGTTTTCCAGCAAGAGCAGAACTTTCTGTTTTGTTGTGTTTTTGCTTTCCTTTAAATTAAATATCAATTTAAGTTCTCTTCATTCTTTATTAAATGAAATATTACCTCTTGATCATGTAAGTTTTATAAAGGCTGTCTGTTTGTTCAAACAATGAGTATGAGTATAAGAAAGGTGTATTTAAAAAAAAAGCAATGTTCTAGAAGCTGTGTAACAAAGCTTAGTGATAAATCATGTAGTTTATTTCTACAATTTATTGCATCGATTATGTTGTGTATAATCGATCATAAAATTCCTCCCTGCTTTATGATGATACATTGGTATTTGATGATATTTCTTGCCATCAAACCAATTTAATTCTTAATCGTAAATCTCCCGGGGTATTTTGATTCTTGTCATTCCCGGGGGGGGGGGGGGGGCATTATGGCCTCCCCTTGAGATCTCTGCCGCGGATTGCACGATCAGGACAAAAATTTGCATGATGGTAGAGATTGATGTCATCTACGCTGTTGCATTGGTAAATTTCACTGAATTAATTTTTTTTATTTTATATGAATTAATTATGCTAATTTATTCATGAAATACTTTTTGCTCTGATTCACTAAATATAGCTCCTAGAATGCTATTTTTTGTGAAAATATTCTTTATAGCATTCCTAACAATTGTGAATGAAAAGAATTCTGGTACCAAGACCAATTTCTTATGTATTTTATTGTTTTTTTTATTTCTTATGTATTTCTTTGTTTTTTTACTTTATGTGTTTTATTGTTTTTTCGATGGAAATTGTTCCAGAATTAATTCTGATCATAAACAAGGCAAATTCAATTAATTCTAATCAGTAAAAATAGATTTAATGATACATTTATGAATTATGGTTCGATTTGTACATGAAATCATGTTTTTGAGCAATTTTGGGTCTGACATGCACTTACATAATGTTGCGTAATGTCCTAACCCAGTACCCGGGCGTCACAAATTTGGTCTCAAAATTTGCGCGAGACTTGAAAGAAAAAGTCAGCGAGCGGCGAGGTCAAAAAATTTTGCGCAGCGGACATATCGCGAAAATTGTTCTCCCCCCCGGAGAATTAGGGTTAAGTGAACAGGGGACCAACCCTGTCAGAGAAATCAGGGAAAATCATTTTACAACTTTTTTTTCCAGTCAGGGAATTTGATGACGATGCATCAATTCAGGGAAAAGCATTGGAATTTTGATTGACTTAAATGTCGAAAGTACAAAATTTTATGTTATTTTATACTGCAAATAATTTGCTGTTACATGTGAAACTAGAAAGGAGCTGAAATAGTTGCGGTATTTTGAGACTTCATGACAGAAAAATCAGGGAAGTTTGTTTTCTTGAAATTCTGGTAATGCTTATGAATTGTTGGAGCGGGTGAATCGTCTTGCGACTCTCTCTCATCCAGCGTGGAATCGTAAGTTGAATTATTTTATCTTAATGTGATATTTTTGTCTCTAAACCAACTGAATGGCAATTTTCTTCCTCCCTGAATGTCTTAGATCATTGTTTATATGAAGGGAATGCCATCAAAGTAACCAATGTTCTAATGAAAATATGCATGAATTATAACGTAAATACACTTGTTTATAATTCACCCACACAAGATATGAAATGGCATTTGAAGTTGCTTATAAACAATCTTAATTTAATACCTTCAAACTATTCCTGGTTGTAATCTTTTATATCTTTTTGTATATTCCTGGTTGTAATCTTTTGTATCTTTTTGTATATTCCTGGTTGTAATCTTTGGTATGTATGTGGGTCATTAGGAGGGGTAGTTGTTTCTCAAATCGCAATGCCATCAAAGAAACAAAAACCAATGTTCTATTTGTTAATGAAAATATACCTTTATCATTATGTAAATATACTTGTTTATAATTTCCTCACTTAAAGTGTATGGTGAAAATTGAAGTTGCTTCATACTAATGCAGATACTTTCTAATTCTCAGTTATTAATGTTTAATTATGAGGATAAATATGAGAAAAATCAGCCTTGTAGGAAAACCCCTTGGATCATTAACGGAGGGTAGTTTTGGATTTTTTTTTTACATTTTCAGATATTTCCTTTGATGGTGAGCTCCCTAAAAGTTACCCTACCGGTTGACGTCAGTGCATGGAAATGTCAATCTTGGCACCAAGATGAAGGTTGACACAATAGATGGATGATGATCATTGCTAGGAAAATGTTTGGTGTATGCAGAAAACTGGTTGGATGTTTGTCATTGCCAGTTTGAAGACTGATTGATGTTGGTCACCAAAATGCAATCTGTGATCTGTTGAGATGTGGTGTGACGTCATTGTTGACTGGCCATTTTGATTTCCTGCTCGAGATGGGACCTAGTTTCACCATGAGAATGAATAGGATGTGGATGGTGAGCTGGACTATGATCGACAAATATACCATGCTGATACCTTGGTTGGAAAGAACACATGGATCCCTTAACACAACTTAACAATGATCATAGAACTTTTTTCTACAATTGATTCCATTGACTTCAATGTACAATCAATCGTGAAAATCGAGCGTACAATCAACCGCCACATGTAACCTTTGTGTTACAGGCCCCTATGTCGTCTCATGGTGAGGAAGGATCCAAGTGGTCTTCCGCCAGCCCGGGACCGAAGGTCTTTATTTTACTATGACTGGAATGTTCAAAAGGACATAAATAAGGAATCAAGGGAAAATTGATACTTTTTTTCACCTTTACATGTGGCAATCTATCTTTATCTTGTGATCTTTGTTTATGGCGTTATTCAGCCAAAGAAATGGTTAACCCAATCTTTGTCTACCTTGCACATGCAGGAAAATGGGCATTTTATGAATTACCTGTACTTCGAATCTGATTGAATTCTATTTTATTATTAAGCGTTCTTGGGGACATTTCCATGTTGTAATGTTGAGTCTGTAATGGTCTTAAGGAGAATGTGGTATATCAAACTTACATCAGATAGATTGTAAAAAATCTTTCAAGACTTTAAAGATTATGTTTTGTGAAGCTTGGTTGTTTCGCTTCTTTTCAACATCACATGATTTCATTCCCGTGTTTTTAAAAATGCCTTTTTATAAGCATGATTGTGGTTTAATGTTCAGAGCATTCAAGTAAAAAAAAAATTAGTGGATTGTTAGCTGAAGGCAGTAATATAAGGGGTGCATAAACCCAAAGGAAAGGGGCCAAAGACTGTAACAGGAAATGCACCAGAAATGCAGCTTTGCCTCGCTTTCTCGGAAAGAGGACAAGAAAATTCATTTTGAGGTTTAAACCGCGAATTTGACCATACTTGGTTGCTCTGTCCCTTACATGGGAAAGGAGGCACATGACTTGGCCATCACTTATTTTTAGGGTGTGTGCAAAAAGGCTAAAGGGATTCTTTGTTTGAAGTGGAACATATAAAGCAAAGTGTATATGTATGAAAAAGAGTTGAAATATAATGAAAGAGAAGCAGACCAGCACAACCTTTAATGCTTTTATAGTGAAAAAACATTTATTTATTCTCGAATATTTATACAGAGTGGCCTGATCAGCATTAAAAGACATACAATGTACGAAACACATGGTAACAGGACACTATGAGATACAGAAAAAAGGAACAAATACAAGGTAAAAATACGAAAATGTGTTATGATCCTATGCCACTGATCTCCATCCCTTGTATTTATATTAGATTACCTTTTTATTTCATTTACATTTTTGGACGACCAAACTGTAGTTTATTCAGCAACAGGGTCACACTCAACTTTTACCTCGGCTTACAAGTTTGTCTTGTGTCACCGGATTCATAATCAAATCAATATTGAAATAATATAAACAAATATATAAAATCATTATTATCAGTATTAATTAGTATTAATTAGTATTAATCAGTATTAATTGTGATACATGTAATTCTATATCATCTACTTTATTTTTACGTAATTTATAGTTACACAGTTAGTGTGATTTCAGTAGGACTACGCCCACGTCCAATAGCTTTATGACAATATTTCGATGCCAAGGGGTACGTGGCAACATTTAAAGAACCGTCATTCCTCCGAGTGCTGCCTTATGCTTACAAATTTGTACATGACTGGATAGTATCCATTCTGGGGCCTGTCTTTAAGAGTTACGATTGATCAATCGTAACTTTATGGATATCGATCAGTGTCATATTTTCTACATGAAATTTGCAAAATGTCCTTTGTAAACAAAGGAGATCACACCAAGTTGTCAAGAAATCAATGAATTTATGGATTCATATCTAGAATTTTTTGGAACAAACTTGCATTTTATATATTGACTTTGCTGGATTTTCATATTTGCAATATTGGATCAATCTTAACTCTCAATCTTAAGACTGGCCCCTGGTATCTCCTTAACCCTATATAGTATTACTGATTATCTGTAGCATAATTGGTAAATCTGAACTATAAATTCCTCTACAAATACGATTTTTAATATAATTTTTTATGTTGCCTAGACGATCGATTATTAAATAATTGTGTTTAGGCCACCGCACACCCTACGACTGGTCTGCGACCTGATTTTGGAATGAACTGTAACATTTGATGTGAATATTGAGACATACTATAGAACGTCTTACCGTGCAAAGTTCTAAATCATCCTACGAAGACTTATTTTCAAATTTGTGACTATGCTACCCTTTCTCATTAGAACAAAAGTGAATTCAATATGTGATCATAATGACTCATAGCAAAACGATCAGTTATGATTTGAAACCAATTTGGCCTTTACTCCATAATAAAGGCTTGCTATTATCCAAATCTTTATTGTTAGTATTCTCACAGTTAATTTGGACTGCAAATAAAAATGCTACCCATTCATATTTTCAGAAAATAAGCAAAGTGCTATTTGTTCCTAAATGGGTTTGTAGATTGACCAGACGTAAGGTGTGCGGTGGCCGTACCTCCATTTGGCTACTTGTCTTTATTTATGTACCCATATCTTATAAAAATGTTGTCCATCTCTCACCCCCTTCTCTCTCTCTCTCTCTTTTCATCTATAGATTTGTGGGGGGTTTTTTCATGAGAAACCATATGTAATTCATCATTTCCTTATGTATTCCACAAGATTTCTTCCTAATGGTATTCCATCATTAACCCTCCCCCCCCCCTTCTCTCTTTCTTGTTCCCATTCTTGTCTGTTAATTTACATGTATCATTTAAAACTTTCTCCTTTTGTAAATCCTTTCAACTTTCTTTATCAACCCATTTAAACTACGCCCCCCCCCCCCTTATACATAAGGTGATCTTTTCTCTCAACACCCTTTTTTAGATATTAACTAGTCTTAAAGGTCAAGTCCATCTCAGAAAAATGTTGATTTGAATCAATAGAGAAAAATCAGACAAGCACAATGCTGAAAATTTCATCAAAATCGGATGTAAAATAAGAAAGTTATGACATTTCAAAGTTTCGCTTATTTCTAACAAAATAGTTATATGAACGAGCCAGTTACATCCAAATGATAGAGTCGATGATGTCACTCACTATTTCTTTTGTTTTTTATTGTTTGAATTATACAATATTTCAATTTTTACGAATTTGACAATTAGGACCTCCTTGCCTGAAGCACAAAATGTTAAAATAGTGGAATTCCATGTGTTTAGGGAGGAATGAAACTTCATTTTACTTGACAATGACGAGAAAATCAAAATATTTCATATAATAAAATACAAAAGAAATAGTGAGTGATGTAATCAACTCTCTCATTTGGATGTAACTGGCTCGTTCATCTAACTATTTTGTTGAAAATAAGCGAAACTTTAAAATGCCATAACTTTCTTATTTTACATCCGATTTTGCTGAAATTTTCAGTGTTGTGCTTGTTGAATTTTTCTCTTTTTATTCAAATCAAGTTTTTGTTGGGGTGGACTTGTCCTTTAATTTCTCTCTCTGTCATGATTATTTTTCATTGTTACTTCATTTATTCTTTCAAAATAGAAGTAAAACCATTAGGTCTGATCCTTCACCTCCTATTTCAGTTTTTAACTATTTACACACGATTTCTGGTCTATATATCTCTAGCTCAATCACATTCAACCTAATCCATGGCTCTATCACTTTCCTTTATCAAATGATCTTATCCCATACACATGCTCTATGACATTCTCCTCCTTTTCCCTTCACTCTGATCACGATGATCTTTCCCCTCCACCCCCTCCTCTGAAGATGATCACCCTCTGAAGGGACTTTCACAATTTGTTGTGTGACAATTTGGTTACAGAATGTTTTGCACACAGGGGATGTGAAATGGGGGCAGAATGACCTGCTGCAAGCCAAAATATGACATTCCTGAAAGTACTTTGTAAAACTGATATCACAGTTTTTGCATTTTAATGATTTAGACTGCCTGCAAAATTGCCACTACCTTGCAGCTCTCGGAGCCATGATTTATTCCAGAGATGGGTTTCAGGAATAATGTCGATTGGGGCTTGCAACAAAGGTTCCACAACACCGGGGGGGGGGGGGGGGGGGGGGGGGCACTCTTGCCGTACACCCGCGTGACCACAGATTTTACAAACCCACTTTAAACAAGTTTTATCCATTGGTCAAATCTATAGGCCATAAGTATTTTCGCGTGCATTTTTGACAATTTGCTCCCTAATCAAGTGTATGTACCTCCTAACATCATTTGCGTGATGTGCCAAGATCAGCAAAAAGTACCTTTTTTGCGGGTTGTGCAGGTGTACAGCAATAAAGTTGAGTGTCCCCCCAAGGCCATTGCATTTGCTCCTGGGGTTATTGCTCCATGGGCAGAAGTCACCTTGCCCTTGCGGTACCCACACACAGTGAGTCAAAAATCACTGCGGGTACTACAGGAGTAAGGTGACTTCTGCCCATGGAGCAATAACCCCAGGAGCAAAGGTCACATGAATGGGGGGGATACTATGGATTTAAGGGTGTGAAATACAAAAATTAATACAGAGAAGCAAGTTTTTCATTTACCATGGGAATTTATTTAATTTTCAAAGAAAAAATGTACAAAAAAAAGGGCCGGCAGCCAAGAAGATTCATTCAAGTATGGAGGTTTCCATAGCAATTGACCTCTTGATTCAATGGTGCAGACCCTAATCCTCACAAAATGACCCAGCAGCCTGATCTGAGGAGGGGTATACCTACCAGAATCACACAATTAGTGACGCCACTACCCAGAGTCTAATTTTCAAGTGTGCAGGGCGGGGCACTGGATGCATGATATACCCCATCTCTGATGTAGGTGCTTATTCAAGTTTAATGATACTTGGTGCAGCCAAGTGTACGTAAGACAATGCAATTATTTTCCAAGCAATATTGTGTCGATGTAGCCAAGGGGCTGCGGAATGGTTTTGAAAGGAGGGCTAACCATGCAAAAAAAACAGATGTTAATTTTCATGTTTTTGTAAAGGGGGGAGGCAGGGGCTAACCATGCAAATAGCACAATCAGATGGTAATTGTTAGGTTTTTGTAAAAGCCACCTTATTTCCTTTAATCTGCACCCTAGCTCATTACCATCCCCTCCCCTTTATTCCCCCTCTTCTCTCAACAGATTTACCTGTTAATCCACTAATTGTACTCTCCCCATACCTCCGTGTACTGTCCATTCAGGGAAGCACTTTGTGAAGATTTTAGTCAGTAATTTGTTCAACCAGTACTGTAAATTGTTGCATCCGATTGGCTGGTAGTAAATACATGATAATCACTGACAAATCTCTTCATAAAATGCTCCCAATACCTGTCAATCTTCTACCGTTTCACATCATTTCAACATTTATTATCCATGACTGATATTGGAATGTTCTAAGTGATTCATAATTTTTTCATTTTATTTAAATCGTATTTATTGAAATAATTTTTTGGTGTGTATTATTACTAGACATAGTCATAATCTTTGAAATTTTGATTAATTTGTGTATTTTTATCATTGAATGTTTTTCAATTATTTTTCTATTTTTCAATTTTTTTTTTTTTTGGGGGGGGGGCTTTTTGCATTTCAAATGAGCAAATTAAAAGTATTACAATTATTTTGCAAATAAATCAACTTTTATGTACATAATGCAGTATTGTAGTTGTGTTTTTAAACTGCAATGTACACTGCACTTTGAATGATGTTTAGAAATAAACCAATAAGGGGAAAAGCAATTTTTTGTTGATTTTGTTGTTTGTTTCATTTTATCTTTCCTGTCATTTATTCATTCACCACCATATAGCAACCAAATGAATGCCTTCATACCGTATCCACCACTTGTTTCCACACAACTCTGAGAGATAAGGTAAAGGGCAGCCGGAATGTAAAGATATGTGATACGGGTTACCGGTAAACCCTGAACATAGGCTCATCCTGAGGATGTGCACTTTATATCCCACAATGGTTTCATTAATAATATCAATAATTGTTAAATTTGAATAGTGCTTTACATAGCAATTATTCATATTGATCCATCAATCATTACAACACAATGCATGCATCCTAGTCATAATGTGCACTGTCAGAGACGGAAACCCAACAAAATTTCAAAAGAAATTGTTCCAAACCAGGATGTAGGAAACCATCCTTTAGCCAAAGGGTCATTGACAGTTGGAACAATCTACCAAAAGCAAAGCCAGTTTTCAGAAATAACACCCCAAAAAAGTCAAAAATTCTCTCCAGACTAGGAGGTAGGAAACCATTTCTTTAACCATTGGATCATGAAGAAGCAACATTTCAGAGACGGCACCTAATACAATGTCAAAAATTAGTTCAAATCTGGTGTGGAGGGAAACCTTTTCTTGGGCCAAAGGGTCACTGACAGTTGGAACAATGTGACAGAAGATGAAAGAAGAAAAAGAAATTGCAAATTTCACAGACAGCTCCCAGTAAAATGTTGAATTCTAGATCCCAGCTGGATGTAGGAAACTTTTTCTTTAGCTGAAGGGCCATTGAAATTTGGAAAAATCTAATCTCCTGCTTCCTCTTGAGCCATAGATCCCTTCTTCAAATAGAAAGGGTAAGCAGGGGTACCTTGGAGCACAGAATGGTCTTCATTCACCCTGATTTATCAAGACTTCACACTGACTTTTATTTCATCAGAGTCAAATAAATCTGATGAAATCCAGTAAACACAGGAAAACATCACAAATGGATAAAAAAAGACTCGGAATGATAAACTGGGACAAAAATTCCTGTAATACAACCACAAAGAGACCTATATAATCTCACAGGATAGCAAAGAAAGTTGATTCCGAATAGCATGAGCCATATCAGAGCGCCATCATGTCTCCAGTTTATTCATACCATCTGTATGACACCACATACCAGTAAAACAATCAAAGATGCATTGCCTCATGAAACATGAGCATCTGAAATCTCAACAGAAATGTGTAACTTGCATGATATTGCATGATGTTTTGAAGAGCACCAGTTATCACATGTGAGCTGAAAAGAACTCCATCCCTCTTGGTCACACAGCACTTGGGGATTATCACAACATTCCCAGGTGGGTGTTTCATAAAGCTGTTCGTAAATTACAGGTAGCTTTACGAATGACTGGTGATCTTTTCTTGTGGTAAATGATCATACACCAGATTTTCACTGGTGTTGATTTAGTTCCTAAGAAAGGTTTACCAGTCATTCTTAGAGTCACTCGTAATTACGAACAGCTTTACGAAACACCTGCCGGATTTCCAAACACCAAATACAGATATTTTTGATGCAGTTGAAAAAAACTTCTGGATGTCAGCAATGCTCTTGTAAAAATTTGCTCAGTTCCTTTCTTCCCTTCTTGGTACGGCCACAAATGGTTATCAGCAGACCTGGGTCAATTTAAAGTGCGAAGCAGTCCTTGTTCAATCTCAATCAATGCCATCTATAGGCCAAACTGCTCCATTGAATTCGACAAACATGCAAAAGTGCCATTAATAAAATCAATAAGGGTCAACTAGAAACACTAAAATGGCAAGGCTCTTGAATAATGGCTTGAAAAGGAGATGACAATTGCAGGCAAGACAGAAATAAAAATTTGACATTGCACTTCTGAAACTAGACTCATGACTACTGTATTGCTGTGATTGATGGAGATTTTGGGGAGTGTGGTTTTTTATTTTTACACATTGTAGAATAACCATTTAAGCACACAATCCTAAAAAAATTGGTGAAATTTTAAAATCTATCAGTAGGCCCACTTTTTTTGTGTGAATAAAATTTTTTGGGGGGCAGACGAACCGATATTCATCGCAAAATCCTACCATTTCAACGCAGGCCGTTATCTCCACACGTTCTGCGATTACATGATGGATACACACATGGCATTCGCACAAACGCTTTTGTATATGGTCCTGCACTCGGCATCAGCACAAACATAAGGTTTATGGCGGTGAATGAGGACAGGGCCAACTTCGGCCAATATTGATTTTGAAATCGACTCAAATTAGTCTATCAAAAAAAAAAATAACATGTACAGAAAAAGTGAAACCTATATTACAAAATAATGAATACTTCTAACTGCACTGCTACGAGATCAAAATATGTAAATTCTTTGTCTTCTTAGCACACTATTATATCAGTCATGGCAAATATGTTGCAACGGTGTGAAACAGATGAATTTAGACCAACAAATATTGAGTAGATAGTACAAGGAGGTAAAGACAGACAACAATTAATGGATAACAGATAATAAAATTACTGTCAGGATAAGAGAGGGAAACATGAGGGGAAGAAGGTGCAGTAATGAGCAAGAGAAAAGATTTGAAAATTTGAAAAAAATGAGTGGCTACATACAGGGGAAAATTACAAGTCAATAAGATTGATATTATTTTTTTTCATAGGGCTCTACAAATTCATCAAAAAGGCCTTCAGGAAACGGTTAAGATTTGTAAAATTGTCATGACAAGAATTTTGTTCCAAAGATTTTTTTAAATGCCAATTTAGGTAAAATGTGAATAAATGTACAATGAAAGTAAAGTTGCTCACAAATACGATCACCCTATGCAACACAATCACTTGGAAAATCAATGCATTGTTTTACATGCTCTAGGCTACACAGAATATCATTAAATTCGACAAAGAAAGCACTTACATTAGGGAAGTAGTATATCATGCACAGCAGTGTCCAGTGCCCCTATCTGCACACTGAAAAATAGTCCTCTGGGTAGTGACATCACTAATTGTGTGATTTTGGCAGGAAGACCCCAGCTCAAACCAGACAGCAAGCCAAGTTTTTGAGATTCAGGGCTACACCATCACTCGACGAGGTCAACTGCCATGGTTCTCCAACATGAATAAACCCTCTCGGCTGCCGGCCTTACAGTTCATTTCAAGAAAGAAAAATAAAATCATTAATACAAAGCAAGCACACAGTAATCACAATTATAAACTGTAGAGCAGGTCCAAGCTACATGTAATCTAACGTAAGGGACAAATCAGAGGGGTGTTTCACAGAAGACCTGAGTATGGCTAAAAATTCCTTTTCAATTCCCAGTTATGTGTCAAAATTAACAGATTATTGTATTGTTTGGATCACGCACAGAGAATGAGCTCTACTGTGTATTAATCATTGAGAGTACTGAGCATTTTAAATATCATGCATATTAATACTCGAGCATGATTTTAGTAGGGTTTTTCTTTTTTCGTGAAACACTCCAAGAATTGCTTTTCTAAGGTCATAAACTTTTCATTAATTAAATGGAAAAAAATTCTTTTTGATTGCTATACTGTAGAGGTTTTATTTTCTTAATGAAAAAAAAAACACATGATTGGCACCATACTATATATATCACAAGGACTGTGTAAAAATTTTGTCGAAATTAACAGATGGATTTTCGACTGCAAACATCTCTGTTCTTGCCAGATCTAACTGATTTGAAATAATGACCTTTGACCTTGTGACCCAAAAGTCTAATAAAATCATCCTTCTTACACTTTTTGGACGCATGAACCAAGATTGAAGATACTCTCAGACTGTTCAATTAATGTGAGAAAAAGATATTTCAATGTATATAATGATCTATGTGAATATGTAATTTATCCTTATGACCCAAGTATATAATCACATTTCTGTCACTCCCAAATGCAAACATGAATAAAGATTAAAGTTGAAACCTCCGACTGAAGTTGAAACCATAACAGTTTGTTTAGTTATCACAAGAATGTGTGTAACATTTTACCTCATGATTGTAAAAGATAATGACCCCCCACCCCCTTCAGAGCTAGGCCGCTGATTATGTGATCGCCGCGTAAAATTTGCATGCGCAAAGAGCCAGATGTAATCAACAAGACAAGTACAACTTTTCAAAAATGATTTATGAAAAAAGTGTATGAAAATGTGTTTTTGCCTATAACTCACTTTTTTATTTTTTCAATTCACTTTGCCTGGGACTCCTCCAATCATAAGCAGCATAAAATACATAAATTTCTATCAGCAAATTAGAAAAATAATTGTACATATATGATTTTTGGTTGATTTTTTTACACAAATCACATTTTTTAAAAGTTATTTGAGGTCCAGCAGCATTGCAATAATGTGTGCAATTTTTGCACATATTGTTTCAATAGATGTACAAGAATAAAAAAAATAAAAAGGTCAAAAGTCGGCAGAAGACGCAGTCACAATTTTCGTTTCTGTGGTGACGTGCATGCTGATTTTCATTGCGATTACATAATCAACAGCCAACATAAGACCCATCCCCCACCCCCTGTTGAACAATTCTACGACAAGTAGGTCCAGGGTAAAAAACCAGAGATAAAACTCAATAGGGAAAAACTCTGGAAAACCTTTGGATCCACTTTTGCAGAATAGTCAACACAATATCAACACAAATGTGACCAGCCACTACAAAACCAACAATAAGTCAGTAAGAAGATGCTCTAGAAATAGGCAAAATAGTTCTTCAAAAATGAAAAAAAAATAGAAATTTCCTTATCTGAAAGAATATAGTTCTTCTTCATACAGTCAAAATTTTAAGTTTTAAATTTTAATAAAAGACAATTAGATACAAGAGCTCTTTTCACACCATTTTTTTATGGACTACTTTAAACCTTGTTTTCTACATTTAAAGAAGTACTTGTGAGGGTTATTGTTGACAAAAATTTGCTGATCAAAAATATAAATCATTTAAAGCATTGGATGTGCTCTTTCAACCAAGACAAATATCTCAAAATTCATTTTGGGCAACTAATTGTTGGTTTTGGGGTGGCTGGTCACAAATACAAGCTTCATGAAGATAAAGTTGCCTACTAAGTTAACTCAACAAACATCTCCATGGCCTCATTATAAAGCCTCCAAATCTTTACCAATTGTTATACAACCTTAAGCAAACTTTCTACCCCGAGAAACCATTCTTTGAAAGTTACAAAGAAGGTATTTACTAATAAAACAATAGATGTTACGATATACCTGACTATCAACAAAGAAATTAAATAGCTTGGACCTGCTCCTTGGATACATTAAAAACGTGGGTTCATGAATAGTAAATATATACAAGAATTTTAGGAGTCCTAAAAGAGCAGTAGAATATATTCATTAGAGGATAGTTTCTGCGCTCTTTAAGTTTGTTATTATAATGTGATTCACACATTTGATACTAAAAATATTTGAAATAAAAGTTTGAACTGACATTTTGTTCATTCAGTTTGATTTACATGACAGAAATCCCCAAATCAAATCACAATCCTGAATTTGACTTCTAGAAAATGGGCCCTGGTGATGGATAAAGTGACTGTTCTGATTGGGTCCTGGTGTAGGCAACACTGATCTGGATTGGAATTAGTGACTGATGGCAAACATTTGTGTTTAGGGGCCCTTTTTTAACTTTCAATTCTCACTCTTGACCCATGCTATTTTGTAAGTCTTGGGGAGAAACTGCTTGAATAATAATTCTTTTTATTTTGGTGGTGCATTAATGGTGAAGTGCACAAATATCAATGGTTTTTGTCTTCAGGCTGTAAAATAGGAGACCATTCACATCTAAAATCCAGGGTTTTTTTCAATTCACCAAATGGGGAATCTTTCGAGATTTTGAACATGGAAATATACGAGGGTGACAAGTGATTTTGCCCCCATAACGACCTAAATCACCCCTAAAATCCCCCAAATCATTTCTAAATGTGCCCAAAGATCTGCCACAAACAATATTCAAGAATGTTTAGAAAATCATTTTTCTACTTATAGAGGTATAATGAGAAATGCTTTTTACAGGACAATTGCTTGTTGCACAAAAAGAACAACTTGAAATGAAAGAAACACCCCCTAAAATTTGGCAACTGCCCCAATGCGGAAAAAAAAATCACCTCTGGAAAAAATGAAACTTATTTCTTATCCTGATCGCAATCATGAATACTAGGAAGATTATAAACACAAAATGGAAGGTGTATACGAAAGAGTTTAGTGTCAAATCAATTGTCTCTGTCTGCTCATACTTCACCAAAATACCAATGACCCTTCACATAAGACATTCCATGTAGATTCATGATAGGTGTCACATCCTTGTCTCTGGTCGGCTATCTCTGTCATCTATACTTGGAAGATGGTTAACACCAGATGGGGGGCATATCCATGTTAAACTGCAAGTGTAAAGTGAAAGAACAAAATATAATTTAAACACCAATTCCTCTTAAAAAAACATTCACTGTGACACATCTATATACATGTATATAGTAAATAAATTAAAGTTGGCATTGGAACTAATGTAGTAACGGTAGATGCAGTCTTGACAAGTGTCAAAAAACTTTTCTCAAACATGTCATTCATTTTGCTTCCACGTCAGTTTGGAATTAGGTCTGGTTTCTGTTATTCACATTAGGAGTGGGTAACATACTGTTAAGTGACCTGTCTATACTCCACAAATAACCCTTCTTCACAGTCCAGAAAAAACTGCTACAAATGTGTATTGTCCATGTCAGATGCAATGGTGATGTAATGTCCATAAAACTATTTTTTAATGGAAAATTATTTCAATTTTCAAACTATTCTCTGGATATGCTGTGTGATACCACATTACAGCTTTGGATTTTAATTTACAACAAATATTACCAAAACACAGTGTGCTATAAAAACCCATGTATATATCAGGTAGTGGGAATTGTTATCAGATAAAATAAGAGGCATGCTTTTGACTTACATTCAACCATTGCTTTCAAAGCCTTCAACGTCTCCATAGGCCTCTGTTGAAAAGTCAAAAGGTCCCTCAAGTTCGGCTAGTTATCCGGGAGGTCAGAATCTGTTGGTCCCTCGTCTAGCTATCTCTCCCTTTTAAAGGCTATAGCAAAAAGACCTAAAGAAACAAAAAAAATCAAGAATATTATTTAAATTAAAATGATCAATGAAAATTTGCCAAGTAATATATTAAAAGCTCTTACAATATTTATCAACTAATTAACCATTAAATTAAATATGCCTCTTAGAAAAGGCTCATGCATCTTGTGACATAAAGCTTTGTGATCGATCATACACTGGATTTGAACAATAATAATAATGTAGTTTTTATATAGTGCATTTAAAAAATGTAAGGACTCTCAATGCGCTTTACAGAAAAAAAATCATACAAATTTATATAAATTAGAACAGTGGAAATATACAGATATTGCCTACCTAGAGTTTGAATATAACATTTTCTCTCCCCGACGGAGTTATATTTTTCCCAAGGGAATATATTTTGCCCGAAGCGCGCAGCGCTGAGGGAAAATATTATCCCGAGGGAAAAATATAGTTTCGGAGGGGAGTTGAAATGTTATTTATTAAAACGATAGACCAGGCAATATCTGTTATATTATATAGTATATGTGGATTCGCCATCAGAAATTGCATTCATCATCTGGTTCAAAAGCGAAATTCTTGCTACAGCTCTGTTCCATCTACGTCATAATAGATTTTTTTTTGGAAAATACATCAAGCGCGTTCTTCATGCAATCGACGCGTTAACACTAGCGCGTATATCAAATAAACTACCTTGTTGCGCAACTTGTATGCAGCGAGTGACGTCACCTTAGTGGATATAACGCCGCAATTGAAAATACTACGCAGTATATTCCGAGGTGACGTCAAAACCTAGAATATAACAAATGCGATCCTCGCAGCTATGGTCACGTGATGGCGTATTGACCTATCACTGATTCGAATCTACATAGCCTATGTAATATTGACTTATATTACACCTAAACAACATTTAATCAATTACATATGACTTAAGTATAAAGAATAATCTAATGCTTCATTAAAAAAGATGTATGTCTCAAGTTCTGATATGAAGAGTCCATGATTATTTTGTGATCAGAGAGTGCTGGGGAAGGAATTCCAAAGGATGGGGGCAATGTAGGTGAAGGACCTTTCGCCATGCATCTAAGTTCTTAGTCTACCAGTAGGTACTAGGAGTTTTGAGTTGATGAACATAGTGTCTTTGAAGAGGTGTATGGAGAAATGAGTTCAGAAATATATTGAGGACAGTGGACAGCATTAAATGTTATTAGGAGGACTTTGAAGCGAATTCGTGATTCGATGGGTAGGCAATGAAGTTCTTTGCGGATTGGTGTAATGTGGTTGTTTTTCTTGGACCTGTAGGCAAGCTAAATTTTGAATTCTTTGGAGTTTTGCTTTATATTTGTTGAGGATTTGACACAGGAGACTGTTTTATACAGTTATTAAGTGTAACTGAGGACAGAAAAGAAGTACTCTTATTGGAAAGAGTAAAATGAGAGGAACAATTTAAAAAAAAGTTTCATCAAAATCGGTTATGAAATAAGCAAGTTATGGGAGTTTGAAAACTCTTGTTTTACTTTCTATGGGCATCCTCAAATTGGCAAACGTGCTTCAAAATGGCTGATTTTGTGGACAACTCTCCATTTGTTTTGTACACAAATTTTCAGATTTTCCTCATTATCTTTCAAATTGTATCTTGCCTCCTTCTGAGCACAACATATGTCATGGGAAAATATAATCCACACCATATATGTCAAGGTCAGGAGGAGATAATGTGAAATATGTAAAATAAAGGGGAAAATCTGAAAATATGTGTACAAAACAAATGGAGAGTTGTCCACAAAATCAGCCATTTTGAAGCATGTTTGCCAATTTGAGGATCCACATAATAAGTACAACAAGACTTTTTAATCGTCCATAACTTGCTTATTTCATAACCGATTTTGATGAAACTTTTTTTTTAATTGTTCCTCTCATTTTACTCTTTCCAATAAGATTGCTTCTCTTCTTGGGTTTTGGTTTCCTTTAACCCTATCTAGGCCGGGGGGGCCTCGGAGGCCCCCCCTCAACGAATCGCGCGATATTTTCGCCGTGCGATATTTTTTGACCGCGCCGCTCGCCGAATTTTTACTTTCAAGTCTTGCGCAACTTTTGAGACCAATTTTGTTTCACCCGGGTACGTGGTTCCGAAATTACGCAA